>NW_027361724.1:14095000-14695000 GCF_039654945.1 Dendrobates tinctorius
AACATAAATATTTTGAAAGTGTACTTTATGTACTTATACACTCATAAAGGATCATCCATAGACCTCTGAAAGGCAACAATTGTTGGGTCTCATAGAAATATTTTTGTAGTGTAGTTGCTGTACTCCTACAGTCATAAAGGCTTTGCACAAAGTAACAAGCCAGGAAAAAATTACAAGGACCATCATCCATAGATCCCTGAAAGGCAACAACTGGCAGGCCTCATTCAAATATTTTAAAAGTGTACTTGCTGTACTCCTACATTCATAAAGGCTTTGCGCAAAGCCAGGAAAACAATATATGGCAGCCCCCTGAAAGGCAAAAACGTGCAGGACGCATTGAAATATTTCTAAAGTGTAGTTGCTGTAGTACTACACTCATAATCATAAAGGCTTTGCACAAAGTACAATACTCTTCATGTGTCCACTTCTTCTCCTTCCTCTTGATGCTGGAAGGACTGCCTCCACCATCTTCCTGGAGCACGTATTTAACATTGCAAAGTATAGGAGAAGCTTTGTAATTTCTTCATTGTTTATTCATCTGTGAAAAACACTAATGGCTGCACTAATGGTAAAAACGGACACACAGATAACACACTGATCCAAAACACTGATGACACTGGTACCAATTTTTCGCATACAGTGAGGAAAAAAGTATTTGATACACTGACGATTTTGCAAGTTCTCCCACCTACAAAGAATGGAGAGGTCTGTAATTTGTATCGTATGTACACTTCACCTGTGAGAGACAGAATCTAAAAATAAAAAACAGAAAATCACATTGTATGATTTTTAACCCTAGAACGCATACCCATAGAAATCTACACATTCACGCACCTGGGGCCTTTTAGGCCTGTTTACAATTATCATGGAATAACTCAAATAAAAATACTTTTCAAAGTTTATTGCAAAGTAAGGATGCATTCCCACTAGCGCTGGGGTCCGCCAGGACGGGATTCCGTAATGGATCTGACCTCCTGTTGACCCCAGCTAAGGCTGGCAGACGCATACCTGGGGCCTCGCAGGCCTGCCAAGCTACTTGTTTTCTATTTTCTGTAAAATTACTTTAGTTAGAATTTTGAAACTCTAGGTATTCCTCAGGTATATAGTTGTTAGTAATTTCCAGTTGTTCATATATTTTTATGTTATAGGCATTTTGGTATAACAACCTTTTTTTGGGACTACCCCATATTCACGCACCTGGGGCCTTTTAGGCCTGTGTGCAAATAACACGGAATAACTCAAATAAAAATACTTTTCAAAATTTATTTTACAATTGCAAAGTAAGGATGCATTCCCACTAGAGCTGGGGTCCGCCAGGAGGTGATCCGTAATGGATCCGTAATCCGTAGAGCAAGTGTTTTTACTATGTCGGAACATAGGTCTTTCTGGACTGGAGCATCAGCTTCTTTGCCACAGTAAATCAGACCATTCATCCCATAATAGCTTGCTGAATCGCACATCCAGAAAATTTTTATGCCATACTTAGCTGGCTTACTGGGCATATACTGAATGAATTTGCAACGTCCCCTAATGGCAAGAAGTTGCTCGTCCACTGTCACATTATCACTGGAATGGTAAAGCTTTGTACAGTTCTTGATAAAAAGATTCCAGATATAGCTAATAGGGGCTAATTTATCGGTTGCCAACCTCACAAGGCGAGTTCTCTTTTCATCAAAACGAAGGCATCTCCGAATACCCTCAAATCTATTGATGGACATAGTAGCTTTGTAGTGTGGATCTGCAAATGGGTTCTGAAATAACTCTCTGATTGGAACATCGTATGATTTTGTCGACCCTGCCAGAAGAGTAAGGCCAATATAAGCATATAGTTCCTCTTTAGTTATATTTTTCCATGTTTTTTTTCTTCCTGACGCGATACGTTTTCCTTCTACGTTAGTACACAAAACTACCTCATCTGCAATATCATCCGAAACAAATTTACAGAAAACATCTCTTTTGGACATGAATTGGGGAATTCCGACAGCTCCTTGAGCAACTCTAATAATGTTATGTGATGGGGTGCGTGCAGGAGCCGCAGCAGTACTGTTCCAAAAAATATTCGTTTTAGATGTTCTATTTGAACGTTCTGCTGGATCCACTACTTCATCATCTGAAGAATCGCTGGACGATGAAGTTGATACATTAGCTGGTGGCATGTACTCTTCATCAGACAAAGAAATTTCACTTTCTTCATCACCATTGAAAACAATCACCTCGATTTCATGGTCAGTCAATCCCCTGGAAGTAGACTGTGCCATTGTAATTTTAGATGTCAGTAAACTAAAAAGAAAAAAAAAAAAGATTACAATCAGGCTTGTGCACTGTAAACAGTATGTGATAAGACTCTTTGTTAGGGTTCCAGCACACCAAGTGATATAAAGCAGGTAAAGTGCAGCCCCCCTCCTCTTACCTCCAACAGATCACTTTCTTGTAGTGCAGTAGAAGCCTCTGGTTTTGGAGCTCAGAAAGTTTCTATTTCCAGACAAAAGAAAGCTGACTTCTTCCTCCAAAGTCTCTCCAGCAATTAGGACAAAAAGACCTGCGATGAGGTCAGAGACACATGACTTTGTGAGGGAGCCTCCCTTCCAAGATCACATGACCATGTTGTCATGCAGAACCCACACTCTTCCCAGCAATAGCAGAGTCATAAAAGTTCTTCCCCAGCAACAATACAGACAAAAAGACTGAGTATCACATGTAAACTTAGTACAGGCCTAAAAGGCCCCAGGTGCGTGAATATGGGGTAGTCCCAAAAAAAGGTTGTTATACCGAAATGTCTGTAACATAAAAATATATGAATAACTGGAAATTACTAACAACTATATACCTGAGGATTACCTAGATTTTCAAAATTCTAACTAAAGTACTTTTACAGAAAATAGAAAACAAGTAACCTGGCAGGCCTGCGAGGCCCCAGATAAGCGTTCTAGGGTTAATTAATTAAATTGTATTTTAAACATTAAATAAGTATTTGAACTTGTTAGCTTTTCTTTAAGAAGCCCTCTTACTCTGCACTCATTACCTGTATTAATTGAACCTGTTTGAACTCGTTAAGTGTATAAAAGACACCTGTGCACGCTCTAAATCAATTACACTCCAACCTCTCCACCATGGCCAAGACCAAAGAGCTGTCTAAGCACATCAGGGACAAAAAATTGTAGACCTGCATAAGGCTGGGATGGGCTAGAGGACAATAGGCAAGCAGCTTGTTGAGAAGGCAACAAATATAAGTAAATGGAAGAAACACAAGATGACTGCCAATCTTCCTCGGTCTGAGGCTCCATACAAGATTTTGCCTTGTGGGTTAGGGATGATTCTGAGAAAGGTCAGGAATCAGCCCAGAACTATACAGGAGGACCTGGTCAATGACCTGAAGATAGCTGGGACCACAGTCTCAAACATTATCATTAGCAAGACACTATTCCGTCATGGATTAAAATCCTGCAGGACACGCAAGGTCCCTCTGCTCACATCAGCATATGTCCAGGCCGTTTGAAGTTCACCAATGTCTATCTGGACAATCCAGAGGAAGCATGGGAGATGGTCATGTGGTTAGATGAGACCAACCTAGAACTTTTTGATATCAACTCAACTCGCCATGTTTGGAGGAAGAAGAAGGATGAGTACAACCCCAACAACACCGTCCCAACCGTGAAGCATGATGGGAAACATGACGGGGTACTTTTCTACAAAGGGGACAGTGTGAGCAGGTCACAAGATGCAGTAACGGACTGGAGGCAGTGCAAGGGTTAACATGTGATTTACTTTTACAGAGAATACTCCACGCAGGGAGAGAGTGGGGTAAAACAGGATTGCCAGAGATTTGTCACGGTCACGTGTGTCTGGACGCAGCGAGTACCGCAAGGCGAACCCATGTGACGCACGTGACCCTTGATGCACCACCTTCAGTGGGGCGAATTTAAATAATAAACACGTGCAGCTGGATACACCGCCTCCAACTGGCGAATTTAGACATTACACGTATATACAAGTCTGGAAACCCCGCCTCCAGTAAGGAGAATTTAAACAATAAGGGAAACCTGGGAAACATTAACAATGGTGGGCCCTGTGATAGGAAATAGGGAAGTGGAGACCTCCTGAGCTCCCCTGAGCCAGTGTCCCTGCACTCCTAACGTTCCCTATGCCGGTTCCATACAGGAACCTAAAAACCCTAGCTCGCCCTGACCTAACCCCTCACTAGGGAATTGGTCGGTGCGGAAACTAATCCCACCACTGCACTAAAACACACATGAGGAAAGATGACAAAACAGGGGAAACACCACTTGAGTCCAGCTCTCAGCAACCAGGTCCAGCATGGTGAGTGCAACTCTCATCATTGTCGCCACTCCACCAAGCCATGCAAACACCTTCTGCCGACACCATAAACTGGGACTCCACCACGCCATGCCAGCCCTTCTTGCAGACCACCTAGCTGCCACTCGTCCCCTCTGGCTGGGCTGCGCAGGACTCATGTTCAGCTCCTTCATTCACCCAGGCTTCCTTGTGAATGACTAACACGCAATCAATATCACCAACAATGATTGAACCCACCTGGCTCACTTTTATAGAGCCTAACACCTAATTTGTAATTGCGTGCACATTAAACCTAAAACTAAGGTGCGATACTACTCACCACCACCGGGCAACTTAGAATGAACGACACCACGTGTAATAATTCTAATGGCCACCAGGGGCAATCAACCCACTTTGGCACCAAGCCAAAGGGAAAAAAGTTCAATTTGTGCATTTAAACTGTCAGATCCACGCTGGATCATGACCGTACCCCCTCCTTAATGAGGGGCCTCTGGACCCTCAAGACCACTCCTCATAAGGGAAACACCTACAGCGGGGATGCCCAGATCCTGAGTTCACCCCACCACTACTTGACACTTCAGGTTAATGACAATCGCACCGCTGGTATTGGCAATATGCGTTCTGGAGGCACCACTCATCTCCACAGCGAAGACCTGGGGAACGAGTTTAAGTATGTGAATGTTTGCTATGAGCTGATCAGACTCCACAACACACTTCCACAAGATGTTTTTTGGTGGCCACCAATACATGCTCTTTCACACACAGGTCCGGACCTGAACGCTTATTGCACACATTCGTTTGTTATATATTTGGTGAACTCCTTCTGGACACGACAACAGAGGCATCCCCCTGCTGTCACCACACTCACACCCCTGCTATTCACCAAGAGACACCACCCTCCAACCCCCCTTTCACCATGAGGTCTGCGCCTCCCAGGGTTGGTTAATGGCGAGGGGTGAGATTTGTCCCCACTCCCCTGCAGCGCACCCGCTGCACACACCTGGAGGAGAAGGGGACAGGAATATGGAGGATATATACACTCGCTGGTCGACTCCACATGACCAGAAGGGGCGGCTTCTTCGGTGGTATTTGAAGATTTGGCGTAAGCCCCGCGGACTATCACACCAGTCTGCTCACTACAGGGACGTACCCCTTTACCTCGGGGAACCCCAGACAGAACCACGGGGATCATCAACTCCACCCACCTGTCTGGCCACGTCCACCTGTATGAACAAGTCCCGCTCCCCAGCAGCGACTCTAGGGGGCTTTTACCAAAGCCGCAGGGACATGGAGGAAAAATATACTCGCTGGTCGCCTTCCTCCACACGACCAGGAGGGGGCGGCTTCTTTGGTGGTATTGAAGATTTGGCGTGAGCCCCGTGGACTATCACCAGTCTGCTCACTACAGGTACATACCCCTTCACCTCGGGGAACCCCAGACAGCACCATGGGGATCACCAACTCCACCCACGTGTCTGATTACATCCACCTGTATGAACAAGTCCCGCTCACCAGCAGCGACTCAAGGGGGCTTTTGCCAGACCCGCAATTTGCCAAAGTCGCCATTTTGATTTCCTGGTTGCCTGAGCAGAGGCCCCAGACCCTGATAACTGCTGCTGCAGCGGCTCTAACACACCTTGCCACTCCCCACTCACCTCAGTGAGGCCCGGCAGCAATTACTCACAGGTCTCCACATGGCCAAAGCTCACCAGAAAAAAATGTAAGGTTGGTGATAATGTCACGGTCACGTGTGTCTGGACGCAGCGAGTACCGCAAGGCGAACCCATGACACTCGTGACCCTGGATACACCGCCTCCAGTTGGGCGAATTTAAATAATAAACACGTGCAGCTGGATACACCGCCTCCAACTGGCGAATTTAGACATTACACGTATATTCAAGTCTGGAAACCCCGCCTCCAGTAAGGCGAATTTAAACAATAAGGGAAACCTGGGAAACATTAACAATGGTGGGCCCTGCGATAGGGAATAGGGGAGTGGAGACCTCCTGAGCTCCCCTGAGCCAGTGTCCCTGCACTCCTAACGTTCCCTATGCCGGTTCCGCACCGGGCGCGCAACAGGAACCTAAAAACCCTAGCTCGCCCTGACCTAACCCCTCACTAGGGAATTGGTCGGTGCGGAAACTAATCCCACCACTGCACTAAAACACACATGAGGAAAGATGACAAAACAGGGGAAACACCACTTAGCTTTGCTCTGTTGCATACCCTCCTAGCAACAGAGCCCACCACCTGCGTGCATCTTCTCCTCCACCCGGATCCATCACCATAATCAGATCCATCACCATAGTGCAGACTTGGAGCAGAGTCCACCACCAATTGCAGCAGTCCAGTGACAGAGTCCCAATGATGAGTTCAGCTTCTGCCCAAAAAGTCAAGCATGCTTGAGTCCAGCTCTCAGCAACCAGGTCCAGCATGGTGAGCGCAACTCTCACCATCGTCGCCACTCCACCAAGCCATGCAAACACCTCCTGCCGACACCATAAACTGTGACTCCACCATGCCATGCCAGCCCTTCTTGCAGACCACCTAGCTGCCACTCGTCCCCTCTGGCTGGGCTGCGCAGGACTCATGTTCAGCTCCTTCATTCACCCAGGCTTCCTTGTGAATGACTAACACACAATCAATATCACCAACAGTGATTGAACCCACCTGGCTCCCTTTTATAGAGCCTTACACCTGATTTGCAATTGCGCACACATTAACCCTAAAACTAAGGTGCGATACCACCCACCACCACCGGGCAACTTAGAATGAACGACACCACGTGTAATAATTCTAATGGCCACCGGGGGCAATCAACCCACTTTGGCACCAAGCCAAAGGGAAAAAAGTTCAGTTTGTGCATTTAAACTGTCAGATCCACACTGGATCATGACAAGATTATGCAAAATGGGTTAAAACAAGAGCGAAGAATTTAAAGGGGAAGTTCAGTAACAATAAACATCAGTCCAACAACGTCAGAATGTGGAATCCTAGTTTCCAATGGTGTCGCCAAAGCAGTGGCGTGTGAGGGATCCGGCATGGTCCTGAAGATGGGGATCCCGTTCCTGGCATCAGTGGTTCCTCATTGTCCTGACGGGGGTCCTGGGTCCAGGAACTTTGGTGCAAGAACGTATGTAAGAGGGGGCCAGAATGGTAGTCGCAGCCAAGGACACCGGGGCTCTGGTGTCCTGACCTCCTCCCACAGAAATACCATCAGCATCTACCGGCTTACCTGTTCATGTTGATGGTCCATGGTCAGGGATTCCACTGCGGTGTGACCCAGCTCCTGCACACTTGTTTCCACTACATGAAGATGAAACAACGGACACAGATACCAGTTCTGATGCAAAATCAATGCTTTTACTTTCTTCTTCAACGGTCCCGGACACATCAGTTGCATCACAGTCCCCACAGCATTCCTCCTGCTCTTTCCCTTTCTTACTTTCTTTGCCCTTATGGGGTAGTAGCGCCCTTGGCGGTACCGCAGCTTCACTACTGTAGGACCTCAGTATATAGGGGATCCAGCTCATCCGGTTCGCTCCAGACTTGCCAGCTTCAGCCCTATTGAGGATCTGCCAAATCATGTATGTTCTGCACCCCACACGACTTTTGGACCATGGTTCCTTCTCCATTCCTACTGCTGATGTGAACTGTAACTTCCTTGGGTGCTCCGATCTTATCCAGCACCCGTCTGACTGTGCCCATGCTTATTCACTTAAACAACATTGCTTAGCTGCTATGTTGTCCTGGGCTAGAGCCCTTGTGGACCTGTTGGGTGTGCTCGCCCTTCTGACTAATTCCTACAACCTACACTTGCTTAACCCATAGCAGCTCCTCCTAGTTAACCCTTATGTGAACTTCCTAACCAGCTATACATATCAACAATCCAATAATATGCCCCATCTAGTGGCCCGTACCAGTATTACACTTACCCATATCTATGAACTCTATACTATAAGTGCCCTCCTCTAATGTTCTCAAAGGAAGCACTAGCTCACCCTAATCTGTACAGAAATACAATACAAAAGACATAATAAAGCATAATTTCTTACAGTATGTACAGTATGGTAACACATCATGTGACAATACCAATAAGACAGTCGGTAATACACAGCCGTGTAGCAGTACCGAAGCATAACAATATATTTACATTAAAGCTCTTAAAGGGTAAGATGCAATAAAGGGATGTTCTATCCCAATCCCCTACATTCTCCCTTCCTTAAAATTTGGTCGCTCCGACTAAACAGACTTTAATATTTACATTATATATATAAAACAATGTTCATTACTTGGTGGTGAAGCTCAGCAGCTCAACTTTTCAAAGATACAAACCAAGCTCACAGTCCTCCGAGTTAAGTCCACTATTATACATTAACCCCTTCACTACCAAGGGTGGTTTGCACGTTAACTACCGGGCCAATTTTTACAATTCTGACCACTGTCCCTTTATGAGGTAATAACTCTGAAACGCTTCCATGGATCCCAGTGATTCTGACACTGTTTTCTTGTGACATATTGTACTTCATGTTAGTGGTAAAATTTCATTCATATAACTTGCGTTTATTTGTGAGAAAAACGGAAATTTGGCGAAAATTTTGAAAATTCTGCAATTTTCCAACTTTGAATTTTTATGCCCTTAAATCACAGAGATATGGCACACAAAAAAGTTAATAAGTAACATTTGCCACATATTTACTTTACATCAGCACAATTTTGGAACCAAAATTTTTATTTGTTAGTAAGATATAAGGGTTAAAAGTTGACCAGCGATCTCTCATTTTTGCAACACCATTTTATTTTTACGGACCACATCACATTTGAAGCCACTTTGAGGGGTCTATATGATAGAAAATACCCAAAAGTGACACCATTCTAAAAACTGCACCCCTTAAGGTGCTTAAAACCACATTCAAGGAGTTTATTAACCCTTCAGGTGCGTCACAGGAATTTTTTGAATATTTAAAAAAAATTAACATTTAACTTTTTTTCACAAAAAAAATTACTTCAGGTTCAATTTTTTTTATTTTACCAAGTGTAACAGGAGAAATTGGACTGCAAACATTATTGTGCAATTTGTCCTGAGCACGCTGATACCTGATATGTGGGGGGGAACCACTGTTTCGGCGCATGGCAGAGCTCAGAAGGGAAGGAGCGCCGTTTGACTTTTTCAATGCAAAATTGGCTGGAATTCTGATCGGACGCCATGTCGCGTTTGGAGAGCCCCTGATTTACCTAAACAGTGGAAACCCCCCACAAGTGACCCCATTTTTGAAACTAGACCCCCTATGGAACTTATCTAGATATGTGGTGAGAACTTTGAACCCACAAGGGCTTCACAGAAGTTTATAACGCCCAGGCGTGAAAATAACAAAAAAATTTTTTTCCACAAAAATGATATTTTTGCCCCAAAATTTTTATTTTCCTAAGGGCAACAGGAGAAATAGGACCCCAAAAGTAGTTTTGCAAATTGTCCTGAGTAGGCTGATACCCCATATGAGGGGGTAAAACACTGTTTGGGTGCATGGCAGAGCTTGGAAGGGAAGGAGCACCATTTGACTTTTTCAACGCAGAATTGGCTGGAATTGAGATCAGACGCCATGTTGCGTTTGGAGAGCAACTGATGTGCGCAAATAGTGGAACCCCCAATTCTAACCCTAGCCCTAACCCTAACCCTAACCCTAGCCCTAACCCTAACCCTAACCCTAACCCTAGCCCTAACCCTAGCCCTAGCCCTAACCCTAATGGGAAAATGGAAATAAATACATTTTTTTAATTTTATTATTTTTCCCTAACTAAGGGGGTGATAATGGGGGGTTTGATTTACTATTTATGGTGGTTTTTATGTTTGGCAGCTGCCGCACGCTAAAAGACACTTTTTATTGTAAAAATAGTTTTTGCATCACCACATATTGAGAGCTATAATTTTTCCATATTTTGACCCACCGAGTCATGTGAGGTCTTATTTTTTGCGGGACGAGTTGACACTTTTATTGGTATCATGTTTGGGCATGTGACATTTTTTGATCGCTTTTTATTTCGTTTTTTGGGACGCAGAATGAACAAAAACCAGCGTTTCATGAATTTCCTTTGGGTGGTGCGTTTACGCCGTTCCGGGTGCGGTAAAATTTATAAGGCAGTTTTATTCTTCGGGTCAGTACGGTTACAGCGATACCTCATTTAGGTCGTTTTTTTATGTTTTGGCGCTTTTATGCAATGTAAACAATTTTATATAAAAAATAATTATTTTTGCATCACTTTATTCTGCGAGCTATAACTTTTTTATTTTTTCGCTGATGATGCTGTATGGCGGCTCATTTTTTGCGGGACAAGATGACATTTTCAGCGGAACCATGGATATTTATATGCGTCTTTTTGATCGCGCGTTATTGCACTTTTTGTTCGGCGGTAGGATAATAAATCATTATTTTTTGCTTCGTTTTTTATTTTTATATTTTAAGGGGTTCGCTATGGACGCGGCGATACCAAATATGTGTACTTTTATTGTTTGTTTTTTTTTATTTCCAAAAAATGAATTTTTTGGGGAATATTTTTTTTTTTTTTAATTTATTTAGCGATTTTTTTTTTATTATTTTTACACTTTTTTTTATTTTTTTTTTTACTTTATTACAATGTCCCAGGGGGGACATAACTGTCCTGTGACAGATCGCTGATCTGTCACATCACAGATCACTGTGACAGATCAGCGATCTGTCACAGGCACTGCACAGGCTTCCTCATGCCTGCGCTTTGCAGGCACTGAGGAAGCCAGCTTCCTGCAGGCCCCCGGAGGTCCCCGTCGCCATATTGGATCCGGGGACCTGCAGGGAAAGAGCCCCCAGCAGCAGCGCTGCACATTGCGCTGCCGTGGGGGCCTCAGGGAAGCACGGAGGGAGCCCCCTCCCTGCCGATGCTTCCTTTTAACCCCCGGTACACCGCGATCGTGTTTGATCGCGGTGTGCAAGGGGTTAACGTGTCGGGGGCGGTCCGTGACCGCCCCTGACACATTGTGCCGGGTGTCAGCTATGATAATTAGCTGACACTCGGCCGCGATCAGCGGCGCTCACCACGTGGGCGCCGCTGATCGCGATGACGTAATATTCCGTCCATGGTAATTAGGTCCATGGTCACATGGACGGAATATTGCGTCAATTGTAGGTAAGGGGTTAAATATGATCTATTCACAGTATACGGCCCATCCTCAAAGCCACCAGTCTTTCTGAAGTAGAGCTCCCCTTTCCTTAAGACGAGCAGTTTTCTTTGTCAGCAAGAAAACATATCTTTATTTTTGTACATGGACCATGGTCCAGGCCACCCAGACAGTCTCTGCTTTTTCCAGCAGAAGTGGCAGAACAGGTGCAGCAAAAAGAATAAACAAAAATTATACAATGTTCACATTTGGCCGTCTGGCAGTGTCCTTCCCATACAGTGGGGTACTGGTACTACAGGGAGGCGGAACAGTCACTGCGTCAGACATATATTTTCCTCAGCGCAACAAGCTCAACTTCTGACAAAGACAGTATTCAGCAGCCGACGTTCCTGTCCGTCGCATCCAGAGCTGAAACCCATTGCCAGTGGCTACCGTTGTGCAACTCTGCAGTCGCAGAATCACAAGACATCCAAGGTTGAGGTGTAGCACGGGATGCAGATTGTGGTGGAGGGGCAGCCTGCTCCGGCTGTGGGAATAGCCCCATGTCATCCTCACTTAGGAGGGTCACTGCGACCACATAACACTCCAAGGACAGTCCTCTTTGAAAAAGAACTCGTCATCGCCCTCATCCAGGGCCTTGCCAAACTTTATTGAGGCCACATTAACGTAGACCTTCGTGTTGGTCCCATCTTCTCTTATGAAGCCGTACCCCTGCTCAATGCCTACGTATGTCAGCCGACCTCGGGTACGCTGACCTGCCAGGGTGCTTTCACCCCGCCGAAGCTCAGCCCACAACTCCTTTTCATGCTTCTTCTTTTTTAGTATTACATCTTCCACCCAGGCCGCCTGCCTGGGGGTGGGGAAGGGTCCCTCCAGTGCTTGGGAGAAGTGGGGAGCGTCCAGGCCTGAAATGGTGGAGGGTACTGTGGAGGCCGCCGGGTATGCATATGCAGCTGCACCCCCTTGGGGATGTGTGGTTCAGCAATAGCGGCTGAGTAAGGGGGTGGTGAGCAGGACCATCCCTCAGGGATAAGGGGTTGAGGCTCACTCACCCTCTTAGGAGACCGGACAGTGACCGTTCCCGTGCTGGGCCCACTGGCTCTTTTCGTCACTGCTCCTCCTTCTGGTGTCTGCTCCGCCGGCTTCCATTTTTCTAGCTGCAGCTCCTCTTGGGTGGACGCTGTGTCCGGTCCCCGACGAATCAATGGCGAGGGTTCCGGCACACAGGAATCCTCCAGTTGGCGTCAGCCTGGGGGCTCCACATGTTGTTCTGCCATCCAGCTCCATCCAGCCGGGGACCTCACACTCCGGGGATCTGTGGTCTTCTCCGACCGCTGACTTTGCGGCGGTACAACTCCATGGAATGTTCCTCCAAGGCCTCCGTCAGTTCTTCCCAGTGCCTGCTGGTCCATCTCTTCCCTTCTTCCTGCCTCCAGCGCCATTCCATTCAGCTCACGCCGTGACAGCTCCGGTTGCAGGAGTGCTCCATCTCGCACGAGTCGTCGTCTACTGGCACCACACCACTGCTTCCAGAATCCTCTGGGAGGCCACACACATTTCCAGGTGGCCACTCCCTGGTCTGCTCCACCCAGGTGCTGGAATTCGGTAAGGGAGGGTGAGGCTTTCTTCTCTTCAGCCACTCCCACCATGGGAGGGCCAGGATGCAATGACAGGTGACTTTTGGCCCCAAGGGGACACGGAAACACCCACGAAGGGTAAGGACTAAGTCATCTTCCTCATCATTTACCGCCAACTCCATGGCCGTCATCTTGGTCAACACAACTTTGGGTTTAGGTACAGCGTCAGTCCCATCCAATAGGTCAATTACATCCAATAAGGCACAACTCTGCATGCTTTCTTCCTTATTAAACTTCAGGGGCACAATTTCCATCCCCACATTACTCTTCATTAGAGTTGAGCGACTTTTGCTTTTTTAGGGTCGCGTTTCGTTTCGAGCAAGATCGTCCGATTATAGGGAAAAGTCGGGGTCGTCCCGAAACACGAAACCCAATGTAAGTCAATGGGGAATAAAAGTCGGCAGTGAGAGGAGGACAGGAAACACACCTACAGTGCCCATTTGAATGCCAAAAGCATCAATTCTTCTTACTTAAGCTTGTCAACCTTAATTAACTTCATAATACAAGTTACGCACTGAAAAATGGGGGTTATTTGGCTAAAGTTGTGGGGGGGGAGGGCTGGCTGCAGGTTTTCATGTGCCCTGGGCGAAAGAGCGCCCCTTTAACACATACCACAACTCATCATGCTCCGATACGGCAGAGAAATAGCGGTATAGTGTAATGAAAAATACCTCACTTTTTACATCTCATGACGAGGCCCATCTATTTCTCCATACAAAATCATTGGTCCCATATAATGTTTGAAACAGTAAATGATGAGCTCCACATAATGCTACAGTATATGTTGGTCCCCATGGATGAAGCTCCACTGTCTTATGGGCCCAAATAATGCTCCAAACATAATGGGCCCCATTTCTAATGCTCTAGTGTATAATGGGCCCCGTAAATGCTGCTCCAGTGTCTGATGTCCAACTTTGGAATGTTCCAGTGTATGGTGGGCCCCATCTATCATTCTCCAGAGTATAGTGCTCCCCAAAAATTGCTGTCCCAACATAGAAAACAATCAAATAAGTCTCCTCGCTAGGGAATCCCTGTACTTGTCTGGACAGGTGCTGTAGCTTGCTTAACAGCTCGCCAGCCGTTCTCACGCCCAGTATGGATTGCACGTGATTGCACAAAGGTTAGAAAGGGTACCGTATCCCTGGATAACATGTATGGATAGCGTACACATTCAAAATATATGTCTATACAGCATGAGGCAGGCTCAGACGGTGTTAGGCCCAGTATGGATTGCACGTCATTGCACAAAGGTTAGAAGGGGTACCGTATCCCCGGATAACATGTATGGATAGCGTACACATTCAAAATATATGTCTATACAGCATGAGGCAGGCTCAGACGGTGTTAGGCCCAGTATGGATTGCACGTCATTGCACAAAGGTTAGAAGGGGTACCGTATCCACGGATAACATGTATGGATAGCGTACACATTCAAAATATATGTCTATACAGCATGAGGCAGGCTCAGACGGTGTTAGGCCCAGTATGGATTGCACGTCATTGCACAAAGGTTAGAAGGGGTACCGCATCCCCGGATAACATGTATGGATAGCGTACACATTCAAAATATATGTCTATACAGCATGAGGCAGGCTCAGACGGTGTTAGGCCCAGTATGGATTGCACGTCATTGCACAAAGGTTAGAAAGGGTACCGTATCCCTGGATAACATGTATGGATAGCGTACACATTCAAAATATATGTCTATACAGCATGAGGCAGGCTCAGACGGTGTTAGGCCCAGTATGGATTGCACGTCATTGCACAAAGGTTAGAAGGGGTACCGTATCCACGGATAACATGTATGGATAGCGTACACATTCAAAATATATGTCTATACAGCATGAGGCAGGCTCAGACGGTGTTAGGCCCAGTATGGATTGCACGTCATTGCACAAAGGTTAGAAGGGGTACCGTATCCCCGGATAACATGTATGGATAGCGTACACATTCAAAATATATGTCTATACAGCATGAGGCAGGCTCAGACGGTGTTAGGCCCAGTATGGATTGCACGTCATTGCACAAAGGTTAGAAAGGGTACCGTATCCCAGGATAACATGTATGGATAGCGTACACATTCAAAATATATGTCTATACAGCATGAGGCAGGCTCAGATGGTGTTAGGCCCAGTATGGATTGCATGTCATTGCACAAAGGTTAGAAGGGGTACCGTATCCCCGGATAACATGTATGGATAGCGTACACATTCAAAATATATGTCTATACAGCATGAGGCAGGCTCAGACGGTGTTAGGCCCAGTATGGATTGCACGTCATTGCACAAAGGTTAGAAGGGGTACCGTATCCCCGGATAACATGTATGGATAGCGTACACATTCAAAATATATGTCTATACAGCATGAGGCAGGCTCAGACGGTGTTAGGCCCAGTATGGATTGCACGTCATTGCACAAAGGTTAGAAAGGGTACCGTATCCCTGGATAACATGTATGGATAGCGTACACATTCAAAATATATGTCTATACAGCATGAGGCAGGCTCAGACGGTGTTAGGCCCAGTATGGATTGCACGTCATTGCACAAAGGTTAGAAAGGGTACCGTATCCCAGGATAACATGTATGGATAGCGTACACATTCAAAATATATGTCTATACAGCATGAGGCAGGCTCAGATGGTGTTAGGCCCAGTATGGATTGCATGTCATTGCACAAAGGTTAGAAGGGGTACCGTATCCCCGGATAACATGTATGGATAGCGTACACATTCAAAATATATGTCTATACAGCATGAGGCAGGCTCAGACGGTGTTAGGCCCAGTATGGATTGCACGTCATTGCACAAAGGTTAGAAGGGGTACCGTATCCCCGGATAACATGTATGGATAGCGTACACATTCAAAATATATGTCTATACAGCATGAGGCAGGCTCAGACGGTGTTAGGCCCAGTATGGATTGCACGTCATTGCACAAAGGTTAGAAAGGGTACCGTATCCCTGGATAACATGTATGGATAGCGTACACATTCAAAATATATGTCTATACAGCATGAGGCAGGCTCAGACGGTGTTAGGCCCAGTATGGATTGCACGTCATTGCACAAAGGTTAGAAGGGGTACCGTATCCCCGGATAACATGTATGGATAGCGTACACATTCAAAATATATGTCTATACAGCATGAGGCAGGCTCAGACGGTGTTAGGCCCAGTATGGATTGCACGTCATTGCACAAAGGTTAGAAAGGGTACCGTATCCCTGGATAACATGTATGGATAGCGTACACATTCAAAATATATGTTTATACAGCATGAGGCAGGCTCAGACGGTGTTAGGCCCAGTATGGATTGCACGTCATTGCACAAAGGTTAGAAGGGGTACCGTATCCCCGGATAACATGTATGGATAGCGTACACATTCAAAATATATGTCTATACAGCATGAGGCAGGCTCAGACGGTGTTAGGCCCAGTATGGATTGCACGTCATTGCACAAAGGTTAGAAGGGGTACCGTATCCCCGGATAACATGTATGGATAGCGTACACATTCAAAATATATGTTTATACAGCATGAGGCAGGCTCAGACGGTGTTAGGCCCAGTATGGATTGCACGTCATTGCACAAAGGTTAGAAAGGGTACCGTATCCCTGGATAACATGTATGGATAGCGTACACATTCAAAATATATGTCTATACAGCATGAGGCAGGCTCAGACGGTGTTAGGCCCAGTATGGATTGCACGTCATTGCACAAAGGTTAGAAGGGGTACCGTATCCCCGGATAACATGTATGGATAGCGTACACATTCAAAATATATGTCTATACAGCATGAGGCAGGCTCAGACGGTGTTAGGCCCAGTATGGATTGCACGTCATTGCACAAAGGTTAGAAAGGGTACCGTTCCCTGGATAACATGTATGGATAGCGTACACATTCAAAATATATGTCTATACAGCATGAGGCAGGCTCAGACGGTGTTAGGCCCAGTATGGATTGCACGTCATTGCACAAAGGTTAGAAGGGGTACCGTATCCCCGGATAACATGTATGGATAGCGTACACATTCAAAATATATGTCTATACAGCATGAGGCAGGCTCAGACAGTGTTAGGCCCAGTATGGATTGCACGTCATTGCACAAAGGTTAGAAGGGGTACCGTATCCCCGGATAACATGTATGGATAGCGTACACATTCAAAATATATGTCTATACAGCATGAGGCAGGCTCAGACGGTGTTAGGCCCAGTATGGATTGCACGTCATTGCACAAAGGTTAGAAGGGGTACCGTATCCCCGGATAACATGTATGGATAGCGTACACATTCAAAATATATGTCTATACAGCATGAGGCAGGCTCAGACGGTGTTAGGCCCAGTATGGATTGCATGTCATTGCACAAAGGTTAGAAAGGGTACCGTATCCCTGGATAACATGTATGGATAGCGTACACATTCAAAATATATGTCTATACAGCATGAGGCAGGCTCAGACGTGTTAGGCCCAGTATGGATTGCACGTCATTGCACAAAGGTTAGAAGGGGTACCGTATCCCCGGATAACATGTATGGATAGCGTACACATTCAAAATATATGTCTATACAGCATGAGGCAGGCTCAGACGGTGTTAGGCCCAGTATGGATTGCACGTCATTGCACAAAGGTTAGAAAGGGTACCGTATCCCTGGATAACATGTATGGATAGCGTACACATTCAAAATATATGTCTATACAGCATGAGGCAGGCTCAGACGGTGTTAGGCCCAGTATGGATTGCACGTCATTGCACAAAGGTTAGAAGGGGTACCGTATCCCCGGATAACATGTATGGATAGCGTACACATTCAAAATATATGTCTATACAGCATGAGGCAGGATCAGACGGTGTTAGGCCCAGTATGGATTGCACGTCATTGCACAAAGGTTAGAAGGGGTACCGTATCCCCGGATAACATGTATGGATAGCGTACACATTCAAAATATATGTCTATACAGCATGAGGCAGGCTCAGACGGTGTTAGGCCCAGTATGGATTGCACGTCATTGCACAAAGGTTAGAAAGGGTACCGTATCCCTGGATAACATGTATGGATAGCGTACACATTCAAAATATATGTCTATACAGCATGAGGCAGGCTCAGACGGTGTTAGGCCCAGTATGGATTGCACGTCATTGCACAAAGGTTAGAAGGGGTAC
The DNA here is from genome assembly GCF_039654945.1 of Dendrobates tinctorius. NCBI lineage: Eukaryota > Metazoa > Chordata > Amphibia > Anura > Dendrobatidae > Dendrobates > Dendrobates tinctorius. Next base: position 14,113,265 of record NW_027361724.1, read on the forward strand.
CGTATCCCCGGATAACATGTATGGATAGCGTACACATTCAAAATATATGTCTATACAGCATGAGGCAGGCTCAGACGGTGTTAGGCCCAGTATGGATTGCACGTCATTGCACAAAGGTTAGAAAGGGTACCGTATCCCTGGATAACATGTATGGATAGCGTACACATTCAAAATATATGTCTATACAGCATGAGGCAGGCTCAGACGGTGTTAGGCCCAGTATGGATTGCACGTCATTGCACAAAGGTTAGAAGGGGTACCGTATCCCCGGATAACATGTATGGATAGCGTACACATTCAAAATATATGTCTATACAGCATGAGGCAGGCTCAGACGGTGTTAGGCCCAGTATGGATTGCACGTCATTGCACAAAGGTTAGAAGGGGTACCGTATCCCCGGATAACATGTATGGATAGCGTACACATTCAAAATATATGTCTATACAGCATGAGGCAGGCTCAGACGGTGTTAGGCCCAGTATGGATTGCACGTCATTGCACAAAGGTTAGAAGGGGTACCGTATCCCCGGATAACATGTATGGATAGCGTACACATTCAAAATATATGTCTATACAGCATGAGGCAGGCTCAGACGGTGTTAGGCCCAGTATGGATTGCACGTCATTGCACAAAGGTTAGAAAGGGTACCGTATCCCTGGATAACATGTATGGATAGCGTACACATTCAAAATATATGTCTATACAGCATGAGGCAGGCTCAGACGGTGTTAGGCCCAGTATGGATTGCACGTCATTGCACAAAGGTTAGAAGGGGTACCGTATCCCCGGATAACATGTATGGATAGCGTACACATTCAAAATATATGTCTATACAGCATGAGGCAGGCTCAGACGGTGTTAGGCCCAGTATGGATTGCACGTCATTGCACAAAGGTTAGAAAGGGTACCGTTCCCTGGATAACATGTATGGATAGCGTACACATTCAAAATATATGTCTATACAGCATGAGGCAGGCTCAGACGGTGTTAGGCCCAGTATGGATTGCACGTCATTGCACAAAGGTTAGAAGGGGTACCGTATCCCCGGATAACATGTATGGATAGCGTACACATTCAAAATATATGTCTATACAGCATGAGGCAGGCTCAGACGGTGTTAGGCCCAGTATGGATTGCACGTCATTGCACAAAGGTTAGAAGGGGTACCGTATCCCCGGATAACATGTATGGATAGCGTACACATTCAAAATATATGTCTATACAGCATGAGGCAGGCTCAGACGGTGTTAGGCCCAGTATGGATTGCACGTCATTGCACAAAGGTTAGAAGGGGTACCGTATCCCCGGATAACATGTATGGATAGCGTACACATTCAAAATATATGTCTATACAGCATGAGGCAGGCTCAGACGGTGTTAGGCCCAGTATGGATTGCACGTCATTGCACAAAGGTTAGAAAGGGTACCGTATCCCTGGATAACATGTATGGATAGCGTACACATTCAAAATATATGTCTATACAGCATGAGGCAGGCTCAGACGGTGTTAGGCCCAGTATGGATTGCACGTCATTGCACAAAGGTTAGAAGGGGTGCCGTATCCCCGGATAACATGTATGGATAGCGTACACATTCAAAATATATGTCTATACAGCATGAGGCAGGCTCAGACGGTGTTAGGCCCAGTATGGATTGCACGTCATTGCACAAAGGTTAGAAAGGGTACCGTATCCCTGGATAACATGTATGGATAGCGTACACATTCAAAATATATGTCTATACAGCATGAGGCAGGCTCAGACGGTGTTAGGCACAGTATGGATTGCACGTCATTGCACAAAGGTTAGAAGGGGTACCGTATCCCCGGATAACATGTATGGATAGCGTACACATTCAAAATATATGTCTATACAGCATGAGGCAGGCTCAGACGGTGTTAGGCCCACTATGGATTGCACGTCATTGCACAAAGGTTAGAAGGGGTACCGTATCCCCGGATAACATGTATGGATAGCGTACACATTCAAAATATATGTCTATACAGCATGAGGCAGGCTCAGACGGTGTTAGGCCCAGTATGGATTGCACGTCATTGCACAAAGGTTAGAAGGGGTACCGTATCCCCGGATAACATGTATGGATAGCGTACACATTCAAAATATATGTCTATACAGCATGAGGAAGGCTCAGACGGTGTTAGGCCCAGTATGGATTGCACGTCATTGCACAAAGGTTAGAAAGGGTACCGTATCCCTGGATAACATGTATGGATAGCGTACACATTCAAAATATATGTCTATACAGCATGAGGCAGGCTCAGACGGTGTTAGGCCCAGTATGGATTGCACGTCATTGCACAAAGGTTAGAAGGGGTACTGTATCCCCGGATAACATGTATGGATAGCGTACACATTCAAAATATATGTCTATACAGCATGAGGCAGGCTCAGACGGTATTAGGCCCAGTATGGATTGCACGTCATTGCACAAAGGTTAGAAGGGGTACCGTATCCCCGGATAACATGTATGGATAGCGTACACATTCAAAATATATGTCTATACAGCATGAGGCAGGCTCAGACGGTGTTAGGCCCAGTATGGATTGCACGTCATTGCACAAAGGTTAGAAGGGGTACCGTATCCCCGGATAACATGTATGGATAGCGTACACATTCAAAATATATGTCTATACAGCATGAGGCAGGCTCAGACGGTGTTAGGCCAGTATGGATTGCACGTCATTGCACAAAGGTTAGAAAGGGTACCGTATCCCTGGATAACATGTATGGATAGCGTACACATTCAAAATATATGTCTATACAGCATGAGGCAGGCTCAGACGGTGTTAGGCCCAGTATGGATTGCACGTCATTGCACAAAGGTTAGAAGGGGTACCGTATCCCTGGATAACATGTATGGATAGCGTACACATTCAAAATATATGTCTATACAGCATGAGGCAGGCTCAGACGGTGTTAGGCCCAGTATGGATTGCACGTCATTGCACAAAGGTTAGAAAGGGTACCGTATCCCCGGATAACATGTATGGATAGCGTACACATTCAAAATATATGTCTATACAGCATGAGGCAGGCTCAGACGGTGTTAGGCCCAGTATGGATTGCACGTCATTGCACAAAGGTTAGAAGGGGTACCGTATCCCCGGATAACATGTATGGATAGCGTACACATTCAAAATATATGTCTATACAGCATGAGGCAGGCTCAGACGGTGTTAGGCCCAGTATGGATTGCACGTCATTGCACAAAGGTTAGAAGGGGTACCGTATCCCCGGATAACATGTATGGATAGTGTACACATTCAAAATATATGTCTATACAGCATGAGGCAGGCTCAGACGGTGTTAGGCCCAGTATGGATTGCACGTCATTGCACAAAGGTTAGAAGGGGTACCGTATCCCCGGATAACATGTATGGATAGCGTACACATTCAAAATATATGTCTATACAGCATGAGGCAGGCTCAGACGGTGTTAGGCCCAGTATGGATTGCACGTCATTGCACAAAGGTTAGAAGGGGTACCGTATCCCCGGATAACATGTATGGATAGCGTACACATTCAAAATATATGTCTATACAGCATGAGGCAGGCTCAGATGGTGTTAGGCCCAGTATGGATTGCACGTCATTGCACAAAGGTTAGAAAGGGTACCGTATCCCTGGATAACATGTATGGATAGCGTACACATTCAAAATATATGTCTATACAGCATGAGGCAGGCTCAGACGGTGTTAGGCCCAGTATGGATTGCACGTCATTGCACAAAGGTTAGAAGGGGTACCGTATCCCCGGATAACATGTATGGATAGCGTACACATTCAAAATATATGTCTATACAGCATGAGGCAGGCTCAGACGGTGTTAGGCCCAGTATGGATTGCACGTCATTGCACAAAGGTTAGAAGGGGTACCGTATCCCCGGATAACATGTATGGATAGCGTACGCATTCAAAATATATGTCTATACAGCATGAGGCAGGCTCAGACGGTGTTAGGCCCAGTATGGATTGCACGTCATTGCACAAAGGTTAGAAAGGGTACCGTATCCCTGCATAACATGTATGGATAGCGTACACATTCAAAATATATGTCTATACAGCATGAGGCAGGCTCAGACGGTGTTAGGCCCAGTATGGATTGCACGTCATTGCACAAAGGTTAGAAGGGGTACCGTATCCCCGGATAACATGTATGGATAGCGTACACATTCAAAATATATGTCTATACAGCATGAGGCAGGCTCAGACGGTGTTAGGCCCAGTATGGATTGCACGTCATTGCACAAAGGTTAGAAGGGGTACCGTATCCACGGATAACATGTATGGATACCGTACACATTCAAAATATATGTCTATACATCAGGAGGCAGGCTCAGACGGTGTCAGGCACAGTATGGATTTGATGGCCCAGATTACACAGCGGAGGAGCAGGGAGAGGTAAAGATTGCAAATGCTGGGGCCCTGGCCAAGCAAGGGGGGCCCACTCGTGGGCGTCGGTACTGGCACTGGGCCCCTCATAGTACAGCGGTGTGTCTGACGGCGGGTGTGCACCACCACCGTCAGAGACACTTGATTGCACTATGAGGGACCCTGTGCCAGTGCCCGCGCCCAAGAGTCGGCCTACCCACCTGTCCAGGGCAACGGCACTCGCACGGTGTCGTGCGCTAGGTGGTGACCCCGGCCATGGGGGGGAGGCAGCACAGTTAGGGAGTTTTAGAAAGTGGCATATGTTGATGTTGGACATTCAACTGATGCAAAAGGCGAAATAGGTGAAGTACCAGGAAGAGGTGGACCAAAGCAAGCCATTTTTCTGTCACCCTATGTGTCATCAGGGGAAGGTGGGACAAAATCCTTGGAAACCCATGCGTGGTTCATTTTAATGAAGGTTAGATCATCCACATTTTGGGTTGACAGACGGGTCCTTTTTTCTGTCAGGATTGATCCAGCTGCACTGAAGACTCTTTCCGATAGCACACTTGCAGCTGGGCAAGCGAGCTCCTGTAAGGCATATTGGGCCAATTCAGGCCAGGTGTCCAGTTTAGCGGCCCAATAGTCAAAGGGGAATGACCTGTGTGGGAGAACATCGATATGGGAGGAAAAGTAGTTTGTAACCATAGTTGACAACTGCTGTCTCCTGTCACTTTCCATCGATGCAGTATTACCAGTTGTGTGAGCGGTATTTGAAAAATCAGTCCACAACATTGTCATGAAACCCCTGTCTCCAACGCCACTTCTGCTGTGTGCACCACGAACACCTCTGCCAAGCTGCCCCCGGCCCGTACGGCTCGTGTGAGAACCATCACCGCTGCTGTGTGCTGGGAATGCCTCAAGCAACCGATTTACCAGAGTTGCTTGTTTATTAGCCAATATTAGGTCAAGGTTCTCCTGTGGCATGATGTTTTGTAATTTGCCTTTATAGCGTGGATCCAGGATGCTGGCCAACCAGTAGTCGTCATCGTTCATCATTTTGGCAATGCGGGGGTCCCTTTTTAGGATCTGCAAGGCATAATCTGACATGTGGGCCAATGTTCCCGGTGTCAATGATGCACTGCGAGTGCTGGGTGGAGGAGCACTTTCTGGCAAATCCACATCCCTCCAGTCACGCACAAACCCTGTACCAGACCTTGCCACGCCAACATTTTCACTTGCCCCACGAGATGCATCCTCCTCCCCTAAGTAATCATCCCCATCATCCTCCTCCTCCTCCTCCTCTTCTTCCTCCACCTCGTCCAGGAGAGGTCCCTGAGCAGACAATGGCTGAATGTCATCAAGGATTCCCTCCTCCTCTTCCTCCTCATCAACATTGGCTGCAGACGCCTGCTCCTTAAGGTGCGTCAAAGTTTGCATGAGCAGACGCATAAGTGGGATGTTCATGCTTAGGATGGCGTCGTCTGCGCTTACCAGCCGTGTGCATTCCTCAAAACACTGAAGGACTTTACAAAGGTCTTTCAGCTTCGACCACTGCACGCCTGTCAACTCCATGTTTGCTCTCAAAGTGCCTGGCCGTGTATCCTCCCACAAATGCATTATGGCCTGCCTCTGCTCGCACAGCCGCTCCACCATGTGCAGGGTGGAGTTCCACCTTGTTGCAATGTCGATAATGAGGCGGTGGTTGGGAAGGTGGAGCAATCGCTGCAGCTTCTGCATACGAACGGAGTGTACAGGCGACTGGCGGATGTGCGCGCACAGTCTTCGCACCTTCTGGAGCAGGGCTGTTAACTCCGGATAATTTTTGAGGAAGCACTGCACCACCAGGTTCAAGGTGTGAGCCAAGCAAGGTATGTGGCTGAGTTTTGAAAGGGCTATGGCTGCCACAAAATTACGGCCGTTATCACTAACTACCTTGCCTGCCTCAAGATGTACACTGCCCAGCCATGACTCAGTTTGTCGCTTCAAGTACTCGGCCAGCACCTCGGCGGTGTGTCTGTCGCCCAAACACATCATCTGCAACACAGCCTGCTGACGCTTTCCACTAGCTGCTCGATAGGGGGACACATCGTGTGCAACAGTGGCAGCTGCAGATGGAGTGCTCGTACGACTGCGCTCTGTGGACGAGCTGTCGCTTCTGGAGGAGGAGGAGGAGGGTCGAACGCCTACAGCCAACTGTTTCCTAGACCGTGGGCTAGGCAGCACTGTCCCACCACCGCTGTCCCCTGTGGACCCTGCATCCACCACATTAACCCAGTGCGCAGTGATGGACACGTAACGGCCCTGGCCATGCCAACTGGACCATGCATCAGTTGTGAGGTGCACCTTTCCGCTCACTGACTGCTTGAGTGCATGGACAATGCGGTCTTTCACATGATGGTGGAGGGCTGGGATGGCTTTGCGAGAGAAGAAGTGGCGACTGGGTAGGTCATAGCGTGGTACTGCATAGGCCATGAGTTCGCAGAAAGCTGTGCTTTCCACCAACCGAAAGGGCATCATCTCAAACGAGATTAGTTTGGCAATGTGGGCGTTCAAACCCAGTGTACGCGGATGAGAGACTGAGTACTTTCTTGACCTACTCATAGTGTCTGGGAGGGTGAGCTGGACTTGAGAGCTGCATATGGTGGAAGTAGCGGTGGACAGGGCGGACTGAGAGAGGGTTGATGATGGTGATGGAGTTGGTGTTCTTTCTGATGGCCTAGAATCAGTCTTTCGTTGATATAACAGTGGGATTCCCTGACTGCTGTGGCCTTGCAACGACACCTCAACATTTGCTGCTGTGCTAACCGGTGGGCTTACAGTGGGGGAAACAATGTAGCGTTGCTGACTACCTTCGTTGTGATCAGTTGCACATGTGGCACTTGAGGTTTGGTGTTGTGTCCACGCTTGCAAGTGCATGCTGGTTAAATGTCTAAGCATGCAACTGGTATTCAAATTTTTCAGATTTTTCCCTCGGCTAAAGGTCTTTGCGCACTTCTTACAGATAACCTTGGCCTGATCATGAGAATTTTGGTCAAAAAAGTGCCACACTGCACTCTTCCTACTTTGGCAGACATTTTGCGGCCTAGCACGCTGTGATCTTTTGACCCTCTGGACAAGCTGTCCAGCAACTCTTTTGATGTTTGGAACCTGTCTTTGGAGTGCTCCGGGCCTGCCAGATAACAGCTGTTGCGATGTCGATGTCTGCTGTGGATGCTCCTCATCTGAGCTATTGGAAGCAGCACCCTCTTCCCCCAATGGATGCCAATCTGGGTCAACAACTGGGTCATCCATCACCTCCTCTTCTATGTCATGTGCACCTTTCTCTGTGTCACCGTGTATGGTGGTATAGTGTGCGGGAAGGGGCACCTGAGTCTCATCAGGGTCAAAATCTGGCTCTGTACACTGCGAGGACAATGTAGTGCTCTGAGTGAATGTACCAGCAGAATCATCCATCAGCGGCTGTGCATCAGTGCACTCCATGTCAGATTCATCTTGGCCTGGGTAATTCACCATTTGACTTGATAATCCAGGCATGGTATGTGAAAACAGCTCCATGGAGTAATCAGTAGTATGGCCTGCGTCATCCTTCAATCTTGGTTGGGGTGAAGGACACAAGGAAAGGTGTGGTTCATGAACATGAGCCTCCAATGACGACTCAGTGCTTTTACTTTTTACAACTGAAGAAGAGGAGGCGATAGAGCTGGAGGCTGAGTCAGCAATGTAAGACAAAACTTTTTCCTGATGCTCTGCCTTTAAAAGCGGTTTGCCAACTCCTAGAAAACTAAGCGTTCGAGGCCTTATGTAGACAGACGATGACGCAGGGTCAGCACCTCCTGCATTTGGTCCTATTTTGCTCTTGCCACTACCATCAGATCCACCACCAACACCATCATTACCAGCTGCCAACCCCCGCCCAATTCCACGGCCTCTTCCACCAGCCTTCCTCATTTTTGGTAGAAATGTAGACAAAATCCAACAAACTATATAGTAGTAATGTAAAACAAGGTACAAGGTGTCTATAGGACAGGGGAGTTTTAGAATTTCTGCACACACTTGTGGACAGTGGACACTTGTGGATTGTGTGCGGCCCACTGATATCTGAGCGCTATGTGACACGCTCGATAGCACAGCTGCCTGTGACCAAAGTGACGAGAGGATAATGGAGATTTTGAATCTCTGCGTACACTTTTGGACACTGGACACTTGTGGATTGTGTGCGGCCCACTGATATCTGAGCGCTATGTGACACGCTCGATGGCACAGCTGCCTGTGACCAAAGTGACGAGAGGATAATGGAGATTTTGAATCTCTGCGTACACTTTTGGACACTGGACACTTGTGGATTGTGTGCGGCCCACTGATATCTGAGCGCTATGTGACACGCTCGATGGCACAGCTGCCTGTGACCAAAGTGACGAGAGGATAATGGAGATTTTGAATCTCTGCGTACACTTGTGGACAGTGGACACTTGTGGATTGTGTGCGGCCCACTGATATCTGAGCGCTATGTGACACGCTCGATGGCACAGCTGCCTGTGACCAAAGTGACGAGAGGATAATGGAGATTTTGAATCTCTGCGTACACTTGTGGACAGTGGACACTTGTGGGTTGTGTGCGGCCCACTGATATCTGAGCGCTATGTGACACGCTCGATGGCACAGCTGCCTGTGACCAAAGTGACGAGAGGATAATGGAGATTTTGAATCTCTGCGTACACTTGTGGACAGTGGACACTTGTGGATTGTGTGCGGCCCACTGATATCTGAGCGCTATGTGACACGCTCGATGGCACAGCTGCCTGTGACCAAAGTGACGAGAGGATAATGGAGATTTTGAATCTCTGCGTACACTATTGGACAGTGGACACTTGTGGATTGTGTGCGGCCCACTGATATCTGAGCGCTATGTGACACGCTCGATGGCACAGCTGCCTGTGACCAAAGTGACGAGAGGATAATGGAGATTTTGAATCTCTGCGTACACTTTTGGACACTGGACACTTGTGGATTGTGTGCGGCCCACTGATATCTGAGCGCTATGTGACACGCTCGATGGCACAGCTGCCTGTGACCAAAGTGACGAGAGGATAATGGAGATTTTGAATCTCTGCGTACACTTTTGGACACTGGACACTTGTGGATTGTGTGCGGCCCACTGATATCTGAGCGCTATGTGACACGCTCGATGGCACAGCTGCCTGTGACCAAAGTGACGAGAGGATAATGGAGATTTTGAATCTCTGCGTACACTATTGGACAGTGGACACTTGTGGATTGTGTGCGGCCCACTGATATCTGAGCGCTATGTGACACGCTCGATGGCACAGCTGCCTGTGAGCAAAGTGACGAGAGGATAATGGAGATTTTGAATCTCTGCGTACACTATTGGACAGTGGACACTTGTGGATTGTGTGCGGCCCACTGATATCTGAGCGCTATGTGACACGCTCGATGGCACAGCTGCCTGTGACCAAAGTGACGAGAGGATAATGGAGATTTTGAATCTCTGCGTACACTTTTGGACACTGGACACTTGTGGATTGTGTGCGGCCCACTGATATCTGAGCGCTATGTGACACGCTCGATGGCACAGCTGCCTGTGACCAAAGTGACGAGAGGATAATGGAGATTGGATTGCTTTTAAAAAAGCAGTTTGCAGAGCAGTGGGTAAACAGCAATGCCAGTGTGTCAGGAAGCCTTAGAAGGCAGCCCAACAACCAACACCACTGATACACCACAATATAGCCTCCCCTTGCACTGCACACACAGTGACTTGTGTGTTGTGCAGGCCAAATCGCTAGCAGCAGAAGCAGTTTTTTTGTCTTCTTCCCTGCCTAACGCTCTCCCTACAGAATCAGCAGCAACCTCTCCCTATACTAAGATCGGCAGAAGTAAGATGGCGGTCGGCGTGCACGCCCTTTTATACCCCCTGTGACGCCCACCAAAGCAAGCCAATCACTTGCATGCCCTTCTGAAAGATGGTGGTGACCCGTGCCTATGTCATCACGTTGCCCACAGTGTCCGTGGATCCTGATTGGCTGAAAAAGAGCGCAAAACAAACTTTTGAAACGCGACTTTGGCGCGTAAGTCGCCGACCTCGTGGCCGACCTCATCCTAGGGTCGGGTTTCGTTTCATGAAACCCGACTTTGCCAAAAGTCGGCGACTTTTGAATTTTTTCGACCCGTTTCGCTCAACTCTACTCTTCATCTTTCTCTTCACGGGGTCTCCGCTCATCGAGGCAGTCGCATCCTGCCGACTACACCAAATGTAAGAGAGGGCCAGGATGGTAGTCGCAGCTGAGGACACCGGGGCTCTGGTGTCCTGACCTCCTCCCACAGAAATACATTCAGCATATACCGGTATACATGTTCTTGTTGATGGTCCACAGTCAGAGATTCCACTGCGGTGCGACCCAGCTCCTGCACACTTGTTTCCACTACATGAAGATGAAATAACGGACACAGATACCAGTTCTGATGCAAAATCAACGCTTTTACTTTCTTTTTCAACGGTCCCAGACACATCAGTTACATCACAGTCCCCACAGCATTCCTCCTGCTCTTTCCCTTTCTTACTTTCTTCGCACTCACGTACATTAGGGGATAGTAGCACCCTTTGCAGTACCGCAGCTTCACTACTGTAGGACCTCAGTACATTGGGGATCCCGCTCATCCATTTCACCCCGAACTTGCCATCTTCAGCCCTTTTGAGGATCTGCCACATCATGAACGTTCTGCGCCCTGCACGACTTTTGAACTATGGTTCCTTCTCCGTTCCTGCTGCTGATGTGAACTGTAACTACCCCGGGTGCTCCGGTCTTATCCAGCACCCGTCTGACTGTGCAAATGCTTCTTCACTTAAACAACGTTGCTTAGCTGCTATGTTGTCCTGGGCTTAGAGCCCGTGTGGACCTGTCGGGCGTGCTCGCCCTTCTGACTAATTCCTACAACCTACATTTGCTTAACCCATAGCAGCTCCTCCTACAGTTAACCCTTATGTGAACTTCCTAACCAGCTATACATATCAACGACCCACTAGTATGCCCCATCTAGTGGCCCGTTCCATATTACACTTACCCATATCTATGAACGCGATACTATTAGTGCCCTCCTCTAATGTTCCCAAAGGAAGCACTATCTTACCCTAATCTGTACAGAAATACAATACAAAAGACATAATAAAGCATAATATCTTACAGTATGTACAGTATGGTAACACATCATGTGGCAATACCTGTCATGATCCAGGGTGGATCTGACAGATTAAATGCACAAGTAACCTTTTTTTTCCTGTGAGCTGTTTTGCTCAGGGTTGGTTTTGTCCCCGGTGGCCAGTATGGTCATTGCACTTGTGCTTAGAGATAGTTTTACCCCGGTGGCCAGTATGGTCATTGCACTGGTGTTTTTAGAGATAGTTTGCCCCCGGTGGTGGTTAGAGGAATTGCACGGAAATCACTAACAGGTGTGTTTGCTCTATAAAGGTGTGTCAGTAGTGCTCACTCACGTTGGTGATATTAATATTGTTGGTCTTTTCCAACCAGACTGGGTGAAGGATGGAGCTGGAGGAGAGTCCAGGACAGCAAAGTCAGAGTCCTGGAGTGGCAGCTATGGTGTCAGCGAGGAGTTCATGTAAAGCATGGTGGAGTGGCAGCTATGGTGTCAGTGAAGAATTCTTGCAAAGCTTGGTGGAGTGGCAGCTATGGTGTAGAGCTGCACTCAGTTTGCTGGACTCTGTTACTGGAAAGCTGCATTCAGGTGCTGGACTCTGTAGCTGGACAGTTGCACTCAGGTGCTGGACTTTGTAGCTGGACAGCTGCACTCAGGTGCTGGACTCTGTTGCTCCAAGGCGGCACTCAGTGCTGGACGCTGTTGCTGTAAAGCTACACCCAGGTGTTGGACACAGTGGGAGGAAGATGCACTCAGGTGTTGGACTCTGTTGCCAGGAGCAAGTGCATCAGAGCAAAGCTAAGTGTTTCTCTGTTTGTCACTTTTCCTCATGTTGGTGTTAGTACAGCGGTGGGGCCAGTGCCTGCACCACCCAGCTCCCTAGTAAGCAATAGGTGTAGGGTGTGCTAGGGTGACAGGTATCCTGATCGGCGACAGGTGAGGAGCCTGTATAGGGAACGTTAGGAGTGTTAGGGACTCTGACTCAGGGGAGTGCAGAAGGTCTCCATGTCCCCCGTTCCCTATCGCAGGGCCCACCGTTGTAAATGTTTCCCTATCCCCTTTGTCTTGTTGTATTAGTTACCGGCCTGCAGGCCGTGTCACACTGGACAATTACACGTGCAGTGTCCTGTTGTATTAGTTACCGCCTGTTGGCCGTGTCACACAGGACGGGGCACGTGACAATACCAATAAGACAGTCAGTAATACACAGCAGTGTAGCAGTACCGAAGCATAACAGTATATTTACATTAAAGCAATAAAGGGATGTTCTATCCTAATCCCCTACACATACACAGTGTTTATCACTGCCAGAGCTTAATGTAGCTAGGCAGTTATATGCGGATGAACCAGGGTTGCCCGTGGTCTCTGTCTCAACACGCAGGCCTCTATTCTCTGGCTGGAAATTTTCTCACTCCCAGGCAGGGGTGCTAACGGGCACTCTACAGGTCTCTGTCGCAGTTTATGCGCGAGGGTCTTGGGCCCCTATGGCGTGTGCCTGCTCCGTCCTGATGCTCAGAGGTAGGAGCAACAACACTGACCTCCTGTGCCCCACCCGTTCCCGCCATGTCTCTTGTTTCCCGCGCACTGCGGCTTTTAAAGCTTAGCTGTGCCCCCTATCACTGAGTGCAAAGGTTGGTCCAGAGTTCTAAGCTTTCCCCTGTGCAACATGGGAGACAGTCCCAACAATTCCGGTTCCATCACCGTTCCATCACGGAATAGGTACGCCCGATCCGATCCTTCTCCTTACAAGAGGACAACTGCACCTTACTGAAGAGAGGATTGATGCGGTCATGTATCGCAAGACTTTGGCCAACAACCTCCTTCCCTCAGTAAGAGTATTGAAGATGGATCGTGGCTGGGTCTTCCAGCATGAATATTACCAGAAACAAACAGCCAAGGCAACTAAGGAGTGGCTCCATAAGAAGCATTTCATTGTCCTGGAGTGGACTAGCCAGTCTACAGACCTGAACCCAATTGAAAATCTTTGGAGGCAGCTGAAACTCAATATCGCCCAGCGACACCCCCCGAATCCTGGAGAAGCTCTGTATGGAGGAGTGGGTCATAATCCCTGCTGCAGTGTGTGCAAACTTGTTCAAGAACTACAGGAAACGCCTGACCTCTGTAATTGCAAACAAAGGTTTCTGTACCAAATATTAAGTTCCATTTTCATATTGTATCAAATTCTTATTTCATGCAATAAAATGCTAATTAATTATGTAAAAATCATACAATGAGTTTTTTTTAAGATTCCACAGTGCTTTACAGACATCATTATCACTGTCCCCATTGAGGATCAAAATCTATGTTACCTACAGTATCAGTATTTCTTTGGTAAGACTTTGGAAAGTAAGCACATTTTTATTTTCTACTTACACGCTTCCTTTATAGCTAGTACTTCTCACAACTTACTCGCCATTGACTAACAACAGAATTATTGTGAGCAGCCATGTAGTAAGCTATAAGGTGGGAGTGAGGCAGTGGCAAATGAAGCAAGACATGAGAAAATATCTTTGTTTTCATATACACATCTTCATGAATGCCTATTCTGTGTTTGTAGGTGCAAGCTCTATGGTACAGATCTACGTAGAAACACATAAGCTATTTATTTCTGGCTTTGATTTATAAGAGAGTTTCAAAATATTCAGGATTGAGAGTCCTCAGTAGTTGATACCTTTTAATGGCTAACTGAAAAGATGGTAATACATTGCAAGCTTTCGAGACTACTCAGGTCTCTTCATCAGGCTAGACTAATACAAAATCTGAAGTCACATATTTATGCACAATACAGCCTAGAAAAAATGCAATAGATAAGACAAGTGACGTGAAGCAGAACTATCAATATGGGAGAGGGAGAAACATAAATATAAACATTGGACCAGTTCATAGATAAGGAGTCTGGATGTTTTATGGTCCTCTGATTGGGGTCTAGTTCTGTGTTGCCCTGCAAGGTTTTAAAAGGAAATTCCTTAATTGATGTAAAAAGACATAAATCCATGCGACACATTCATTCCAGCACTGAGAGTGTCAAAGTTCGTCATAAATTTGTACTCCCAAACTCGTCTCTCTATCTGAGATGTGAAGTTACCTTTCAATACCAGTAATTTCATATCCATGCTGCTGTGATCAGGGATACAGAAATGTTTTGCCACAGGTAGATCCATTCTTTTTTCTCTTATTGTGTGACGATGAGCATTCATCCTTGTTCTAAGCTTTTGCCCTGTCTCCCCCACATACAGACCCCCAGTTGGACATTTAGTACAAATAATTAAGTACACCACATTAGATGTAATGCAGGTGAAAGTACCTGGGATCTTGTAGTCCTGATGTGAGTTGGGGATCTTTATCTTGTCCGTGGTCATTATAAATGGACAGGTTTTACATTTTTTCTGGTTGCAAGGAAAGGTTCCTGCAGCTGTTGGAGAGGACAGGGAGCTTCTGACAATGATGCTTCTTAAATTTGGGGGCTGCCTAAAACACAGCAGTGGGGGGTCTGGAAAAATTGATTTTAATCGGGCATCTTTTTGTAGTAAAGGTTGTAATTTCCGTGCAGCTCCCCTTAGCACCTCCAGATTTGGGTTGTAGGTGACTACTAGAGGCACTCGGTTATTTTCTTCTTTAGCTTTGTAATGTAGCAGGTGATTCCTTGACAATCTGGTGGCTCTTGTAATTTGGTTTTCAATTGTTCTTGGATGGTAACCCTGATTCAAAAAGGTTTTTTTGAGGCGACCAAGGTGTTTGTCTCTATCCATGGGGTTGGAACATATACGATTGTATCTGATGGCTTGGCTATAGATAATAGAGTTCTTTATGTGTTTTGGATGGAAACTGTCCCATTTAAGGTATGTTGGACGGTCGATTGGCTTCTGATACAGGGATGTCTCTATTTCATTGTTTTTTAGCTTAATGATGGTGTCCAAAAAATTAATCTCGGTACTGGAGTAGTTGAGTGTTAAATTGATGGTGGGATGAAATTGATTAAACTGTTCGTGGAACGTCTTTAGCTGTTGCTCAGACTCCGTCCAGATGATTAAAATATCATCAATGAAGCGGTAGTAGGCCAGGGGCCTGATGGGGCATGAGGACAAAAAATCGCTTTCAAGCTTGGCCATGAAAAGATTTGCATACTGTGGAGCCATTTTACTTCCCATAGCTGTGCCAGTCTCCTGTAGATAGATCCTGTTGTCAAATTCAAAGTAATTGTGGGTGAGGATGAATTTTATAAGTTTCACCACGGCATCAGCATCAGTCCCTGTGTTTTCCATGAAGAATTTGCAGGCATGTAAACCATCTTGGTGTGGGATATTAGAGTACAAAGATTCCACATCCATGGTGGCCAGGATGGTTCCTTCTGGTAGAGGACCTATTGCTGCTAGTTTATTCAATAGGTCAGTTGTGTCCTGAATGTAGCTGGATGTATCCTTCACCAGTGGTTTAAGAATACCCTCTACCCATCCAGATACCTGCTCAGTGAGGGTGCCCACACATGAAATAATTGGTCTTCCTGGATTTCCAGATTTGTGGATTTTGGGAAGCATGTAGAATGTCCCTATTCTTGGAGTCTCTGGTATCAGGTCATCGCCAGCTCTTATGGACTGGTCAGGCAGACAAGAAACCAACTTGTTTAGTTCCTTGTAATAGTCCTGTGTAGGATCCGACTCCAATTTTCTATAGTAGCATGTGTCCATAAGTTGCCTGTTTGCTTCCTTCATGTAGTCTGACGTATTCATCATGACTATTGCACCTCCCTTGTCAGCAGGTTTAATGATGATTTCTTTGTTGGTTTTTAAAGACTGTATGGCCTTTCTCTCCTGGGCACTGATGTTGGATGCTTGTCTCCTGTTAGTGTCTATGATTGTGGATTTTATCAAATGTCTGAAGGAGTCTATATATTTATCCAAATGAGGGTTGCGTCCAGGTGGAGGTGTCCAGTCTGACCTTTTCCTAGTTGTTACGATCCCTTTTCCTTCGGTCTGAGTGTTTTCTGAATCTTCTGTATCATTGAAATATTCCCTCAGGCGCAGTCTCCTGAAATATTGTTCCATATCACTGCAGAGTTCAGTTTTATCTAGGGCCTTAGTGGGACAAAATGAGAGTCCTCTAGAAAGCACGGCCAGTTCCACTTTGTTGGGTTTATAATCTGAGAGATTGATGACACAGTTAGATGCTTTTGTGTCTGGAATGGAGTGGTTGTCCAAGTTGTCAGGTTTTGGATTTGTTTTGTATCTGTTTGTATAGAGTCCTGAATTGAGACGCAGTCTGTGTAGTTTCTTTTCCTTGTTATGAACCAGAAAGGTCCGTAGTTTGTTGTAGTATTGTTGTAATTTTTGCTCTGTGCTTTCTGTAAGTGTTTTCCTCAGAGTTTCAAATTGCCCCTGGACTTTACTCCTTATGCTGTAGCAGACATGTAAAAGGTGGTTCCTTAGTCTCTCAGAAGTCCTGTGACAAAGGTTTTGTGCATAATGGGTATTGTAGGTATGAAGAATTGGGTTTGTAATCCAGAGTCCTTTGGGAATTAGATTCTCCTTTTTGCATTTAGATAAGAAAAAAATGTCGCTGTCCATTTGTGCACGTTTCTTCAGAAGTGGTTTTAGTTCCATAAAGATGCGGTACATTCTGGTATCCTCCATTTTGATACAGGAAAGATGTATATCTTTGTACCGTGTTAGCCAGTAGATAGAAAAATATTCAGGATTGAGAGTCCTCAGTAGTTGATACCTTTTAATGGCTAACTGAAAAGATGGTAATACATTGCAAGCTTTCGAGACTACTCAGGTCTCTTCATCAGGCTAGACTAATACAAAATCTGAAGTCACATATTTATGCACAATACAGCCTAGAAAAAATGCAATAGATAAGACAAGTGACGTGAAGCAGAACTATCAATATGGGAGAGGGAGAAACATAAATATAAACATTGGACCAGTTCATAGATAAGGAGTCTGGATGTTTTATGGTCCTCTGATTGGGGTCTAGTTCTGTGTTGCCCTGCAAGGTTTTAAAAGGAAATTCCTTAATTGATGTAAAAAGACATAAATCCATGCGACACATTCATTCCAGCACTGAGAGTGTCAAAGTTCGTCATAAATTTGTACTCCCAAACTCGTCTCTCTATCTGAGATGTGAAGTTACCTTTCAATACCAGTAATTTCATATCCATGCTGCTGTGATCAGGGATACAGAAATGTTTTGCCACAGGTAGATCCATTCTTTTTTCTCTTATTGTGTGACGATGAGCATTCATCCTTGTTCTAAGCTTTTGCCCTGTCTCCCCCACATACAGACCCCCAGTTGGACATTTAGTACAAATAATTAAGTACACCACATTAGATGTAATGCAGGTGAAAGTACCTGGGATCTTGTAGTCCTGATGTGAGTTGGGGATCTTTATCTTGTCCGTGGTCATTATAAATGGACAGGTTTTACATTTTTTCTGGTTGCAAGGAAAGGTTCCTGCAGCTGTTGGAGAGGACAGGGAGCTTCTGACAATGATGCTTCTTAAATTTGGGGGCTGCCTAAAACACAGCAGTGGGGGGTCTGGAAAAATTGATTTTAATCGGGCATCTTTTTGTAGTAAAGGTTGTAATTTCCGTGCAGCTCCCCTTAGCACCTCCAGATTTGGGTTGTAGGTGACTACTAGAGGCACTCGGTTATTTTCTTCTTTAGCTTTGTAATGTAGCAGGTGATTCCTTGACAATCTGGTGGCTCTTGTAATTTGGTTTTCAATTGTTCTTGGATGGTAACCCTGATTCAAAAAGGTTTTTTTGAGGCGACCAAGGTGTTTGTCTCTATCCATGGGGTTGGAACATATACGATTGTATCTGATGGCTTGGCTATAGATAATAGAGTTCTTTATGTGTTTTGGATGGAAACTGTCCCATTTAAGGTATGTTGGACGGTCGATTGGCTTCTGATACAGGGATGTCTCTATTTCATTGTTTTTTAGCTTAATGATGGTGTCCAAAAAATTAATCTCGGTACTGGAGTAGTTGAGTGTTAAATTGATGGTGGGATGAAATTGATTAAACTGTTCGTGGACACCTTGGTCGCCTCAAAAAAACCTTTTTGAATCAGGGTTACCATCCAAGAACAATTGAAAACCAAATTACAAGAGCCACCAGATTGTCAAGGAATCACCTGCTACATTACAAAGCTAAAGAAGAAAATAACCGAGTGCCTCTAGTAGTCACCTACAACCCAAATCTGGAGGTGCTAAGGGGAGCTGCACGGAAATTACAACCTTTACTACAAAAAGATGCCCGATTAAAATCAATTTTTCCAGACCCCCCACTGCTGTGTTTTAGGCAGCCCCCAAATTTAAGAAGCATCATTGTCAGAAGCTCCCTGTCCTCTCCAACAGCTGCAGGAACCTTTCCTTGCAACCAGAAAAAATGTAAAACCTGTCCATTTATAATGACCACGGACAAGATAAAGATCCCCAACTCACATCAGGACTACAAGATCCCAGGTACTTTCACCTGCATTACATCTAATGTGGTGTACTTAATTATTTGTACTAAATGTCCAACTGGGGGTCTGTATGTGGGGGAGACAGGGCAAAAGCTTAGAACAAGGATGAATGCTCATCGTCACACAATAAGAGAAAAAAGAATGGATCTACCTGTGGCAAAACATTTCTGTATCCCTGATCACAGCAGCATGGATATGAAATTACTGGTATTGAAAGGTAACTTCACATCTCAGATAGAGAGACGAGTTTGGGAGTACAAATTTATGACGAACTTTGACACTCTCAGTGCTGGAATGAATGTGTCGCATGGATTTATGTCTTTTTACATCAATTAAGGAATTTCCTTTTAAAACCTTGCAGGGCAACACAGAACTAGACCCCAATCAGAGGACCATAAAACATCCAGACTCCTTATCTATGAACTGGTCCAATGTTTATATTTATGTTTCTCCCTCTCCCATATTGATAGTTCTGCTTCACGTCACTTGTCTTATCTATTGCATTTTTTCTAGGCTGTATTGTGCATAAATATGTGACTTCAGATTTTGTATTAGTCTAGCCTGATGAAGAGACCTGAGTAGTCTCGAAAGCTTGCAATGTATTACCATCTTTTCAGTTAGCCATTAAAAGGTATCAACTACTGAGGACTCTCAATCCTGAATATTTTTCTATCTACTGGCTAACACGGTACAAAGATATACATCTTTCCTGTATTAAGAGAGTTTCAGAGATTCCTGTTAAAGGTCAAATGCGGCTAAATTGGTACAGAGATAATGTTGACTTTTAAAAATACAGTAAGATGTCCACTAATGCACGAAACATCGCAGACGTCAGTTATATGAATGATTCATCATGTCATGCTCCTTTCAAGGGCTAATCATAGGTATAAAAAATAGATATGAGATGTCAGGGTTAAATATATGGGGGATGCTTCCGTAAGATCCAGGTACTAACTACTGATCTAACCTAACTTGCTCATGGAATGAAAATGAGTAACAACGTTATTTAATTCCCTAAAGAAAGAGGATAATGAAATGTAAGGAATGGCACAGCTACATTGTTGCATCGCTGGACACTTGGTTAATGCCTAATAATAACAGACAATTTGGTTTTGATTTAAAACATGGTGGAAACACTTTTTAAAATGACTGTGGAAGTTGGATTTCGACATTGGACACAGTGGTGTTAAGATCTGATCCCATACCCTTTACCTCTGACCTACAGATGGGTTCCATTTTTGTAGTTAGAACATTTAGACTAAGGGCCCCATCACACATAGTGATCTCCCTAGCGAGATCACTGCTGAGTCACAAGTTTTGTGACACAGCAGCGATCTCACCTCCGAGATCGCTGTGTGTGACAGCGATCAGTGACCGCCCCCCCTGCCGGTATCGCTGATCGCTCTTGGAAAGCCCTGGACATTTCTTTGATCGCTGGTCTCCCGCTGGCCAGCACGCATCACTGCGTGTGACAGGTGGGAGACCAGCGATCAGCTGGTAACTAACGTAGACATCGGGTATCTAAGGGATGTGCCTCACTTAGAAACCTGATGTGTACCTTAGTTACCAGCGCGCTGATGCAGGGAGCTGGTAACTAAGGTACACATCGGGTTTCTTAGTGACGCACATCCCTTAGATACCCGGTGTGTACGTTAGTTACCAGCTCCCTGCATCAGCGCCCTGGTAACTAAAGTACTCAGTGACGCCGCGCTCAGCGTCGCTGGTCCTGATCGCTGGTGGCGCTTGTCTGTTTGACAGCTCACCAGCGATCATGTAGCGACTCACCAGCGATCCTGACACGTTGATATCATTGTTGGGATCGCTGGTGAGTCGCTATGTGTGACGGGGCCTTAAGCCCATCAGTTTAGTCATCAAGGGATCTTCTAACGCAGCCATTATTTAAGTTTTAATCTCAAGAGAGCTCATTAGGGTCTTCTAAGTTGTCACTGCAGGTGGTCTTCCCAAAACATTGTGGTCATCAAAAACTAGACTATTCTGTAATTAACTACAAGGTTGGAGGGACTAGCTTTACAGATATCATCATTGGGCTCACAATCTAGATTCCCTATCAATAAGTCTTTGGAGTGTGGGAGGAAACCGGAGTACCCGGAGGAAACGCACGCAAACAAGGGGAGAACATACAAACTCCTTGCAGATGTTGTCCTACTAACCTAACCCCATGCTCCTGCAGGCAATTACATAATAATTACATTCCTGTTTGTAGCTGAATTTTATGTTTTGTCATTTTGATATAATTATAAATTAAAAACTTGCCTCCGTGTTTGTAAAACTGTTACCCCAAGTCATCATCACACAAAAAATAAATTCTCATACAGTAAATAAGACAAGCTTATATCAATATGACTTATTAGGACATATAGATAACAAAATGGAGGTTTCAAAGCTGATGACCTTCTTCTGTGAGCCAGAATAGAGACCCCACTGCATGAATATCTCCCTTCCTAAAATTTGTGCTGCTTTTATATAAGGCTCTGTTCACTTTTCTATTTGGTAATTTCAAGTTTAAGAACAGACCAATAGAAGTCATGGCCAAAATGGGCCTGTATGATAACTAATGCAAATTGAAGCAGATGACCTCCATTGATTATTACGAGGTTTGTTTGGTTTCTATATTTTTTCAATTTTTAGAATGGAAGAAAAAAAACACATCATACAAAACTTCTTCTTTCATTCTAAATAAACTGACAGCAAACAAACACTAGAAAGACCCCATTAAAATCAATAGAGCCCCTCTACATCTATTTACATCAGCAAATGAATTGATATTAGTGCATGAACTTCGAAACAGACACGTAAACGAAGCCCTGACTGCTTGGTCCGCCCCTTCCGCACCATCGTGTGACATCCTGCCGATTACGCCAAGTGTAATAAAGTGCAGGAATGAGTATGTCACCACGGAACAGATGGACCAACAGTTAAAGGGGAGGTTTATTTACAGGGAATAATACATGCAAATTAACGATGCAGTATTGATATTATGAGAACACTGGAAACAGTCAAAAAAAAGAAAAAACAGGATTTGACAATCTTATCAGGGGTTTTCCTATGAAGGCACTTAACAGTCTGAAGAGGTCATGATTGAAGGGTCACTCTTCTCCCACATTGGCGCTGAATCACCAGCAGCACTTGTCGTCTGTAGTTGTTCTGTACTCTGTGTCTTTACATTCCTCCACTGGGGTCTCAAGGGTTAATGCTGGAGGCAGAGGGGGTACTGGGCAAGCGGGGTCCTCTCTGCTCTGAGTCCTTTATCTAAGCACAACAGCCTCTCTCAGGGGAAACAACACTCCGTCCCCTGTTAGAGCTCTCAGCACAGATCACTGCCTCTGCACGTGCTGCTGTCTCCACACTAGCTGCTGTCTTCACATTAGCTGCTGTCTTTGTACTAGCTGCTGCCTTTGTACTAGTTGCTGCCTTTGCACTGGACACAGACTTCACGCGGGGGTCAGGACACATCTTATCTGCCACTGCAGGCTCCTGCTTTACGTAGTCACATGTTGCGGTCTTGGCTCTGGCCTCAGTCTCTATACAGGCCTCGGCTTCTCTGCGGGTCTCAGTCTGTCCACAGATGTCAGGGTGCACCTTTGCTGTCTCTGCAGTACACAGTCTCACATACTCACGGTCTGCCGTCTCTGTGCGCGGTACCCCGGTCTTTACTCTGGGACCGGGAGCTCTGTCTCTCTCCCAGTCTGCGTCAGCATCCTCCCCCGTCTGCTGCCCAGGCTGCTCTGAGGAAAGCACCCACTGTTTTCCCGCTCTCTGCTCTGCTGGCTTCCTGTGCTCAGACCCTTTTCTGCCCCCCGGGAAACCTGCTGCCCTGCTCAATGGTTCCGGGCATGGAGCAGAGGAGGCAGCCCTCCCCCGGCTCTTCCTGCACTTCACCCCCTCACACATGCATGGGGAGCGGATGGGCAGTGCGCATGCGCAGGATTTGATACGTCGTTGCCATGACTTCACGCCAGTCACGGCAATGAAATGCAATGCTGTGGGCGTACATAATTTCAAAAAGTACAGTGACTGATTGGTGACTGAAAAAATAAAGCCACCACCACTATGCATGTGTCACGCCGCCTGTCACACCACTCTCACCTGGGGGCGGGACCCAGGGTTCCTCATCACTACTTCCGGTGCCGCGGCCACTCCAGGGGTCCTGTTGGGTGCGCACACGCACCTCTCGTACTTAGGTTCATGTTTGCACCATGTTCTGTGTGCGCACGCATGCTCTCCTCTGCTCTGTCTCCGGGCCTGTCCTTTCTATGGTATTGGAGGACTTGACCCGGAAGTCCTAGTGATCATGTGCTATATCAGGCTACCACTTCCTATGGGAGGTGCCTGATTATTGTTGTGCTTCCTTGCTTGGTCTGCCTTGTCCTTGTCTGGCTGTGTGCTGTATTTGGGTCCTCTGTCTTTTGCTCTATTCCTGAACGCTGCCTTGTGCTCTGTTCCTATACTCTGCCTAGCCGTGCTTCCCAGCACATGCTCCGTGCTTACACTCTGCTCTGTATTCTGTATAAATTTGCACGTGCCCTGCGTTGCTCACACCCGGGCGTGCTTACCTGTACACGCCATGCGTGCTCTCGCGTACTCGCCTTGCACCATCTGCATCCAGCACACTCCGGTGTACACTCCTAGTATTGTCCTGTTCTCTCTGTGCTCCCATACACTCGTCCTGTTTACTCTACATGTCCCTGTGCCCACGCTTTGCACACTCTGACACTCTGCACAACCCCGATTCCTAGACACACTCACACGTGTCTCCTGTGAGCCAGCCACCTGGTGCCAGCAGTCGTGGTACCATACCCCCTTGGGCTTGCCCCAGACACTCCCTGTATAGGGAGTGGTCCTCACTAGGCCAGGTCGCCCCGGGAAGGTTGGTGCCACGACCCAGAGGGTCCACTCCAGGAGTTGTCACAGCATGTAAGAAAAGATATGTGAGGGAATCCTCTAATGATATAAAGTGTTTTTTAATTCTAATATTTCAATCCTAATACAAAAACATGTTAGTTAATGCTTCACTTACACCACACTGGGGGCAGATTAATAGCTAAAAATGAGATGACAGATCCCTTTTCAGGCTGAAATATAAGAATAGCATATATTTCATCTAGTTCTGCACATAGATAAGACAGTTTTTTCCTTTTTCAAAAGAATCTATGAACTCCACAGAAACATCTTCAGCTAAAAGGAGAACGGTGTATAACCTTTTCCCAAAAATGTATAATTAGGAAAATGTAAAAATATACTCTCCAATTTAACAAAAGCTCTGGCCCTTTAAAAGAGGGAGAGTCATTTCATTTAAAAATGTCTCTCCACTGTCTCACTATCTTGACAGCTGTGTGAGACTTACCGGGTAATACCAGAGTGTGGGGGCAGACTGTGTGCACCTGTTGCTGATGTATGAAGCAATGTACTATGGATACTTGTTCATTATAGAGTGGCAGCTATGCCCGCTTCTTGCAGATTAACCCTTTAGGAGCAGACTGCATTTTACTTCTTTATCTGAGTTGCATAATACACCAACACATCTTATTACACGACTGACAATATTCCATATTAAAGTAGCACACCTTCTCCCATCAACGTTTTTATCCTGTTAATATATTGCAGTCATCATATTATATAGCACTGTATACTTACAGTTGCTCATTCTGCCTCTTTACCCAGCTAATTCTTCTCTTTCCATTAGGTCTATGACATCACATGATTGAAAATAGACTAGCTGAATCCTTCTAAGCGCTATGTAGAAACAGGAAGTCAATTCTCCCTATATGAGTCATCACTGCAGAAGTTCCTGGGAGGGGGAGAAGGGAGCAGCTGGGTCCTGAGGTGAAGAGGGGAATGATAAATACAGGGACAAGACACTTCCTGTTCCTATATAGAGCAGAGAAAAGAGAAAGATTATCTGGGTAGAAAGGCAAAATGAGCAATTTTAATATACACAGTTATATATATTATGGTGATTGCATTATATTAAGAGGATATAAACTTTCACGGGAGGAGGAGGTGTGCTTCATTACGTAAAGTTCATGCTCCTGGCCGGAGGAAAATATTTGCCTGATTTCCATTTTGCTGACTCATCGCACATTAAATACATTGGTGAATTAATTCACATTGTTTGTGTAAAGTAGAGAGCTTCGTTGGATGCAGTGGAGAGCTGGAGACAGAGAAGAGGTTAACAGGATTTACTGAACAGGCAATTAAACAAGAAATACTCCATGCAGGGCGACAAGACTAGTAACAGCAATGACGGGAATCATGCACAAACACAATGCATGAGAGAAAGATATACAAAAACAAGGTAACTTATCGCTTGCAGTTCTTGCAGTGGAAAGGCTGGAAAATCTCCCGACGGGGTCGCAGATCGTGAACAAAGTCTCTGGCTCGATTACAGAGGAACGAGAAGCACTGTTTCCCGACAGTGCTGATGTATTCGGTTTGGCTTGGCTTGAGTGCGCTGGAAGGTGGAAACTGTCCCTTGTGTAGATTCCTTAGGAATGGCGTTGGACAAGAACCATTGACATGCTCACAAACCACAGCATAGGGTGGTCTTCTGGAGTAGTCTCTAGTAACGGAGAGGGTAAGCTTGTCTGCAACTGCAGGAAGAACAGAGTTGTCCAGGAAAACAGGGTCTGGCAGTAACTCAGTAGTGTCACAGTCAGTATTGAAGTCAGTGCGCTGAGGGATCAATGGCGTAGAGTTTTCAGCCAGAGCAGTGGAGAGGGAGTCAACCTTCTCCTGTCGTTTTCCCACCGTTCCCGGTCCTCTTTATATTTCCTGCGCCCCCTGCTGTCCAGCGTGAAGGTCCTTCCCCCCGAGGAAAACCCTCCCTCTGCCACAGTGGTAACAGTCCCGATAGTTCCGGCCTTAAAGTGCACCGGAAACCCAATGGAAACCCAATACTGTCTCGGTTCATCTTCTTACATTTGTACTTCGCTTTTGGCAAATTTATTAGAAAAAATTGTGAAATTGATTCTTCAATTATATTCTCTGAACCAGTAACTTCCCAAAACTGTAGAACTGTTGAATTAATCTGTACACCGCAAATCCTAACCAGATTTAAGTTTGGGTCTCCCCTCACCATTCAGATTCTGGATAGAATCAGCTCCCCTCTCACAATTGGTATCTCTCAGAAAAAGAGAATCTGACTACATTAATAATAATAATAATTTTATTTCTATAGCGCCGACATATTTCGCAGCACTTTACATTTCAGAGGTGACTTGTACAGACGATAGACATTACAGCATAACAATAATCACATAGATCATAACAGATACCAAGAGGAATGAGGGCCCTGCTCGTACGTTTACAATCCATTCTGCGCCCATTCTGGCAAAATGAAAGTAAAACCTGAATCCCCGTAATACTAAGGAAAGTCTTATGATTTACTAATGACATATATTTGAAAAAAGCCATGTAATTTCATCTACTGACACTTTTTGTGTTTTTCTCACAATTGATATGACCACTTTAAGTGATTTAACTCACACAGATTGGAGCACATCATGTGGCTCCTGGGGTATTTGATCACCAAAATTGTCCCGAGCAGATAGGAAGGTAAGGTGACCATATGCCTCAGTAAAGAATAAATGTTTAGTCTAAAGTTATTGGTGATCAGTAGTTATTATTTTAAATTATGAAATTAAATCAGGAGTAATATTCACCAAGTGCTTTACTAATCATTTACAAAACCTTACCTCCAGAGGGCAGTCTGTCCTATACTTACCGTTCTTTTTTTTCTTCTGAATTCCTCATGTAAAATATTTCAACAGACTTTCGTAATAATTAATGTTCTTTCATTGGTGTCATGAACATTTCCTGAGTTCATTTTTAATGTCTATATAAAATGAAAACAATAAAGGACAAAATATCTAACAAAACCTAATAGTTTACATCAATAAAAGTTTTATTCCAGCTACAGTTTATCAATTCTTAAAAGTAGCTAAAGAAGGCAGAGAATGAAAAATACGTTTCTGATGCTCCACAGAGTATTCCATTCCATTTTTGTATCTTTATTTCTGTAAATCTGTCATAGGATTCTAGAGATATTGGAATTTTCATTTAGTGCTAGTTTTTATGGCCGTTAACAAGGAGGCGTGGTACACAGGATTTTTTAGTGACATGTATTTAAAGGGGTATTTCCATCTTGAAAATCCTATCCCAATATATAGTAAGTGTACTAATAACAATATTAGCAAATACCTCCAATTAGAAATGTAGTATAGTTTTTCAGATTCGATATGTTGCTTACCCCATGTGCAGGCATTGCAGGACCTTAGGCATCCATGGTTACGACCACTAGCAACTAGCTAACTGTCACTATATCATGTAAGTAGCCCCTTCATGACCAATTACTTATTTAAACATCATCGGTTATGTCCCTGTCTTTGAAGCTGTCTCCAACGCTGAGCCTGCATTTTTATCTGTACATGACAACTGATTTGATCAGCTGTAATGTGCATCTAACAGCCGCAGGTGGAATCTCGATCCACCCGCGACTGATAACATGTTAAATGCCGCTGTCAATCTCTGACAGCAGCTTTTAACTCGTGCCAACAGGAAGTGCAAGAAACGCCCATCGGTGCTTCTGTCAAGTGAACGTGTTGGGTTGTTATGACTTCAGAAGACCCCTGTGCTTCTCATTGTAAATCTCCTATGAATGCCAGACTGAGGCCAACATTCAAAGGAGATCAGGATCTATGCTACACATAGCAGGGTTGAAGCCCTGCTATGTGTAGCACAGGTGATCGGACGATCTCAGCTTCAAGTCTCCTAAGGCGACTAACAATAAAAAAAATACACGTTTGGTCTCGCTACTTTCACAAATGCCGGTTCTATCACAATATAAAGTAAATTAATCCAATTGGAAAACAGCGTAATGAGAAAAAAAATCAAAACTCCAGAATTATGTTTTATTGGAGGCCTCAACATTGCAATAAAATGAAATAACGTGTGATCAAAATATCGTTTCTACCCCAAAATTTTATCACCAAAAACCTCAGCTTGGCGCACAACAAATAAGTCCTCACCCGGCCCCAGATTCTGAAAAATGGAGACGCTACGAGTTTTGGAAAACGGCAAATATTTTTTTTATTACAAATTTTGGATTTTTTTTCACCACTTAAGTAAAAAAGAACCCAGACCTGTTTGGTGTCTATGAACTCCGAATGACCTGGAGAATCATAATGACAGATCAGTTTAAGCATTTATCTAACATGGTAAATAAAACCCCCATAAAAACCATTGTGGAATTGCACTTTTTTCGCAATTTCACCGCATTTGGAATTATCTTTCCATTTTCCACTACAATATATGGTGAAACCGAACCAGAATCTCAATTTGCAGACACTATGTTTCGGGGTGCTACCCCTTGTCAGTGCAAAGTGTGAGATCTGGTTTGGCTGTGTGAGAGGCATCTGACCATGATCCAAGGGGTAACGTTTCTTCTTGGATCAAACTCACCCAGCCAAACCATGATCTCACACTTTGCACTGAAGAGGGGCAGCACCCCGAAACACAGTGTCTGTAAATTGAGATTCTGGTTTGACTTTTATCCTAAGTCATGTGACAAGGCTCATTAAAGGGTCAACATTGACTTTTAGGATTGCTACTTCCTATAGGTGGCTCTGGAGTTTTAGTCCTTTTCCTCTCTGAGCTCTAGAATTTTAGTCCTTTTCCTCTCTGAAGAGACAATTTGAACTAAGATGAAAAAACAAATAAAATAAAATATTTTTGATATTACTTAATCTCAACCAGTCATGCAGAGATTAAGCAGTAAGAGCTTGATCAAAGAATAAGGCAGATTTATTACTAGTTACATACCTGAAAGCAGGTAGACCAAATGCTACTGAACAATGCTAACTTGTGCCTGCTATTGTTCATCAACACTTTTTTGTACAGAAAAAATGCCAGAGCCCTAATAAATCAGCCCCGAGAAGTGTTTTCCTAGGTGGAAGCTTGGCACCATCTCTGCAGTGGAAGTTGTGAGTAATATACTAAACACATATTGCTCTGTGCCTGGAGAACAATGTTCACTGTGAAAACACCCCAGCTACCATTTACCTCACATTGTAAACAAATTAGTAAAAAGTAACTTTGTATCAGTAAATTAAAACAATTCTTTGGTGTTTATCTCCTAATTCAACTAAAGGAAATGGAAAAGAATATTTTTAGTTACAGGAAATAAAAAATAGTATGAAACGATAGACTTATTTAAACAAGTATGCAGGATTTACAGTCTCAAGAATAACAGCCAGGGGGTCCCGCAGATCCCACCCCTGTTACGGCTTTGTCACAGATGACAGCGGAGAGGTCCTGAGGATCCAACCGCTGTCATCAAATTTGTCAGGGGAACACAACTCCGCTGCCTCCAATCATCAGGGCAATTGACTGACGAGTGATGGACGGGGCCTTGGCTGCTTCCACTACTAGGCCAGTTATTGGGGCACTAACAGTGAGTGTATGGTATATACATCTTTAATTCCAGAGATTCTTTAGTAACCTTGGCCAGATCTGTGCCTTGCCACAATTCTGTCTGAGCTCCGTGGCCAATTCCTTTGAACTCATGATTCTCATTTGGTCTGACATGCACTGTGAGCTGTGAGGTCTTATATAGACAGGTGTCTGCCTTTACAAATCAAGTCCTATCAGTTTAATTAAACCCAGCTGGACTTCAATGAAGGAGTGTAACCATCTCAAGGAGGATCACAAGGAAATGGACAGCATGTGACTTAAGGCCCCGTCTCACATAACGAGATCGATAGCAAGATCGCTGAAACGTCACAGGTTTTGTGCCGCAACAGCGACCTCGCCAGCGATCTCGCTACGTGTGACACATAGCGGCAACCGCCCCCCCCGCTGGATATCGCTGATCGTGTTCGAATGTCCTAGGCCATTTTTTGATCGTTGGCGTCACGCTGGCCAGCGTGCATCGCTGTGTTTGACGCCGACGAGCGACCTCGTTAGCGACGCAGAGCTCAGGGACGCAGGCGTGAGTCGTCAGAATAGCTGCTGTGTGACAAGGTCCCAACGACCGCCGAGGTCGTTATACGGATCGCCGTATCGTTGCTGCGTCATTAAATACATCTACCTGTTTGACAGCTTACTAGCGGCCATGTAGCGACGCACCAGTGATCCTTACCAGGTCGTATCATTGTCGGGATCGCTGGAGCGTCACTATGTGTAACGGTACCCTTAAATAGTAGTGTTTGAGCAAAGGGTCTGAATACTTATGACCATGTGATATTTCAGTTTTTCTTTTCTTTATAAATTTGCAAACATTTCTACATTTCTGTTTTTTTCAGTCAAGATGGGGTGCAGAGTGTACATTAATGAGAAAAAAAAACTTTTTAGAATTTACTAAATGGCTGCAATGAAACAATGAGTGAAAAATTTAAAGGGGTCTGAATACTTTCCGTACCCACTGTATTTCTTCCAGAATGAACAAAGACAGAGACCCAAATGTTCTTTTTTGTTAGCTCAAGGATACACCCACATACACCCCGCTTGATGAGGTCACATGGGGGCTTGTTGTGCGATGTGCTAGGTCCTTCAGAATTCCATGAAATCCCCAACTTAAAGAATATCTTCAACCCTGGAGTTTCCCAGGCAATATATTTTGTCAGAATTTTTCTTATCACACTTTTATCTGTCTATAGAGATGAAACATGGCCTGCAGAGCACCATCCATCGGTCCATAATTAAGTTGGAGGGGTTAGAATGGCCTTACGATGATGTAAGTGAATACATTATGTTCATCCCTTCGCTACAATGCTAAAATACAAAGCTTAGGGTGGTTTCACATTAGCGCTTTTTAAGCGCACGCACGGCCGGGGGTAGCTCCGCCCCCGAGCCGGCTCTCTGCCCGGCGTGCCCGCCCCTTGCTTGTAGCGCCGCCTCCTAGCGCACAGCGGCGCCTGCGATCGGCGCATGCTATCTTTAGCATAGGGTGCGCAGATCGTGTGCAGGCCGTGCGCTAGTTGCGCTTTGACCTGCGCTGCGCACTTTTGACGGTGCGCCGTGCGCGCCAAAATCAAACTTTTCGGATTTTGGCGCGCACGGCGCACCGTCAAAAGTGCGCAGCGCAGGTCAAAGCGCAACTAGCGCACGGCCTGCGCACGATCTGCGCACCCTATGCTAAAGATAGGGTGCGCCGATCGCAGGCGGCGCTGTGCGCTAGGAGGCGGCGCTACAAGCAAGGGGCGGGCATGCCGGGCAGAGAGCCGGCTCGGGGGCGGAGCTACCCCCGGCCGTGCGTGCGCTTAAAAAGCGCTAATGTGAAACCACCCTTAAATATTGGATCAATGTAAACCCTAATATTCATCACTGAACATTGGCTCCAAAACATTTAAGATAATTTTTTCACCAGAGGAAGTCCTATCCCTGAGAAAGGTACATCTCCACCTCTGATTAAACAAATCCCAGTCTTGCTATCTTTTTCTTAAAACATTTCTCTGTTGTAATTACCTGAACACTGTAGGTGGCCCATACATCAATGGAGGTTGAAGTGTTAGCTCTCTCTCTCTACTTCCCATTTTAATTAGATTCTGTTTTTCCCCAGCTATCATTAATCGTATATGTTCAACGTGATATGACCCCTCTCTGGAGATATCTTATGGATTTTTATTTTTTTCTATGACATACAGCATTTACTAACTCTTCTTCACAATATATTAGTCAATGAATTAAAGTGGTTTTCTGGTCTAGGCTACAAGTCTGCATTCACTATATATGACTGCAGACTTTTGTATTCTCACAGTGCATGCACTGTGCCATGTCAGGAATATCAGATGCCGGCGCCGGGAGTGGCAAGCACGTGGCCACAAGTATGCGATTTATATACATGTGGTCACATGCTGACTAGACGTGCACGACTTCACTCTGAGCGAAGCCGGACATGTCTAGTCAAAATATGGGTGGATGTATGCAAATCACATTCCTCCAATCACATGACTGTATGCTCCCATGTTAATGCTGGCCCAGTTTAGAGTAGGTCAAAGTAGTGCATCGGAGCAGAGTTACGGAGCTGCGGAGAATTCAATTGGTAGGTAATGGTTATTTCTTTATTTTATACTTTTTTTTTCATTTTGTTGGCAGGTACAGTACATTAGATTCAATAATAAGAGTAAATCACATGTAAACAGATCCCTGCAGTCAGAGATTGATTAAAAATGATAAACCTACGTATACTTACCTTCCCGCACACCCCCCTAGGAATGTCTGCCCCATTTGGAAGTTCCCGCACTATTGCGGTTATTGACTGCAGCATTCAGGCGACTAGAAGAGCACATCATTGGATGTTTCTCCGATCACGCTCTCTTGTAGTCACCTATCCGCTACAGCTAATTACAGGCTACAGTGGTGGTGGGATCCGGAACGGGACAGATACCGCTTTTGGAATTGGCGGAGAACTCCAGAACTTAACTGAATTTTATTTTACTTCCCCAATTATTGATTAGCTTTTACTATTGCCGGTATTTCTCTCATCACAAAAGAGAAAGGTCACTTTGAAATACTGAAGGGGACCCTAGCTGTGAGTTTAATAACAGCTACACTCACTAAAAGCAGTACGGCATAGTTATTCTCATCAGACATGCTGGTAAATACTGTATGTTCTAGAACTGATCACCAACAGTGCCTGTGTGCCATCTGGCTCGTAGGTCACCGCCAGGGTTCCATGCTGGTATTTACCTTATTTTAGTTCAGTGATTTTGGAGCAGCTAAATATGATGAATACAATGTCCCCATATTATCAGCCCACAGCCGATATCTTCTTCAGGCTTTGTATACGCCTACAAAGCAATTAATGTTGTTATTCTAAAGGTGTTCTTTAAATATGTCTTGTATGTTATTCGCTGGAGGGGCATTCCTATCATTTATAGTACCTAAAGCAGCAAAGAGTTAGTGTCCTCCAAATACCCACCCTCTATTTTAAAATAATTCTTCCCTTTCTCTCCTTCCAGCTAATTTTTTAATCTTTTCATCTCCATCCAGCAGCAACAAGCAGAGCTCTAATCCTTTGATTTGTCTTTGTTATTAGTTCTGCAATGTTTTGCGTAGACTTTGATTATTAAAATCATTGGCATAACTAGAGTCTGATGGTCCCAGGTGAAAGATTTGGACTGGGGCCTCCCCCATCCTGATTATATAGATATATATGTCTTTCATCCTGGTATATATGTCCCCCATCCTTGTGTATATGTATATGCCCTCCATCCTGGTATTCATGTCCCTCAGCCTGGTATACAGTATATGTCTCTCATTCTGGCCCCATCCTGGTATATATGTCCCTCATTCAGGTGCATGCGCACTACTGCTTTTCGGCTTTGCCCGCAGTTGGACAAAGCATACTGCGCACGCGCGAGATCCCATTTGAATGTGCACGCGCAAAATCTCTACGAGATCTGCAATATTCACAACAAGGAATGCATACAGCAAGTCAAGGACGGGTGGAGTGAGGGAACCGAAGCAACGCCCATCGGACCAGACCTGTTCATTACCGTACAGCGCGGGAGCAATAAAAAAGGTTTTTATGAGTGATACATGGGGAGTCAGGGGGTTTCAGAAGTAGTTGTGGAATGCATAGCTGACACTCAATTAACTGATATTTTTAGCTGGTAGGTCAAAAAAGAGGTGACAGGTTCCCTTTAAAAAGGTCCCTTAGTCTGTTTCAGTAGGCCACAAAATCATGGGGAAGACTACTGACTTGACAGATATCCACAAGGCAGTCATTGACACACTCCACAGGGAGGGTAAGCCACATAAGGTCATTGCTAAAGAAGCTGGCTGTTCACAGAGTGCTGCATCCAAGCATATTAATGGAAAGTTGAGTGGAAGGAAAAAGTGTGTTAGAAAAAGGTGCACAAGTAACAGGGATAACACAGTCTTGAAACGATTGTCAAGAAAAGGCCATTCAAAAATTTGGGGGAGATTCACAAGGAGTGGACTGCTGCTGGTGTCATCACTTCAAGAGCCACCACACACAGATGTATCCAGGACATGGGCTACAAGTGTCGCATTCCTTCTTTCAAGCCACTCATGACCAATAGACAATGCCAGAAGCGTCTTACCTGGGCCAAGGAGAAAAAGAACTGGACTGTTGCTCAGTGGTACAAGGTGTTGTTTTCAGATGAAAGTAAATTTTGCATTTCATTTGGAAATCAAGGTCCCAGAGTCTGGAGGAAGAGTGGAGAGGCCACAATCCAAGCTGCTTGAGGTCTAGTGTGAAGTTTCCACAATCAGTGATGGTTTGGGGAGCCATGTCATCTGCTGGTGTAGGTCCACTGTGTTTTATCAAGACCAAAGTCAGCGCAGCCATCTATCAGGAAATTTTAGAGCATTTCATGCTTCCCTTTGCCGACAAGCTTTTTGGAGATGGAAATTTCATTCTCCAGCAGGACTTGGCACCTGCCCACACTGCCAAAAGTACCAATTCCTGGTTTAAAAGCAACAGTATCACTGTGCTTAATTGGCCAGCAAACTCGCCTGTCCTTAACCCCATTGAGAATCTATGAGATATTGTCATGAGGAAGATGAGAGACACCAGACCCAACATTGCAGACGAGCTGAATGCTGCTATCAAAGCAAAACGGGCTTCCATAACACCTCAGCAGTGCCACAGGCTGATCGCCTCCATGCCACACCGCATTGATGCAGTTATTGATGCAAAAGGAGCCCCAACCAAGTATTGAGTGCATTTACTGAATATACATTCCGGTAGGCCAATAATTCGGACTTTAAAATCATTTTTCAAGCTGGTGTTATAAAGTATTCTAATTTGCTGAGATAATGACTTTTGGGTTTCATTGGCTGTAAACCATAATCATCAACATAAACAGAAATAAACACTTGAAATAGATCACTCTGTTTATAATGACTCTATGTAATATATGAGTTTCACTTTTTGTATTGAAGAACTTAAGGCGATTATATATATAATTTAACCTTGAGCTGCTCTTTTATCCCGATCCATGAATCCACACGTCCATGTTCTCGGCTGAACTTTCCATGCTACTGCAGCTGGTTTCTGGTCCAATATATGCCCGTTAATGGACCGGGCATATCTAACGAGGAACTGGTAGCAGTACTACTGGGCTGACCATTCACTGTTTCACTGGTGTTAGTGAAAGGGGCCTCTCAACCTGTCAGGGGTGTGAGCAAATGTGGCACCATATCAGCGACTGCATGGGCCAACTCCTCTCACTCCCCGTGCCTCCCTGGGCCCATGTGCATAGGGGATGTCTGTGCAAGGCTGTGCCAAGTTGACCTTACTTGTCCACCGACAGTGTGGAGAGTCATTTTGGTGCAAGTGAGGAGACCGTACCACGTGATCCTTCATATTTAATAGTGACGTCAGGCAGGGTGGTGAGGTGTAGGGTCATCATATGTTGTGACAGCGGTGGGATTCTGCATCATCTCTCTGGTTTCATTCTTCACATGGTCACATGTGATGGCAGCATGGAATTATGCGTAATCTCTCTGGTGCCATCCTACACATGTGGTGGAAGCAGTGGGATTCTGCGAGATGTCCCTGGTGCCATCCTTCACACTTGATATCTGCACTCCAATGTTTTATTGCAGAGAAATCCACGTTTTTCTTAATATGTAAATGAGTTGTTAAGATCTATGAACACAGAAAAAGATATCCCTGAGAATCTGCCTCCAGGGCTTAAAGTATATAAAATACAAGAGGCGTTACCAAGCTATTAATTGCTCTTCAGATTTTAAATTAATTTGGTGATCCTACCTACAGTATGAGATATACATAAATGGTGCATTTAGATGAGTTGATAATTAATAAACAAGCTTTCCCAATTACCTACCCATGTAAACATGTCGGGGAGCAAACGCAAAATGAGCAAAACGCCTGTTTATCAGTTAATTGTATGGTTTATGTCGGAAACAAAAAAATTGCAGCACATTACCCCTTGTAAAGAAGATGGCATAACATTTCATGGTGAAAAACATAATATCCCATGGGGACAGAGCAGTTGTATTACTGACTGTTCAGCCCCCATCATTTTTCGTTGGTTTGTGTAAATATATGTTGATAACCAAGTGTTGAAAAGATATTTGATCAGCATTCGAAAATGACAGCACCCAAAATTGACTCTTTTAAATGCATGAGTGATGTGCACCATCCTATGGAAAATAACATAGACATCAAAGAACCAACATGGCATATCCAACAAATGTTACCACTGGATCCTCAATAACACAGAAGTAACAGTGTGGGGTGAGTGTCAAAAAAAGTCATCAAAGATTGAGCTTTTATGTAAGGAATGCATTATTTAATGTCACAAGTTATGTGTTCTGCTTGCGATTCATGACAAAGTTCACAAAGGTCTTAAATGAAATTAAAAAAGTAAATCATAAAAAGGCATAACAGTCATAATTAAATCTAAAAATTATTTTTAATAGAACACATATTGAATTGCAGAATTTTCTGGATTCTGGGCTTTTTGGGAAGAGCTCTTAATGGCATGTAGTCTTAGTCTTTGACCCTTCTTCCTTTTGAAGTTTGACCTTTTCAAGTAGTAGAAGAAATACCGAAAGAAACTTGTGTGTGTGTGTGGGATCCTGGGATGGACTTTACTTTTAGCTGAGCTAATACCAAGAGTTTTTTCTCAACAATTTGGCACCTCAGGATGAGCTCAGGGTCATTGACCATAATCCGCTTTCTTATGTAAAAAAAAGGTCTATTCAACAAGACCAAACAATTAACTTCCGAGAAACTTCAGTCTAGAAAAGTAGCTTGTCAGCTCGATAAGCAGATATTTGCATATGACTTTATACATTTCAAGCAGGTTTGATTGGTTAATGTTATTCTAAACAGACTATAGCAAGCTGGAAAAATCACCTTCATTCTAGCTAGGCATGTCCAGGCAAAGATCTGTCCTCATCTCTGGAACTCGTTCTGTCTACACGTGGGCCTCTAGCCTCGAGGTCTTTTCCAAGTACGAAAAGTGTAAAGCTTTTCAGTCTAAGGTGATTTTTATATCACAGACACCTGGAGCAGGTTTCCTATCTCAGGAGGTGAATCATGAATATCTGCCACACCCAATGTAACTCTAAAATTATCCTCAGATATGGAACAGATGACTAAAGATTACTCTACTTGTTGTTTCTGTATAATTTCAACCGCTTCACTTGGCCTAGTGGTCAGTTACATAGTTCAAGTAGAGGTTCACAACTTTTTCTGAATCAAGTGCCAAATTAGCATTGAACCACTCCCAAGAGCTTCAGTGAAACAAAGGGTTTGGTCACCTTATATTTATTTCAACATATGTGTTGGGGACATGATTTTGTGGAACTCATTAATATATAGGTACTACAGGTTATTCTCCCATGGGGAGTGCAGCCTGCTTGTTGGTGTACTTTTTCTGATAGATTGTACAGCACTCATGTTCTTAAAATGGCAGTGGATGGAGGGACATGTGACCAGACAGATCCATCAGTTTAATCCAATTGATGAACATTTCACAGACACAATGTCTTTCAATTGAAAGAGGCTAATGGACCAGTCTGGACACATGCCCCTCCATCAGTGGCCATTTTGAGAACAGAAGAACTATACAGTGTGTGAGAAAATGCAGCACTGACAAGTGCAGGAGGAGAGCCTTCAACACCTAAATATCAGTAGTATATTTGATAAAGTCAAATTAACGTGACCAACCCCCTTACTGGGGTATTCCCATTTCAGACATTTATAGAATATAAAAAGTATATGCAAGAAATGTCTGACAGGTCTTTGTTCCTCACCCAAGTTTGTCACCTATTAGG
Source organism: Dendrobates tinctorius (assembly GCF_039654945.1). Lineage (NCBI taxonomy): Eukaryota > Metazoa > Chordata > Amphibia > Anura > Dendrobatidae > Dendrobates > Dendrobates tinctorius. Next base: position 14,151,093 of record NW_027361724.1, read on the forward strand.
AGAATAGGGGTTCACTTCATCCCTCAATTACCACTCTAGAGAGGAGGAGGCTCTATCCATCATAGATTATGGATATTATGTTAACCGCCTAGCATTTCTAATGTCACATACATGACAATTGCCAGGCTCCACAGGCCTAGAAATCTTACTTCAACTCATATACGGTAACCTTTGTGTAGTGCAAAACACAGGTTAAGGGATCCTTAATTCATCTGGGAACCAGAGGTCCTTATACAGTGCTCCATTAGTACCAGCCTATCCCTTATCCTGAGGTGCGTGTCCTTTTTCTGGTTTACATGGCAGCTACATGTGAGCAGCCACATACAGACAATCATTTCTATATCCAAAAAGTTAGGGGCCACAGAGAATGGGATCACAGGCCGCATGTGGTCCTCTGGCATCAGGTTGTGAACCCTTGCTCTGGAGTATGGTGAATACTATGTTTTTAAAATGTTCAATACACATCACAAATACCACATAGCTCCCAAACATCCCGGATTCAGTGGCAGGGGGGGCAATATCCATGGCCCCTTTTACCAGCCTGAGAATACCAGCTTCCAGCTGTCTTCTTTAGCAAGGCTGGTTGTTCAAAAATTATGAGGACTCCACGCTGTTTTTTTTAATTATTTATTTAAATAATTTTAAAAAATCGGAGTGGGGACGCCTCTATTCTTGATAACCAGCCATGCTGAAGCTAAAAAAAAATGAGGGTTTCAGCCCTCAGCTGTCAGTTTTGCCTGGCTGGTTATCAAAAATACAGTGGAACCCACGTCATTTTTTTAAAATTATTTATTTACAACATGGGCGCTGGCTGATGAATACTCCGAACAGCTACCGCCTGCTCTCGCTGTTATTATTGGCAGCAGGCGACGGCTGATGGGAGCAGTAGTCTCATCAGCTGACACCAGTGAACGGAAGTAAACTGTTTACCTCCGATCACTGCTGCGCACTCACAATGTCTTTTGACAGTGTGGGAACCACTGTTATCTGACCAGCGGTGATAATTTTACCGCCATCATAAGCAGTGTTTGCAGTGGTGTCATGCATATGACAGCGTGGCAAACACTGGATGTTTGGACCCCCCATTCAAGTGAATGGGGTTCGGGTTTGGATCTGGGTACCCGTACCCAATCTTTTTGTAACTGTTCAGCCAAATCTGCCAGACCCGAACATGTATCTGCCCATCTCTAATTACTACATGTATACAAGAACAGAACCACCATCAGCACATGAGTGTGGCACCTGAACCAACATTAGTTCATGAAAGCAGCTCCAAAACGACTGTCAGTATATGAATGCAGCACCAGAACCACTGTCAGTACATGAATGCAACACTAGAGCCAGTGTCACTATCAGTACATGAATGCAGAGCCAGAACCACTGCCAGTGCATGAATGCAGAGCCAGAACCATCATCAGTAAATGAATGCAGCATCAGAACCACTGTCAGTACATGAATGTAGGGCCAGTATTACCACCATGTCCGCCTGCGCTCCCCGCGCTTCAGTCTCCCGATGGGCTGCTGGGATCGGGGTGCACCACGCTGTCACTCTACCGCCAGCCTTGCAGTCTCCTCAGGTCCTCCGCTGTCCACACATGTGCACCCTTAGGCCTCGGCCATGCGCTTTCCAGTTGTCCTAGGCTTCTGCTGGAGTCCTGACCCAGAAGTGATCTTGCACAGTGCTCGGGGTCAGGTATATCTGGCGGCTTCGGCCATTCCTCGGCACCTGATTATTATTTTCTGCACTTGCCCTATGCAGGTGCTCTCCCAAGTCTCTGTACGCTTCCAGTGCGTGCTCTGCTCTGTTCCTGTACGCTTCCAGTGCATCCTCTGCTCTGCCCTGTTCCTGTACACTTCCAGTGTATGCTCTGCTCTGTCCCTGTACGTTTCCAGTGCGTGCTCTGCTCTGTCCAGGATCCCGTGCCTTCAGTGTCAACTCTGCCTTGTCCTGGACCCCGTGACTCTCTGTGACTTCTCTGCTCCGTCTGGTTCTTGGTGAGTACCCCAATTCTCCTCGTTATCTTCGAGCCGCCCCTCTGGCACTAGCCACTGCAGTATACCTTCCTCCTAGGCCTGTCCCTAACAGTCCCTGTATAGGGGTCGGTTCCACCTGACCAACTCACCCAGGATCGGATGGTACCGCAATCCAGTGGGTCCACTCCAGGAATTATAACAGCCAGAAACACCAACTGTACATATATAGAGCACCAAGCTTAATACAGTGATAAATTGAATGTCAGGTCACTTACCATGTTGCCAGTCATTATCAGACTGTGAACCATACAGGAACCACAGTACTGATAAGACGCAGGCAGCATCCCAAATATTTAAATCCAAGTACCTTATAGATTATATCTGTTCTGATTTAAGTCATTTTTTGTTGAGGTGCTATGATGAAATTTCATGCCCAAAGTTCGTCTTTGCAGACTTCTTTGTTCTCTATCTTCGGCAGCACATCCCGGCACAGTGCCCTTATAAAAATAATTAAATTGCTCCATAAATATACATATCTCCTATGCTGTGTCCCTGAATAAATAATTGCCCCTCATTGTGTTTCCTGCCCAAATTATTCCCCCATACTGCCCCTTTCTAGAATATCTCCTACACTGCTCCTCTCTGTAATATGCACCCCCACATACTACACCTCTCCTTAAAGTCTACCCTCACAGTCCTGCTCCATAATATATCCCCTCACATCCACTCTCTATAATATACCCCCTCACTGCCCCTCTCCATAATATACCCTCACACTGCCCCTCTCCAGTATATACCCCCACACTGCCCCTCTCGCTAATATATCGCCACACTGCTCTTCTCCATAAAATACCCCCTCACAGCCTCTCTCCATTTTAAACTCTCCACACTGCCTCTCTCCATATCACCCCAAACTGCCCCTTTTCATATCTCCTTCACAATGCCTCACTGCATAATGTCTTCACTGCCCCTCGTTATACTATTTATTTTATACGATGTCCCCTTTAACAATCTGCCAATTGTCCCATTGCTACATTGCCTCATAATGTACCTCACAATGTCCTCCATTGCCCCTCTATGTGCCCTCAAAGTAAACCCAACTCTTCCCTCCCCCCAGCCCCATATTCTAAAATGAAAACACATTCTTCAGCTCCTCCGTGGAGAACTTACCAGTGCATCACATCTAGTCAGGATGTGCAACTCAGCCGCCAGCAGTATGATAGCGTCAGCAGCATGCTGACGTAACCACGCTGCTGCACTTTGGGGCCCGGTCTGACGTGTGCTGGTCTACTCCAGTCCCAGCACCACAGTGTTCAAATGTATTTGCGTCTGAAAGATGCAAATATGTTTGGATACAAGAAGAAGGGAGCTGAGTCTCCTGACAGCTGTGCCGACCACACAAGATCGCGAGCAGTATGTTATGCAGGCCTGCTCTATAACCTATGGAGCCATCATGTTTCATATTTAGGGGTAGTATGGTAGGAAAAATTTGTTGGTAGATTAAAATGGGTCAGAAAATGTTGGGAGATAGAATAAGCGGTTTGGTGAGGTAAAGGTATTACTTTTGGAAATCAGAAAAGCAAGGCCCTGTTTGCATGAAAGAATTAGAAATATTGTTACAATTATTTGAGTGAATTTGAATTCTACTTGAATTTTACAAAACTACGTATTCTCCAGAATGCAGATTTCTTGTAATTCCTTCCATGTGAATTTATCAAAATGGTGGCTGCTTGGCCACCTTGTTGCTGAATTGCATAGGGACAGAAAAAGGTCAAAAAGCAAAACAGAAATAATATGGATATTTACCTTACTGCTCACCTCTCCGTAGACCTCTGCTGCTCACTTTCACTCATATCCTCCTCAGTGCCTCTTCTTTCTTCCACCTCAAATTCACACCCCAGGCATGTTCATGCAAGGCCAGGATTTCCAGAATCGAATAGTCAAGTGAGGCCCCGGATGTCCAGGGCCTAGTCGCGGTAAGAAATCCAGGCCTAGAGTACGTGTCATAAGGTCACAGTGCAAGTCATGATATCATACTGCCATGATCACACACGTCTTGAGCCTTGTCTGACATAGAGTATAGGCTATAAGGTCATGACACACGTTGTGACGTTATTACCGTACAACAGGCACTCTAGGCCAGGACTCCTGGCCGCTACCCAACCTGGTACATCCCTCATCATGTGCATGACCTCCCGGGCTTAGTCGACTCGAGAAGTCCCTGCCTAGTGTTAAGATTCCAAGAGTTTGAGAAAAATGTTTTGCAATACAATTTTTCAAAAAACGCTACAGCAATGATGATGAAAAATAATCCAAGAACTTCTTCTATTTCTTACTCTTAATTCTCTGCACATATTAGACTAATATTGTCCGCACCCGCCGATATTAACTGGTTCAGCTGACACTCTAATGTGTATGGGGATGCACGCCAACTGATTGTCAGGGGAGATGTCAATCAGGCACGTCTGATTTTGGACTGCCGATTACTTTGTTTTCCCAGAGGTAAGTCACCTGCAGACATGTCCATCGGCAGCTTTCTCTTAGAGAGCACACGAGCGTTCGGCAGAAGGACTGCTCCTGAGTATGAGAGAGAGGGGTGAGATAGCTGTTGGCCGAACGATCTTCTAAATGCATTGTTTGACCGAAAGCCATCTAACGTTTATGGGGTACTTTACTCTTTGTCCATCATGGACCTTATTATCATGGGAAACCTAAAGAAAAGAAATTATACTGGAAGTAAAAAAATTACTCAATAAGAAAAAAAAGCTTGATTATTTACTCATTTACACATATAAAGTATAAATGGTTTATATAATTTTAAAGTAGGGTAACTATTAACATGCAATTTTTTATGTTCGACGGGATGCTCTGACAGCAATAGTCCTAAGAGAGATTGAGTCAAGTATCTGGTATCTTTCCAAACTCCCACAATGAAATAATTTAGCAAATATATTTTCTCATTACTGTGCTCCCTTGATTTACCCTCCAGAGACCTGTCAAGTTATGCTAATGGTTCCAGACACCATAAGATTTGCGGAGGTGGTACTAAGAGACTTCAGTTCACGAGACAACCCTGGGAATTTATAAACTTAAAATTTCAGACTTGACATGATTATTAATTACACTCAACAAATATGCAAAGACAAAATTTGTTTGTTACCCCTTTAAAGTGACAGCATCAGAAGAGAGAAGTATACATACTGTGCATCAAATAAGTGCATCACACATATTAGCATTATTTTTATTCTTTATTTTTACAGCACCATTAATTCCGTGGTGCTATATATGTGAAAAAAGTTACATTCATGCAGAAAATTGACCAGGAAAACTGGTACAGAAGGGGAGAGAGCACTATCTTCATGGGCTTACAATCACATGAGCATATATGTTGGATAGATATGTTGCACAGAACAGACAAGCGCAGCCGAATAATTGTGCACACATACCACGCACTTCGGACACATATCATGCACATTAAACACATACATCACACGCATCAGACATGATAACAAGATAAAGGCAATGCAGGAAGATATCCTGATGCACAGGGATGTAGGTTGGCACCTAACTATACAAATTTAGTTGATTGTTCCCATTCAGAAAATCTTGATTATTGAGCGCAGTTTGCTATAAAAAAGAAAACTGTGATTTACTCCCCATCCATAGGTAAGCACCGAGTCTCCGTCGCTTCTCCCGGTATACGATACTGGCTGCGGCGCTGATGACACGTCAACAGAGTTGCAGCCAATTAGTGAGCTCAGTGGCTTACTGCAGTCATTGGGTCAATCATGAACTTCTCTATATACCAAATTATTCTAGAATCAGACGTGAACCCATCTAACCAAAAGCTAAAACTCATTCAAAAGTGGCAGAGCAAATCTACATCAGGATGGCTGTAAAAGATAAAAATCTAAATGTTGCAATGGCCAAGTCAAAGTCCAGACCTCAACCCAACGTGGTGGGACGATAAGAGCTGTGCACAAATGAATGCCTATAAACCTTAGTGAACTGAAGCAACATTGCAAAGAAGAGTAGGCCAACATTTTCGGAGATTTTAGGAAATCCACATCCATATATTTTCACAGAAAATGTTACCCTTTGCAACACTTTAGCAGTTAAATCTGCCCCATTTAGTGCTGTAGATTTGCCCCAAAAATGTCTTTCTTCTTTCTTGTCTGTATGCCAAGAATAAAATTGGTTACCATGCTGGATAAAAGCTTGACCACAGCGTTGCCTTTGGTCTTCTAGGATGGAATCCTGTCTTTGGCACTATACAGTTGTGTCCAAAAGTATTGACACCCCTGCAATTCTGTCAGATAATACTCAGTTTCTTCCTGAAAATGATTGCAAACACAAATTCTTTGCTATTATTATCTTCATTTAATTTGTCTTAAATTAAAAAACACAAAAGAGAATGAAGCAAAAAGCAAAGCATTGATCATTTCACACAAAACTCCAAAAATGGGCCAGACAAAAGTATTGGCACCCTCAGCCTAATACTTGGTTGCACAACCTTTAGCCAAAATAACTGCGACCAACCGCTTCCGGTAACCATCAATGAGTTTCTTAGAATGCTCTGCTGGAATTTTAGACCATTCTTCTTTGGCAAACTGCTCCAGGTCCCTGATATTTGAAGGGTGCCTTCTCCAAACTGCCATTTTTAGATCTCTCCACAGGTGTTCTATGGGATTCAGGTCTGGACTCATTGCTGGCCACCTTAGAAGTCTCCAGTGCTTTCTCTCAAACCATTTTCTAGTGCTTTTTGAAGTGTGTTTTGGGTCATTGTCCTGCTGGAAGACCCATGACCTCTGAGGGAGACCCAGCTTTCTCACACTGGGCCCTACATTATGCTGCAAAATTTGTTGGTAGTCTTCAGACTTCATAATGCCATGCACACGGTCAAGCAGTCCAGTGCCAGAGGCAGCAAAGCAACCACAAAACATCAGGGAACCTCCACCATGTTTGACTGTAGGGACGTGTTCTTTTCTTTGAATGCCTCTTTTTTTCTCCTGTAAACTCTATGTTGATTCCTTTGCCCACTTTTGTCTCATCTGACCAGAGAACATTCTTCCAAAACATTTTAGGCTTTTTCAGGTAAGTTTTGGCAAACTCCAGCCTGGCTTTTTTATGTCTCAGGGTAAGAAGTGGGGTCTTCCTGGGTCTCCTACCATACAGTCCCTTTTCATTCAGACGCCAACGGATAGTATGGGCTGACACTGTTGTACCCTCGGACTGCAGGGCAGCTTAAACTTGTTTGGATGTTAGTCGAGGTTCTTTATCCAACATCCGCACAATCTTGCGTTGAAATCTCTTGTCAATTTTTCTTTTCCGTCCACATCTAGGGAGGAACAGGAAAATTCAGGAACATTCAGGTCTTTGGAGATGGACTTGTAGCCTTGAGATTGCTCATGCTTCCTCACAATTTGGTTTCTCAAGTCCTCAGACAGTTCTTTGGTCTTCTTTCTTTTCTCCATGCTCAATGTGGTACACACAAGGACACAGGACAGAGGTTGAGTCAACTTTAATCCATGTCAACTGGCTGCAAGTGTGATTTAGTTATTTGCCACAGGTAAGTTACAGGTGCTGTTAATTACACAAATTAGAGAAGCATCACATGATTTTTCGAACAGTGCCAATACTTTTGTCCACCCTCTTTTTTATGTTTGGTTTGGAATTGTATCCAATTTGGCTTTAGGACAATTCTTTTTGTGTTTTTTCATTTAAGACAAATTAAATGAAGATAATAATACCAAAGAATTTGTGTTTGCAGACCTCTCCCGACGCCTGCGCACTGCAGGACTCTGCTCTGCCCTCAATAGGGCAGAGCAGTGCACTTGCGCCGCAGCCATTACAGGACGGGAGAAGAGGACGTCATCGCATGAAGAAGGGAGGAGTTGGACCGGACCGCAACGCCCACCGGACCGGACCACCCACCTCGGTGAGTATAATATAACGTGTTTTTCTTATCTTTCAGGTTACATCGGAGGCTTATCTACAGCATTACAGAATGCTGTAGATAAGCCCCCGATGTCTATGCCGGCAGCTGCAAGCCGAAAAAAGGGTGACAGATTCCCTTTAAGATCCCCTCTCTCTCATATTACGAATGTGTACAGGGACTTAGATTAGAGTCAGCACCAGCGAGTGGCAAGCCTCAAACCACTACAGCATCATCCACAGTGCTAGCAACCAACATTGCGCATGCTTCCTTGCTTTGTCGACCAGCGGCAGTGTCCTACGCCGCGCTGCAGTTGCAGCCCTCTTTGGCGTCCGCAGTAGCGACGCCACATGCACGGTAGGTCTAGACGGACGCTGCTCCTCTGTCTTGGGTCCTGCTCCTGTGACCAGATACCGTGTGTGCATTTACCTGAGACCTGCAACACTAACAGGCTCAGCCTTTTGTGTTTTCCTCTGCTGACATTTCTGTGAGCAGAGATTTCTTAGCGCACTTGGGTGACATTCAACCCGCGTACGCATTTCCGCCATATTGCTCGTCTGTCACTACTTAGCAGCGGTGTAACACCTACTGCACGGTGGACCCCGAGTGGCGAACGCATTTTATTATTTATTTTTATTTAGTGCGTTCCGCCATTCCTAACACTGACTTTGTGATGTATCCTATGTGATGTATATACAGCAGTCTCAGGGTATACTATGTGATGTATACATCAGGCTCAGTGTATCCTATTTGATATATATAGCTGAGTCTCAGTGTATCCTATGTGATGTACAGTGAAGAACAAAAGCGTAACAATTTTTTTAACTTTTGACTTTAAGGCTCCATATCTCATTATCCACTTCGGCTTTAAACTTGAGACTGCCATCATTTTATAGACAATGATCTTGGATAGCTCATATTTACATTTGACTTGCAACTATTTAGCATATGATTAGTTATGCAGATATTTTGACACGTTACTGTTTTGCTACTAAAGGTCTAAATTTTAGTTTTTTTTCTTTTGCTTTCAACACTGCCTGAATCCTTCCGGACATTCTCTTGATTAGATTCACACATGTGCCTACCGAAATTTTATATCAGGTCTCTTATATCCATTCCTAAAGCTGATGCATACTGGTCGACTCATTAGGTATGTATACAGGTTTTCCTTCAATTCCACCCACAAGATTGGGTTGAGGTCTGGGGACTGTGGGGTCCAATCCAGCACCTCTACCTAATTATCATTGAACTATTTCTTCTCCAGTCTCGATGTATGTGTTGCTGTCTGTCCTTTTCATACCAATAGTATTTGAGTATACTAAGTAACTCATCTTGCAGGATACTCACATATAGCTCAGCATTGACATCACCATCAATTCTGGTCAAGTATCCAATCAATTAGCCCCTTTTTTCCTTGTTTCTTTCAGACCCATTTGCATCTATCAGAGCCTAGTCTATTAGCTTTCGGGTCATCACTCCAAATCTCCCATTTCAAATCTTTAAATATCCACTTTTCATACTTGTTTGCAAACTTGAACACCGCTTCTTATGACAATATTGAAGTTGAGGTTTCTGCTCTTTTTTGGGCCACCATTCCAGACTTGTGTAATGTGCGTTTGCACTGTGCTTGCATAGACATCTTTGATCTCACTATTATGAAGCATGCGAGCCACCTCCTGTTTTTTGCACCTGAACTGAGAGACCTTGCGACAAGCCAACTTGTTTATTCTGATATTTTTCCTGGATGTCCACCTTTTGGCTTCTGAATGGATTGACGGACTGCATTTCATATTTTTCCAACTGTCAAGACACTCACCTAATGCAGTTCGGCAATTTTCTTGGCCAAAAGACCGCTATTGATGAGCTAGATCATGCTGTTTCTCTTTTCTTGGGAAATCATTTTCATGGCTGCTGCTCAATTTGAACTAGTGGCCTTTCTCTTGGAAACAAACCTAATAATACACTGAGCTATTAGGGAATGTGAGAACAGGTTGTATTTTGTAGTGTTCAGGAAGAAAAATATTTTTAGCACCAGGAGCAAAACAGTAACAATGCAGTGACATGAGAAGAATCTTCATAACTAATCACATGCTAAATAGTTTCAAGTCAAATTTATGTAGGAGCTAGCCAAGATGTTTGTCTATAAAATGTTGGTAGTCTCACAATCAAAGCAGTAGCGGATGTTGAGATATGGAGCCTGAAAGCCAAAAGTTCAAAACATTGTTACTCTTTTGCGCTTCACTGTATATAGCAGAGTCACAGTGTATCCTATTTGATGTGTATACAACAGTCTCAATGTATTCTCTGTGGTGTATATACAGCAATACAGCAATCTCAGTGAATCCCAGGTGATGTATACAGCAATCTCAGTGAATCGTATGTAATATATATACAGCAGCTTCATTGCATCCTATGTGGTGTATACAACAGTCTCAGTGTATTCTATATGATGTATATATTGCAGTCTCAGTGTATCCTATGTGATGTACATAATGCAGTCTCAGTATATGCTATGTGATGTATATACAGCAGTCTCAATGTTTCCTATGTGATGTATACAGCAAAGTGTTTTTGTATTATGTGATATATACATTAATCCCAGTGCATCCTATGTGATTTATACAGCAGTCTCTGTAGCTGATTTGATGTATACAGCAGAGTGTCAGTTGTCAGTTTATCCTTTGTGATGTATACAGCAATCCCATTGCATCCCAGATGGTCTATACAGCAGTATCTATGTATCATATGTGATATATGCAGCAGAGTCTCAGTGTACCTGATGTTATGTGTACAGAATATTAAAATATATAGTATGAAACTGCATATAGTATGGTGCTATGTATATATAAGATATGGTGTTTTAATATACTACATACACAGGCACATCTCCACACCATATACAGTGGCTTGTGAACAGTGTCGGACTGGGCTGCCAAGGGCCCACCAGTAATATTGACTTTGGTGGGCCCACTTTTCATCTGCATACAAATATTACATGACCCACATTCACAATTGAACCTATATCTCTAAATAATAATAAGATAGGTAGTTTGGTTAATGAATGATGAGATGCTGCTTTTTTTCTGTACAGAGTAAATCAAGAGAATCATGCTAAGTACTATCCATACAGTGTGGTTGGGGGCCCAGATCTGCACAGGGGCACAGGGGCAGGATTTTATTGTGATGCATCAGCGCTAAATAGTCTGATGAAGTGATGTGAAAAAAATGTAGGCATAAATTAAATTTATGGGATCAAATATCTAAAAACTCGAATGTGCATATGTATTCACCCTTTTGTGATGAACCCCCTATAAAAATTACCGGTGCAAGCAATTACCTTCAAAAGTCACATGCTTAGTGAAAGGAAGTCCACCTGTGCAATCTAAGTGTCACATGTCTGTCAGTATATACACTTTACCTTTTCTGAAAGGCCACAGAAGCTGCAGCACCATTAAGCAAGAGGCACCACTAACCAAACACCATGAAGACCAAGGAGAGGATTGGGCTATAAAAAGTATCCCAACCTCTTATGATCCCCCGGAGCACCATCAAATCGATTATCATCAAATGGAAAGAACATGGTACCACAACAAACCTGCCAAGAGAGGGCTGCCCCCCCAAACTTAGCCCAGGCAAGGAGGGCATTAATCAGAGAGGCAGCACAGAGACCAAAGGTAACCCTGAAGGAGCTGCAGAATTCCAAAGCAGAGACTGGAGTAACTGTCCATACAACCAAAATAAGCCATAGACTCCATAGAGGTGTACTTTATGGAAGACTCTGCACAAAAAAGACTTTACTTACAGGCTTGTTTTAAGTTGCCAAAAAACATATGGTTGACTTCCCAAATGTATGGAGGAAAATGCTGTGGTCAGATGAGACCAAAACTGAACCTTTTGGACACCAAGGTAAACAAACCAATGACAAACCAACACAGCTCATCACCCTGAGAAAAACCATCCCCACAGTGAAACATGGTGGTGGCAGCATCATGCTGTGGGGATGTTTTTAAACATTAACACAACAAAAGTGTTTACCTGCCCAGACCTCCTCAGAATTAAGGATGCAGCAAACCCATGTAGTAAAGATGGTTGCACCACAGGGGCAAAATACTGATGAGACAACTACCCACTTACAACCTACCAATTCACGGAGGCGGTGATTGCTTAGCATTATATTTGTAACACCGATGTGTTTGTACTGTTGTACAGTAAAGGGTGTTTTACTGGATGGAAGATATGTTTCTCCCAGCAGATTAATGTTTGGCCGGGTTTTTCTCTAAAGACGGGACCTGCGATGATGTCAGGGTCACGTGGTCAGCCCATGTGGTGTCTACGTCACTGGTGGGAGGGGTTAGGCCCTATGTAATGGAGGTTGGTAATTGCCACATTGTGAGTGTGTTTCTGGAAGCTACAGGAACTTGTGTGGACTCAGCCTGAAACTTGTATACAGGATTCCCGTGCTGCAGGACTAAAGCAGCAAGACTCGGAAGAACCCCGGGAATGGCACCTGGTGGATGCCGCAGGACCTGGCAGCCGCTTAGTTACACCCGTCCCGTGCAAGGGGTGAGTCTGGGACCATTGGTTCTCCAAGCTGGAGTATGTGTTTGGTTTTCCTTATGTTTTGTTAAGCTGTTGGTTACTGAGTGACATTAAAACCATTGGAATTGGACTTTATGCCTGTGTGTTGTCTCGTTACTGCCACCCGGCTATTGCCTACCAGAGCGAATCCCTACAGTACTTTGCTTCCCCTGCATTACTCTGCATGTCTCTGCATTAACCCTTTGCTCCTCTCCTCCTAACTAGCAGGGATACTGTTGTCTGTTACTGTTATGGATGCTGCTCAGTTCCCTGCCTCACTGAGTAGCCGTACATGCATGCGTGGCTCCGCTGCTTTGCATGACCACCCGCTGGTGCGGTCCCTGGCTGCCGCTGTGGAAAGCTATCCATGGATTCATAGGTCCTCTGCATTGTATATGGCTTACCATGTGTGTTCAAGCTTGCAGCTCTCACCAGGTCTCCTTTGCATTGCTGATTTCTGTCTGGCTTTGCTTAGGGTGCGTGCGGCCACACCTCCCCTGCATTTTTAAGGAATGGGTGTGTGCTACAATTGCTGCTCCAGCCTATCGCTGTGAGGCAGCTGCTATATAAAAGTTCCCTGCCCTGTGGGGCATTGCCAGAACTTTGCATTGAGTTCCTGAACCTAGCCATGTGAATTTGTGTGTTCAGCTCCTGCTCTGATTCGGATCACTTCTGGGGGAGCTGTTGCTCTTTGTCCCTGTGTGAACTGTGTCTTGCTGCCTGCCAGGAGGCAGAATATCCTGGCCCTTGCTCCTGTTCGCCCTTCCTGGAGGCTGCATATCCAGGCCCGTCCATGGTGTGTCTTGTTTCCTGAACCCTTGATCCTGGATCTGTTCCTGCACCTGACCCTGTCTGAATTGTGTCTTGTTTCACCGCCTGCTCTGGGGGCAAAAAAAACCCAGATCACCCTTCCTGGAAGCTGCATATCCAGGCCCATCCTTGTTGTGTCTTGTTTCCTGGATCCTGGATCTGCTCCTTTACCTGACCCTGTCTGAACTGTGTCCTCTGTGTGATGTTCATGAGGTCCTTCTGTGTCTTGAACCCTGTGCCCAGTGACTGACTCTTTGCTACCTGACTTGCTGTGATTTAACCTGGGTTCATCTTGGAGGTAGGAGTCCGGTGTGTCCGCTGAGTTTTTGCTACTCTGTGCTCAGCTGGGGATTCGGTGCAAATCCTTGCCGGTTCCAGTCTAACCCGGCGGGGTTTGCACCAGACCACTTGGGTTCATTTCTAGGTCGCTGCCAGATGTCCGGAGCCTGATGACTGTGGCCTCTCATCCGGAGCCTGATGACTGCGGCCTGATGTCTGGTGTCTGGCGACCTCTTCCAGATGTGCTGTGCCTGATGTCCTCCGCCTGATGTCCGGATCCTATGCTTCCCTGCCCGATGTCCGGAGCCTGCTGATCGCTGCCAGTGGTCTGGAGCCTGATGACTGCGGCCTGATGTCCAGAGCTGATGTCCGCAACCTGATGTCCGGAGCCTGTCGATCGTGGTCAGATGTCCGGAGTCCGATGCCAGTGTGCTGATGCTCTATCTGAGATTCAAGTCCTGATGTCCTGCCTGGTGTCCTGATGACCTGCCTGGTGTCCTGGTGTCCTGCCTGGTGTTCCTGATGTCCAGTCCGTGTTCCTGATGTCCAGTCCGTGTTCCTGATGTCCAGTCCGTGTCCCGATGTTCCGCCAATTCCCTGAGGTCCACCCAGTGATGTTGTCCTTCTGGGATCGGTGTCTGATGTTCTCCTGCTGAGCCTGTGCTAAGCCTGAGGCCTGAGAAAGAGGCCATCCTAGTATGCCCTTGCCAGAGGATCCTGGACTGCATCAACCCGTGATGACTCCTGCCATCATCTGACGTCTGTCCTGGGTATGTGTCTGATGTTCTCCTGCTGAGCCAGTGCTATGCCTGAGGCCTGAGAGATAGGCCGTCCTGATATGCCCATGCCAGATGACCCTGGACTGCATCAACCCGTGATGACCCCTGCCATCGTCTGAAGTCTGTCTGAGTTTGGTGTCTGATGTTCTCCTGCTGAGCCTGTGCTACGCCTGAGGCCTGAGAGAGAGGCTGACCTAGATTGCCCGTGCCAGACAACCCTGGACTGCATCAACCCATGATGTCCTCCTGCCTTCGTCTGTTATCCTGAGACGTGTACCCTTCCCTGATGTACGGAATATGGAGCCTTGCATAACTGTTTCGTTTATGTACCATGCCTTGTTCAAGTAAACTTCATGTCTATACCTGAAGCTGTGCGGTGTTATGTAGTTCTGTCTTCTCGTCCACATGCTCAGCTGCCACAGACCCCAGTCGCTAACCTTCCCTAGTCCGGGTAGGCCCGGGTCCCCCCTGTGGTCCAGTGGGTCCACATTCCGTCCCCACCTGGGACGCTCGCCCTACATCGGAATGGTCGGTCGACGTGGAGTGGCCGGCTGGGCTGCGATCGCTAGTAGTGACAATATTGCACAAACGCAGCTTGCATAAGACACTGGTCACACACAGTGTCTGGCTTACAGCCTATTAGTGATGTCCATACTATTAGATTAGGTGGGCTGAGAACAGACACCTTTGTATACAAGACAAAAATTGCTGGGCTTGGCTGCACCCTGAAAATAAAGTGCAAAAAATATATACATATTAAATGTGGCATTGGTCGATATTTTGGCAAAAATATGCGGGCAGCCCACAAGGTATGCAGGCAGCATTAGTTTTGAGATCTGGGCAGGAAAACACTGCTGCCCCTTTTTTTGCTGTATTAATTCTTGAAATTTTGGAGGATTTTTAGTCCTCTTTTTGTGGCTTTGCTATTAAGTTTAGTGTTAGGATTCGCAAGTGTGAGGGCCCTTGACACAGGTTGTGAGCTTGCATATCTTGGACCCCCCACTATATACTGTATATATCTATATAGTCCACATATTTGTATAGTCAGCGCATATAGAATATACCGTATATACTCATGTATAAGCTGAGTTTTTCAGCACATTTTTTTTGCACTGAAAATGACCCCCTCGGCTTATACACAAGTCAATTGTCCCAGAGGGCCGGCGGGGGAGGCTGAGCGGCGGATCACAGGAGGCAGGAGCCGGTGGCTGCAGCTGTAAACTGTGCCCGCTAATAAAGAGAAGTGATTACTCATTTCTCTTATAGCGCGCAGTGACACCGGCAGCCGCTGGCTTCCAGAAGACATCCTACTCACCTTCCTGCGCGCCCTCGCTGTATCTCGTTGGTTCCAGCACCAGCAGCATTTCTGGCCAAGCGATCACATGGCCCCACTCATTAAGGTAATGAATATGCTCACCTTTCCACTTCCATTGGTGTGGAGTGAATATTCATTACCTTAATGAGCGGGGCCACGCGATCGCTTGGCAGGAAGAGCTGCTGGGGCTGGAACAAAATGCAGCGAGGACATGCAGGAAGGTGAGTAGTATTTTTTTTTTTTTAAACATGCATACAAGGATAGGGGATTAGGAGCCATGCATACAAGGACAGCAATGGAGGGAGCCATGCATACAAGGATAGGGGATAAGGAGCCATGCATATAAGGACAGGGACTGGGGAGCCATGCATACCAGGACAGCGATGGGGAACCATGCATACAAGGATAGGGGATAAGGAGCCATGCATACAAGGACAGGGATGGGGAGCCATGCATACCAGGACAGGGATGAGGCGGACAATGCATACCTGGCTTATACGCGAGTCAATAAGCTTACCCAGTTTTTCGTGGCAAAATTAGGTGGCTCGTCATATACTCGGGTCGGCTTATACTCGAGTATATACTGTAATATAATATGTAAAGGTGTATCATAGAATATGGTATTGAGCTATGCCTAATTAAAACTTATATTCCAGTCTTATCTATTTTGTCTAGAAAAATGATTCTAGAATCACAGTTTCCTTGACTAACCTGGATATTTCAGTTTGGGGAGATTGCAGACATCCTGATGAATTTACACTTATTTAAAACTCTCAAACCTAATAAATAACATGGAAGTTCAAAGAAATGCACAATATAATATATGCCAATGACTCAGGAATTTGGCAACCTCGTCAGATATGAGATAGGGCTGCTTTCTGTGTGGGAAGTCACAGTTTGTTCACAGACTTGTTCACGTGTTGTTTATTATCTGGAGAGGATGCATGATTCATTGTGACTTACTACATAAAATCAATAGAACGCTTACGTTGAAAAGCTTAAAGGGAATGTGACCTCAGAAAATTACTTACGAGTTAAACATTTTAATGTCTCCGATAGTGTTTTTTTGTTACATATATATCACGATCTGTATTAAAAAAAATAGAAATCTTCCAATTTTTACACTGGCTACTGGGGCAATAGACTTACTCCAACCGTATATTTTGTATTTTAACATTTGGAGCATGGGTAAAGGTCAATGTAAAGGAAGTGAGACAAGGGGGAGCTGTGACATCACCTATCATGAATGTCGGAACCTGTGTCATCAGTTGAGTATAGAGGTGTTACCTGTCTTTGTAATCCTGTCTCTGTTGATAGTGAGACTGCTGAAAAGTTTTCCAGAAAGAACAAGAAGTTTGTTTCTAAGGCTGGAGTCACACTAACCTGCGCAAAATACGGTCCGTAGTTTACTTGCGTAATACGGATGAATGACCACTAAATAGTGCTCCGTAGGTCATCCGTAAGCAGGGTGAGGTCGCGTATTTTGCGCATGTGTGCATCCGTATGTAATCCGTGTGGCATCCGTATGCAATCCGTATGGCGAGATTTTCTCGCAGCCTTGCAAAATGGACATTTAACGGTTTTCAGGCCTGCAAACAATTTAAATCATTAGCCTGCACCCTATTTAGACACTCAAAAACAGGTGGCTGCCTACATTCTGTACATTTGTCACCTTGCTTTCACGAGGTGTGTTGGTGTTCTTTGTGCAGCATGGCAGAGGGTCTGCGATTCAATACAACTGAGCAGGTTCTCTTTACCTGGCTTTTGTCACGGCGCTTTGGGCAACCATATCCTGTGATAGTGGATCCGCGGAGGAGGAGACGCATGTGGGTCCATCCACTTTTGAGGCAACGACTCACAAGAGGGCATTTTCACCTCCTCTATTCTTCTCTGCGGGAGCATCCAGAGAAATTTTACCAGTACTGTCGCATGAGCATTGCCACATTTGATCGACTCTTGGAGACAGTGCGCCCTGGGATAACCTTTGAGGATACAAGGATGCGCAAAGCCATATCTGCAGAGGAGCGACTTCTACTCACAATACTGTATGTACTACACAACCACATTCTCTATATTCCTAATGTGTGTGCTAAATTATGTTTTTTGCCCTTCTTGGACAAAGTTGAATGCCATCATCTTACTCCAAATATGAAGCACCTGACACAGCAGAATGTTACATCTAATATGTACTGCATATCACTTAGTCATTGTGCCACCAAATATGTGTGTGTTCTTCTCTATCATTTCCTAACAAGTTTGGTCGGCATGTAAATGATTTTTTTTTACTTTAGCCATTCTAAACTTTTCTATTTCTGTTGTTCTACAGCTTCCTGTCCACTGGCCTGTCTTATGCCGCCCTCCACCATGAGTTTCTCATAGGAAAATCAACCATTTCAGCCATAGTGAGGTCTACATGTGCACAAATCTGGACAAGACTCCATCAAGTGGTCATGCCCGAGCCCAGGATGGAAGACTGGTTAAGGATATCAAGGGACTTTGAGGAGGACTGCCAGTTTCCAAATTGTATCGGGGCCCTGGATGACAAACATATCAGAGTGCGTAAGCCGCCGAACTCAGGCTCCCAATTCTTCAATTATAAACAATACTTTTCTGTTGTATTGTTGGCTCTGGTAGACCCTCAATACAAGTTTATAATTGTTGACATTGGGGCCTATGGAAGGACGGGAGACTCTAGAGTCTTCAATACTTCCATAATGGCTCGGCGGCTACGCACCAACCAGTTGGATCTACCACCACCACGCCAGCTACCAGGCTCCCCCGAACAATCAGTCCCTTATGTCCTTGTGGCAGATGAGGCCTTTCAGTTATCGCGCAATGTCATGAGGCCATATCCCCGGCGCAACCTTGACCACAGGCGCAGAATTTTTAACTTGTGCCTATCACGTGCTAGGCGACTGGTGGAGTGTTCCTTTGGGATTCTTTCTGCCAAATGGCGAGTACTCCAGTCTGCCATTCAGTTGAGTGAGCAAAATGTGAATGAAGTTGTGAAAGCCTGTGTTGTTCTGCATAACTTCACCAGGATACATGATTGCTCCTCCTCTGATGGTGTTGTGCGTAGGCCGGACAATGTGCGCAGGGTGAGACCACCTATCAACCCTCAACGTAGACCGCTCTCTAGCCTCAAAGTGCGTGATATTTTCACTAATTACTTTATCTCACCTGAGGGGGCAACTTCTTGGCAAGAGCATGCTGTGTCTATGTTATAATTTGTTGCTTTAAGTGTGTCAAAATATATATTACTCAAGCCTTTATGATTCTATGAGTGTTTCATTGCATTGGTTGGTGTCTGTTAGTATGTTGTGAGGGATTGTGAAAAATCACACAGAGACGTTAAGTAGAGTAGACAAATATTTAGTTTTGCCTTTTTTTTTTTTTTCGCTTAAAGGCAAACATAATTTTGCCATAACACAAATTTGGCAATGGCCAAAATGACCCTTTGTGCCTTCTTTAACTTGTTGTAAAATGAACATAACAGAACAAAACAGCCACAAACATTAGGCCAAAAAAACATTGCTGCATCACTAGATTAACCTAGATTTGCCAACAAAAGGTGAGCTCCATCACCAAAATAAAGGCAACGAGATAACACTCACATTTCCACATAATGTTAGCCAAACAGAAAGATTCCACCATGACAGGCAAGGCTACCTCACAGCTTTCACACAGATATTACCTGTCTGTACACCAGACAATATTTAAGCATGCTATACTGGAAAGGATGAAAATACAAAACTCTCTTGTTAATACATAGAGAAAGCGGGTTATTCTGAATGCTTGTCGCCTAGAAATTTTGTCCTAGAGATTGCTAACAAAAAAGGTGACTACTTAACTAAGGCGAGCACGCCTTTCCTATGCGTTTGCAAGTGAGTAGTGTATTTTCATCCTTTCAGTTTACAGCATAGCGCATTTAAAGATTCTCTTTTCTACACACATGTAATATCTGTCTGAAAGGCGTGAGGTAGCGTTGCCTGTCATGATGGATTGTTTCATATGTTTGGAAAACATTGTTTAAAAATGTGAATGTTACATTATGTTATAAATGTTGGTGAAGGATAACACCTGTTTTTACATTTAGATTAGGAGCACCAGTTACATCTGACTGGACATCTCCAGCCATCAGAATCATAAATCCTCATATGTTGGGGAAGGGGAACGTGGATCAACAGCCTGTGGGTGCTGCTGGACATTGTGGCCAACATCGCCCTGTGTGGGGCCATACTGGTGCCCATGATGCTGGAATTGTCCAGCCTCCTGGGGCTGTTGGGGATACTGGCCAGAGTACTGATGATGGTGAGGGGCTTCTTGTTGGCTCTGGTAGGCCCGTGGCTCATACCCACCAAGATAGCCAGATCGTCCCCAACCAAGTTGGGACCAGCCTCCAACACTGGGTGGGTACAAGTGGCCATATTGGTGGGGTTGGCTTGAGGAAGACATTTGGTGCTGCGGTATAGACGGTTGGGTAGGGGGAGGAAGGGGTTGAGGTGTTGGCCCACGTATTAGGGGCTGTTCAGACTGTGTAGATGGTCTCATGCACATTAAATTTCGTGGTGAGAGCTGCCACCTCTCCAGAAATTCAAAAACCTCATATGGGGTATTTGGGGGGGTGCTTGCATCAAGCAGGATCTGAATACATCCCCTAATACGAAGCCTGACCTCACGGGTAAGGGCACGGAGATAAAGGGTGAGGCTACGTGCATAGGCCTCCTCACCATCATCTGTTGTTACTCTGGAATAATAATTTAGCACCCCTGTGTCCACATTGGTCCTACTCTCTTGAAGAGTGACCTGGCGCCTTCTTCTTGTTCGCCGTGATACTACAGCAGCCTGTGGGGAGGACCTGATCTGGGCAGTTGGGCTGCTGCTCAAGTTGCCCGGCTCTTCCAGGATGGGTGAGGTGGCAGCAGCAGACCGTCCTGGTGGTGTGGTGTGTAGGGCAGCCATTGTGTGGTCTTGTGATGCCTCATCTTCAGCCATCCTTCTTGTAGGGGAGAAGATGGGCCAGCCACCTCATCCCCTACAGGATCTATAATGGGCTCTGCCTCTGAGGCCGTTCCTCAATCCGTAAGGTTGGATTGAGTTCTGTTATGAAATAGAACAGAGGCAAAAATACATCAATATTTTTGTCCCTGTAAAGTATTTGTGTAATGTATTTGTGTAATGTGGTGTGAGGTATGTACTTACGGTCTCAGATCCAGAATTGGGGCGAGGAAGTTCAGCCGGTCATAGTAGATATATTTTCTCTTCACATGCCCAGCATCCCCACTCCTGGACCGCTGCTGGCGTTCCCGGCGGAACTGGTCCCGGATGCTTCGCCAGCGTTTCATCACATCTTCCACTGCAATGTGACAGGAAAGATTGTCAAAATCACATATTTGAGAGGTCACATTTTCAAACGGTAGTCTAGGCATGGGGCCTTCTGGGGTGTGCTTTCTACCCATGGTGGCATATGTAATTGGGCCGATACACAGTGTCTCATTAGCTACACTGAAAATAATTTTATTGGCTAGGAGGATGAGGAGCTTGTGGCCTAACCCCTAATTATGGCTGTGTGAAGCCACGTGTCACATCCAAATGTAAGGGCCTCATGAGGCTAATAAAATTACATGCCCAGGAAGGGGGGTGCTGATTGTAGAATCATTTTGAAGCGTGCGCTAAGGTTAATGATGTTTTTATGGTTGCACTTACGAATTTTATGCTGCTCATCACGTGGTCTGTCACCAAAGTCATGGTACATCTGGCGACAGATGCGCCTCCATGACGCCTCCTTTCTTGTCCGGTTCACATAATTTGCATCGCGTGGGTCCCATATTTCGGGACGCTCCTGCACCAGCACAATGAGCATCTCAACATTAATATATGTGGACGCCATGCTGCTGCTGTACTCCGTGGAGGCGTACTCATTGACTTGCATTGGCGTACTACGGGCGTAGTAGGCTGACAATCGCAGCATGCTGCGATTGGCACGGAGCGTAGGATACAGAAGAGAAATATACGCCTGGTGCGAGTGACTCCATTGAAAATCATTTGTCCGTGTGTAATGCGTGTTTTTTGCGCCTCTCACGCGCCCGTATTCCTCGCCAGTGTGACTCCGGCCTAAAGGCCTTGTTTCCATTTGAAAATCTACTTTATTTTTGTTAACTGAAAAAGTATATCAAAATATACAATAGAAAACAATAGCAATGTGCTCTAATTAGTGCAATTTTGAAAACCCTGCTAAAAAAAGACCGAATTAATAAAAATGTATCCACCAGTAGGCGCCAATGAGCTTACTGCATACTGATTATAACATTGAAGTCAATAAATCAGTACACAGTGAGCACTTGAGCTCCCCCTAGTGGTTTTAGCTAGCAGAAAGAACTTTATCACGTAACTCTAGAGATACATAGGAAAACTGCTAATCTCCTGGGAATCTAATAAATAATGAAAGAATTCACCAGAACATTATAGTGTGATTAGAAGTAGAGATACATGTAAGATTCTAAAAGATTTACCATGACACACGTCATTAATTATTAATCATGTACTGAACGGGACTTGTCAACAAGTTACACCCAACTGCTGCTAACTACGAGCAAATTTATGGGAGTACTCAGTACTTGTGTGATCCCCAACTGCATCTCCCATAGAAGCTTTTCTAAACTATTGAATAATAAAACTGTCTAGTTATGCAGTGTTATAAAAAAGAGGACAATTCAAGAACTTATATATACCCCATTTAGGAATTATTCACCTTATTTGGTTATGTAATGAATGTAAAAAGTTGGGAATGAGTGGTTTGCTGCAGCCGGTACTCAAGTTCAGCGAACTGTATAGGAAAGACGACAAATACAACCAAACATGGGCCTTTTTTTCAAACACTGCTTGAGTAAACCAGCATTGGCCAGTAGATAAGTGGTAAAATAGAAACTTTATTTAGCCTTAATACAATGTGTTTCTATCCTGGACTGGGACCTGAAGATTCTACTCCAGCATAGAAACTGAATAAAGTTAGTGTTCTACCACATATCCACTGACTGATGTCTGGTTCTCGTGAGTGGTGCTGATCAAAAGATCCCAGGGTATGGTTTTATTTCTTGTCTGTTGAAATATGAAAACTGTCATAATAATAATAATTTTTATTTATATAGCGCCAACATATTCCACAGCGCTTTACAGTTTAACAGTTTCAAAACACAAGACATAAGTAACAACGTTAACAATACAATAATTGAAGCAAAATAAGACGAAATAAGACGACCCTGCTCGTGAGAGCTTACAATCTACCATGAGGTGAGGGAGATACAAAGTACAGGTGTGTATTTACAATTGGATATTTACAATGAAGGTCCAGCCATCTTGAGGGAGTGAAGGATGGATGGAGATAGTGCATGGGCTATACACTCACACTTACACATAGAATGACTTTGATTAGTGAACGTGATAAACTGCTCTGAACAAATATGTTTTGAGGGAGCGCCTAAAACTATGCAAATTGTGGTTAGTCCTAATTTCTTGGGGTAGAGCATTCCAGAGGATAGGAGCAGCACGGGAGAAGTCTTGGAGTCGGGAGTGGGAGGTACGGATTAGTGCAGAGGTTAGTCTAAAGTCATTTGCAGAGCGCAGCGATCGGCTAGGCCGATAGACAGAAATGAGGGAGGAGATGTAAGAGGGTGCTGCACTGTGGAGAGCTTTGTGGGTGAGAACAAGTACTTTGAATAGGATCCTATAATGAATGGGCAGCCAGTTTAATGACTGACGAAGAGAGAACATGTCCGAGTACCGATTAGCCAGATGGACGACCCTGGCTGCTGCATTAAGTATGGACTGGAGAGGGGATAGTCGAGTGACGGGGAGGCCAATTAATAGAGCGTTGCAGTAATCCAGGCGGGAGTGGATCACTGCTACAGTGAGGGTTTTTGTTGTTTCCATGGAGAGAAAAGGGCGGATTCTAGAGATGTTCTTTAGGTGTAAGCGGCAAGAGCGGGCAAGAAATTGTATATGTGATGTGAAGGAGAGATTGATATCAAGCATAACACCCAGACAGCGCGCCTGCTGCCGGGGAGGTATTGTGGTACCACCCACGGAGAGGGAAATGTCAGATTTAGGGAGGTTAGAAGATGGCGGGAGCAGAAGAAGTTCAGTTTTGGAGAGGTTGAGTTTCAGATAGAGAGCGGACATGATGTTTAGAGACTGTGGACAGACAGTCACTGGCGTTCTGTAGTACAGAGGGGGTAAGGTCGGGGGAAGACGTATATAGTTGTGTGTCATCAGCATAAAGATGGTACCAAAAGCCAAATCTGCTGATGGTCTGTCCAATTGGGGCTGTGTAGAGAGAGAAGAGAAGGGGGCCAAGGACTGAGCCCTGAGGTCCCCCGACAGCAAGAGGAAGAGGAGATGAAGTGGAGCCAGAGAACAAAACACTGAAGGAGCAGTCAGAGAAATAGGAAGAGAACCAGGAGAGAGCATTGTCCTTAATGCCTAGTGACTGGAGCCTAGAGAGTAGGAGATGGTGGTCAACAGTATTGAAAGCTGCAGATAGGTCAAGAAGAATGAGCAGAGAGTGGTCACCGTTACGTTTTGCTGTCAGAAGGTCATTGGTCACTTTGATGAGTGCAGTTTCACTCGAATGTCGGGGGCGGAAGCCGGACTGTAAAGGGTCTAGAAGGGAGTGAGTGGAGAGGTAACGGGCAAGGCTGGAGTAAACTAGGCTCTCCAAAAGTTTAGAGATGAAGGGGAGATTGGAGACTGGTCTGTAGTTGTTTGTGCAGGATGGGTCGAGAGCGGGTTTCTTTAGTAATGGAGTAACAATGGCGTGTTTGAAGGAGGATGGGAAAATGCCCGAGGAGAGGGAGAGATTAAAGATTGTAGTTAGGTGGGTTGTGACCAGTTTGTCCTGCTATAGTGTGTTCCTACCTTTTTTGATGGACTTGAAAAAAATCTAAACTTTTATCCATTTTTCATTTGAAGAGCAGTTGAAGAGCAGTATTCCTTATAAAAAGTACATTAAAAACTCTCTTCACCTTAATCTGAAAAGTTGAAGAAAATACCAGTGTGCTGATGAAAAACTGATGAATATGTAGATTGTAAATCCTTGTTCAACAGAGTAGGCAATTAGTTTGCGCATGTGCTAATCTTGAGCCCAGTGTATATAGCTCTCAAAAATACAATTAGAAAAGACAATGTAATTAATAAGGTTTTGGACCGTGAAGAAGGCGGATTAGGCCGCCGAAACGGCCGCCATTTGCGTTTATTTCTGCCAGGCACTCTGGTTCCTGATCCTTGTGAGTCGTCTTTTTAACCTTGTTGAAGAAATAAAGAAAAGCATCATTTTACTCCAACCCTGGTTTGCTGAGTTCTTGCTGGATTTTCCTTTTTGTTCTCCTATTGAAGGATTTACTCCTAATCCAGTCCGTGCAGGTACTTGATCACCAGGTGGGAAAGACCCATGAGTCTCATTGCTGCAGCTGGACACAGACATACATACTCTGTAATTAATAAAATATACAAAACTTTATTGATCCATTTACTTACATATATAATACGGGCATATAGCCCTAATAATAACGAACAAGACAAGTGTAGAAAATGGGGAGGGAAATGACCAGGCATCACCACCTACAATACCTCCATATAGACCGCATGCCAAGAAGCAGATATAGCTGATATGACTTAGGCAGGAATACAAATGCTGTAAGTATAAAATTCTCTGGGACAAAAATTCCATACATAAAGTAAGTTATAAGTAAATGTACCTGCCAGGGTCCTAAAAGTGTTATGGTCATGTAAACTATACCCTTACACAAGTTACAATAGGGTCGAAAACAGGGATCTGCTAACAATGCATGAAGTACTAAAGTGCTTACCCATGTGGGGAGGAGGTATCAAGTAGAAGGTGCGCGCTCTAGCCCCGAAGCGTGTTTTGAGTGGTTAGCTTCCTCGGGGGGCTGCCACATTTTAGTGCAACCTGCGTCCCTGTACTGCTGTGACATCGACTATAGCTTCTGTTCCACCACTGATGTCACCACTGCTGCCTCGGCTAAACTTCTGGCCCAAGGGACCCCGAACGGCTGGGCTCCGTGCTTAAATGTTACGGAGCTGTTCACCCTATACGGGCTCCAAGGCCCTACTGCTCTAAACAGGGAAAACCCTCTACCTTATCCACGGTTGGCTCCTCCTATGAGAACTATCTACAGGGCTATTGAACTATAGTGTGCCCCATCTAGTGGCCTAATAAGATTACTACACTATCCCTAAAATACAATATATCCTAAACATTCCAGCAGCATTCTAAGACAACAATATACATATAGATAAATAGTATCTTTATATACAAGGTAATATATGAGGAAAGGGAGTTGGGCATCACATGGTCCCGGTACACCCCTTATGTTAGGCATCGGGTTCCTGTTGCTGCACAGCGGGAATCCCGAGCCCTGCTCCCGGCGGTCTCCCATTCCTCCCCAGCCACAGAGGAGGTTGCTCAGCAAACTCGTCGGTCCCGGCACTCTGCCCAGACCACCTCCGTGGGTTTGCTTGCTGCTGCCACCTCTGGCACAGCTATGGCAATGCAGGCTGCTCAGCAGCGAGATTCTCCAGGGACTAAGTCCTCATGTCGGGCCACTGAGCATGATCTCCCATTGGAGATCGAAGGTCACGTGCTCAGGTCCTGCTCCTGTTCGGATTGGCCCATCCGAGAAGCCAGGAAGGTCCCAGACGCTCGCAGCTATAAAAGGTTTGCATGGCCGCTCGGCCATGCGCTAGGATACTCTGTATTTTCAGACCATATGAATGTCTCTGGTGACTGACTCATTATGAAACCCCTACCCTTGGTACACATGTGTTGTGCAGCCTAGCCTGCTAGCGCCCAGGCTTAGGTATAGGAAGGGCAGAGTCAGGCATTTGTCTCCATCAGTGACTCAGCACGCCACAGTGCACATGCTCCACACTCCATAGCCAGCGTCCATAGCGGCGTTCGCAGCAGCGACGCCGTGCACTCAGAGTGCCTAGAGGAACTCTAACCCCGTGTCCTTGGGGTAGAGTTCTGTGGCCGTTTTCTGTGCGCTTTTTGGCCGGGCTCTGTGAGCTAAACAGGCTCCGGTATTTGCGTTCAGCGGCTGTGCGGCTCTGTGAGTCAACATAGTACCCTCCTGTTCACACTGGGTGACATAACCCACGTGTGACTGTTTTCACGCCACTCTATTCTTCCGCCATTACCTAGCAGCAGTGTACCACCTCTGCACGGTGGACCCCGGGCTGCGAACGCACCTACTATTATTTATAATTTGGTGCGTTCCGCCAGCCCTAAAACCTTACATGTACATTGTTGTAGGCATCTTCCCTATCAATCAAGTGGACTAGGGGTGTTCTAAATGAGAATTTACCTGGACTCTCACAAGGTCCAAATATGCTAATAAGACACTTGAAACTTTACTGCTCTCTAATCGCAAAAGTTTTTCAAGAATTCTAATGTCACCTTTGACTAATTTCTAATTTCATTGATCCTTTCTAGAATCAGTGTAATACATGTTCAGGGCTTCTGTCACATAACAGTGCCATTGTTGTGAGGGCATCTGCAAAACACATTAATATCTGCACCTGCCTAAAACCTAATCCTGTAACCAGGGGCCCATTCCATTGACTGAACCAATGTAACAAATCGAATGAATGAGAGGCAGTAGCTAATTCCTGCATGCAGTAGATTTATTCAATTTTTTGAGGGAGTCATATATGCCCCAACTAAAAGTCTTGGGTCAGATGTCCTACAACACTCCTTCCAGGTAACTCTAGAACTACTCCTTGCACTCTCAGTCTTTCACATTCTCCGTTTGATCCTGTGTTGAGGATTAGATCCTTTCCTTTTACTCCTTTTACCACCATTCCTCGACTTTATGATGCCATTGTATTTGTTTCTTTTAGGCATTCATGGATTACTCTGATTTTCAAGAAGTCACAACTTGATCCATCCTGCCCCACTGTCTAGCTGTCTCTTAGAGACCCTTTGTTGATTAACTCCTTTAGAATTTCACCAGCCCTTCCTAAAGTTCCTAATGGACTCCTTAGCCGGATAGGCAGAGGTTTGTTTTTTATGTGGTCTAAAATTGTGGAAGGAAATAGAAGTATCCAGATGATTTCTCACAAAACAGAAGGATAACAAGGCATATCAACCTTTTGCGCCAACATTTTGCTTCTGTAAGGCAGATTACAGCAGTTAGCTCATATGCCCAACAGTCATCTCCCTTTTGATGCTGCATGTATGCTCAATTAAACATGCATGTTTAATTTCCAGCAGCAGAAAATGGAAGATGAGAATAGGCCTTTGCTAAACAGCACCATCAGAGGCTTATTTCTCTCAAAAACTGGTTTGCTCGAATGATTTATCACCCTTCTTGTCATGATCCAGGACGGGGTTTTGTCTTTGGCCCGTCCTGGTCAGACAGGGGTTAATTGTTTCTGCCTCTCTCTGGCAGAGGGCAACTATTTAGTGACCACTTGACCTAGGTCCGGTGTCAGTTATACTCTTGCCCTCGGCTGAGTTAGTTGACCTCTTGCATACGTGTGCCTTGTCCCTGATAACTTGTTGCTTGCTTGGTTTTGATCCGGTTCCGTCCCTGTTACGAGTTCTGCCTGTCCCTCTTGTACTGTGCTACCTCTCTGTGTATGACTCTCTGCCCGTGACTTGACTATTCTCTGCTCATCCCTCTGGTACCGCTCCGCCCTATCCGTGTATGACCTCTGCTTGTCTGACCTGCGTTTCTCTCTCCTCTACTACAGTATCCCTGCAGTTAGTATATTTCATCATCTGCAGCAGTAGGATGCTAAGCCCCGCCCCCTGCAGTCACATGATCGTAGGTCCTTGTACTCCTTACTACTTTCAGTGTCGCAGGTCCTGTCTGCTTGAACTTTCACTGCAGTATCGGACCCCGGGCCCTCCCGCAGTGTGGGTAAGTCACCCTGCTCAGCCGTGGCAGTTTGCCGACGCTGACAGGATCCTGACACTTCTCTTGCAGTCAGGTTGGTTTAAACTTCAAGTGAGCATATGAATTGTTTTTCTACAATTCCCTGCTGACAATTTACTTTTTAGAAAATTCCAAGTTAAAGCCCACACACAGCTTAGATTAATGTCCTACAATTTACAAACCCAATGATTTTGGCTGGAGTAGCCAATTCTCCATGGGGTCCCAATACAATCTACCACGCAGTCAACAGCGAATGTTCTTTTTGCTATCGAAGCTTTCAACCAGTTCCTTCAATTATGATAATAGATTATAACCATGTTTTCTGATACCTATCACGTACATATAAATATATAGTCCTGGCCAAAAGTGTTGGCAACCTTGCAATTGTTCCAGAAAATTAAGTGTTTCTCCCATAAAATTATTGCAATTACACACATTTTGTTATACATATGTTTAGAACCTTTGTATGTATTGGAACAACACAAAAAAGCAGAGGAAAAAATGCAAATTGAACATAATTTCACACAAAACCTCCAAAATGGGCAGGACAAAGTTGTCGGCACCTTCAACTTAATATGTGGCTGCACACCCTTTGGAATAAATAACTGCAATTAATCGCTTCCTATAACTGTCAACAAGCCTCTTACACCTCTGAACTGGAATTTTTGACCACTCTTCTTTTGCAAATTGCTCCAGGTCTCTCAGATTTGAAGGCACCTTCTCTCAACAGCAATTTTAAGATCTCTGCACGAGAGTTCAATAGGATTTAGATCCAGACTCATTGCTGGCCACTTGAGAACTCTCCAGCACTTTGTTTCCAATGAATTCTGGGGGCTCCTTGAAGTATGTTTTGGAGTCATTGTCCTGCTGGAAGTCCCATGACCTAGGACGCAATTGCATCTTTCTGACACTGAGAACTACATTGTGACCAATAATCCTTTGGTAATCTTCAGACATCATGATGCCATGCACATAATCAGGGTACCCAGTGCCAGATTCAGCAATACCACCCCAAAACATCTTTGAACCTCCTCCATATTTGACTGTAGGTAATTAATCATGATAAAGCGTGTGTTTACACCTGAAATTCATAGATGTTTTTGCAATGCCAGTGCTATTCTATTTGACTTCACACTCTTGTACGTCCTCTGTATGAACTTTAAATAAAGAAGAATCTGTTCGTAGAGGTGGATTTCCTCCTTTAATTACTCAGTTATCCAAGCTGTGGCAGAGCCAGTGTCGGAGCCCCGAACGGATAGGGTTAACATCAATGGAGATCTGGAACCCATGTATTTTATTCCATGAACAGGTAGAGCTACAGTATAAAACATAGAGGAGGGAAAGAGTAGCAGCCTGGACCCATCATGAGCCAGAAGATGAAGTGCAGCAGTCTCTGACATTAAAGGGATTGTCCAATCACACTATATTTAAAGTCTGATTTAAGCACAAGGAACGAAGTTGCATTCAATTTGTACCAGTCGCTGCCAGGTACTGTAGTACAGATCCCATTCTTCCAATCACCCCATCAATATGATGTGAACAGATAACCCCTTTAGCTGTATTCAAAGCTGCCAAACAACCAACGGTGAGAAAAATGAATAGCTGGTATGCACCACCCAATATGTAAAAATGCCATATAATTTGTAATAACCAACTGGATATTTGCTTTGGATGGGTCTTCAAGGTACATTAACAAGGGACCCATATAATCCTCATCCTACTACCTAGAGAACTTTGTTTTTATTGCAGCATGAAGTTTATTCTCAAACAGCATGTATTGTACTAGGTCCCCTTGAGTGTTGAACTCATCGCAACAATAAGACATTTAGTGTGAGGAAGCCGAAAATGGCCTTTTTTAAGTTTCCGTCTGAACAGATGGTTCAGGAGGTCTGATGCGATATGACAGGTGAGGGTTGAGACAGGATTCCAGCAGAATAGAGCTCATTGTCTAAACACATCTGTGTTTTGTTAGATGTGAGCAAATCCCGGAGTCCATCCCTACCTACACCATAACTCATCCATCATAAACTAACCATTGTCCATTTATTTTCAATTTTTTTTAATTCATTTTCATGTAAGTGCAAAACAAAATTATTGTATTAATAGATAATCCAGTCTTTTCATTTTGAAAAAAAAATTCTACATATGTTCTTGTGGATATGTATTCACACCGATAGTTCTCATGATTTTATCTCTAAGAATTTCAGACAGATTAGGATAATGTTTGTAATTCCGGAAATGCGTTATTTTCTTTCTCAACAATTACCTGTGTAGGATCCAAGATTGGAGAAAATGTCAAAAATGCTAAATATTAACGTCTAATAGCTAAATCTTGTTTAAAAGAGACTTGAAACCCACTTAAAGAAGGTAAAACTTGAAACAGTTTCCATCGTACTAATCAGGAACAATAGCACAGAGTGCTGCACTATTTTTCTCTTGTGAAATGACGGACACCATGATGGATATCCCAGTAGACTACCTTGTGGTTAATGGGGTCCGTCAGGTGTATTTGGTGTCCATCATGTGATAGTTCTGTGCCCATGACAAAGCAGAATTAAAGGGGTTGCCTGGTCAAAATTGATAAGTCTGCAGTCACTCTGTGTGACTGCAGACTCATGAATCCCCCCAGGGCATGCACTGTGATCTGCTGGGATTCACAGGTTTTAGACCCAGAACTGGAGGGTATGTATGAGTTAAGGTACTGTCACACTTAGCGATGTACCAGCGATCCCGACCAGCGATATGACGCAGTCAGGATCGCTGGTACATCGCTAAGTGGTCGCTAGTGAGCTGCCACACAGGCAGATCTCACTAGCGACATCGCTGGGGACGGGGGTCGCTACTTACCTGTCACACCAGGCGATCCTGCGTCCTCCCGCCCGGCTCCACGCGTCGCTCGTCTTCACAGCAGGAAGCGCCGCAGGAAGCTGACGACGAGAAACAGTCCTGAACGTTCTCGCGCGATCAGCGATAACCAGCGGGGGAGTGGGTCGTAGGTAAGTATCACACACAGAGATATCGCTAGCAATATCGCTATAACGTCACTAGTTATAGCAATATTGCTAGCGATATCTCTTAGTGTGACTGGCCCTTTATACATACCACCTGCCAGTATGTAGCGAGGTTGCCCCCTCTAGTCAGATATGCCCACTGTCTGGCCACGTCACTAGACAGGGCGCGGCCTCGGCGCAATACAAATGTATGGAGCTAGGCCATGCCCACTGGTGGGGGGTATGTATAACTCATACATATCCTCCAGTCCCGTCTTAGACCCTGGCGAATCCTTGCAGCGGACAATGCGTCTAGTGGTGGAATTCATAAGTCTGCAGTCACAAAGTGACTGCACACTTATCAGTTTTGACCGGACAACCCCTTTAAGGAAATTACCAATTCAGCTGTGAACTTAGTTTAGGTGGAGAAAAAACCTTCTGCAGAATCACATCTCAGATCGTGTTGGAAAGTACAAGTACAAAGAATACTTTATTTTTTTTTACATCATTTCATAGTCTAAGCCTATTTAGAAAATAGCACAGTCTTGCTCTCTATTTGACTCATTGCCAGGGGCGTAACTACCACAGTCTCAGGAGTCGCCACTGCGACCGGGCCTGGGGGGAGTCAGGGTCCCGGCAGGCATATCTCCCAATCGTCCCGATTCTCACAGGACAGTCTCATTTTTTACCCCCCCACCCACATCCCACATTGCACTGAGCCATCACACCCCCCCATGCATCCCATCCTCGCCCTCCCGCAGACAGAGACCCTAGGCTGTTTTCTCCAATGTGCGCACAGGACCTGTGATGAGGTCACAGGAGGGGAGGAGTCAGGGATCACATGATCAGAGGCTTCGGTGTCTGCAGGACTCTGCTGTGCTGGTTGTCATGGTGCTGGATGAGGTAAAGTTTATGTGTGGGGTCAGGAGGGGTTTACAGTGTGGATGTAGCAGAGCTGTATGTGTACAATTTTGGACGGAGCAGAGCCGTGTGTTGGAGGTGTACGCAGCGGAGCTGTGTGTGTACGAGGTGTACGGAGAGGAGCTGTGTGTGTACAAGGTGCACGGAGCGGAGCCGTGTGTGTACGGAGCAGAGCTGTGTGTGTACGAGGTGTACGGAGCGCAGCTGCGTGTGTACGAGGTGTACAGAGCGTAGCCGCGTGTGTACGAGGTGTACGGAGCGGAGCCGCGTGTGTACGGGGTGGACAGAGCGGAGCCGCGTGTACAAGGTGTAAGGAGCGGAGCCGCGCGTGTGCGGGGTGTACGGAGCGGAGATGTACATGTATTTTGGCATGGGGGGGACCCCATTTGAAAGTTCGCACCGGGGCCCATAACTTTGTAGTTACGCCACTGCTCATTGCTACCTAGAATTTTGAAAATCCTACATTAAAGGTACTGTCACACTTAGCGATGTACCAGCGATCCCGACCAGCGATATGACGCGGTCAGGATCGCTGGTACCGTACATCGCTAAGTGGTCGCTAGTGAGCTGCCACATAGGCAGATCTCACTAGCGACATCGCTGGGGACGGGGATCGCTACTTACCTGTCACACCAGGCGATCCTGCGTCCTCCCGCCCGGCTCCACGCGTCGCTCGTCCTCACAGCAGGAAGCGCCACAGGAAGCTGACGACGAGAAACAGTCCTGAACGTTCTCGCGCGATCAGCGATAACCAGCGGGGGAGCCGGTCACTGGTAAGTATCAGACACAGAGATATCGCTAGCAATATCGCTATAACGTCACTAGTTATAGCGATATTGCTAGCGATATCTCTTAGTGTGACATGCCCTTAACATTCACCTTGAGTTATTTAGGCTAAATTATTAGAGAGTTTGTCCGGAAGCTGAAAAATGAAAGTCATAGCATAACATTTTGTGACGTGGCCAGTGATTAGCTGCGGTGGTCAGGTTGGTGGACAAATTGTGATTGTTGCAGGGAAGTAAACATAGGCCGATAGGGATAACCTGTATGGCAGTGGTAGAGCAGCAGAGGATTTATCTTGTGAGTACTGGTTCTTTTTTTATTTTAACCAATTTTTGTCAATATTAGAAAACCTCTTTGAAAGAAAAATAATTAACTAAAGAATATCGTTAGGGCAAGTTCTTACATAAAAAGGTCACAAAAATATTATAGGAGCTAAGCACCCTCTGTACAGCAAGGTTTCCAGCTTCATGACAGCCAGCACCCGAAAGTAACGGATGTGATTGGAGTGAGCTCATTGTCTTTTGTCTGGTGTGATTGCTGGTTGCCTTGGCAGCCTGAAGCCTTTCTGAAGACCTTCATGCCTGCCATTTTATTATACTGTCGTGCTATCATGCATATAAATGAGATTTGGCTCCATAGGAGACAGGCGATGTGATAATACACTGCAATACTTCAGTATACATAGGCAATTAAAGGGAATATATCAGCACGTTTTTACTATGTAACCTGAAAGCATTATGATCTTGGTTGAAGAGACCTTGATTGCAGGGATGGTTCACTTACTGAGCTTTGTTTTGCAGTTTCAATACAATTAGTGTTTATCTGCAGGAGATTATCCCTACAGAACAACTGGCCTTGTGCATCCTTGTCCAACCCCACCACCAGCACTAATTAGCTCTGTGTCACTATACAATAATAATAATAATTGTATTTCTATAGCGCCAACATATTCTGCAGCACTTTACATTTTAGAGAGGACTTGTACAGACAATAAAATACATTAGATCATAACAATAATCACATAAATCAACAGATACCAAGGGGAGTGAGGGCCCTACTCACAAGGAAATAGGGGAGACACGAAAGGTGGATAGTCACAATTGCTTGTATTATACGATCCAGTCATCAATATAATTAATAGGGTGTTCACATAATGCTGCATGATCCGGTATCCAACCAGTATATGTAAAAGTACAGACATAGAGGGCTATTACATGCATAAAAGATGTGAGAACAGATGATAAGAGGGTCCTGGCTTTGAAGAAAATTTTATATGGGCAAAACAGGGATAGTTAGATAAATATGTCAAGGAGGTAAGCCAGTCTGAAGAAATGCATTTTCATGGAACGCTTAAAACAGTGGGTATTGGGGATTAATCAAATTGTCCTGGGTAATGCATTCCAAAGAATTGGCGTAGCTCATGAGAAGTCTTGGAGACTGTAATGGGAGATTCGGATTATTGAGGATGTTAGTCTTAGGTCATTAGCAGAACAGAGGGCGCGGGTAGGGTGGTAGACTAAGACGAGGGAGGAGATGTAGGGTGGTGCTGAACCATGGAACGCTTTGCTTTGTAGGTGAGAGTGATAAGGTTATATTGAACTCTGGAGTGGATGGATAACCAATGTAATGACTGGCACAGGGTAGAGACATCGGTGTAACGGTTAGTGAGGAATATGATCCTGGCTGCAGCATTCAAGACAGATTGGAGAGGGGAGAATTTAGTAAGAGGGAGACCGATTAGTAGAGAGTTGCAATAGTCCAGACGAGAATGAATAAGAGCAACAGTAAGAGTTTTCACAGAGTTGAAAGTAAGAAAGGGTCGAATTCTAGAAATGTTTTTGAGGTGTAGATGACAAGTGCAAGCAAGTGTTCGGATGTGGGGAGTGAATGAAAGCTCAGAATCAAGTATGACCCCAAGACTGGGGGTATATTGCTGGGGAGTAATGGTTGAACCACGCACGGAAATGGCAATGTCGGACATAGGTAGGTCGCGACGGGGACGCCACTGAGATTATCTCATGTCATGTAAGTGCCCACTTAGCTTTTGTTATATATCGCACCATGAAGATAGAGTCAGTCTCACACTTGTGACAGTTTACATTGTTAAGCCCCCGTTACACACTGCGATATCGCTAGCAATATCGCTGTAAAGTCACCGATTTTGTGACGTTACAGCGATATTGCTAGCGATATCGCTGCATGTGATACTTACCTCCGACCGGCTCCCCCGCTGGTTATCGCTGATCGCGCGAGAAGGTCCTGGGCCATTCCTCGTCGGCCACTTCCTGCTGGGCTTCCTGTGGCGCCGACGAGCAACGCGTGGACACGGGCGGGAGGACGTCAGGATCGCCGCGTCTGACAGGTAAGTAGCGACCCCCGTCCCCAGCGATGTCGCTGGTGAGATCTGCCTGTGTGGCAGCTCACTAGCGACCACCTAGCGATGCACCAGCGATCCTGACCGCGTCATATCGCTAGTCGGGATCGCTGGTGCATCGCTAGGTGTAACGGTACCCTTAGTCTGTAGCGCAGATACTTTGCTCTAGAGATCTTGGTTTTAGATATATTCACATAGATATAAATGCAAGCTGTGCTTGCTATAATTGAATAATTCTGATATATTTATATGCTATATCCATGATTTAAAACTAATTTCATTTTGGGCAGCGTGCAATATGGCTCCCTGTTTTGGTAGCAGTATCCCTATCATTAGGTCTATGTTTGTATGCAATTTGTGGTTTAATTATATTTAATAAAATGTATTCATTGAAGTGGCAATTTAGACTGTGTTTCTCATGTTGGTTCTAGGTTAAAAATATTGTAGTATAAGGAATCAGACAATCACATGTTCCTAAGGGGACTTAAAAGTAAAAAAAAAAAAAAATCATTTTTAAAATGATAAGAAATAAAGAATATAAAAATTCTAATCACCTCGCTTTTTCCACTTTTAAAATAAAAGTAATGACAGTTAACATATTTATTATTACCCTTACCCCAAAAAAGAGCAATAAAAAGTTATCAAAACTTTGTATGTATGCCAAAATGATACAAGATAAGGATTCCCAACACACATTAGGACTACAAGATTTCAGGTACCTTCAGCTGAACAACACTGAATGTGGTCTACCTACCGCAATTGTATGTAACAATTGTCTTCCTGGGAGTTTTTATGCAGAAGAAATGGCAAAAACTTAGTATGAAGTTGAATTCTCTTAGTCACATAATAAAAGAAAAAAAGACAGTTTTACTTGTGACCAAGTATTTTTGCAGCATTGAATACAACATCACTTAGATGAAAATATTGGTATTGAAAGGTTACTTCAAATCCCAGAGAGACAGATGAGTCTGGGAATACAGACTCCTGACAACCTTTGACACACTCAGAGCAGGAATGAACATGTCCTATGGATTTATGTGATTATACATCAATTAGGAATGTGCTTCTCAGACCTTGTGAGGGCATCACAACCATGGACCAGACGTCAGTCAGTGGATAATAAAACTTTCCCACTCCTTATGTATGAACTGCTCCAATACATATTACCACAAATGTTTCCCGCTCCTCATACTGATCGTTCTGTTTCACATCACTTGTCTTATTACTACACTATTCTGGTCATGTATAAATATGACTCTTCACATATTGTGCTAAAGGGAACGTAACAATAGATTAAAGGGAACGTGACAATAGAATCATGCTGCTTTCTTCTATGTTTTACTCTTAAATGCTTCTGGATCTCAGAAAAGCAAGAAGAAAACTATGCATCTTGGATGACTAGTCCTTGACGGATTCTCTGCTCCTGGCTCTCTCATTTATTTATTTTACTTACACAGCGCCATTAATTCCACAGTGCTTTACATACATTTTCATCACTGTCCCCGATGGGGCACACAATCTATATTCCCTATCAGTATGTCTTTGGAATGTGGGAGAAAACCAAGAACCCGGAGGAAACCCACACAAACACGGGGAGAAGATGCAAACTCCTTGCAGATGTTGTCCTTGGTGGGATTTGAACCCAGGAACCCAGCACTGCAAGGTTGCAGAGGTATCCACTGAGCCACCGTGCCACACCATCATAAGGAAAAATCTGTCTGTCTAGGGGAGCAGAAAGGGAGAAGCCACCAGAGACCGGCCTCTTGAACTAGTTAGCCTAGACACATAGTCCCCGATACATCATTGCCTTTACACCTGTCTTTTGTCTAGTTATGTATGGGCTTTTTAAATCTCAACTTCCTTTCCTTGAAGAAGAATTTTCATCAAGGTTCTTTATCATCACAGGGAGAATTACAAGGACAGGTGACATCTCTACACACAGCTGATAAAGCAGGGCTTACAAATCAGAATAAGTAATGTTACAGCTGATGCTGCTCATCCTCTCATCACAATGACCTTTGCACATGCTCACTGGATGCTCAGTCACTCTGCCTATTTAAAGAGGGAGAAGTAGTAACTGTGCTGTTTGGTATCATGATGTGCACCACACAGAACAAGGACAAAAGAAAGCCAAGGAGAGCATTGTCTCAGGAGATTAAAAATTAAATTATAGACAAACATGTAAAAGGTAAAAGTTATAAGACCATTTCCAGACAGCTTCATGTTCCTGTTACTGCAGTTGCACATATTATTCAGAAGTTTAAGTTCTACAGGACTGTAGCCAACCTGCGTGGACGTGGCTGCAGGAGAAAAATTGATGCCAAATTGAAGAAACGGATGATACAAATGGTAACGAAATTGCCTAGAACAACTTTCAAAGAGATTAGAGGTGTAAGATTGCATCATCCCACGCTGTCTTGGCCAGGGGCTTAACGACCACAGTCACCGCTGCGACCGGGCCTGGCACGTCAGGGGCCCACCATTGCAAGCACATCCAGCTGAAGTGTATTGGATCGCACAGACCTATCAGGTATGTGCACGACAATACATGCTGCTGGCCAATCAGAGGCTAGCAGCTAACGTCGGCATACACGTTACGGGTTGCACGCCAAGGTCAGCTGCCAGCTTCACAAGAGAACGCCACGCGCGAAGAGAAGGGAAGTTTATATTTATTTATTTTTTTTAATCAGTGGCCATACTAGAACATGAATGGCTATGGGGTGCATTATATTTTATGGATGAATATTATGGGGTGCATTGTGCTTTATAGATGACTATGGAGGTGCATTATACTTTATGGATGACTATGGGGTACATTATATTTTATGGGTGAATATGGGCTACATTACACTTTATGGATGACTATGTGGGTGCATTATACTATATGGATAACTATGGGGTGCATTATACTTTATGGATGACTATGGAGTGTATTATATTTTATGGATGACTATGGGATGCATTATATTTTATGGATGACTATGGGGGTGCATTATACTTTATGGTGACTATGGGGTGCATTATACTTTATGGATTACTATGGGATGCATTATACTTTATGAATTACTATGGGGCACTTTGTAGTACATGAATGACTATAGACTCTGCATTATACTTTATGGATTACTATGGGGTGCATTATACTTTATGAATGACTATGGGGGTGCATTATACTCTATGGATGACTATGGGGTGCATTATACTTTATTGATGACTATGGGGGTGCATTAACATAATAATAATAACCAGACAGCAGTATTCTCCGTGGCTAGGCAGTATCAGCTCAGGAAAATGATAGGGAATCACAGAATACTGCTGACTGGTTGTTATTATTATTATTATATTAATGATTGATAAAAGTGAAGGACTCCTTATAGATCCCTAAGTTTTTCATAATAAAATGGATGTCCTTCCTCTTTAGATTATGACCACATTACATGGGTAATGGAATTTTTAGTGAGTATTACTAAAATGTATTGTTGTTAGAGGATTTATATGTTCACACATTACTTTGATCCACTATATTGGATAGATTTTCTTCAGTCATTTTTAACAGAAGGTTACCATCATATTTGGCTATGTATGTAAACAATAGGTTTCTGATGATAGCTTCCCTTTAAATGGAACCTGTCATTGGGATGTTATACCTCAAACTCATGGCATGCACATGAAACGGCAAAACAGATTTTTACAATCAATACATGGATATAATCAGCATGAAAGCACCTAAAGATATATGTCATTAGTTTAAGTTATAAAATCCTCATGACAGGTTATTTTTAAAAATAAAACCTTAAGTGCACTCTATATAAGTACGGTATATGAAAGCTACTTATCTAACATCTTTCTGTGTTTGCTAGACAAATTAATCAGACCATCTGTAGATTGATAATACTTTAAGAATTACAGTGTTTTGTATTTACTA
The DNA here is from genome assembly GCF_039654945.1 of Dendrobates tinctorius. Classification (NCBI taxonomy): domain Eukaryota; kingdom Metazoa; phylum Chordata; class Amphibia; order Anura; family Dendrobatidae; genus Dendrobates; species Dendrobates tinctorius. The sequence goes on from NW_027361724.1 coordinate 14,190,712, forward strand.
AGATATACGGTAATCTAAACCCTGAAGCTTAAACTTGATAATGTGCAAAACAGCAATATAAGCACATGTAATAGGAATATTTAGAGCTAAGAAATTAGGTTTTAATCTCTTCCTTGAACAAAAACTGCTGTGTTCTATCAAAAGAAATTGTCATAGAGAAAGAATCTCTATATATGAAACTGAATGAATGTGTGTGTGTGTGTGTGTGTGTGTGTATGTATATCACCAACCAATCACGAAGCATCTTTCATTTCACCAGAGCTGTTTAAAAGAAGATGAGCTGTGATTGGTTGCTATGAGCAAGTTTTCCTTGCAACCAATCACTAAGCATCTTTCATTTCACCAGAGATATTTAAAAGAAGCTGAGCTGTGATTGGTTGCTATGAACAACAGTTTTCTCACTCCACCTCAGCAGACACTGACATGGTGGGAGAAATCTAGCATCCCTGGAAACATAAGCTCCCAGTCATTGTCTGCCCCCCAGAAAGGAGCAGGGAGCACACACACCCTCCCTGCCTATATACTCATCACACATCCTCCATCCCATAGGCACATCTTCCCTCTTAAAGGGATCATTGGTAAGAAGTCAGGGCAAATCCATCCAGCGCTCTGGTTCTGACGCCAGGCCTCTCTTAACAGGATCCCCGGTATGGAAATTAGGACTGTTCCATTCAGCACTCTGGTTCTGACCCCAGGCTGACGGGATGATGTGGGATATTGGGGGTAGTAGTCCGGTAGCTCTGGCTGACAGGATGATGTGGGATATTATAGTGAATGTGGCTATGTGGAGTGGGCAGGGCTCTACACTCAGCTATATATACAGTGGGGCAAAAAAGTATTTAGTCAGTCAGCAATAGTGCAAGTTCCACCACTTAAAAAGATGAGAGGCGTCTGTAATTTACATCATAGATAGACCTCAACTATGGGAGACAAACTGAGAAAAAAAAATCCAGAAAATCACATTGTCTGTTTTTTTTTCATTTTATTTGCATATTATGGTGGAAAATAAGTAGTTGGTCAGAAACAAAATTTCATCTCAATACTTTGTGATATATCCTTTGTTGGCAATGACAGAGGTCAAACGTTTTCTGTAAGTCTTCACAAGGTTGCCACACACTGTTGTTGGTATGTTGGCCCATTCCTCCATGCAGATCTCCTCTAGAGCAGTGATGTTTTTGGCTTTTCGCTTGGCAACACGGACTTTCAACTCCCTCCAAAGGTTTTCTATAGGGTTGAGATCTGGAGACTGGCTAGGCCACTCCAGGACCTTGAAATGCTTCTTACGAAGCCACTCCTTCGTTGCCCTGGTGGTGTGCTTTGGATCATTGTCATGTTGAAAGACCCAGCCACGTTTCATCTGCAATGCCCTTGCTGATGGAAGGAGGTTTGCACTCAAAATCTCACGATACATGGCCCCATTCATTCTTTCATGTACCCGGAGCAGTCGTCCTGGCCCCTTTGCAGAGAAACAGCCCCAAAGCATGATGTTTCCACCACCATGCTTTACAGTAGGTATGGTGTTTGATGGATGCAACTCAGTATTCTTTTTCCTCCAAACACGACAAGTTGTGTTTCTACCAAACAGTTCCAGTTTGGTTTCATCAGACCATAGGACATTCTCCCAAAACTCCTCTGGATCATCCAAATGCTCTCTAGCAAACTTCAGACGGGCCCGGACATGTACAGGCTTAAGCAGTGGGACACGTCTGGCACTGCAGGATCTGAGTCCATGGTGGCGTAGTGTGTTACTTATGGTAGGCCTTGTTACATTGGTCCCAGCTCTCTGCAGTTCATTCACTAGGTCCCCCCGCGTGGTTCTGGGATTTTTGCTCACCGTTCTTGTGATCATTCTGACCCCACGGGGTGGGATTTTGTGTGGAGCACCAGATCGAGGGAGATTATCAGTGGTCTTGTATGTCTTCCATTTTCTAATTATTGCTCCCACAGTTGATTTCTTCACTCCAAGCTGGTTGGCTATTGCAGATTCAGTCTTCCCAGCCTGGTGCAGGGCTACAATTTTGTTTCTGGTGTCCTTTGACAGCTCTTTGGTCTTCACCATAGTGGAGTTTGGAGTCAGACTGTTTGAGGGTGTGCACAGGTGTCTTTTTATACTGATAACAAGTTTAAACAGGTGCCATTACTACAGGTAATGAGTGGAGGAAAGAGGAGACTCTTAAAGAAGAAGTTACAGGTCTGTGAGAGCCAGAAATCTTGATTGCTTGTTTCTGACCAAATACTTATTTTCCACCATAATATGCAAATAAAATGAAAAAAAAACAGACAATGTGATTTTCTGGATTTTTTTTTCTCAGTTTGTCTCCCATAGTTGAGGTCTACCTATGATGTAAATTACAGACGCCTCTCATCTTTTTAAGTGGTGGAACTTGCACTATTGCTGACTGACTAAATACTTTTTTGCCCCACTGTATATATATTCATTATAATTTGTTATAATTAACTGTAGTTAGTTACTATTCCCGGGCAGCGCTGGGCTCTTCAGCTAGTGATCTATAAAAGCAGATTGCGCCCCACCAGTTATAATAATTGACCTGAGGAGACCTGTCAGGTGAGAGGCTTGTGTGCACTCTTCTCTTCACAAGTACAGTCCTCTCCTATCGCCTCTTGTTAAATAAATGGCTGTTAAAGAGGTTGTATAAATTAGGAAACTCATTGAAGGCAGTTGAAGATAAAGAAAAGTAATCTGCTTGGATGGTCCTGTCTTGCCCTGTATTTCACAAAAAATCCATTGTTTTTAATGTAATTGTTAGGAAGTTGAGGTGTTGCCCCTTTTAAGACATGTGTTGTGATATGGTATCTTGCATAGTGTTTGAATGTGATTTTATATGTTTAGAAATTTGCATGCACAGAATTGGGAAACAGAAGAGTTAACAGTTGGGACTACCCCAGAAAGGGAGGGATTTTGTGGGAAAACAGAGGACAACATCTGTAAGATAGGGCCGAGCTGGCAGTTGTAGGACATCTGAGGTCTGGCTAGTCAACAGAACCACATGTAGTGGCTGTTCCTGTGGCAAGAGGGATACCTGAGAGGCAGATAGTAAGATTCCAAGGAGAACTAAGACACAGTGAGAGGTCGCCTTACAGGTAGAAGATTCGATAAGAATGGAAAGAAGAAACACAGACTGAGGCCTAGACCAAAAACCCCAACGGGACAGTGTGAAGTTTTAGAACTGAGAGGTAACGGGAGATTATAGTGAAGGAGAGCAAAAGTGCAGAAAGTTTAGACAGGATTGCAGTTACAAAGCATCTATACCAAGTGATCGCCATATTGGGACGCACACTCTCCTAAGGAGAAAGAGAGATGCATTGCAATAGAATTGATTCTATGAGGCGTGCTAACTGGACTTTAGTGATGTTGTTCAGGAAGATGGAAGCTTCCAAGATAGTTTGCTGGGCCGTAACCGATAATAGAGAGGGCACTGAGAAGAGCAGAGCAATAAGATGAACATGATGCACAGAAATGTCAAAACAATATTGCTGTGCACATGATGTGTCTTACAGTATGCACTTCTTTAACCTTCTTTAAAGCGGCTTCATGAAAACGACTGCTAGAGTTTTTCTGAAGCGGCTTTGCCTGGGAAAACTTGGCAGCTGTGTGCACCTAGCCTTACTGTTGCAGCTGAGGATTTTGTCTGGCTTTGGAAACCAGTGGCATTTTCCACTCAGTCATTATCACTGCCCAAAACCCATCACACTATTTGTTCCTCTATGATATACAATGTTCAGTATAAATAAGTACACCCTGTTTCAAAAGTAAGATATTAATCAATATCTCACTGAACACAGGGACAATTTCCAACATTTTGACAAGACTGTTTCATAGAACATTTTTGAATCCATAACATGAAAGTAAGGTTGATGCAAATGTGGCGCCCCCAGGAGTATGGTCGCCACAGTGGCATTACCTTCCTCCTAGGGAGTGTGATGTCATGCTTGGAAGCAATGAAAGGGTCTCTCTGTCAGTTAATCACAACACAGTTCTCATTCCAGGCCAGCAGAGGGAGCTCTGAACCAAAACTGGGGGAAGAGCTACTCTATGGGGGCCAGGAAGGGGAAATTAGGAGTTTGTGTGAGGAGGACATTGTGTGTGGACGTGGAGGAGAGGAGCTGGAAGATTGAGCAGAGTTGAGTGCTCACTTCTAGCTATAGTGCATGATCTGGAGCCTGGTCTCCAAGGTTGTATGGATACTGATGTTCCTGCAGCAGAAACCGGAGGAATAGGAAGCTGTAAATGCTCTGTTCCCATATAAGACTCCGAGGCACAACAGCAACGGGTGAGCCAGAAGAAGAAGAAGGCTACAGCTGTCTGCCATACGAGGGAGTTCTAAATGAGAACAACCAAGTGGAACTTCAGTGTAACACCGTACTGCAAGTACCTAAGATAAGCGTTAGAAAGAAGACTACACAACCCATCTGATAGAGAGATTCCTAAGTTGCTTCCAGACCAGCCAGCCTCTGTTCCATCTGTAATCTGGAATTCTGGACTGCATTTACCAAGCAAAGTAAAGGTAAAAGAAACTGCACCCTATTGTGTCCTTGCCTTCTTCCTGCAAACTTTCCAGCACTGCTACATCTCTGTGCCAGACACTACACCCTCTTCCTCAACACCTATCCTCTTCATCTACTCTGCCCTGGGACTGCAGCCCTACCTGTGGAGGGCTACAACATCATTGCTGCACCACACCAGCTGTCCCAGAGGATCTGTTTGCAGCGTCGGCTTAACCCCTTTATTGCCGAGCACAAGTGGCGTCATGTATCATCCACTCATAAACTTTAACCAGCCACGCTTTAAAACCTTTTTACATGGACGCCCAGGGCCACGGACCGGGTCACCGCTACTGTGACACTTCCCTCTGAGATACCGGCCCGGTACCGAGTACCCCACTGCCCTGGCGGGCAATCCACAAAATCAATACACCCCACATCAAATCTACAACATCTAGTATTTTGTATGAGCACCATGATTTTTAAGGACAGCTCCAAGTCTTCTAGACATGGAAGGTACGAGTTGGTGACATATTGCAACATTTATCTTTTTTCATTCTTCAAGAACAATCTCTTTTAGAGCCTGGATGCTGGATGAAGAGTGATGCTGAACTTGTCTCTTCAGAATTCTCCATAGGCATCTGATTGGGTTCAGATCATGAGACATACATGGCCACTGAATCACTTTCACCAATTTCTTCTTCAAAAATGCAACAGATTTGTGTGTTGGATCATTGACATGTTGGAAACATGTATGTCTTATCAAGGGCACGGAGTGATGGTAGCATCTTCTCTTTCAATATAGAGCAACACATCTTTGAATTCATGATGCTATCAATGAAATGTAATAAAGGAATTTGGCACTCCAAAATGTAATGCAAATACATTTATTTCACACAGTGTCCTTAATGTTGCAAAAATAAATGACGTTTCGGCCCAAAGGCCTTCCTCAGAACAGGGTACTGCTGTCAATTATTAATAACCGTAGATGGGTGATGAAGGAATAGCATACTGTAACATAACCAAGCATAGTGCATCAACATTGGAAAAAAACTAAGACTTATATATGTCAGACCTTACTGACAAATGTTACATTGCATTCTTTACTGACAATATACATAGTGTATCAAACACTACTGTACACACATGCAGGCATACATCCTTACAAACACATTGCTAGAAAGACATGTACAAAAATGCACATATACTATAAGGGGCATCTTTGTTTTATATTCTCTTGACCTCCTTGTGTTCCTCTTCTAATTTTGTAGAACCCTGCCATGTCATGCTAGTGGATGCTGGAGTCAGTAGTTGTAGCGTGGCCAGTAATAGTATTCTCCTGGCAGTACCTTTATGTTTCTCATAGGGAAATCCCCCACCTTTGGTAAAAGGTGGTTTGGCATGGGAAGATTCACCATTTGCAGACAGGGAATTATTTATAACATAAAACATGCTTTGGGGATTTAGACTTAAATCCATTTAAAGTCATCTGAATACAAATAGCAGACCCAGAAGCATATGGGGGTCAGTGTAGTCATACTTTATACTATGGAATTACTGAGCCCATAAAAGCCTAGCCAGCTTCCATTGCCTATATGTGGTTTATTGAGTTTCTGATATGATGCATGGCACTTTTGTCCGATTTTGCAATGATGCATGCGAAAGGAGTTTCCAATGCTAATGTGGACAGAGTCTAAAGCTGGGCTGACCAGGTTTGTGGATCTCATCATACATCTGGGGTTTTATCAGTCAGTTTTCCCCAATGTGAATCTTGACATCTACAAGTCCTACTGGCCACTATGGGTGTCTGCAAAGTGACTTCATGCCTCCACTCAACAAGCTAGATTACACCAGTCATATAGATCAGGAAATGTTTTGCGCCTCTGCAGGCTGCTGTACCTTTTCTTCGCAAAGGGAAAAACTGCAGCGACATCTACAACTAAGGCTAGTTTCACACTAGCGTTTTTGAGCGCAGCGACGGCCTGCGCACGGCCGCCGCTAAGCCCCGCCCTCTGTCGCGCCTCCGCCGGTAGCTCCGCCTACCGGCGCATGACGCTGTATGCGCCCTGCGTCCCCTATCTTTATCACTGGGGGCGCAGGCCGTGCGCAGTATGCGTTTGGCGGCGCATGCGCCTTTTTGACGGTGCGCCGGCGCAACCAAACTGCAGCAGGTTGCGTTTGGCGCAGGTCGGCGCACCGTCAAAAAGGCGCATGCGCCGCCAAACGCATACTGCGCACGGCCTGCGCCCCCAGTGATAAAGATAGGGGACGCAGGGCGCATGCAGCGTCATGTGCCAGTAGGCGGAGCTACCGGCGGAGGCGCGGACAGGGCGGGGCTTAGCGGCGGCCGTGCGCAGGCCGTCGCTGCGCTCAAAAACGCTAGTGTGAAACTAGCCTAAATTGGCACAATGCTGCTTTCTTAAAGTGGTTATCCACTACTCAGACAACTGCTTCTTAATCCCTATGTTTCCTCCTTCCAGTAAAATAAGAACATATACTCATCTCTGGTGCTGGCGCTATTACAGCAGTGGCGGCACTGGGAGTGAAGCCAGCGCTGATTGGTTGCAGGGATCATGTGACATTGTTATCCTCAGGAGAGCCAGTGCCAACACCACTGGAGTGGCGCCGGCATCGGAAGTGAGTATATGTGTTATTATTTTACAGGGGTCAAATAGGGGTTTAGAAGGGGCAACCCATTTAAAGTCTCAAGTCTCATACACAGCACGGCAACTGTAACACGCAATGAATTTCAAGTGCAGGAAATCTAACAGCATATCCACTGCGTACACTTCCAGTGAGGACATACCATTAAGAGTATGAATTTAGAAATATTTGTATTGTGTTGCTGTATCGCAAATATAAAAGAAGTCAATTAATACATAAAATACAGTAATCCAGAATTCATCTGTATGTAAAGTACAGTATGTAACAATCCTTGGCTCATTATTGGATATACGATTGTCTAAATGAATTCTTGTTACCAGTGTTCTGTGTCTTGCTTATGAAATGTCTATTTCTATTGCTTAACGCATTGTAATTATTGTAATTAGGGAACAAATTGTCAGCATGGAATCTTTGAAGAATGTATTGTCTGGTGCCCCAGGGATCCATAAATTCCAATGTTTCCTGCTATTTTTTATTACTGACCCTAAAGTAATATATATTAAATTTGACTGGAAATAAAATATACGTGCATTGCAAACCAAAAGCTCCAGATCTAAAGTCTCATGGGTCCTTGTAGTGAATGTCCTATGAATTTTTACTAGTGATTTGCAGGCACCTAGATATTTGCATTGGCTGAGCTGAGTAGCAAATTGTAACATGTACACTAGGAATTCACTTGAGACCACCACAAAGAAAATAAAAAAGACTTAAAGCTTGTTTGGATAAAACAAATGCAAGGGCAGACATACTGCCCGTGCAGCCGGCAGTGGCCGTGTAGTCAGGACACTCTGGGATCTCTTCTCTGTCCTTGTCCTTTTTACTTTCTTACATAGGATGCTACCATGTTCTCCTCCTCCAAGGCAGAACATTGAGGAGGAGTCCCAAGCATCTCATTGTTCTCACTGATTACCTCTATACATTTAATGGAAGTGGTGTGACGCTAGTCACTACTCACGGACAAGCCATGAGGTTGGGTGCTCAAGGCGTCTGAGGTCAAAAGCCAGGAGGATACGTCATAGAAAGAGGGATGAGACAAAGTCATAATCAGGAAACAGTCCGAGGTCAGAATTCCAAGAGTGTAGCGGATCGCAACAAAAAGGCTAGGCAAATGGATTGTCACGATCCATTTTTGGATCTGTGTCAGATCGGGATTCTCATATAAACTTTTTTTCACGGGGCACTAAGGGGAAAACAGGTGATGTGGAACTGGGGCCCCTGAACTGCCCCTCAGGCTAAGGGATTGCCCTGTCTTTCCTTACCTTGGGGGTACACTTAAAGGTAGTGAGGTCCAAGTCCCCAACCTGTCCCTGTCTCCTGTTTAGCCCTGAGCTAAACCCCCAACCCCCTCCCCAGGAGGTGAGACTGGGAAAAAGTACACTACACAAAAAACCCAAAGGAAAGATACAACAGACAGGGTAAAAATAAAATAAAACTTAGCTTGCTCTGCTGCAATGCTCCTGGACAGCAGAGATAGCCACTTGACAACAGCAAACAACTGAAGCACCACAGAACTACGCTCCTGAACTCCAGCTTGGTTGGTCTCCCAAGAGCAAGTGTTTTATGTAGATGTTCCGGAGGCGACACACATCTCCAGAGCGCCGACCTGGGGAACGAATTGTGTATGGGCATGACAGACGGTAACTCCAGCTGGTAGGTCGCTGGGCCGAGAATGGCAGACACCCGATAAGGACCAATAACTCGAGAGTTCCAGAATCCAGCAGCACACTTCCACCAGATGTGATTGGTGAACACCCATACAAACTCGTTCACACACAGGTCCAGACCTGAACGTTTAATACTACTCATGCGTTTGCCACAAAATGGTGAACTCTTTGAAGGACTGACAACAGAGGCGTTCCCCTGTGTCACCACACTTACACCCCCACGATTTTCAGCGGAAACCACCACCCTTCGCTGAACCCTCCTCCTACGAGGACTCCGACTACCAGGGTTGGCTACTGGTGAGGGTTGAGACTTGCCCCTACTCCCGGGCAGCACCTCTGCTGCCTCCACTGAGGGAGAAGGGAACGGTTGTAGCAGGACGGTGGAGACAATTGCCCCTGGGCAGCAGCCCTCACACGACTGCCCCCAGCTGACAACTTCCCCAGAGCGCCAATCTTTCACCGGGTTGTGTTTCTTTAACCAAGGGAGGCCTAGAACGATGGGTGATGGTATTCCGCCCAAGACGTAGCATGACAGGGACTCCTGATGAGTCCCTATACGTAGATGTATATTGTCCACGACTTGGGTAAGGCTCCCCTGGCTTAGTGTGACTGAGTCAATGGCTTGGACGCTTAAGGGTTTGGCTAGCGTCCTACACCTGAGGCCATGGGTCTCGACAAAGTGGGCATCCACCAGGTTGACTCCAGCTCCACTGTCCACAAGTTCCGGAAGGCCCTCAGTTTCCCCACCCACCGTAACCTCTGCCGATAGGGTACACTGAGGGGAAGAAATGGAGGAAATATACACTCCCTGGTAGTCTCCCTCCACACGACCAGGGGGGCTGCTTCTTCAGTGGTACGGAAGATTTGGCGCGCACTGGGCAGACTCCTATAAAATGGCCAGTCTGCCCACAGTAAAAACATGCCCCCACACCTCGGTGAACCGCAGGCAACCCCTTTTTGGAAACTACTACTCCAAGCTGCATGGATTCCTCCGATTGTTCAGGTGTGTCCTCCTCCCTAGCAAGGACTATAGGGGGCACATATGGTGTATGTCTCTCCCTGAGGCGTCTATCCACACGAATGGCAAGGGACATGGTGGCCTCCAGCGACCTGGGGGCGGCGTACTGCACCAGAGTATCCTGCAACTTCGGAGACAGACCCTGCACAAAATGACTCCTCAGTGCAGGGTCATTCCACTGCGTGTCAGTGGCCCACCTCCTGAACTCTGAGCAGTACTCCTCAACAAGCCGGCCTCCCTGCTAGATCTTACGGAGTTGGGATTCCGCCAGGGAGACGCCATCAGGATCGCCATACAACAGCGCCAGAGCAGTAAAAAAAAATCTACTGACCGTGAAGATGGCGAACCGTTCGGCAGGGAGAAAGCCCAGGCCTGGGGAACACCCCTAAGCAGGGAGATAATAATTCCCACGTGCTGTTCTTCACTCCCTGAAGAACGGGGGTGAAGCCTAAAATATAATTTACAGGCCTCCTGAAACACAATAAACTTGTCTATCCCACCAGAAAACTTGTCCGGGAGAGAGATCTTAGGTTCTGGTTGGGACTGTACCTGAGCTGAGGCCCAGGTCCCCACCAACTGCTGCAGTTGTTGCACCATCTCACCTCGCAACAGCTTAAACTCATCGGTGAGAGACTGTAGCATTTGGGCGAAGGCCTGCATTTGGGCCATGGCTCAGCAGGCAGAATGTGAGGGTTGGTTATAATGTCAGGGGGCATTAAGGGTAAAACAGGTGATGTGGAACTGGGGCCCCTGAACTGCCCCTCAGGCTAATGGATTGCCCTATCTTTCCTTAACTTGGGGGTACACTTAAAGGTAGTGAGGCCCAAGTCCCCGACCTGTCCCTGTCTCCTGTTTAGCCCTAAGCTAAACTCCCAACCCCCTCCCCAGGAGGTGAGACTGGTAAAAAGTGTACTGCACAAAAAACCCAAAGAAAAGATACAACAGACAGGGTAAAAATAAAATAAAACTTAGCTTGCTCTGCTGCAATGCTCCTGGACAGCAGAGATAGCCACTTGACAACAGCAAACAACTGAAGCACCACAGAACTCCACTCCTGAACTCCAGCTTGGTTGGTCTCCCAAGAGCAAGTGTATAACCAACAGTGATCTCCAGCACCAGCACTCCTTTTATAGGAAGGAGGGGGAGAAGTCACCACCTGCATCAATAATTAATCACATGCAGTTTCCATGCAGTAACCCTGGTGGCCAACGGGGGTAAAAACTCATATTAACCCCGATGACCGAAAAGGAAAAAAGGTTTAGATATGAGGAGATCCAGATCTGACAGATCCAAAAAATGGATCATGACACTTTTTTCCTTTCAGGCCATCGGGGGTTAATATCAGTTTCCCCCCCGGTGGCCGCTGGTGTAACTACATGGCTGGTGAGTTTGCTGATGCAGGTGGTGACCACTCCCAACTTCCTTTAAAAGGTCAGCTGACTGTTGGCTATACAGGTCCTTTTGGAAACCAACCGTGCTGAAGACAGGAGCTTTCTGGTGCAGTGGTGATTCAGCTGAAAGCTGTGTTCGAGCGCCTTCGAGGCTGGACAGAAATCTGACTGGGATGATTTAGCGAATCCTGCTTTGAGCAGGGGGTTGGACCAGATGGCCCAGGAGGTCCCTTCCAACTCTACGATTCTATGATTCTATGATTCTGCTGTGCGGTGCATTGCACCAGAGAAAGCTAAGTGTTGTTTGTTTTAACTTGTCTGTTATTTCTTCCCTTGGTGTTGCATTAGTGCAGCGGTGGGACCAGTGTCTGCACTTGCCAATTCCCTACTGAGGGATAGGTGCAGGGCAAGTGAACGCTGAGGTATGCTGCTCGGCGATGGTTTGAAAGAAGCCATACAGGGATGTCTGGACAGCCCAGGACACAGCCTCAGTAGAGTGCAGGTGTCCCTTTCCCCATTCCCTACTGCAGGGCCCACCGTTGTGATTGTGTCCCCGGTGTCCCCTTGATTGTCTTGCTGTTTAGCGACCAACCGATTGTCGGGTCGTGTCACACAGGGCCAGTCACTTCGTGACATTATAACCAACCATCCCATTTTTTTTTCTGGTGAGCCATGGCTCAATTGGAGGCCTTTGTCCAATTGCTTCAGGCCCTCACTGAGGTGCGTGGGGTGCTGCATGTTGAGGTGATGCAGCTGCAGCAGTTGGTGGGGTTTGGGGCCTCAGCTCAGGTGCAGGCTCAACCAGAACCCAAGATATCTCTCCCAGACTGGTTTTCTGGAGGGAGAGATAATTTTTTGGTTTTTCAGGAGGCCTGCAATCTACACTTCAGGCTCTGCTCTCGTTCATCAGGGAGTGAGGAACAGCGGGTGGGATTCATCATATCCCTTCTTAAGGGTGATCCCCAATCCTGGGCCTTCTCCCTGTCGGCTGATTCACCATTTCTACGGTCAGTGGATGAGTTCTTTGTGGCTTTGGCAAATATGCCCAATGTAGACCTTGCTAGGGAGGAGGACACACTGGTGCAGTCGGACGAGCCCAGGCAGGTGGGAGGAGTTGGTTCCCAAATGGTGTTGCTTGTGGTTCATTGTGGTGTGAGGGCATGTTTTTACTGTGGGCAGACTGATCATTTTATCAGGGTCTGCCCAGCTCGCGCCAAAACTTCTGTACCACCCAAGAAGCCACGTCCCCCTGGTCATGTGGAGGGAGGTGACCAGGGAGTGTATATTTCCTCCATTTTGTCCCCTCAGTGTACCTTGTCAGCAGAAGTGGTGGTTGGCGGGGTAACTGAGGGTATACCGGTGCTTGTGGACACTGGAGCAGGAGTCAATCTGGTGGATGCTCACTTTGTCCAGACCCATGGACTGAGGTGTAGGATGCTAGCCAAACCCCTAAGTGTCCAGGCCATAGACTCTGTCCCACTTATCCAGGGGAGGTTGACCCAAATCGTGGATAATATACATCTGCGTATAGGAACTCATCATGATGAGTCCCTGTCATGCTACGTCTTGGGGGGAATGCCATCACCTATCGTTTTAGGCTTCCCTTGGTTGAAAAGACACAACCCGGTCATAGATTGGCGGTCTAGGAAAGTAGTCAGCTGGGATCAGTCCTGTGAGGGCTGCTGCCCAGGGGCTACTGTGTTGCCTGGGAGTAGGGGCAAGTCTCAACCCTCACCATTAGCCAACCCTGAGAGGCAGAGTGTTATGATGAGTCACCGAAGGAGGAAAAAACAAAATACCAGCTAAGTCCAGAAAAACCAGAGAGGTTGGCAGCTATCGGATTGCAGACCCCTGAACCTATCCACAACAACTAGAAGTAGCCGAGGGGGGTTCCTAAGGTGCCCTAGACCCCTCGATCACAGCTGGAGAACTATACAGCCTAAAGACAGAAAGGGGAAAAACTAAACTGCCCCAGAGCAGACCCCGAAGCAATAGGCAGCCCCCAACATATAATGACGGTGAAGCAAGATGAAAACACTAACACAGATAGAAAGATAGGTTGAGCAAATGATGGGGCCCAAGCTAAACCCTATCAAAATGAGCCAACCGACTGATAGGAAAAACTGGCCCTGAAGTCGCTAGGCTTCAAAAGACTATATCAGCACTCAGGTATATTCTGAAGACAGAGCAAAAGATCAACAAATCAGAGACAAAAATGGAGTTCAGCTCACCCCCAGCCGGGGATGGCAGAACTCCCAAAAAACAAGGCAAAACAAAAACAAAACTGAAGAGTACAAAGAAGAGCAGAAAAACTTAGCTTTGAGATGCAGGAATCAGACTGGTCACCAAGAATCCAGCAGGAAAATCACCAGCCAGGAAGAAGGGCGTCGGCAGCCTTATATCCAGTCCTCAATTCCAGCCACCCAGTCATCATCTAGCTGCCCAGGTGTTTGGTAATCAGCCTCACTACCTTCCTTCACCAGAGGAGGGAGTTCATCAGACCTCAATGGTGAAGGGAAAAATGAACTCACAACAGTACCTCCCCCTTGAGGAGGGGTCACCGAACCCTCATCCATGCCACCAGGGCGATCCGGGTGAGCCCGATGAAAGGCACGCACCAATCTTTCGGCATGAATATCAGAGGCAGAGACCCAGGAATTATCCTCCTGACCATAACCCTTCCACTTAACCAAATACTGGAGTCTCCGACTAGCCAGACGGGAATCCAGTATCTTCTCTACCTCATATTCCATGTTACCTTCAACCAATATAGGGTCAAGAGGTGCCACCACAGGAACTACTGGTTCAACAATCCTCTTCAACAAGGACTTATGAAACACATTATGAATTTTAAATGTGACAGGAAGAGCCAACCGAAAAGAGACCGGATTAATAATCTCCAAAATCTTGTAAGGTCCAATAAATCTAGGCTTAAACTTAGGAGAAGCCACCTTCATAGCGATATTTTTTGATGACAACCAAACCATATCACCCACCTTAAACTGGGGACCAATGGTCCTACGCCGGTTGGAAAACCGCTGGGCCTTTTCCTGGGAGAGAGACAACTTATCCACTACTTGGTCCCAGATCTGGTGCATTCTCTCCACCACAGTGTCAACACCTGGGCAGGCAGAAGGCTCCACCTGCCCTGAAGAAAATCGAGGGTGAAAACCAAAGTTACAAAAAAAAGGTGACATCAAAGTGGCAGAACTAGCTCTATTATTTAAAGCAAATTCGGCCAAGGGCAAAAATGAGACCCAATCATCCTGATCGGCAGAAGTAAAACATCTCAAATACGACTCCAAAGTCTGGTTTGTTCTCTTCGTCTGCCCATTGGTTTGAGGGTGAAACTCAGAGGAGAAGGACAACTGAATTCCCAGCTTGGAACAGAAAGTCCTCCAAAATCTAGACACAAACTGAACTCCTCTGTCAGATACAATGTTCTCAGGAATCCCGTGCAAGCGAACCACCTGTTGCAAAAACAAGGGCACCAACTCAGAGGAAGATGGCAACTTAGGGAGTGGTACAAGATGGACCATCTTAGAGAATCTATCACAAATCACCCAAATAACAGTCATTCTCTGAGAGACAGGCATATCAGAGATAAAATCCATTGAAATATGGGTCCATGGCCTCCTGGGCACCGGCAAAGGCATCAACAAGCCACTAGAGCGAGAACAAGGTTTGGACCGGGAGCAAGTCCCACAGGACTGCACAAAATTCCTGACATCATGAGACAAGACGGGCCACCAAAAAGACCGACTCACCAGATCTCTAGTACCAAAAATACCTGGATGACCAGCCAATGCAGAGCAATGAACTTCAGACATCACTCCTCCACTGGTCAGGAACATACAACTTTCCACTGGGACAACGCTCAGGTTTGTCCTCCTGAAACTCTTCCAGAGCACGTCTCAAATCGGGCGAGATGGCAGAAAGAACTACCCCCTCACCTAAGATGGTAACAGGCTTAGTCACAACAGGAGAATCAGCAAGGAAACTCCTAGAGAGGGCGTCTGCCTTGACATTCTTAGTGCCCGGAAGAAAAGAGACCACAAAATCAAAACATGTGAAAAACAAGGCCCACCTAGCCTGTCTAGGATTCAAGCGCTTGGCCGACTCCAGGTAAATCAAATTCTTGTGGTCAGTAAGGACAACGACTTGGTGTTTGGCTCCCTCCAACCAATGTCTCCACTCCTCAAATGCCCATTTCATGGCCAACAGTTCCCGATTCCCCACATCATAGTTACGTTCGGATGGGGAGAACTTTTGGGAAAAGAAAGCACAAGGATTCATTTTAGATGTCACAGGATCTTTTTGGGACAACACCGCTCCTGCACCAATCTCAGAAGCGTCCACCTCCACCTGAAACGGGAGTGAGACATCAGGTTGCCGCAAAACCGGAGCAGAAGTGAATCTTCGCTTCAGCTCCTGAAAGGAAGAAACAGCTCCGGAGACCAATTCAGCACATCAGCACCCTTCCTAGTCAAATCCGTCAATGGCTTGGCAATACGAGAAAAATTAGCTATAAATTTCCGATAAAAATTAGCAAAACCCAAAAACTTCTGGAGGGCCTTCAAAGAAGTGGGCTGAACCCAATCATAAATGGCCTGTACCTTGGCTGGGTCCATTTCAATAGTTGACGGAGACAAAATAAATCCCAAAAATGAAATCCTCTGTACCCCAAAAAGGCATTTCGATCCCTTGACATACAGGGAATTCTCCCTCAAAATCCGGAACACAGTCCGAACATGTTCCACATGAGAGTCCCAATTCTTGGAGAAGATCAAAATATCATCCAGATAGATAAACAAAAATGTATCCACAAAGTCTCGGAATATATCATTCATGAAGCACTGGAAGACAGAAGGGGCATTAGTGAGCCCAAAAGGCATCACCAGGTACTCAAAATGTCCCTCCGGAGTATTAAACGCCGTCTTCCATTCATCCCCATGCTTAATGCGAATAAGATTATACGCCCCCCTGAGGTCAAGCTTGGTAAACCAGCAAGCACCTTTAACTCTGGAGAATAGATCAGAAATCAGGGGTAACGGATACTGATATTTAACAGTAATTTTGTTGAGGGCACGATAGTCAATACAAGGCCTTAATGAACCATCCTTTTTAGCCACGAAAAAAAACCCAGCACCTAAGGGTGAAGAGGATGGTCTAATATGACCCTTCTCCAATGCCTCCTTAATATAGGATCGCATAGCCTCGTGCTCGGGTACAGATAAATTGAAAAGCCGACCCTTGGGGAATTTACACCCCGGGTTCAGCTCAATTGCACAGTCATAACTCCTATGAGGAGGCAAAGACATAGACTCATTCTCACTAAATACATCATAAAAGTCAGCCAAATAGTCAGGAACATCATGCGACTGGGGAGAGGTGGAGAAAACAGGAGCATCACTAAGGGCACACCGACAACCCCAACTCACCACAGACAAAGATTTCCAATCCAGAACTGGATTATGGATTTGCAACCAGGGAAACCCCAAAACAATGGTATCATGCAAATTATGCAACACCAAAAATCTGCAATTTTCTTGATGGTCTGGGGTGACCCGCATTACCACCTGGGTCCAAAACTGAGGTTTATTATTCACCAAAGGAGTAGCATCAATACCCCTCAAAGGGATAGGCGTCCGCAGAGGTGTCATAGGAAATCCACAACGTTTAGCAAAATCCAAGTCCATCAGGTTCAGAGCTGCTCCTGAATCCACAAAAGCCTTGGCGGAAAATGTGGACAGGGAGCAGATCAGAGTAATTGCCAGAAGAAACTTAGGTTGAACACCACCCACAGAAAACGTGTGTGCACAACGTTTCTCTCATTTAGGGCAGACAGAAATAATATGCGAGGCATCGCCACAAAAAAAACACAGCTTATTACGCCTTCTGAACTCCTGACGTTGCGCCCTAGACAAAACTCTATCACATTGCATAGGTTCAGACATTTGTTCAACAGGTGGCAACATCTCTCGTGTAGTTTTGCGTTCACGTAAACGCCGATCCACCTGAATGGCTAATGACATAGAATCATCAAGACCAGAGGGAACAGGAAATCCCACCATAGTATCTTTTACAGTTTCTGACAAACCCTTCCGAAAGAGGGCTGCCAAGGCACCATCATTCCAGGTAGTAAGGACAGCCCACTTTCGGAATATTTGACAGTACAACTCTGCCGAATCCCGACCCTGGCTTAATGCCAACAGGGTCTTTTCAGCCTGATCAATAGCATTAGGTTCATCATACAACAACCCCAAGGCTTGAAAAAATGCTTTCACATTATTCAGAATAGGATCATCAGGTTTCAAAGAAAACGCCCAATCCTGGGGATCGCCGCGCAGCAAAGAGATGACAATTTTAACCTGCTGCGCGGAGTTCCCCGACGAGTTAGGCTTCAAGGCAAAAAATAATTTACAATTATTCTTGAAACTCACAACACAGAGTCCTCGTAGGAGGAGGGGTCAGAGGAGGGTGGTGGTTTCCTCTAGGAATTGTGGGGGTGTGAGTGTGGTGACACAAGGGGACGCCGCTGTTGTCAGTTCCTTGAAGAGTTCACCGTCTTGTGGCAAACGTGTGTGTGGCAATAAACGTTCAGGTCCGGACTTGTGTGTGAACGAGTATGTATGGGTGTCCACCAAATACATCCGCTGGAAGTGTGCTACTGGAGTCTGGAGTTCTCGGATGATCGAGCCATATCGGGTGTCGGCCATTCTTGGCCCGGGGACTTACCAGCTGGAGTTACCACCAGTAATGCCTGAGCGCAACTCATTCCCCAGGTTGGCGCTCTAGAGATTTGTGGCGCCTCCGGAGCATACGTTATACAAAGAATGGTTGCACTCTATCATGCTAAGGCATGTCAATGTGGAATATATAAAAATATTCAGAATTGAGAGTCCTCAGTGGTTGATACCTTTTAATGGCTAACTGAAAAGATGGTAACACATTGCAAGCTTTCGAGACTACTCAGGTCTCTTTATCAGGCATAGACTAATACAAAATCTGAAGAGTCACATATTTATGCACAATACAGCACAGAAAAAATGCAATAGATGAGACAAGTGACGTGAAGCAGAACTATCATTATGGGAGAGGGAGAAACATAAATATTGGACCACATACAGTCATGGCCAAAAGTTTTGAGAATGACACAAATATTAATTTTTACAAAGTCTACTGCTTCATTTTTTCTAATGGCAATTTGCATATACTCCAGAATGTTATAAAGAGTGATCAGCTTAACAGCAATTACTTGCAAAGTCAATATTTGCCTAGAAAATGAACTTTATCCCTCAAAACACATTTCAACATCATTGCAGCCCTGCCTTAAAAGGACCAGCTAACATCGTTTCAGTGATTGCTCCATTAACACAGGTGTGGGTGTTGATGAGGACAGGGCTGGAGATCAATCTGTCATGATGAACTAAGAATGACACCACTGGACACTTTTAAAAGGAGGCTGGTGCTTGGCATCATTGTTTCTCTTCTGTTAACCATGGTTATCTCTAAAGAAACACGTGCAGTCATCATTGCACTGCACAAAAATGGCCTAACAGGGAAGAGTATCGCAGCTAGAAAGATTGCACCTCAGTCAACAATCTATCGCATCATCAAGAACTTCAAGGAGAGAGGTTCCCTTGTTGCCAAAAAGGCTCCAGGGCGCCCAAGAAAGACCAGCAAGCGCCAGGACCGTCTCTTAAAAGTGTTTCAGCTGCGGGATCGGGCTACCAGCAGTGCAGAGCTTGATCAGGAATGGCAGCAGGCAGGTGTGAGAGCATCTGCACGCACTGTGAGGTGGAGACTCTTGGAGCAAGGCCTGGTCTCATGGAGGGCAGCAAAGAAGCCACTTCTCTCCAGGAAAAACATCATGGACAGACTGATATTCTGCAAGAGGTACAGGGAGTGGACTGCTGAGGACTGAGGTAAAGTCATTTTCTCTGATGAATCCCCTTTTCGATTGTTTGGGACATCTGGAAAACGGCTTATTCGGAGAAGACCAGGTGAGCGCTACCACCAGTCTTGTCTCATGCCAACTGTCAAGCATCCTGAAACCATTCATGTGTGGGGTTGCTTCTCAGCCAAGGGAATGGGCTCTCTCTCAGTCTTGCCTAAAAACACAGCCATGAATAAAGAATGGTACCAGAATGTCCTCCAAGAGCAACTTCTCCCAACCGTCCAAGAGCAGTTTGGCGATCAACAATGCATTTTTCAACATGATGGAGCACCTTGCCATAAAGCAAAGGTGATAACTAAATGGCTCAGGGAACAAAACATAGAGATTTTGGGACCATGGCCTGGAAACTCCCCAGATCTTAATCCCATTGAGAACTTGTGGTCCATCATCAAGAGACGGGTGGACAAACAAAAACCTTCAAATTCAGACAAAATAAAAGCATTGATTTTGCAAGAATGGACTGCTATCAGTCAGGATTTGATCCAGAAGTTGATTGACAGCATGCCAGGGAGAATTGCTGAGGTCCTGAAGAAGAAGGGTCAACACTGCAAATATTGACTTGCTGCATTAACTCATTCTAACTGTCAATATAACCTTTTGCTACTCATAATATGACTGCAATTATATTTCTGTATGTGATAAAAACATCTGACAAACACACATAAAAACCAGAGGCCAGCAGATCATGTGAAAATATAATATTTGTGTCATTCTCTAAACTTTTGGCCATGACTGTAGATAAGGAGTCTGGATGTTTTATTGTCCTCTGATTGGTGGACAATATGTGGAATATATGTAATTAGAATTGCAATACAGCTTTAGAATTATAGAAAACATATATGAGACTCTTAGCATAAAATTTGGCCAAATATTATCTGCCCACCAACCAACGTCAAGGCGGCCTCAAATCTGATGGGTACTTACACTGTGTGAATACCTCTCTAAGGCTGATGTCTGAATTCCTGGGTGAATGTAGACACCTCTATCAGCAATGCCTGCATTTATGGGTAAGTAGGGACCTGCTATAGTTAAAATCACCACCTGGTGGAGGGCAGAGTGCTCGGTCAGTAAGCTAACATACAAGAGCCAAAAAAACTGACTGGAACATCCAAACTAATGTGAATAGGTGCATACCAAGAGGAGCTACCCACATATACAATATACAAAAAATGGTTGCACTATATCATGCTAAGGCATGTCAATGTGGAATATATGTAATTAGAATTGCAATACAGCTTTAGAATTATAGAAAAAATATATGAGACTCTTAGCATAAAATTTGGCCAAATATTATGTGCCCACCAACCAACGTCAAGGCGGCCTCAAATCTGATGGGTACCTACACTGTGTGAATACCTCTCTAAGGCTGATGTGTTGTGAGTTCATTCTCTGGTTCACCAGTTGTGAGTTCTCCTTCCAGACTCCCTCTGGTGGTAACAGGCGGTAGTGAGACAGATTTGATCGGTGGAGATCAGACACCTGAGAATGAGGATGACGATTGGACCTCAGGAGGCTCAGATTGGATTTAAGACAGCCGACGCCCTATTCAGTTGCTGGTGATTCCTTCTGCTTGTCAGGTCTTGATTCTCAGCTCTGTTCCAGTCAGCTCAATCTAAGTTCTCTGCTAATGTTCACACTTGATTTTGTGGGGCCGTAGGTGGATTTTTTTTTTTCTTTTTCCTAATGGAGATTAAGCAATTGTCTGATCGTGTGGAGCAGCTGGCTGCTGAAGTGCAGGGAATTTCCACCTACCTCATTCAGTCACATCCTGCTGAACCTAAGATCCCTACTCCTGATGTGTTTTCTGGGGATCGGTCTAAATTTCTGAATTTTAAGAATAATTGTAAATTATTTCTGGCCTTGAAGCCTAACTCATCAGGGAGCTCTGTGCAGCAGGTTAAAATTGTCATCTCCTTGCTGTGCGGCGATCCCCAGGATTGGGCTTTTTCTCTGACACCTAAAAATCCTATTTTGACTAATGTGGATGCATTTTTTCAAGCCTTGGGGTTGTTGTATGATGAACCTAATGCTGTTGATCAAGCTGAGAGAACCCTGTTGGCATTAAACCAGGGTCAGGATTCTGCAGAGTTATACTGTCAAAAATTCCGAAAGTGGGCGGTCCTTACTACATGGAATGATAGTGCATTGGCAGCACTCTTTCGGAAGGGTTTATCAGAGACCGTAAAAGATGTTATGGTGGGATTTCCTGTTCCCTCTGGTCTGGATGATTCTTTGTCATTAGCCATTCAAGTTAATCGGCGTTTACGTGAACGTAAAACTACAGGGAGGCGCTGCCACCTTTTGAACAAACGTCTGAACCTATGCAATGTGATGGGGTTTTTTCTAGGGCGCAACGTCAGGAGTTTAGAAGGCGTAATAAGCTGTGTTTTTTCTGTGGAGACGCCTCTCATATTATTTCTGTCTGCCCAAAATGAGAGAAACGTTTTGCACACACATTTGCTGTGGGCAGTATACAACCTAAGTTTCTTTTGGCAATTACTCTGATCTGCTCCTTATCCACGCTTTCCACGAAGCGGTTCACCAGTTGTGAGTTCTCCTTCCAGACTCCCTCTGGTGGTAACAGGAGGTAGTGAGGCTGATTTGATCTGTGGAGATCAGACACCTGAGAATGAGGATGACGATTGGACCTCAGGACGCTCAAATTGGATTTAAGACAGCCGACGCCCTATTCAGTTGCTGGTGATTCCTTCTGCTTGTCAGGTCTTGGTTCTCAGCTCTGTTCCAGTCAGCTCAAGCTAAGTTCTCTGCTAATGTTCACACTTGATTTTGTTGTTCTATTCAGTTTTTTGTGTGGTCAGCCATACCTGGCTTGGGCTGTGCTGAATTTCCACTCTTATTTATCTGTATTTGTCAATTTGCTTTTTGTACCTTATTAGATTGGCCTCTTTTTGCTCTGTCTCAGAATATTTCAGAGTGCTGATATAGTGGGAGAAGTCTAGTGACTTCAGGGTTAATTTTGCTATCAGAAGTGTTGGACATTATTTTGTAGGGTTTTGGGCAGATTGCAGACAGTGTCTTTCCTTTCCTATCCTCTCTAGTTAGTTTGGGCCTCATCGTTTGCTCAGCCTATTTTCCTACCTGTGTTTGTGTTTTCATCTTGTTTCACCGTCAATACATGTGTGGGGCCTGTCTATTCCTTTGGGGTCTGCTCTGGGGCAGTTAGTTTTCCCTTTTCTTGCTTTAGGCTTATTTAGTCCTCCGGCCGTGACGAGGCATCTAGGTTCATCGTAGGCACGCTCCACGGCCGCTGCTAGTTGTGTGGTAGGATCAGGGATCTGCAATCTGCATAGTTACCAACCTCTCTGGTTTTTCTGGGCTTAGCATGTTTAGGGTTTTTCCTCCTCGGTGACCCATTCATAACACTGATGTCTGAATTCCTGGGTGAATGTGGACACCTCTGTCAGCAATGCCTGCATTTCTGGGTAAGTAGGGACCTGCTATAATTAAAATCACCAACCGTGCTGAAGACAGGAGCTTTCTGGTGCAGTGGTGATTCAGTTGAAAGCTGTGTTCGGGTGCCTTAATCTGCTGTGCGGTGCATTGCATCAGAGAAAACTAAGTGTTGTTTGTTTTTCCTTGTCTGTTATTTCTTCCCTTGGTGTTGCATTATTGCAGCGGTGGGACCAGTGTCCGCACTTGCCAATTCCCTACTAAGGGATAGGTGCAGGGCAAGTGAGGGCTGAGGTATGCTGCTCGGCGACGGTTTGAAAGAAGCCATATAGGGACGTCAGGATAGTTCAGGACACAGCCTCAGGAGAGTGCAGGAGGTGTCCCTTTCCTCGTTCCCTACTGCAGGGCCCACGGTTGTAATTGTGTCCCCGGTGTCCCCTTGTTTGTCTTGCTGTTTAGTGACCGACCGATTGTCGGGTTGTGTCACACAGGGCCAGTCACTTCGTGACATGGATGGTCAAGGCAAATTCAAGGTTAAGCAGCAAAGATCAGAATACAAGACTAAGAGCAAAAACACACCTCTTGAGCAAAGCTATAGTTAGCAGTAATCTAAGGCAGAAAGCTGGCTAAATAGCCAGGTAATTAGTGTGAACAGGAGACACATAGATGAAACCTTGGCACACCCTCATCCTCATTGGACAGCTAAACTGTCACTCGAGACACTGGCATACTCCAGGATCTGACGGGACGGCTGAGCTGTCAATCACCATATTTACAGCTTAGCATGCCCCTTGTGAAGAATATGGAGATATAATTTCATGTCAATCATTTCTATCCTTTGTGGCATGGTATTATTAAACCCCTTTCAGTGTGCAGCTGTAACAGAACACCTAGATCCTCTTCAGTGTGCAGCTAGCTCTGCAAGGGGGCCCTAGCTCCAAAGGCTGTAAGTGACCGATCTCACACCTTGAGTCAGCTCAGAGCAGGACAAAGCCTGCTTGCAATATAGAGTCATGCTGCAGCTGCCAAAACACATTCTAGAAATGTGACTCCATAAGGAGATCTGATGGCGCCAAAACTGCCTCCCTAGGCTAGTCTATTCAGGATTTATTCAAATATGAAAAGACTGACCGTAACCTCCAAACAGAAAACAGGTGTGAACAGGTGCTTACTAAGAGTAGTCATCTCCATATATAACCATTAACCAACAAATAAAGCAGCACTCTGTATTGCTATAGCATGAAAACATGAAATATGAATTGCATTACTGCACTAGAAAATGTGAAAAATACCATATTTTTCGGACTATAAGACGCACAGGACCATAAGACGCACCCCAATTTTTGGGGTGGAAAATAGGGGAAAAAAAATAGTGTCAAATGGGGGTCTGTCTTACAGTCCGAAATCAGCTTATCAGCGAAGGGATCAGCACAGGTAGAGCAGTGGTCACAGGGGTCGTTCGGTGGTCCATGCTGGTGCGGTGGTGGTGCTCTGTGTTGCAGGGGTGCTCTGTGGGGTGGCTGTGCTCTGTGGGGTGGCTGTGCTCCGTGGGGTGGCTGTGTCGGTGGGGTGGCTGTGCTCTGTGGGGTGGCTGTGCTCTGGTCACTATATACTTACAAATCTTGTTGCGGTGGTCCTGTGGCGGTGGTCCCAATGCAGCCTCCCTGTGCTCTGTGGTGCGGTGGTGTCGGGGCTCTGTAGTGTAGCTGCAGTGGGCTCTGTGCTGCGTGGGGGGCTCCGCCAGCATTTTGTTAAAGCCCGAAAGCCCCCCGCAGTTCCGTTGCTGCGACGCAGAGACCTCTGGACAGATGGCCGCCAGGGGCCTCCGGAAAGATGGCCGCTGCTCAGTTTAAGATCTCCGCAACGAGATCTTGTCCCGAGATCTCGGACGAGATCTCGTTTCTGAGATTTGAATTTAAGTATGCGCAGCTCCCAGCGGCCATCTTTCTGAAGACCACCGCGTTGCAGCAACGGAGCGGCAGGGAGCTTTAATGAAATGCCATCCTCTCTTAAACTAAAGTCTACATTTCTATGGGATGGTAGGATCCTGCTGTAATTAAAACACCAGAGGCTGATGGGTGGAGTGCTCTGTCAGAGAGCCAATGCATGCAAATATCAAAAGACTGACCGTCACTTCCAAACAGAAATCAGGTGTGAACAGGTGCTTACTAAGAGTAGCCATCTCCATATACGGTATAACCAACAAATAAGACAGCACTCTGTAGCGCTATAGCATGAAAACATGAAATTTGAATTGCATTGCTGCACTAGAAAATATGAAGAGTTGAGAATATTGAGAATACTTAATGCACAAATTGGCCAATTCATGTGTACCCAGCAGCCACGATAAGGCAATTCCGTGAAAAATTAGGGACATGGATCATTCCCATTCTCTATTACTGGTACAAATGCTATTTATGTAAAACATAGATTGCGTGTGCATTTGCTTTATTCACTAAAATAATCCTAACACTTACATTAAAGAAGCACTCCCATCACAGTTTTTATCCTCCTAATTAGTGTTGAGCTTTCCGATACCGCAAGTATCGGGTATCGGCCGATATCTGCCGTATCGGAATTCCGATACCGAGTACCGATACTTTTTTCGTATCGGATACCGGAATCGGATGTCCAAAATGCAATGAGCCACTTTTCTGGCTCTGATTGGCTGCCGAAATGACGTCATCATGATGCGCTGTCTGTGCGCATCATGATGCGCCGTCAGTTCGGGCCTTCGGGGGGGCTGTGCCGACTGTCCGGGGGTCTGTATCGGCCTGCCGGTGGTCTGTGCAGGCTCCGGGGGTCTGTGCCGGCCTGCCGGGGGGCTGTGCCGGCCTGCCGGTGGTCTGTGCAGGCTCCGGTGGTCTGTGCCGGCCTGCCGGGGGGCTGTGCCGGCCTGCCGGTGGTCTGTGCAGGCTCCGGTGGTCTGTGCCGGCCTGCCGGGGGTCTGTGCCGGCCTGCCGGTGGTCTGTGCAGGCTCCGGGGGTCTGTGCCGGCCTGCCGGTGGTCTGTGCAGGCTCCGGTGGTCTGTGCCGGCCTGCCGGGGGGCTGTGCCGGCCTGCCGGTGGTCTGTGCCTGCCTGCCGGGGGGCTGTGCCGGCCTGCCGGTGGTCTGTGCAGGCTCCGGGGGTCTGTGCAGGCATCGTCCGATGGGACTACAAAAAAGAAATAAAAAAAATTTACATGCTACATACATACATACAACATGCATACTACATATATACTACATGCAACATGCATACTACATACATGCTACATACTACATGCATGCTACATACATGCTACATACTACATGCATGCAACATACATACTACATATATACTACATGTACAGTAACATACATACTACATACATGCTACATACTACATGCATGCTACATACTACATACATGCTACATACATACTACATACATAATACATATATACTACATGCATGCAACATACATACAACATATATACTACATGCATGCAACATGCATACTACATATATACTATATATACTACATGTAACATACATACTACATATATACTACATGCAACATGCATACTACATACTTGCTACATACATACTACATACATAATACATATATACTACATGCATGCAACATACATACAACATATATACTACATGCATGCAACATGCATACTACATATATACTATATATACTACATGTAACATACATACTACATATATACTACATGCATGCAACATGCATACTACATATATACTATATATACTACATGTAACATACATACTACATATATACTACATGCTACATACATGCAACATACACACTACATGCTACATACATGCAACATACATACTACATACATGCTACATACATACACACTACATGCTACATACATGCAACATACATACTACATACATGCTACATACATGCAACATACATACTACATACATGCTACATACTACATGCATGCTACATACTACATACATGCTACATACATACTACATACATAATACATATATACTACATGCATGCAACATACATACAACATATATACTACATGCATGCAACATGCATACTACATATATACTATATACAGTATACTACATGTAACATACATACTACATATATACTACATGCAACATGCATACTACATACATGCTACATACATACTACATACATAATACATATATACTACATGCATGCAACATACATACAACATATATACTACATGCATGCAACATGCATACTACATATATACTATATATACTACATGTAACATACATACTACATATACAGTATATGGGAATAGTGGGAATTTCCCACACAGCAATGGCATAAAGTGAGACTAGGGACTTTTTTTTTTTTTTTTAAAGTGGTGGAGGAATACAGTGCGGAAGGATACCTACCTTCCGTCATTGTATTCCTGGAGCTGGTAGAGAACGGTAGCATCAGCTGATGCTGCTGTTCTCCACGCAAGATGGACGTGGGACCCTCGTGGACTTCTGCGGATCGGGGTAAGTATATTTGTGTTTTTTTATTTTGATATTTATCTATTTGCTGGAAAACTTTAATGGCGAAAACACTTTTTGAAAAGATGTCATTTTGAGTAATGAACTAGGTATTCCCACCAATATACTACCTGATGTAAGTCTCTTAAATAGTCTAGCTATGGGTGATCCTAACCTTACTGGGGAAGGTCCATTCACAGATTTCAAAATGCCACCTCCACAGAGTGAGATGTCAACTATAGACATGTTTGCTAACTTGGTAAGCCGTGACTTGAAAGCACTTAAAATACATTGTCAGCAAGTTGTCAGTCCGTGATGGGGCGGTGTTACACAAATTAGCTGGACTGGTTTGCACGTGAGACCTAGTCCTCTAATAATAATCTCCTGCTGAAAAAACTCTGATTGCATTGAAACTGCAGCAGGCTGCTGAGCAAGTGACACATCCCTGGAATTGGGCTCTTTACCCCTACATTATGCTGCTCTTAGATTGAGTAGCAAAACCCTGCTGACAGATTCCCTTTAAATGTGAGGTCAATTATATTCAACAAATGCAAACCCTCTATTTATATCAATAATCGAGAAAATAATAACGGAAATAATTGTAATATTACAGTTAAAACATTTCTGTATCTTTGTCTTAAAATGTAAAATAAAATAGATCTATATTACAGGCAAACGTAGGAAGCATTATGTTATGTCGCTAACACTCAGAACAATATATTAGGATATTACAATGGAAGAATTGTTTTCGGTAGAAAGTGGGAATGTTTGTATTCTGACATATCCCTAATTTACTGTATGATTATTGTTCTATAGGGCATTCCTTTGGCGTGATATTATTGTTGTTCAAGTCCCAAAAGGCCAACTGAACAGAAAACAAAGGCGCTCAAATTAACAAAAGGTCATTTTCATTCCAATTATTATAAATAATAATAATATTAAGAATAATAACAACTAGATGGGCATTTCCTGAAGGAAATACATGGAGCTTGAACAGCGCTGCCAGCTTTACAGCAGTGTATCAGGTGTCGACTGTAAGAAAGTAAAGTTAGAATATGAATGTTGTGTATAGCGATGGCACAACCTGGGATGGGTTGTATATGAAGCCAATGGGGGTGATGTAGCCACTCTGGCCACTTTGTGGCCACTTTGGCACATTCGGCACCTCTGTAGCCACTTTGGCCACTTGGTAGCCACTTTGGCACATTCGGCACCTCTGTAGCCACTTTGGCCACTTGGTAGCCACTTTGGCACATTCGGCCCCTTGGTAGCCACTTTGGCACATTCGGCACCTCTGTAGCCACTTTGGCCACTTGGTAGCCACTTTGACACATTCAGCCCCTCGGTAGCCACTTTGGCCACTTGGTAGCCACTTTGGCACATTCGGTCCCTCGGTAGCCACTTTGGCCACATGGTAGCCACTTTGGCACATTCAGCACCTCAGTAGCCACTTTGGCCACGTGGTAGCCACTTTGGCACATTCAGCACCTCAGTAGCCACTTTGGCCATGTGGTAGCCACTTTGGCACATTCGGCACCTCGGTAGCCACTTTGGCCACTTGGTAGCCACTTTAGCCATGTTGACACATGCTGCCACTTTGCCTCGGGGGCCACTTTGGCACTCCGGGCCCCTCAGGGGCCACTTTGGCACACTGGGCTTCTAAAGCCACTTTGGCGTCCGACTGCAGTGATGACGAACCTTGGCACTCCAGCAGTTGGAGAACTACAACTCCCAGCATGCCTCAACTGCTGCCTCAACTGCTGTAGATTGCAAGGGCATGCTGGGAGTTGTAGTTTCACAACAGCTGGAGTGCCAAGGTTAGCCATCACTGGGTGGGGCTTTTCAGAAGCCATTAGCGCGCTGCGCCTTTAAGACCTTGAATCAGTGATCTGTCAGCTTCTATTAGCTAATACGGGTCATGTGTGGAAGATGCATTTGTATAGCTGCCATCTTTGTAAGGTCACTGCACCTGCGCTGTGGCTTCAATCCATGTCAGTTGGGGGTCATGGAAAGGTCGCCATTAATTCCTATGGGAAAATTTTTGCTTAAAATGCAATTTTTAAAAAAAAAAAAACTACAAATAGGATCGACTCCAACGGGGTCTATGCGCCAAGTGGTTTGGGCCGCATTAATTGCAGAAAATGTGGAGAAGTAGAATAATAACTAGATGTGTATTTCCTGAAGGAAGTACAGATAGTGCTTTGAAATGGTGCCCAAGCTGCCCCTTTAAGAGACTTCCTTGCTGCTTCGGCAAGGCTTTCACACTTGGGCACCCCACTCAGCCTCTGATTTGGGGGCCAGGGTCGCTCAGCCTCCTATTTGAAGGCCAGGGTCGCTCAGCCTCCGATTTGGAGGCCGGAGTGGCTCAGGCTTCGATTTGGAGGTCGGGGTGGCTCAGTCTCCGATTTGGAGATCGGGGTGGCTCAGTCTCCGATTTGGAGGCCGGGGTGGCTCAGCCTCCGATTTGGAGGCCGGGGTGGCTCAGCCTCTGATTTGGAGGCCGGGGTGGCTCAGCCTCCGATTTGGAGGCAAGGGTGGCTCAGCCTCCGATTTGCAGGCCGGGGTCGATCAGCCTCCGATTTGAAGGCCGGGGTGGCTCATCCTCCGATTTGGAGCCTGGGGTCAGTCAGCTTTCGATTTGGCGCGCTGGCCCTTTAAGACTCATTTTGGTGCATCGGCCCTTTAAGAATCACTTTGGCACATCAGCCCTTTAAGAGCCAGTTTGGCGCACTGAGCTTCTAAATCCATTTTGGCGCACATTCTTTCTCAGGGGCATGCGTCATGTGATGAAGCTAGATTCGCATTTTTGCTTTGGGTTTCACTTTAAGAGCTGATATTATCTGGCAGAAACTGTGTCCTGGTGGGGTCATTAAAGTTCGTAGGCGTTGGCATAGTAACTGGGTCTGCCTGCGCATATCAATGAGCTTAACTGCCGCAACTGGTCCTCAAATTTGAATCGCCTGGGCTCCTCAGGGCTTGAATTGGTGGACGGGATCCCTCAGGGTCTGATTTTGTGGCCAGGGCCCCTCAGGGTCCAATTTTGTGGGTGGGGCCCCTTAGGGTCTGATTTTGTGGACGGAGCCCCTCTGGGTCCAATTTGGTGGGCGGGGCCCCTCTGGGTCTGATTTGGTGGGCAGGGCCCCTCAGAGTCTGTTTTGGTGGGCGGGGCCACTCTGGGTCCGAATTGGTGGGCGGGACCACTCTGGGTCCGATTTGTTGGGCAGAGCCCCATAGTGTCCGATTTGGTGGGCGGGGTCACTCTGGGTCTGATTTTGTGGGTGGGGCCACTCTGGGTCCGATTGGTGGACAGGGCCCCATAGGGTCCAATTTGGTGGGCGAGGCCACTCTAGGTCCGATTTGGTGGGGGGCTCCATAGGGTCCGATTTGGTGGGCAGGGCCACTCTGGGTCCAATTTGGAGGCGGGGGTCAATCAGCCTCCGATTTGGAGCCTGGTGTCGCTCAGCTTTCGATTTGGCGCGTCGGCCCTTTAAGACTCATTTTGGTGCGCCGGCCCTTTAAGAATCACTTTGGCACATCAGCCCTTTAAGAGCCAGTTTGGCACACTGGGCTTCTAAATCCACTTTGGCGCACATTCTCTCTCAGGGGCATGCGTCATGTGATGAAGCTAGATTTGCATTTGTGCTTTGGGTTTCGCTTTAAGAGCTGATATTATCTGGCAGAAACTGTGTCCTGGTGGGGTCATGTAAAGTTCGTAGGCGTTGGCATAGTAATTGGGTCTGCCTGCGCATATCAATGAGCTTAACTGCAGCAACTGGTCCTCAAATTTGAATCGCCTCATGACTGCCCCATGTATTCCTATGGCAAAATTTTCCCATTGAAATGCATTGAGACAATGCATTCCAATGACGGGAAAAAAAAATTCAAATGCAAATTGCGCAAAAACTACAAATCCGATCGACACGAAAAATACTTAGCACACCACTCGTGGACGCTGGCTTCGAAACGACACCTCAACGGAGTCTGTGCGTGTAGCGGTTTGGGCCGCATTAATTGCGGAATTCAACTGAATAATAATAAGAACTAGATGTGTATTTCCTGAAGGAAGTACAGATAGTGCTTTGAAATGGTGCCCGGGCTGCCCCTTTAAGAGAGACTTGCCTGCTGCCCCTGCAAGACTTTCAACTCAGGATCCGTTTTAACTGTGGGTGCCTCTCAGGGGCCACTTTGGCCTGTGGGGCTCCTCAGGGTCCAATTTGGTGGGCAGGGCCCCTCAGGGTCCGATTTGGTGGGCGGGGCCCCTCAGGGTCTGATTGGGTGGGCGGGGCCCCTCAGGGTCCGATTTGGTGGGCAGGGCCCCTCAGGGTCCAATTTGGTGGGCATGGTCCCTCTGGGTCCGATTTGGTGGGCAGGGCCACTCTGGGTCTCATTTGGTGGGCAGGGCCCCTCAGAGTCCGATTTTGTGGGTGGGGCCCCTTAGGGTCTGATTTTGTGGGCGGAGCCCCTTAGGGTCCGATTTTGTGGGCGGGGCCACTCTGGGTCCGATTTGGTGGGTGGGGCCCCTCAGGATCTGATTTGGTGGGCGGGGCCCCCAGGGTCCGATTTGGTGGGTGGGGCCCTAAGGGTCCAATTTGGTGGTCGGGCCCCTCAGGGTCCGATTTGGTGGGTGGGGCCCCTAAGGGTCCAATTTGGTGGTTGGGGCCCTCAGGGTCCGATTTGGTGGGTGGGGCCCCTCAGGGTCTAATTTGGTGGGCGGGGCCCTTCAGGGTCCGAATTGGTGGGCGGGGCCACTCTGGGTCCGATTTGGAGGCCAGGGTGGCTCAGCCTCCGATGTGTAGGCTAGGGTCAATCAGCCTCCGATTTGGAGGCCGGGGTGGCTCAGCCTCCGATTTGGAGCCTGAGGTCACTCAGCTTTCGGTTTGGCGCGCCAGCCCTTTAAGACTCATTTCGGTGCGCCGGCCCTTTAAGAATCACTTTGGCACGTCGGCCCTTTAAGAGCCAGTTTGGCTCACTGGGCTTCTAAATCCACTTTGGCGCACATTCTCTCTCAGGGGCATGCGTCATGTGATGAAGCTAGATTTGCATTTGTGCTGTGGGTTTCGCTTTAAGAGCTGAAATTATCTCACAGAAACTCTGTCCTGGGGGGGTCATGTGACGTTCGTAGGTGTTGGCATAGTCACTGGGTCTGCCTGCGCACATCAATGAGCTTAACTGCCATTTCAATCGCCTCAGGGCATGTTTTCCCTGTGGCAACATTTTCCCATTGAAATGCATTGAGGAAAATGTTTTTTCAAACGCAAATTGCGCAAGAACTACAAATCTGATCGACACGAAAATTGCTTAGCACACCACTTGTGGACGCTGGCTTCGAAATAACACCTCAACGGAGTCTGTGCGTGTAGCGGTTCGGGCCGCATTAATTGCAGAAAATCAACTGAATAATAATAAGAAGAAGCAGAAGAAAAATAACTAGATGTGTATTTCCTGAAGAAAGTACAGATAGTGCTTTGAAATGGTGCCCAGGCTGCCGCTTTAAAAGAGACTTGCCTGCTGCCTCTGCAAGACTTTCAACTCAGGATCCATTTTAACTGTGGGGGCCACTCATGGGCCGATTTGGTGGGCAGGGCCAATTTGGTGGGCGGGGCCACTCGGGGCCCGATTTGGTGGGTGGGGCCACTCGGGGGCCAATTTGGTGGGCAGGGCCACTGGGGGGCCGATTTGGTGTTCGGGGCCACTCGGGGGGCTGATTTGGTGGGTGGGGCCACTCGGGGGCCGAATTGGTGGGCGGGGCCACTCGGGGGCCGATTTGGTGGGCGGGGCGACTCAGGGCCAATTTGGTGGGTGGGGCCACCCGGGCGATTTGGTGGGCGGGGCCACTCGGGGGGCCGATTTGGTGTGCGGGGCCCCTCAGGTCCTATTTTGTGGGCGGGGCTACTTTGGTCCGATTTGGTGGGCGGGGCTACTCTGGGTCCGATTTGGTGGGCGGAGCCCCTCAGGGTCCGATTTGGTGGGCGGGGCCACTCTGGGTCCTATTTGGTGGGCGGGGCCACTCTGGGTCCGATTTGGTGGGCGGGGCCACTCTGGGTCCGATTTGGAGGCCAGGGTCACTCAGCTTTCGATTTGGCGCGCCGGCCCTTTAAGAATCACTTTGGCGCGTCGGCTGTTTTAGAGACAGGGTGGCTCACTGGGCTTCTAAATCCACTTTGGCGCACATTCTCTCTCAGGGGCATGCGTCATGTGATGAAGCTAGATTTGCATTTGTGCTGTGGGTTTCGCTTTAAGAGCTGATATTATGTGGCAGAAACTGTGTCCTGGGGGCGTCGTGTGACGTTCGTAGGCGTTGGCATAGTAACTGGGTGTGCCTGCGCATATCAATGAGTTTAACTGCCATTTGAATTGCCTCAGGGCATGTTTTAAGTTTCCCATTGAAAAGCATTGAGACAGTGCATTTCAATGACGGGAAAAAAAATTTTCAAACACAAATTGCACAAAAACTACAAATCCGATCGGCACGAAAAATACTTAGCACACCTCTCGTGGACACTGGCTTCGAAACGACACCTCAAAGGAAATCAACTTAATAAGAAGAAGAAGAATAAGTTAGCAGCGTTCGGATTACAAGATAGTGCTTTCTTCAAAGCACTATAATAAAATATAAGAAATCGTATTACAATATGTTGCTTGAACCTAGTGGTTCAAGCACCATAATAATAATAATATGAAATGGTAAACCCATCTTGCTAGTCTAAGGCTCTGAGAAGGATTGTCTTATAACTGCTCTGAAGACAATGATTGTACAGTGGTATTGTTACATGGTTTTATTGCAGTTTTATTATGGAGTAATGTAAAAATTGTAAAATTGCATAGAATGTTATTTGTATTGACGTACATGTTTCTTGTAATGTAACTAATGTACAATGTGCAGTGCATAGGGAAAGTATAGGATTAGATTTAGAACTTAAGGTATAGTATAGGATTTAGAGGGTAGGTTAGTTAGAAAGATAGATATTGGTTGAAATACAGTAAATTAATATTCTGGGAATAGTCCACTTTTGAGAGGTGGCAATGGTGCACAGAAAATGGAACTACTTCCTAGTGTAGTAAGTAAGGGAGAGTGAGAGTTAATGTTAGAGACAAAAAATTGTTTAAGGGCAGTGGGCTTGAGGCTCGAGAAGTACCTATTGTTCCGGTGGTACGGAATCCTGTGGAACTCCTTGCGGACATTCCTGTAACGTCCGGGGCCTATGGCCTGAACAAGGCACTAGGAAGTGAGCCTTATCCCCTTCCAACCAGAGGAAGTCAGATGGGGAAATGCTTGAGGGAAACGTGGTAGATCTCGTGGATACTGAAGAGCTGGACATAAAAACCCTGGGGCTGAAGGAGCTTGTAAGTATAGGGATAGCTCAAGCAGAAAAAATGGAGAACGTGAAAATGTACTATGCTATGGACCTAAGCAGAAAAGAAGGTTGTGCCAAATACTGCATGCTGTCATCTATTGAAATTGGACTGTTAAGTAAAGTTGATCTGGTTATTCTGAACCAGGTGTCCTGTTATGAATGAGTCACCGAGGAGGAAAAAACAAAAAGCAAGCTAAGCCCAGAAAACCGGAGAGGTTGGTAACTAGCGGATTGCAGACCCTTGATCCTATCCACAACAACTAGCAGTAGCCGTGGAGCGTGCCTACGGTGGTCCTAGACGCCTCGTCACAGCCAGAGAACTAAATAAGCCTAAAGATAGAAAGGGAAAATCTAAACTGCCCCAGAGCAGACCCCAAAGCAATGGACAGCCCCCAACATGTATTGTCGGTGAAACAAGATGAAAACACAGACACAGGTAGAAAGATAGGCTGAGCAATCGATGGGGCCCTCGCTAACTAGAAAGGACAGGAAAGAAAAGCTGCTGTCTGCAATCACGCAAAAAACCCTGCCAAAAAGAATGTCCAACACGTCTGATAGAAAAAGGCCCTGAAGTTGCTAGACTTCAAATCACTATATCAGCACTCAGGTATATTCTGAAGACAGAGCAAAAGAGATCAACTGATCAGAGACAAAATGGGGATTCAGCCCAGTCCCAGCCAGGGCTGGCTGAACACAAAAACTAAGTAAACCAGACAAAAACTCATATGAACAATAGCAGAGAAAACTTAGCTTTAGGAAGGCAGGAACCAAACTGGAAACCAGGAGCCACAGTCAGGAAAAATCACCAGCAAGAAACTAGGGAGTCGGCTGCCTTAAATCCAATCAGAAACTCCTGATGTCCAATCGCAGTCCTCTTCCTCAGGTGGCCGGTCTCTGCCATTTAGATCAGCTTCATTACCTCCCTTCACCAACAGAGGGAGTCCAGATAGAGAACTCACTACTCCTCTGTCAGTACAACCAGCTCCATAACCCTAACCAGAAGCCAGAGGCAAACCCGAAAATGAGCTCACAACAGTGTCCCCTGATTTATGTGAGGTTGTTCCTGGATCTGGACACATGGAGACAGGGAAGGCATGCAGCCGAAACATGAGTGTTCTGCACCACACACACAGCACATATGAACTGGGGCAGGTTTTATGTGTAAGGAGCCAGAGAGCTGTGAGGCAGCCCCTTGACCAGGACTACCGCCCTGTGCCCTTTACACTAGATCTTGCAATAAATAAATGGGAAACTGAAGCTGAATTTCTGTATTTTGCACACCATGGTAATTGCATATTTTGAAGTAAAGACCGATAGCTATCTGTCCCAGTTACTGCATACACAGAAAAGCTCATATCGTCCGAGTGCCTCTGTGTTCTCTATGAGAGAGACGATGTAAGACTATGGTGGAGACGTCCCTCCTGGAGAACAAAAAGACTGGAAATCCAACAGGTCAGGTTCTTCTCTACTCTGATGCAATGCTGCCAACTTGACGTTTTATTTTTTCTGGACAGCTTATCAATTAATCACCAACAGATAACATTTTTATGGACACTTTGGAAAACTAAAATAAACCATTATAGTTATAAGTAATATATGTCTGCAGCCAAGAATTCTTATATGAAGACATCAGCTGCATTCACTGTGAACTGTAAAATGATGATGATAATTACAGTCAAAATAATCTATATATGTTTCTCCAGCCTCAAAAAAATCACACACACCTCAAATTTTTTTATGTACAGAGCAATAAAGTGCCCTATTTTTACAGACTGTCCAGGAATTTCTGGACAGCTAGCAACCCTGCTCTGATATCATCTGTTGGAGGAGAGTCGGGTGGTCACCATACACTTTAGACTGACAGCTGATCCTACTGATATTAATAGTCTAATGTGTATGGGTGCGTAAATATTCCAACAGACTAATGGAATTAAGCTTTAATCTTGCTGATTATAATGGTATGATTGCAGTAGATTTTATGGTGGAACTCACTGACAAGGGTGGATTTCTTATGAAGCAACTAGATTGGCGCTGACCAGATTCTAGATTCTAAAAGCACCATACACATGAGATAGCTGTCGGTAACTATTTCTCCT
Source organism: Dendrobates tinctorius (assembly GCF_039654945.1). NCBI lineage: Eukaryota > Metazoa > Chordata > Amphibia > Anura > Dendrobatidae > Dendrobates > Dendrobates tinctorius. The sequence goes on from NW_027361724.1 coordinate 14,227,252, forward strand.
AACTCCCCCATGCACAGGGGTAATTGACTTGGCCAAACGCTCCTGTGTTCTTTATGAGAGATCTCCTTCCAGACCCTTCTGGTAGAGGCTTACGACCAGCGAGGGCAAAAGGATAAAATGCTGAAGTTCAGCAGTCAGGTGTCACGATTCATTATGAGATTTGTGGCAGCTTTGGTTCTGCTGTAATTTAAATGTTGAGCGAAACGTATATTTGTGTGATTCACCGCGCTATGCTGAGCAGATGTATACAAAAAAAAAAAGGGAAATAGTACTTAACAGCAGTTATACATACTTACTTAAAAATGAAGTTGATGTAGAATATTCTGTGTAAGTTGAGATGTCTACGTGGTAAGTAGTTTGCAGGTTATCTGATGGTAGAGATCTCGTTTTTATAGCTGCTGATGCTATTGGAACAATGATATATTAAGGTACCAATAAAACATACAAAAGGTCACACCACTCCTTGCATGTCCACCATACTCACTGGTTGTATCTTAACGTTTATATTCTCTTCGGGGTGTTCCCTTTATGGTGGATCAATTGATACAATACTAAATATGAAGAGAATTTCAATTACTAACAGTGACCACAACCTTGATATTCAGTCCCAGTTCCTGGGGTACATATGCACTTGTGCTAGATTTGTTATGCTACCCAGGTGTAAATCCTGATAGACTCTCTATAATGGTCTTTGTTGGCTTTATTTAGAGCCAGTGTAGGGACGATATCCACTGTTGAAAAAAATGACAAAGTGCTGGGTAAGGAGGGTTCCACTAAACCCACAAATAGTGCTAGCGTTCCAGTAGCCAGTTAGTCCTGGTAGGACTTCTATGCACTTACTTCTGGTAATTGCTCTGTCACAGTCTGGCTGAGGCAGCAGCTGCTGATAGAGTGATAAGCGATGCAGTGTAAGGAGGGATCCACTAGATACCCTAATTATGCTAGCGTTCGAATAATCAGTTAGTCCTAATAGGACTTCTATGCACTTACTTCTGGTGATTGCTCTGGCGCAATCTGGCTGAGACAGCGGCTCTGGCTGAGGCAGCGGCTGCTGATGGAGCGATAAGCTATGCAGCGTGTAGTAGGGGAGCGGGTAGACGCCAGCACCTCGTGTACTCCGGCCGGAAGTATTGACGAGGACGCGGCGAGAGTGGGGGGGGCGGAGCTACTGTGACGTCACAGGCAGGGAGGAGGACAGGTGCACGAGAGGCACAAACCAACCAACATGTTTCGAGGGGGACTTCCCTCTTCGTCAGGGCTATGCTGAATGCCTGTCAGCCCATCCTTATATAATAGCTCACCCAGCTGCAACCCATACCAATCATTAGTTTTGGGCAGAAATGTATGGGTTGTTTTGTTTTTTTTTCCCTTTCTCTGTGTGTATTGTTGCCTCAAGATATGCCTTGCTGCTATAATTGCAATATTATATTGTTGATTTAAGAAAATGGATAGTCCGCTTTGTCTCCTAAATAATAAAAGTATACCTAACTTGTGTGCATAATATACTAAACTAAAACATAACTTTTATTTATACCAATTTTAAGATAATTTCAAATAATTTTACTGGAACTAAATAAACAAAACATGAGTATGGAGGGTTACACGAGCAGATTGACCCTCCGCACGTTAATAAAATAGATACCTACATTTTCTAAAAAGTATATGTGTGCTACCAGCACTTTAGCAAAAAAAAAAAAATAATAATACCGAAAAAAAGGATAGAAACGGAAGGGGGGGAGGACTAATTTGACCAAATGGTACTCGTCGTGAATCTCTATATAAAGAAAATATGGATAAAGACGAAAACTGACGCACGGATGTAGTATGTACATCCTTAATTGCATGTTTCATAAAATGTAGATAGAAATAACAATAAGTGTATTAAAAATGAATAAAAAATAAATAAATAAAAAATTATAAAAATAAGATTAATGTTTTCATAATTTTATCTAAAAAGCATATAGCTCAATCTCATGGTTGAGGCCTTTTGGGGCCAGGCTGTCAAGAGTGTAAATCCACTTTGACTCCACTCTTGACATAGCTTTCAAATAGTTGCCCTTCCTTGGATTTTGGGGGACCACCTGGATTCCACAATAGGATACCCCCTTGTAAGACTGATTATGTTTGTCCAAAAAATGACGCGATAAGGGGTGACCTTTGAATCCTTTTTTAATGTTATCCAGGTGCTCCTTAATCCTATCCATTAAACGTCTCTTGGTTCTGCCTACATAGATTTTATTGGAAGGGCACCTGAGTATATATATCACCCCCTTAGTTTGGCATGTTATTTCATCTCTAATACTAAATTTATTATTTGCCATATCTGTGAATGTCGTTTGTAACTTCCTTTGTGTCAACGTTCTATTGCAACATAAGCATCTCCCACATGCCAAAAACCCAGATGGTTGTGTATTTGAATTAGTAAGGAGTGTTTGGCGTAAGGATGGCCTTGTTATGGGTTTGATCATTTTTGTGGTGGGTGCCACTAGAAGCCCTAAATTCTGGGCTCTAGTGTAAACAAATCTAGGACGTTGCGGTAGCAATTCCCCTATGTGTTTATCCCCCTGTAATATCGGCCAATATTTCCGAATAATGTTATTGAATCGTTTATAGCCCGCATGAAATTGTGTAATAATAGGTAATTTTTTAATTTGATCTTGAATACTAAGTGGAGCGTCACTATTCTGAGATTTGTATATTAGAGACGTTCTAGACATGTTTTCCACCTCTTTCTTGGTTTGGTTCAATTGTTGAGGATCATAGCCTTTTTCCATGAACTGGTTTGTCAGACGTTCTGTTTCCTTATGGAAATCCTGGGTATTTGTACAATTTCTTTTTACCCTCATGTATTGGCTTTTGGGTATATTTGTTAACCACACCGGTAGGTGACAGCTATTAATGTGAATATAGCTGTTTGAATCCGCTTCCTTGTGGTATTTCTTGGTGATTAATTTATTGTGTTCTACACAGATCGTTAAGTCAAGGAAGTTCACACTAGTCTTGCTATATGTAGGTGTAAATTCCAGGCCGTATGAATTTGTATTTAGACTAGCAATGAATGTTTGTAAGTCTAAGAGTGCGCCATCCCAGACAAAAAGTATGTCATCGATAAAACGCTTCCATAATCTCAGGCCTTTATGAAGGCTGTTGTTTTGAAAGATCAAATCATGTTCCCACATGCCTACGTATAAATTTGCAAAACTGGGCGCGAATCGCGTGCCCATAGCAGTGCCGTGTGTCTGTAAATAATATTGGTTGTCGTATGAAAAATAGTTGTGCTTGAGTATAAATTCAATACACTCAACAATGAACGCTATTTGGGAATTATGATATGTTCCCAGAGTGTCAAGAAAAAATTGGGCTGCCTGGCAGCCTTTCAATGGGTCTATGACTGTATAAAGAGACTTAATATCTAATGTTCCCAGAATGGAGTTGCTATTCCACTCTAGCGAATTTAAAATTTGTAAAGTGTGTGTAGTATCTTTTAGGTAGGCTGGTATTAGTGGCATGCATTTTTGTAAGTGTGTATCCACATATCTTGATAAGTTGGCAGTCAGGCAGTTTATGCCGGATATGATTGGCCTGCCTTGTGGTTTTTGTATGTCCTTATGAATTTTTGGGATATGGTAAAATACTGCTATAGAGGGAGTTTTGTTATTTATGTATTGGAATTCTTTTTTATTTAGGATCCCTACAGTTTTACCTTTTGTTGATAGCCTATTCAATTCCTTCATAAACTGGATGGTAGGGTCAGAGGGTATTCTTTTATATGTGATTGTGTCCCCTAGGAGTCTCAAGGATTCTTCGTGATAGGATAAACAATCCATTACTACAATACCCCCACCTTTGTCTGCCGGGCGGATTACAATTTGGTTATTTTCCTGGAGTTTGATGATTGACTGTCTTTCTCCCAGGCTTAAATTATGCATAACCATTTTAGTTGATCGATTATTGATCTTTCTTATTTCTGCTGTTACTAAGGTCTCAAATGTTCTGAATGAATTTGAGTATTCATTCAGAGGGTTGAAAGTTGAAGGTAGGGACAAGCTGGTGTGGATGAAATTTGTGGGCATAGAATTAACACTAGTGTGAGTGGATTGTTGGTGATTGTCCCCTTTTTTTAAAAAATATTTTTTAAGGGCAAGGTTACGGAGGTATTTCTTCATACTGATATATAGATTAAATGGTTTAGATGTGGCAGTTGGAGCAAATTTTAGACCCTTTTGGAGTAATAATCTCTCATTCGCTGAGAGTTTATAAGAGCTTAAGTTAAAGATTTTTTGTGTACTGATTGATTCTGTATGGTTCAATTTATTTATTTTCTTTTGGGAGAGTGACCTCCCCCTTTTGCCTCTTTTTGTTTTGTATTTTGTACCTGAAAAAAATCCTTAATTGGTGGATGCTTCTGGAGACCTCCTTGTCTTTTGGGTTTTGTCAATTGGTTAGTGGTTATTTTTGATCTATAATTAGGTTTATAATTTAAACCATAGTTTGAAACTGGTTGCCTGCGTGCTGGGTTTTTCCCATTTGAGGGTCTATTGTTAGACAGGGTTTTCTATATATTAGATTACTAGATCTTGTCCCTTTGGCCAAATTTGACAGTGTGCTCATAGATCTGCTGGATTCTTGTGTCCGTAATGTATTGCTCCCTGAGGGAGTAGATTCTTCCCAATTACTAACATTGTCTGGTTCCTCCGCCAATGCAGCTAGTTCCGAGTACCTGTTGGTGGTAGGATTGTTATCCGTATTCATGAAGGGAGAATCTGTGATAGTGGAGGGATCCTCCTGGCATTGGAGGTGATTAGGGGTATCATCCACCTCCGGAGAATGGTTTTGTACCTGTCTTGAATGAGTGCGAGTTGAGACAGGTGTATATTGTGTTGAGTTACTATATGTAGAAAATACCATTGATATTTCTGATGGATTTTGTATTGTAGACCGATTATATTCATCCAAAGTTATAAGATTGTTATTGTCAATTGGGCTATAAACAGAATCCTCATTATTAATAGGATGATTCTGTTTATATGTCTCGTTTATAGAGATATTATCTCTTGCAAATTTACGCACTTTCTTGGTTATTATCTCTTTTTCTTTTTGCTTCAATCTATACATGATGTTGTTGGTGAGGTTCTCCAGCCCCTCTAGATCATTAAAGGTATTTAATTGATCAAAAAGTGCATTGATTATGCCGCTTGTTTTTTTAAGATTAGCTGCTCTTTTAGCAATAATAAATTGTAGTATTTGGTTGGAAAATTTTACAAAGAGATTATCCCATTCTATTTGTATATCGGGGTCTCCAAAGTCGCCTGCTAGTGTTTTATAGACTACCAGGCCTTTGGGAACCACACCTACTTGGGCATACTTTTCCAAAGACGCAATTTCCCACATATCTCGCATTTCAATGATTAACTGTTTCTCCAGTGATTTTAAAAGGTCCTTTTAAAATCACTGGAGAAACAGTTAATCGTTGAAATGCGAGATATGTGGGAAATTGCGTCTTTGGAAAAGTATGCCCAAGTAGGTGTGGTTCCCAAAGGCCTGGTAGTCTATAAAACACTAGCAGGCGACTTTGGAGACCCCGATATACAAATAGAATGGGATAATCTCTTTGTAAAATTTTCCAACCAAATACTACAATTTATTATTGCTAAAAGAGCAGCTAATCTTAAAAAAACAAGCGGCATAATCAATGCACTTTCTGATCAATTAAATACCTTTAATGATCTAGAGGGGCTGGAGAACCTCACCAACAACATCATGTATAGATTGAAGCAAAAAGAAAAAGAGATAATAACCAAGAAAATGCGTAAATTTGCAAGAGATAATATCTCTATAAACGAGACATATAAACAGAATCATCCTATTAATAATGAGGATTCTGTTTATAGCCCAATTGACAATAACAATCTTATAACTTTGGATGAATATAATCGGTCTACAATACAAAATCCATCAGAAATATCAATGGTATTTTCTACATATAGTAACTCAACACAATATACACCTGTCTCAACTCGCACTCATTCAAGACAGGTACAAAACCATTCTCCAGAGGTGGATGATACCCCTAATCACCTCCAATGCCAGGAGGATCCCTCCACTATCACAGATTCTCCCTTCATGAATACGGATAACATTCCTACCACCAACAGGCACTCGGAACTAGCTGCATTGGCGGAGGAACCAGACAATGTTAGTAATTGGGAAGAATCTACTCCCTCAGGGAGCAATACATTACGGACACAAGAATCCAGCAGATCTATGAGAACACTGTCAAATTTGGCCAAAGGGACAAGATCTAGTAATCTAATATATAGAAAAACCCTGTCTAACAATAGACCCTCAAATGGGAAAAACCCAGCACGCAGGCAACCAGTTTCAAACTATGGTTTAAATTATAAACCTAATTATAGATCAAAAATAACCACTAACCAATTGACAAAACCCAAAAGACAAGGAGGTCTCCAGAAGCATCCACCAATTAAGGATTTTTTTCAGGTACAAAATACAAAACAAAAAGAGGCAAAAGGGGGAGGTCACTCTCCCAAAAGAAAATAAATAAATTGAACCATACAGAATCAATCAGTACACAAAAAATCTTTAACTTAAGCTCTTATAAACTCTCAGCGAATGAGAGATTATTACTCCAAAAGGGTCTAAAATTTGCTCCAACTGCCACATCTAAACCATTTAATCTCTATATCAGTATGAAGAAATACCTCCGTAACCTTGCCCTTAAAAAATATTTTTTAAAAAAAGGGGACAATCACCAACAATCCACTCACACTAGTGTTAATTCTATGCCCACAAATTTCATCCACACCAGCTTGTCCCTACCTTCAACTTTCAACCCTCTGAATGAATACTCAAATTCATTCAGAACATTTGAGACCTTAGTAACAGCAGAAATAAGAAAGATCAATAATCGATCAACTAAAATGGTTATGCATAATTTAAGCTTGGGAGAAAGACAGTCAATCATCAAACTCCAGGAAAATAACCAAATTGTAATCCGCCCGGCAGACAAAGGTGGGGTATTGTAGTAATGGATTGTTTATCCTATCACGAAGAATCCTTGAGACTCCTAGGGGACACAATCACATATAAAAGAATACCCTCTGACCCTACCATCCAGTTTATGAAGGAATTGAATAGGCTATCAACAAAAGGTAAAACTGTAGGGATCCTAAATAAAAAAGAATTCCAATACATAAATAACAAAACTCCCTCTATAGCAGTATTTTACCATATCCCAAAAATTCATAAGGACATACAAAAACCACAAGGCAGGCCAATCATATCCGGCATAAACTGCCTGACTGCCAACTTATCAAGATATGTGGATACACACTTACAAAAATGCATGCCACTAATACCAGCCTACCTAAAAGATACTACACACACTTTACAAATTTTAAATTCGCTAGAGTGGAATAGCAACTCCATTCTGGGAACATTAGATATTAAGTCTCTTTATACAGTCATAGACCCATTGAAAGGCTGCCAGGCAGCCCAATTTTTTCTTGACACTCTGGGAACATATCATAATTCCCAAATAGCGTTCATTGTTGAGTGTATTGAATTTATACTCAAGCACAACTATTTTTCATACGACAACCAATATTATTTACAGACACACGGCACTGCTATGGGCACGCGATTCGCGCCCAGTTTTGCAAATTTATACGTAGGCATGTGGGAACATGATTTGATCTTTCAAAACAACAGCCTTCATAAAGGCCTGAGATTATGGAAGCGTTTTATCGATGACATACTTTTTGTCTGGGATGGCGCACTCTTAGACTTACAAACATTCATTGCTAGTCTAAATACAAATTCATACGGCCTGGAATTTACACCTACATATAGCAAGACTAGTGTGAACTTCCTTGACTTAACGATCTGTGTAGAACACAATAAATTAATCACCAAGGGATACCACAAGGAAGCGGATTCAAACAGCTATATTCACATTAATAGCTGTCACCTACCGGTGTGGTTAACAAATATACCCAAAAGCCAATACATGAGGGTAAAAAGAAATTGTACAAATACCCAGGATTTCCATAAGGAAACAGAACGTCTGACAAACCAGTTCATGGAAAAAGGCTATGATCCTCAACAATTGAACCAAACCAAGAAAGAGGTGGAAAACATGTCTAGAACATCTCTAATATACAAATCTCAGAATAGTGACGCTCCACTTAGTATTCAAGATCAAATTAAAAAATTACCTATTATTACACAATTTCATGCGGGCTATAAACGATTCAATAACATTATTCGGAAATATTGGCCGATATTACAGGGGGATAAACACATAGGGGAATTGCTACCGCAACGTCTTAGATTTGTTTACACTAGAGCCCAGAATTTAGGGCTTCTAGTGGCACCCACCACAAAAATGATCAAACCCATAACAAGGCCATCCTTACGCCAAACACTCCTTACTAATTCAAATACACAACCATCTGGGTTTTTGGCATGTGGGAGATGCTTATGTTGCAATAGAACGTTGACACAAAGGAAGTTACAAACGACATTCACAGATATGGCAAATAATAAATTTAGTATTAGAGATGAAATAACATGCCAAACTAAGGGGGTGATATATATACTCAGGTGCCCTTCCAATAAAATCTATGTAGGCAGAACCAAGAGACGTTTAATGGATAGGATTAAGGAGCACCTGGATAACATTAAAAAAGGATTCAAAGGTCACCCCTTATCGCGTCATTTTTTGGACAAACATAATCAGTCTTACAAGGGGGTATCCTATTGTGGAATCCAGGTGGTCCCCCAAAATCCAAGGAAGGGCAACTATTTGAAAGCTATGTCAAGAGTGGAGTCAAAGTGGATTTACACTCTTGACAGCCTGGCCCCAAAAGGCCTCAACCATGAGATTGAGCTATATGCTTTTTAGATAAAATTATGAAAACATTAATCTTATTTTTATAATTTTTTATTTATTTATTTTTTATTCATTTTTAATACACTTATTGTTATTTCTATCTACATTTTATGAAACATGCAATTAAGGATGTACATACTACATCCGTGCGTCAGTTTTCGTCTTTATCCATATTTTCTTTATATAGAGATTCACGACGAGTACCATTTGGTCAAAGTAGTCCTCCCCCCCCCCCTTCCGTTTCTATCCTTTTTTTCGGTATTATTTTTTATTTTATTTTTTTTTTTTTTTGCTAAAGTGCTGGTAGCACACATATACTTTTTAGAAAATGTAGGTATCTATTTTATTAACGTGCGGAGGGTCAATCTGCTCGTGTAACCCTCCATACTCATGTTTTGTTTATTTGGTTCCAGTAAAATTATTTGAAATTATCTTAAAATTGGTATAAATAAAAGTTATGTTTTAGTTTAGTATATTATGCACACAAGTTAGGTATACTTTTATTATTTAGGAGACAAAGCGGACTATCCATTTTCTTAAATCAACAATATAATATTGCAATTATAGCAGCAAGGCATATCTTGAGGCAACAATACACACAGAGAAAGGGAAAAAAAAAAAAAACAACCCATACATTTCTGCCCAAAACTAATGATTGGTATGGGTTGCAGCTGGGTGAGCTATTATATAAGGATGGGCTGACAGGCATTCAGCATAGCCCTGACGAAGAGGGAAGTCCCCCTCGAAACATGTTGGTTCGTTTGTGCCTCTCGTGCACCTGTCCTCCTCCCTGCCTGTGACGTCACAGTAGTTCCGCCCCCCCCACTCTCGCTGCGTCCTCGTCAATACTTCCGGCCGGAGTACACGAGGTGCTGGCGTCTACCCGCTCCCCTACTACACGCTGCATAGCTTATCGCTCCATCAGCAGCCGCTGCCTCAGCCAGAGCCGCTGTCTCAGCCAGATTGCGCCAGAGCAATCACCAGAAGTAAGTGCATAGAAGTCCTATTAGGACTAACTGATTATTCGAACGCTAGCATAATTAGGGTATCTAGTGGATCCCTCCTTACACTGCATCGCTTATCACTCTATCAGCAGCTGCTGCCTCAGCCAGACTGCGACAGAGCAATTACCAGAAGTAAGTGCATTAGATTAGATTAGATTAGATAAACTTTATTGATCCCGGAGGAAATTACAGTATTACAGCAGCAGAACAAAGATCAAGAACATTACAAGAACAATACACACTTTACAAAATAAGTCTATATGGACAGCAGATGCGGATAGACTGGTACTTGTAACTCACCAATTCCCCCCCATACACTTTGAACTTCATTTAGTCTTGGGATGCTTTACACTTATACATTTGTTAAACATCCCCACAGCTGTCGGAACAAACGATTTTCTATATCTTTCCTTTTTACACATTAGTTGGAGTAGACGCTTGCTGAATGTGCTCTTTTGCTTCGCAAACAGTTCATAGAGCGGGTGTGTATTGTTGCTCATTATAGCCTTGCATTTCTTAGTAATTCTATCCTCTAATACCTCCTCGAAAGTCCTGAGTTGTAGACCCACCGCCGCACTAGCCTTCTTGATAAGTTTATTCAGCTTATTCGCGTCAGCTGTGCGCACACTACTACCCCAGCATATAATTGCATCAAAGATTGCACTCGCCACAATGGATTGGTAGAACATTTCAAGCATTTTGCTACACACATTAAACGACCTTAACTTCCTTAGGAAGTAAAGTCTACTCATCCCTTTCTTGCAAACCTTCTCCATATGGCACCTCCAATCAAGCTTGCTGTCCAGGTGAACCCCCAAATATTTGAAATTCTCCACCATCTCCACATCCTGACCATCAATAGTGATAGGTAAGCAATCCTTCATGCACCTTCCATAACTCAACACCAGCTCCCTGGTTTTCTTTACGTTGAGTTCTAAATGGTTAGCCTGGCACCAGTCAACAAAGTCCAAAACCACCCTTCTGTATTCCTCCTCCCCCCGGTCTCTCTCAATACCTCCGACTATCACTGAGTCATCAGAGTACTTCTGAAGGTGACAAAGGTCTGATTTATACTGAAAATCAGCTGTGTATAACGTAAAAAGGAATGGCGACAGCACCGTTCCCTGAGGGGCTCCAACACTACTCCGCACACTATCCGATACGGCCGCCCCCAACCTCACAAACTGTGGCCTGTCCGACAGATAATCATAGAAGTCCTACCAGGACTAACTGGCTACTGGAACGCTAGCACTATTTGTGGGTTTAGTGGATCCCTCCTTACCCAGCACTTTGTCATTTTTTCAACAGTGGATATCGTCCCTACACTGGCTCTAAATAAAGCCAACAAAGACCATTATAGAGAGTCTATCAGGATTTACACCTGGGTAGCATAACAAATCTAGCACAAGTGCATATGTACCCCAGGAACTGGGACTGAATATCAAGGTTGTGGTCACTGTTAGTAATTGAAATTCTCTTCATATTTAGTATTGTATCAATTGATCCACCATAAAGGGAACACCCCGAAGAGAATATAAACGTTAAGATACAACCAGTGAGTATGGTGGACATGCAAGGAGTGGTGTGACCTTTTGTATGTTTTATTGGTACCTTAATATATCATTGTTCCAATAGCATCAGCAGCTATAAAAACGAGATCTCTACCATCAGATAACCTGCAAAACTACTTACCACGTAGACATCTCAACTTACACAGAATATTCTACATCAACTTCATTTTTAAGTAAGTATGTATAACTGCTGTTAAGTACTATTTCCCTTTTTTTTTTTTTTTTTTTTTTTTGTATACATCTGCTCAGCAGAGCGCGGTGAATCACACAAATATACGTTTCACTCAGACTTTATAACAGGAGCCGACACAGTCCTGTCTCTTCACCAGCTGCATCTGAGTTTTTTGGATAGGTAGCGCCCGTGTTACTTTACCGTAATTTAAATGTTGTTTTATCCTAATGGTCCAGCAAGAGTAAGGCCGGGGTCACACTGGCGAGGAATACGGGAGAGTGAGAGGCGCTAAAAGCACGCATTAGACACGGACAAATGATTCTCTATGGGGTCACTCGCACCAGGCGTATATTTCTCCTCCGTATCCTACACTCCGTGCCACTCGCAGCATGCTGCGATTGTCAGAGTACTACGCCCGTAGTACGCCAATGCAAGTCTATGGGTGCGCAAAAAATACGCATTACACACGGCACACACGTGTGACCTGCGAGCAATACGCAGGTCTTTTGGCTGGTGAACAGGAAATGGGCCAATCCATCATCAGGAAGCCTAGACATGCAAATGAGCTCAAAAAGCGCTCCAGACATCCAGGAAGTACGCCTCCACGGAGTACAGCAGCAGCATGGCGTCCACATATATTAATGTAGAGATGCTCATTGTGCTGGTGCAGGAGCGTCCAGAAATATGGGACCCACGCGACGCAACCTATGCGAACCGCACAAGAAAGGAGGCGTCATGGAGGCGCATCTGTCGCCAGATGTACCATGACTTTGGTGACAGACCACGTGATGAGCAGCATAAAATTCGTAAGTGCAACCATAAAAATATAATTAACCTTAGCGCGCGCTATAAAATGAATCTACAATCAGCCCCCCCCCCTTCCTGTGCATGTACTTTTATTAGCCTCATGAGGCCGTTACATTAGGATGTGACACGTGGCTTCACACAGCCATAATTAGGGGTTAGGCCACAAGCTCCTCATCCTCCTAGCCACTAAAATTAGTTTCAGGGGAGCTAATGAGACCCTGGGTATCGGCCCAATTACATATGCCACCATGGGTAGAACGCACACCCTATAAGGCCCCATGCCTAGACTACTGTTTGAAAATGTGACCTCTCAAATATGTGAATTTGACAATCTTTCCTGTCACATTGCAGTGGAAGATGTGATGAAACGGTGGAGAAGCATCCGGGACCAGTACCGCCGGGAACGCCAGCAGCGGTCCAGGAGTGGGGATGCTGGCCATGTAAAGTGCAAATATATCTACTATGACCGGCTGAACTTCCTCGCCCCAATTCTGGCTCTGAGACCGTAAGTACATGCCTCACACCACATGACACAAAAACATTACACCAATACTTTACAGGGACAAAAATATTGATGTATTTTTGCCTCTGTTCTATTTCATAACAGAACTCAATCCAACCTTACGGATCGAGGAACGGCCTCAGAGGCAGAGCCCGTTATTGATCCTGTAGGGGAGGAGGTGGCTGGCCCATCTTCTCCCCCTACAAGAAGGATGGCTGAAGAGGAGGCATCACCAGAACACACAATGGCTGCCCTACACAACACACCACCAGGACGGTCTGCAGCTGCAACCTCATCCATCCTGGAAGAGATGGGCAACTTGAGCAGCAGCCCACCTGCCCAGATCAGGCCCTCCCCACAGGCTGCTCTAGCATCACGGCGAATAAGAAGAAGGCGCCAGGTCACCATTCAAGAGAGCAGGACCAATGTGGACACTGGGGTGCTGAATTACTTGTCCAGAGTCACTACAGATGATGGTGAGGAGGCCTATGCACGTAGCCTCACCCGTGAGGTCAGGCTCCGTATTAGGGGATGTATTCAGATCCTGCTTGATGCAAGCACCCCCAATACCCCATATGAGGTGTTTGAATTTCTGGAGAGGTGGCAGCTCTCACCAAGAAATTTAATGCGCATGAGTCCATCCACACAGATGCTTGCTCAAGCAGGGTCTGAACAGCCCCTAATACGTGGGCCAACACCTCAAGCCCTTCCTCCCCCTACCCATCCTTCTATTCCGCAGCCCCAAATGTCTTTCTCAAGCCAACCCCACCAATATGGCCACTTGTACCCACCCAGTGTTGGAGGCTGGTCCCAACCTGGTTGGGGACGATCTGGCTATCTTGGTGGGTATGAGCCACAGGCCTACCATAGCCAACAAGAAGCCCCTCACCATCATCATTACTCTGGCCAGTATCACCAACAGGCCCAGGAGGCTGGACAACAACAGCATCATGGGCAACAGTATGGCCCCACACAGGGCGATGTTGCCCACAATGTCCAGCAGCACCCACAGGCTGTTCCTCCCCGTTCCCCTTACCCTACATATGAGGATTTATGAATCAAAAATTTGGAGATGTCCAGTTACATGTAACTGGTGCTTCTAATCTAGACAAAAAAACAGGTGTTCTCCTTCACCAACATTTAGAACATAATTTAACACTCACATTTTTAAACAATGTTTTCCAAACATATGAAACAATCCATCATGACAGGCAACGCTACCTCACGCCTTTCACACAGATATTACATGTGTGTTTAAAAGAGAATATTTAAATGCGCTATACTGTTACATGAAAGGATGAAAATAGCTAATCACTTGCTAATGCATAGGAAAGGCGTGCTTGCCTTTAGTTAAGTAATCAACTTTGTTATTAGCAATCTCTAGTAAACCAATTTGAGGCGACCAGCATTCACAATATCACGCTCTCTCTATGTCTTAACAAGTGAGTTTTGTATTTTCATCCTTTCCAGTATAGAATGCTTAAATATTGTCTGTTCTACAGACAGGTAATATCTGTGTGAAAGATGTGAGGTAGCCTTGCCTGTCATGGTGGAATCATTCTATGATTGGAAAACATTATGAGGAAATGTGAGTGTTATCTTATTGACTTTATTTAGGTGTTGGAGCTCACCCTTTGTTGCCTAATCAAGGTTAATGTAGGCATGCAGCAATGTTGTTATTGCATAATGTTTGTTGCAGTTTTTTTCTGTAATGTTAATGTTACACCAAGTTAAAGAAGGCACAAAGGGTCATTTTGGCCATTGCCAAATTTGTGTTATGGCAAAATTATGTTTGCCTTTAAGCAAAACAAAAAAAAAAAAGGCAAAACTAAAAATTTGTCTACTCTAGTTAACGTCTCTGTGTGATTTTTCACTATCCCTCACAACATACTAACAGACACCAACCAATGCAAAGAAACACTCATAGAATCATAAAAAGGCTTGAGTAATATATATTTAGACACACTTTTAAAAAAACAAATTATAACATAGACACAGCATTCTCTTGCAAAGAAGTTGCCGCCGCAGGTGAGATAAAGTAATTCGTGAATATATCACGCACTTTGAGGCCAGAGAGCGGTCTACGTTGAGGGATGATAGGTGGTCTCACCCTGCGCACATTGTCCGGCCTACGCACAACACCATCAGAGGAGGAACAATCATGTATCCTGGTGAAGTTATGCAGAACAACACAGGCTTTGACAACTTCATTCACATTTTGCTCACTCAACTGAATGGCTGACTGGCGTACCCGCCATTTGGCACAAAGAATCCCAAAGGAACACTCCACCAGTCGCCTAGCACGTGATAGGCGCAAGTTAAAAATTCTGCACCTGTGGTCAAGGTTGCGCCGGGGATATGGCCTCATGACATTACGTGATAACTGAAAGGCCTCATCTGCCACAAGGACATAAGGGACTGATTGTTCGGGGGAGCCTGGTAGCTGGCGTGGTGGTGGTAGATCCAACTGGTTGGTGCGTAGCCGCCGACCCATTATGGAAGTATTGAAGACTCTAGAGTCTCCCGTCCTTCCATAGGCCCCAATGTCAACAATTATAAACTTGTATTGAGGGTCTACCAGAGCCAACAATACAACAGAAAAGTATTGCTTATAATTGAAGAATTGGGAGCCTGAGTTTGGCGGCTTACGCACCCTGATATGTTTGCCATCCAGGGCCCCAATACAATTTGGAAACTGGCAGTCCTCCTCAAAGTCCCTTGAAATCCTTAACCAGTCTTCCATCCTGGGCTCGGGTAGGACCACCTGATGGAGTCTTGTCCAGATATCTGCACATGTAGACCTCACTATGCCTGAAATGGTTGACGTTCCAATGAGAAACTCATGGTGGAGGGCGGCATAAGACAGGCCAGTGGACAGGAAGCTGTAGAACAACAGAAATAGTACAGGTTAGAATGGCTAAAGTAAAAAAAAATCAGTTACATGCCGACCAAACTTGGTAGGAAATGAGAGAGAACAACACACACATATTTGGTGGCACAATGACTAAGTGATATGCTGGACATATTAGATGTAACATTCTGCTGTGTCAGGTGAAACATATTTTGAGTAAGATGAGGGTATTAAACTTTGTCCAAGAAGGCCAAAAAACATAAATTAACACACACATTATGAACATAGAGAATGTGGTTGTGTAGTACATACCGTATTGTGAGTAGAAGTCGCTGCTCTGCAGATATGGCTTTGCGCATCCTAGTGTCCTGAAAGGTGATCCCAGGGCGCACTGTCTCCAAGAGGCGATCAAATGTGGAAATGCTCATTCGACAGTACTGGTAAAATTTCTCCGGATGCTCCCGCAGAGACGAATAGAGGCGGAGAAAATGACCTCTTGTGAGTCGTTGCCTCAAAAGTGGATGTACCCACATGCGTCTCCTCCTCCGCAGATCCACTATCACAGGATATGGTTGGCCAAAGCGCCGTGACAAAAGCCAGGTAAAGAGAACCTGCTCGGTTGTATTGAATGTCAGACCCTCTGCCATGCTGCACAAAGAACACCAACACACCTCGTGAAAGCAAGGTGACAAATGTACAGAATGTAGGCAGCCACCTGTTTCTGAGTGTCTAAATAGGGTGCAGGCTAAAGATTTAAATTGTTTGCAGGCCTCAAAACCGTTAAATGTCCATTTTGCAAGGCTGCGAGAAAATCTCGCCATACGGATTGCATACGGATTACATACGGATACACACATGCGCAAAATACGCGACCTCACCTTGCTTACGGATGACCTACGGACCACTATTTAGTGGTCATTGATCCATATTACGCATGTAAAATACGGAGCGTATTTTGCGCAGGTTAGTGTGACTCCAGCCTAAATGTCAGTATCTTGCTGGCAGCTTCTTTTAGGATGGTCAGCTGATCTTGGTTGGTAACCACTCTCACCTTCCTTTAAATAGTCACATGACGCATCAGCTGATCTTCAATGATAGAGTTATTCTATGCAGACCAGCCTGGAGTGAGGAGCTCTCCTGTGTTGGTGGTTTTGCTGCAGCTGTGGGAATTCAGATTCCGGGTGCTGTTTTCTAGGCTGCTGTGGAGCTTGGCAGCAGAGCCTAAAGCTGAGTATATTGTCCCTTTTCCTTTGTCTTGTGTTTGCACTAGGCAGAGTTAGCAGAGATGACTGCCAGGGACTAGGCACATAACGGTGGTGGGGGAAAGGACCTGCATAGGGCATTAGGGAAGTTTAGGGACAGGCACAGAATGGTGTCAGGAGATGTCCAATCCCTTGCTCCCTACCTTTAGGGCCTTCCTCTCCCTTTTTCCATCCCGCTATAGTTATGTGCTGTGTCGTCTACTTGACTTACTCGTGTCCGAGCGTGACAGCAGGATTCGTCTCCCCCCAACATCATCTCTCAGGTTCAGAGTCAGGAGGGTTCTATACACATTAGGCTATTGGCTGGCACAATCCTGCCAATATTGGCTGGTACTTTGGTCAAATATGTATTTGGGCCTTAAAGGACCGTTTTGTTCTTCACTTTAAACCCACTCACAGATATATTGACTACCTGGGAAAACCAGCCACGCAATATTCACTATCCTCAGGTCCACCAGCAAATCTCTGCCACTGTGGCGCTGACATCACGTTGTCTCAGTGGTAGAGTAGCTAAGCTCATTGATTAATTGTCACGCTGTTGATGTGATATCAGTGTTGTTGTCAAATAGAGACATCGGGAATAATGCCGGACACTCCCTAGTGGACCTATAGAAGATGACTATAGCATTTTTTTATTTTTACTAAATTGTAAAAGTTAGAACACTGTGAAAAGTCCCTCGAAAATGTACATTCTTTGGGAAAGTTAGAGGTAAAAGCATGTCTGATGTTGCAGTATTAGATTTTTATCTTAAAATGCCATAGGCCCAAAATACCTAGTGCCTTGGGCCCATCTAATATATAAAGCTCAATGTGGATGTGTGTGTATATATGAGTGTGTGTATGTCCGGGATTGGCATCTGCACCGTCGCAGCTACAGCCACAAAATTTGGCACAGTCATACGTCTGGACCCTGAGAGCGTCATAGGCTATGTTGTGAGGCGAAATTTTAACCCCGCGCGTTCCAATTCACCAAACAATTTTGCCGCTATCTACATAATGGGGAAAAAGTGAAAGGAAAAGTGTTGGAGGCAAATTGACAGCTGCCAGATGTGAACAAGGGGGACTTAAAGAATGAGAGCGATGGCGCCAAAGAGTATATACCGTACAGTTGCTAAGGTGGGGCCCTGACATGGGATACTCACCACACACGGGGATATGAACACTCACACAAAATGCGCCACACACTACCACGTGCTTCAACACATATACCACCCTCAGCACACATTTCACCACACATACACCAACCTCGCCACATAAAAGTTGAAACACAAAAGTCGCCAATCAAAACTCGCCACGCTGTCCCAGAGCTGTTTAAAAGATGAAAAATGAGCTGTGATTGGTTCCTATCAGCAACAGTTTTCTTTATAGACAGTTGTGGTAACTGAGGCCTATTATTCTTATCATTTCTATGGTGCTATCGTCTATTAGATACACGGCTCAGCAGTCAGTATCACACAGGATAGGATTAGATACACGGCTCAGCAGTCAGTATCACACAGGATAGGATTAGACACACGGCTGAGCAGTCAGTAACAAACATGATAGGATTAGATACACGGCTCAGCAGTCAGTATCACACAGGATAGGGTTAGATACACGACTCAGCAGACGGTATCACACAGGATAGGATTAGACACATGGCTGAGCAGTCAGTAACACATGATAGGATTAGATTAGATACACGGCTCAGCAGACAGTATCACACAGGATAGGGTTAGATACACGGCTCAGCAGTCAGTATCACACAGGATAGGATTAGATACACTGCTCAGCAGTCAGTATCACACAGGATAGGATTAGATACATGGCTGAGCAGTCAGTAAAGGGCCCGTTACACTAAGCGATATCGCTGGCAATATCGCTGTAACGTCACTGATTTTGTGACGTAGCAGCGATATTGCTACCGATATCGCTACATGTGACACTTACCTCCGATCAGCTCCCCCGCGATGATCGCTGATCACACA
Source organism: Dendrobates tinctorius (assembly GCF_039654945.1). Lineage (NCBI taxonomy): Eukaryota > Metazoa > Chordata > Amphibia > Anura > Dendrobatidae > Dendrobates > Dendrobates tinctorius. The sequence goes on from NW_027361724.1 coordinate 14,246,302, forward strand.
AGAACGTCCTGGGCCATTTCTCGTCGGGCGATTCCTGCTGGGTTTCCTGCGGCGCCAACGAGCGACGCGCGGACGCGGGCGGGAGGACGTCAGGATCGCCACGTCTGACAGGTAAGTAGCGACCCCCGACCCTTGCTATGTCGCTGGTGAGATCTGCCTGTGTGGCAGCTCACTAACGACCATTTAGCGATGCACCAGCGATCCATATCGTTGTCGGAATCGCTGGTGCATCGCTACGTGTAACGGTACCCTAACACACAGGAGAGGATTAGATATACAGCTCAGCAGAAAGTATCACAATTGTTTAGTTAATTTGTGTTGCAAATCTGTAGTGTTGAATATATAATGTGAAATGTTTTTATGTGCAATATAATCATTATAATTTGTTCTAACTAACCACAGTTGGTTACTATACCCAGGCAACGCCGGGCTCTTCAGCTTGTTTCATTAATAAAATAAAACTAAAAACCAAACAAACACACCTCAGTTAACCTGAAATTAGTTAATATTATTGAAGAAAAACATTATAAACTAAGTTCTTGCACGACAGAACATTGCCTTGTTAGTTTATTTGTAACTTCCATAAAAAGAAGAAAAGGTCAAATTCTATATATACAGAGAGGATAAACTAAAGAAAAAAGAAAAACGAAGACAGCGCTACATTGGCGTACAACAAGATAATGGCCCCCATTGTGGTTTAAATCTGTTTACCTTTGGGTGTTGTACTCAAGAGCAAACAAATTAATTTTATCAATCTCAGAATTCTCATTTAACCACGAACATGATATGATCAAAGAAAAACAAGTTTGATGGTCAGAGCTGTGCTGGAACAATGCCAATAGGAACCTTAAGCCCCCGTTACACACTGCGATATCGCTAGCAATATCGCTGTAAAGTCACCGATTTTGTGACGTAGCAGCGATATTGCTAGCGATATCGCTACATGTGATACTTACCTCCGACCAGCTCCCCCACTGGTTATCGCTGGTCGCGCGAGAAGGTCCTGGACGCGGGCGGGAGGACGTCAGGATCGCCGCGTCTGACAGGTAAGTAGCTAAATATATATAAACTTGGCACACACCAAAGGTTTCTGATGCAGAAAGGTGATTTTTAATTATACAACAGTACATACATACACAGACGTTTCGGTCTAGGACCTTCATCAATGTACGATATATTGTACTGTGAGATTCTTAGTGACTGGGCTTTGTGAGATAGACCAATCCTGTGAGGAGGCACATGAAGCCGTCCCACTGCGTAGTGGTTTGTGGAGTGTGGACGCAGTATCCACCGCGAATCCCAAGTGCTTTTTGACAGGTAAGTAGCGACCCCCGACCCCTGCTATGTCGCTGGTGAGATCTGCCTGTGTGGCAGCTCACTAGCGACCACTTAGCGATGCACCAGCGATCCATATCGTTGTCGGGATCGCTTGTGCATCGCTATGTGTAACGATAGCCTTAGGAAGAGTAGAAATTTTATTTCCTTGTCAATGTTTTTCAAGATCATATTGATCTCCTCATCAGGACAACAGTGTGATCATAAATATGTTGACAAGCAAAGTTTCTACTCTTATGATGAACAGAGGCATTATTGGTGGATCATGTTCCAGCACGACGCCAACTATAAAGTGTCCTTATGTTTCTTAATATCATCCATAAAGACATACAGAGAAAGGCAAGCAGATGAATACCCATATTTCTACCAAAGGGGTCCCTAACCTGTAGCTTGGGAGCCACATGTGGCTCGCGGTCCCATGAATTGTGGCTCGCGGCTGTCTGCCAGCTTGGTGCATTAGGTCCAGGTCTAGCAAACAAGTATGAAGAGCACATCTCAAAATGGTGAATTTTGTGAAAAGCCCTGCATAGAACAGGAAACCTGGATGCACATATATTGGCCATAAGCCCCCGTCACACATAGCGATCTCGCTAGCGAGATCACTGCTGAGTCACAAGTTTTGTGATGCAACAGCGATCTCACCAGTGAGATCGCTGTGTGTGACAGCTATCAGCAACCACCCCCCTGCCGGGTATCGCTGTGGAAACCTCTGGACATTTTTGGGGTCGCTGGTCTCCCGCTGGCCAGCACGCATCGCTGCGTGTGACAGGCGTGAGACGAGCGACCAGCGAGCAGGAGCTGGTATCTAGGGTAAACGCAGGGTTTCTAAGGGGCGCGCAGCACCTACAAACCCGGTGTGTACCTTAGTTACCAGCGTGCTGATGCAGGGAGCTGGTAACCAAGGTACACATCGGGTTTCTTAGTGACGCACGACCCTTAGAAACCTGATGTGTACCTTAGTTACCAGCTCCCTGCATCAGCGTGCTGGTAACTAAAGTACACAGCGACGCCACGTGCTCGGCGTCGCTGGTGCTGATCGCTGGTGAAGCTGCCTGTTTGACAGCTCACCAGTGATCATGTAGCGACTCACCAGCGATCCTGACACGTTGATAGGGGTTTAGAGATCATTTAAGCATGGTACGCTGGAGAAAGGATGGTACTACCTGTTAGAGGAGGTGCTTGAAGCTGGATGTGAAAGTGTGTTGGGAGTGCTTGATGGGAGAATACTGAATGGGGGTATTGTGGGAACCCCTGGATCTTGGTATACTGTTTCTGGATGACTTCTGTGGAAAAGCTTTGGTTATCATTATATCCGTAATGGGGGATTTGGTTGCCACTGCTGTGAGGGAGCGGGAGCTGTATGTGGCTCGCGACCCTCTCTCACAGCTGAATGTGGCTCTCTGGGTCAGCTTTGGCATGGGCAGCCATTTTAGTTTTGTTGCCCCGCCCGACAAACACTAGTGCATTTCAAACGTGGATTTTGAGTTTTCTAAAATGTTACATGTATTGTGCCATTCTCACTGTTTGCTTTTATTTTTTTCAGATGTCCTCCGATAGCCATGAATTTATTCGGGAATTGATCGAATGTATCGCTCCCTGCCCTGCCTTTGGAATATAAAATCTGCTGACTACAGCAATAAATATAAAAAAGGAGGCTTATGAAAAACTAGTTGCCCTCTTCAAGCAGCAAAATCCCAGCGGCACGGTGGATGAGACTGTGGTGAAGAAAAAAATTCAGGGCCTACACACAGTCTACAAAAAAAGAACTAAATAAGGTCGAGAAGTCCACGAAGTCTGGTGTCAGTACAGAAGTGGTCTATGTGCCCAAGTTATGGTACTACGACTTGATGGCCTTCACATGTGACTGTGGCGCCCCCAGGAGTATGGTCGCCACACTGGCTTTGCCTTCCTCCAGGGGAGGGTAATGCCAGGCTTGGAGGCAATGATGGGTCTCTCTCGCAGTCAACCTATGCATGCAACACAGTTCCACTCCAGGCCAGCAGGGGGAACTCTGAACCGAAATTAAGGGAAGGAGTGCTCCCTGAGGGCCAAGAGGAAGGAGTGGTCAGTTAGTCTGCGGAGGGTGAAGTGTGCAGACGCGTGAAGGAGCGCTGAGGTTGAGCTCTGGCAGGAGAGCTCCCTAATGGTGAGAGCGCATGAGCTGGAGCCTGGTCTCCATGGTTGTACGGATACTAACAGTCCTGCAACAGACACCAGTGGAGTAGGAGGCTGTAAATGCCCTGCTCCCATCTAAGACTTGAGGCACAACAGCAGCTTGGATAGTGAGCCAGGACTCAGAAGAGAGGAGTCCCCGAGATAGGCTACAGCTGTCTGCCGTGCAAGTAAGGTTCTTGGGAACATCTGAGAGGAGGAACTCCAGTGAACTCAGTACTAGGAGATCTTCACAATAACAAGGGCTAGGAAGGAGACTGCACAGCCCTTCTGCTGAGAGAGAATCCCTGAGTTGCTTCCAGGCTAGCCTGCTCTGTTACCATCTGTAATCAGGACCCTGGACTGCAGTTATCAAGTAAAGGTACAGAAATTGCACCCCGCTGTGTCTTGTCTGCTTCCCACCCTTCCGGCACTGCTACATCCCCGTGCCAACCACCTCTACACTGCCCTGGGACTATAGCTTCACCTGTGGGGAGCTTTTACATTCTTGCTGCACCCTACCATCAGTCCCAGCGGACTGCAGATGCAGTGTCGGCTCAACACGTCCCTTGCCGAACACCACAGGTGGCGTCACGAACTATTCCATTAACTACATTCCCCATTGCTTGGGCACCCAGGGCCACGTACCGGGTCACTGCTGCTGTGACACATCCCGCTGACACCGCCCCGGTACCGAGTACCCCACAGCCCTGGGAGGGCGACCCATGACTAAGAGGTACCACACCCAATGGTATCAACAAAGCCTGAGGAAGAAGAGCCAGAGATTCAGCCTGACTCCCCTGTTGGAGATGTAAGGACCTTATTTGCTTCCTCTAAATAGCATTTAAACTTAGTATGTACATGGCATAGTTGAATAGAAAATAGTAACTCCGGTTTTACATGATTAATTTTGCAGATTACAAAAGTTATCCCTTCCAGTACAGATAACTATACTCCTTTACTTGTTTCGGCCCATTTCATATCCTGTAGTACTAGTCCCGCCCTCACATTTGTTTCCAGTGCACAAGTACGCTTGTGACTGCTGCTCATGATATCCAATGCAAACACATTACTGTATTTGGGTGTTGCTGTATGATGTACAATAAGTTTCGGCGTTTCCTTTAACATGCATTTTCGGTTCACGCAGAAGCGTTGTCAAGCTTTGTCAACACCAACATGTGGCAGTGATGACATCGCCAGTACGGCAATAAACACTGAGGAGGCTACTGAAGAAGCTGCATCTTCTACAATACCTGGGCGACTATCATCATCATGTCGCAAAATAAAGGCCACCACCTCGCCTTCACCTGATTTCCTCAATTTGGCAAAGAAAATTTTAACGCAGCAAAGCAAACCCGCCATTAGCAGTTTTGCACACTTTGTGAATGACAGACTTCGTATGCTGGATGAAACCCAAAGGATGCATGCCGAAAGGGTAATGTTAGAGGCATTAAGTAAAGCGGCAACAGGGAAACTGACTGACACGTCTGCTGTGTTAGAACAAAATCCGTGTTCACAGTACTCCTGGACACATATACAAAGCCTCTTGACAGCACACCGAGGAGGGGGATTGAGCCTCCGCAAAACCAGAACCTTGGGCCTCCACAGTAACCCATGTTACCTCCGGCTTCCCAATTTTTTACTCCGCCCAGGCAACGATTTAACGATTCAAACTCGTATTATCAACAATTGTAGTTCGAGTGATGTTTTCTTTAGTTTACTGATTACTTATGACATGTTGTGTTTATTTTATTGCTTACATATTTTTGACTGTAATAAAAATGTTATTTTGCTTCAAACTTGTGGCCTGCTTTAATCAATTCTGCATACAGCTATTAGCTGGCCTGCTAAGGCGGGGTAATGGGCTGGGCAGAGGTCAGGTCAGGGCCGCCATTGGGGCAGTACTCCCGCTACAGATGCCCAGATATAATGGGTGTGTTTTTAGTTTATTTTAATATTCTTTTTAATTTTTTTTAAAGTTTTATTTAAATGTATATTTGAAGGGTTTTTTGTTTTATATTTTAAGTTTTTTTTTAAGGTTTAGAAATAAGGTGGCACAGCAGCAGATATAAACTAGAAATATATCTTATTAGAAAAAATAACAAAAAATAAATTTGGCTATTATTGCCTGCCACCCTGCTGTTGGGCCGCCACATACCTCTCCAGCATCACTCCATGTTGGTGCACAGCTGCCATCATCCGCCTGTGTGATGCCAGCAGGTCCAGTAAGGTAGGGATTTCTGTTGAGGGAATGGTAAAAGTTAACTAGGCTAATTCTGTTGCAACATCTAACTAAAGGTACGTTTGTTGTTTAACACTTACGGTTTTGGGGCACCTCTGGTTCCTCTGATGAGGAGCTGACAGCCCACCTGGATCCTGTAGCACCACCGGCTAGGGAAACACACAAAACTTAAAATTACACGACAGCCCTCCATCCTTTTAACACCCAAGTATCCTTTCCAACTTGTAAGGGAACTTATATTATGTGCTTCAATTACCGGAAGGCGAGCCTGCACCAATGTCACGGAGTGACGCTGGAGAGAATCCCATTATGGGGGATGACGTAGATGACCCCACATGTGGAGGCGAGGTAGCAGCTGGAGAAGGACTTGCAGCTGAAGAAGGGGTAGCAGCGGTAGCAGCTGGAGATGGTGTTGCTGCTGGAGATGGTGGCGATGACGTCACGACGTACGATCAATGCCGTTGGGGATGCTTAAGCATCCTCAAAGGGAAGCACCCCTCAATTCAGCATATCCACCTGACCAGAGACGCAACTGCGTTTGCAAAGTGTCGCTTCCTTAATACAGTGTCTATGGTTAGACGGGAACGCTGGTGTGTGCACCGTTGCTGTTTTGTATGGGTATCTATACATCTAATTGTTAACATAGATGTATAGACATTAAAATAGGAATATATTTGTATGCATATTGGTATGTACACCATGTTCCTAATTATTATGCAATTGTTCTTTTTCTCTGTTTTTCCTAAAGGGTTGGTGCACATGACAGTCAGTGTAATAAAAGTCATTATGCGTTGGAGTATATATCGAATTTTATTGAAGAAACCTCCCAATGAAAACAGTATTGTTAGGAACGGCGGAACGCACTAAATAAAAATAAATAATAAAGTGCGTTCGCCGCTCGGGGTCCACCATGCAGTAGGTGTTACACCACTGCTAGGTAATGACAGACAAGCAATATGGCGGTATAATGCACACGGGTTAGACTTCACCCGAAGTGCGCAAAGCGGGCTCTGTTCACACACAGAGGCGCCGCAACATAAACATACGAAAATGCTGAGCGTGTTAGTGTCACAGACCACAGGGAAATGCACACACAGTATCTGGTCACAGGAGCAGGACCCAAGGCAGAGGAATTGCGTCCGTCTAGACCTACCGTGTGTGCGGCGTCGCTACTGCGGACGCCAAGGAGGGCTGCAACTGCAGCGCGGCGTAGGGCACAGCCGCTAGTCGACAAAGCTAGGAAGCAGGCACAATGTCGGACGCTAGAGTAGAGGTGCGGTGTGCACAGTGGCCTAAGGCTTGCCACTGACTGGCGCTGACTGCTGCACTAATTCCCTAACCACATGCGTAATATCAGAGGGAAGGGGGTTCAAATGAGTCAGTCACCAGAGTCATACATCCGTCACCATTCACACATTTAGCTTGAAAAGTCTATACTAGTGCATGGCCGAATGGTCATGCGCGCTTTTTATAGCCGTGCGGGACCTTCCAGATCTCCAAGATGGACCAATGAGATCTGGAGCAGGACCTGGGCACGTGACTCCCGATCTCCAATGGGACATTGCCTCGTGAGCATGCACAGTAGGAGCACAGAGGAACTTAGTCTCTGGAGCGGTCTGCTGCAGAGTAATCTTCTATGCAGTAGATAGACGGCAGGAGACCGCAGAATGTGAGGCTCTGGCTTCCTGCAGAGCAGACGCAGAAACCAGACGCCTAACAACTATAGTCTTAAAAAAAAATAGCACTGTTCCAAATTATTAGGCACAGTAGAGTTTATAAAAATGTGATATGTTTTAATGAAATGAAAATGCTCATTTGTTGAATTTGCAGCATTAGGAGGTCACCTCGGATTAAGAGAGCAGCTGCTAAAAAGCTAAATATATAATTATATATACACTCACTGGCCACTTTATTAGGTACACCATGCTAGTAAGGGGTTGGACCCCCTTTTGCCTTCAGAACTGCCTCAATTCTTCGTGGCAGAGATTCAACAAGGTGCTGGAAGCATTCCTCAGAGATTTTGGACCATATTGACATGATGGCATCACACAGTTGGCGCAGATTTGTCGGCTGCACATCCCTGATGCGAATCTCCCGTTCCACCACATCCCAAAGATGCTCTATTGGATTGAGATCTGGTGACTGAGGAGGCCATTTGAGTACAGTAAACTCATTGTCATGTTCAAGAAACCAATCTGAGATGATTCGAGCTTTATGACATGGCGCATTATCCTGCTGAAAGTAGCCATCAGATGTTGGGTACATTGTGGTCATAAAGGGATGGACATGGTCAGCAACAATACTCAGGTAGGCTGTGGCGTTGCAACGATGCTCAATTGGTACCAAGGGGCCCAAAGAGTGCCCAGAAAAAATTCCCCACACCATGGCACCACCACCACCAGCCTGAACCGTTGATACAAGGCAGGATGGATCCATGCTTTCATGTTGTTTACGCCAAATTCTGACCCTACCATCCGAATGTTGCAGCAGAAATCGAGACTCATCAGACCAGGCAACGTTTTTCCAATCTTCTACTGTCCAATTTCGATGAGCTTGTGCAAATTGTAGCCTCAGTTTCCTGTTCTTAGCTGAGAGGAGTGGTACCCAGTGTGGTCTTCTGCTGCTGTAGCCCATCTGCCTCAAAGTTCGACACACTGTGCGTTCAGAGATGCTCTTCTGCCTACCTTGGTTGTAACGGGTGGCAATTTGAGTCACTGTTGCCTTTCTATCAGCTCGAACCAGTCTGCCCATTCTCCTCTGACCTCTGGCATCAACATGGCATTTCCGGCCACAGAACTGCCGCTCACTGGATTTTTTTTCTTTTTCGGACCATTCTCTGTAAACCCTAGAGATGGTTGTGCGTGAAAATCCCAGTAGATCAGCAGTTTCTGAAATTCTCAGACCAGCCCTTCTGGCACCAACAATCATGCCACGTTCAAAGGCACTCAAATCACCTTTCTTCCCCATACTGATGCTCGGTTTGAACTGCAGGAGATTGTCTTGACCATGTCTACATGCCTAAATGCACCGAGTTGCCGCCATGTGATTGGCTGATTAGAAATTAAGTCTTAACACACAGTTGGACAGGTGTACCTAATAAAGTGGCCAGTGAGTGTATATATAGAGAGAGAGAGAGGAAAGAGAGTGCACAAAGGGCTGCACATGTGTACGGCCCTATTAAAATCAACGTGGCTGCCACACGTATGCGCATAGCGGACCGCTGCGTGCACAGGCCCTTATTAGTGAAAGAACAACAAAGCTTTTGTAAAGTAAAACGTAAAGTTTATTACAAAAATCATTACAGATAATGAAAGGACTGTATAAAAAAACGGAAAAAATTTGGTTCATCTTTCATCGTTTTTAAGAAATCTCAAGATGGAAGAGGCCAGGAGCCATTTGGTGAGCTGCATTTCTTGCTACATGTTCACAGATTTACCAGTGGAAAAGCCAAACTTCACATGCCACAAATGCAAGCTTGTATCCCTGTTGGAGAAAAAGTTGCAAAATCTCGAAGAGAGGTTAGCTACGTTGAAGATCATTAAGGAAGGTGAAGAGTTCTTGGACAGAGCAGAATTATCTCTTCATGTTACAGAAAGAGAAGAAATTCGAAGTGCACCTGAAGAAACAGAGGAATGGAGACATGTGACCCAGAGAAGCAGGAGGATCAGGAGGCAGTCAGCACCCATACTTCTCAGGAACCAGTACCAGGCTCTCACGCAGGAAAACGATGAAGAAATACATCAGGATAAGACTTTGCCAACAAACAGCAACCTTGTACGCCTTCAGAGTCCTCCTGGATGGAGAAAGAAAAATGTTGTGAAGAAGAAACGGAGAGTGGTGGTCATGGGGGATTCCCTGTTGAGAGGAACAGAGGCCGCTATCTGCAGACCGGATATAACTTCAAGAGAAATGTGCTGTCTTCCAGGTGCAAAAATTAAAGATGTGTCTGAAAGGATATCAGAACTGTTCAGACCTACAGATGACTACCCATTCCTGCTACTACATGTGGGGACAAATGACACCGCAAGAAACGACCTGGAAACCATCTGCAGAGACTTTGAAGACTTAGGCAAGAAAGTGAAAGAACTGGGAGCGCAGGTGGTCTTCTCTTCCATCCTCCCAGTGGATGGCCATGGAACAAGGAGGTGGAATAAGATTCTGCAGGTGAACAACTGGCTACGTCAATGGTGCCGTCAGCAACGATTTGGATTTCTGGATCACGGAGTGAACTACTTATACGATGGACTACTTGCTAGAGATGGGGTGCACCTTACGAAGACTGGAAAGCATGTATTTGGAAGTCGCCTTGCTACACTTGTAAGGAGAGCTTTAAACTAGAACAACATGGGAAGGGAAGCAAAAGACCAGAAAAAGCCATACACCTGACAAATGCTATTGAGAACTCTGCTATTAGAAGTGGAAAGGAAGAACAAAGACGAAAGAATCTAATTAATAAAAATATTGGAGAAAGTGAAACCAATCACAAACTAAAATGTTTCTATACTAATGCACAAAGCATGGACAACAAAAAAGGAGAATTGGAACTACTAACACAGGAAAAGAAATATGATGTCATTGGTGGGACAATACACATGATTGGAATACAAGACTAGAAGGATACAACTTATTTGCAAGAAACAGACTTGATAAACGAGGAGGGGGTGTCGCATTGTATGTTCGAAACGCGTATATCTGCACAGAGATTGAAGCTTCAGAGACTGGGAGTTCTGTGGAAACTGTTTGGGTAAGAATACAAGGACAGAACAATGGAAAGGACACCATTGTAGGCATTTACTACAGGCCGCCTGTGCAAGCTGAAGATATGGATGAACTCTTTATGCATCAAATGGCCAAGTTCTCCAAAAAATATGACATAGTTGTCATGGGAGATTTCAACTATCCAGACATTTGTTGGGAATCTCTCTCAGGCAAAACTAACAGGTCAAGGAAATTCTTATCCTCTCTTGCTGACAACTTTATCTTCCAAAAGGTAAGGGAGAAAACAAGGGGAACTGCTACCTTGGATCTAATCCTTATAAACAGGGAGGAAATGGTTGAGGAGGTAAAAGTGGCTGGGACCCTAGGAGGTAGCGACCATGCTATTTTAGAATTTTGGATAACTAGAGGCGGAAGACCTGTGAAGACTCAGACGTCAAGGTTAGATTTCAGAAAGGCAGATTTTAAGGGATTCAGAAAGAGAATTGGAGGGATCCAATGGCTGGATATCCTTAAAGACAAAAATGTCCAGGAAGGATGGGAAATCTTGAAAAATGAAATTCTCAAAGCACAGTTGTTAACAATTCCAAAAAGAGGGAAGAATAGGAAGCATTTAAGGAAACCAGGATGGATGAACACAGAACTTAAGCACATGCTAAAAAGGAAGAAAAAAATGTTTATAAAATGGAAAGAGGGAGGCATATCTAAAGAAGAATATAATGCTGTCTGCAGAACCTGCAGGGCACAAATCAGATTAAACTAAAGCTGAAAATGAATTGAAGCTTGCAAGAGATGTCAAAAGCAATAATAAAGGATTTTGGGGATATGTCAAAAGTAAAAGAAAAGTCAAAGATGCTATAGGATTTTTACAGGATGAAAATGATGACATGGTAAGACAGGATGTTGAGAAGGCTGAACTTTTAAATTCCTATTTTGCATCTGTTTTCTCTCAGAAAGGAAATGTAACATCAACTGTTATTCACTGTCCTATTAAGGGAATAGAAGAATCCAGGATATCTATAAACAGAAAGATAGTGAGGAAACACTTAGCTAACCTAAATGAATTCAAGTCTCCAGGTCCAGATGAATTACACCCCAGAGTACTGAAGGAGATAGCAGAAGAAATTTTTGAACCCCTCTCCATAATCTTTGAAAATTCTTGGAGAACAGGAGAAGTGCCAGAAGACTGGAGAAGAGCAAATGTTGTTCCTATCTTCAAAAAGGGGAAGAAGGTGGACCCAGGCAACTATAGGCTGGTGAGTCTGACTTCTATACCAGGAAAGATCTTTGAACAAATTATTAAACAACATGTATGTCAATACCTGGATAAGAATGAAGTGATTAAACAGAGTCAGCATGGGTTTGTAACTAATAAGTCATGTCAGACTAACTTAATTTCCTTCTATGACGGTATCACTGATTGGGTGGATCAAGGAAATGCTGTAGATATAGTATATCTTGACTTCAGCAAAGCATTTGACAAAGTCTCTCATACAATCCTTATTGAAAAAATGACTAAGTATGGAATGGACAAGGCAACTGTTAGGTGGATTCATAACTGGCTTAGTGATCGGACCCAAAGAGTGGTCGTAAATGGCTGCACATCCAGTTGGAAGAATGTCTCAAGTGGGGTACCACAGGCCTCTGTCCTGGGCCCTGTATTGTTCAACATCTTTATCAACGATTTAGATGAAGGAAGTGAGGGTAAACTGATTAAATTTGCTGATGACACAAAGCTAGGAGGGATAGCTAATACTAGAGAAGAGAGAGAGAGGATTCAAAAAGATTTAAATAAACTGGAGAAGTGGGCAGCAACTAACAGAATGGTTTTTAACAGGGAGAAATGCAAAGTACTACATCTGGGCAATAAAAATGAAAAAAGCATATACAGAATGGGAGGAATTGGGCTAAGTGACAGCACATGTGAAAAAGACTTGGGTATACTAATAGATCACAGACTGAATATGAGTCAACAGTGTGATGCAGCAGCAAAAAAGGCAAATGCAATTCTAGGATGTATTAACAGAAGCATACAGTCTAGATCACGTGAAGTCATTATTTCCCTCTACTCCTCTTTGGTCAGACCTCATCTGGAATATTGTGTCCAGTTTTGGGCACCACATTTTAAAAAAGACATCAACAAACTGGAGCAAGTTCAGAAAAGAGCGACCAGAATGGTGACCGGTCTGCAAACCCTGTCTTATGAGGAAAGGTTGCAGGATTTGGGAATGTTTAGTTTGCAAAAGAGAAGACTGAGAGGAGACTTAATAGCTGTCTACAAATATCTAAAGGGCTGTCACATTGTAGAAGGATCAACTTTATTCTCATTTGCACAAGGAAAGACTAGAAGCAATGGGATGAAACTGAATGGGAGGAGACACAGATTAGATATTAGAAAAAACTTTTTGACAGTTAGAGTGATCAATGAGTGGAACAGGCTGCCACGAGAAGTGGTGAGTTCTCCTTCAATGGAAGTCTTCAAACAGAGGCTGGACAGACATCTGACTGGGATGATTTAGCGAATCCTGCTTTGAGCAGGGGGTTGGACCAGATGGCCCAGGAGGTCCCTTCCAACTTTACGATTCTATGATTCTATGATTCTAAATGTGATCAGTAGCCCACTATAAGATCTGATGCTGCTAAGTAACAGCACCAGGACTGTTAAAATCTTGGCAGTAGTTGTCTCGGCAGGCCTTCGCATCATCCTTGGTTCTGCCGTGTACAACTGGTTGAAGTCCTGCAATTGCGGGTTCGTTTGCGCGCCAGTCACCGAGCACCACTTCACAATTTGTTTGGTTGTCAGAGTCCACAAAGCCAGGCGGACTGTAAGCAATTGCATAGCACCACCGAAGGAGGTTGTGCAGCACGCAACAGGCCAAAACTGCAGAGTCTATTCAAGCTTCAGGTTAACAGGCGTGTGGAAAACTCTGAAGCGGTTGGCCATGATGCCAAAGGCATTTTTTACAACCCATCGTGCTCTTGACAACCGGTAATTGAAAAGTCGTCTTTCTTCCGTAAGACTTTTTGAGGGAATGATTTGAGAAGATTGGCATGAAGGGGGAAGGCTTCATCACCAACAAAAACAAAATTAAGGTTGCCTGTTGTCTCCGAGTTGGGAGACAAGTGCAGGTCATAGTTGTTCAATCGCTCTCCAAAACGTGTGTGCTCTAAAACACCACCATCAGAAACCCTGCCATTCATGCCAACATCAACATTTATAAATTCGTAATTGGCATTAACAAGGGCCATCAGGATGACGCTGAAATAGCCCTTATAACTGTAGAAATAGGATCCGCTGTTCAGTGGTTGAGTGATCCACACATATTTCCTGTCCAAAGCCCCACCACAGTTAGGGAACTGCCAAAGCTGCTCAAAATCTGAAGCAATTATTTTCCATTTCGCCTCCGTTTTGGGAAACTGAATGTAGCTCCGTAGACTGTGGACAATCGCATTACATGTCTCCGGCATTAAAACAGTGAGCAGGGACCTTGAAACAGCTGCAGAAAATTGTAAGTCTTGCAGTGAGCGTCCCGTGGCCTGGAATCGCAGCATGACTGCCAATCTTTCGTCTGCCGGGACAGCAGCACGCATTGCTGTATCCTTCCATTGAATAAGTGGCTTAACACTTTCCAGTTACAGTTTGAAGGATTGGGTCGTCCTCTCAGGGCTGGCGGGTACTAGGTTCCGGGCCCGATGAGCTTCAATGGGGGATGTCACGGTAGCTGGGACCCGGCCCGTGGCCCTGGGCACCCATTGTAAAAGGGGAAAACTTCAGTGTGCTTAGGTTGATTAAAGTTTATGAATGATTCGTGATGCCACCTGTGGTGTTCGGCAATGAAGATGTTAAGCCGACGCTGCAGACAGATCCTCTGGGACAGATGGTGTGGTACAGCAAGGATGTTATAGCCCTCCACAGGCAGGGCTGTAGTCCCAGGGCAGTGTAGGTAAAGTGACACGTAGATGGTGCAGTGTCAGGCGCGGGGGGGGGGACGTAGCAGTGCTGAGTAGGTTGGCGCAGGAATAAGTGGAGGACACCAGGGCATGTAGTTCCAAAGCTTTACTCACAGTCTGCTGTGGTACAAGGGCCCGCATCCGTGCCGTGTCCTCCGGGTCAGGAGCTCAGCCAACTTCCAGGCAAGATGAAGTCCTCCTTTCCAACACTCCGCCAACTTGTGCCTTTTCTGAACGTCTCCCTCTTAGCGCCTAGAGTGAAGTACTCACAGTACTGAGTTACACTGGAGTTCCTCCTGTCAGATGTTCCTATAATAATAGTAATCTTGATTTTTATATAGCGCTAACATATTCCGCAGCGCTTTACAGTTTTGCACACATTTTCATCATTGTCCCCGATGGGGCTCACAATCTAAATTCCCTATCAGTATGTCTTTAGAGTGTGGGAGGCAACCGGAGTACCCGAAGGAAACCCTCGCAAACACGGGGAGAACATACAAACTCCTTTCAGATGTTGTCCTTGGTGAACTCTACTTGTACGGTAGACAGCTGTAGCCTGCTTCGGGGAATCCTTGCTACCTAGTCTTGGCTCACTCACGATGCTGTTGTGCCCCCAAGTCTGGTGTGGGAATAAAGTGGTGACAACTTCTATTCCTCCGGTGTCTGCTGCAGGACCATTAGTATCCATACAACCTCGGGGACCGGACCCCGGCCTTGCGCTGTGAACTGGGGAAGGGTTCTGCTCTAACCCTAGTCCTTAGTTCCTTTCTTCTCTTCACGTTCTGTACAAATCATTTCCTGCTTATGGAGAGTGTCAGGCTTTCTATCAATGACCCTTTAATGTGCCAGCAGACCCAGGTCACTGAGGTTGGCTGCAGCACTTCCTTCCCTCCATCCCACTCAGGGGATCTTCTCTCCTCCTCTGACTCCGTCAGACTCTCCAATCCTAAACTCTTCCCGCTCTTTTAGTGCAAACTAAACTCCACCCGCTTCCCAGCACGCTTCGTGTTCCAAGCAGGGAGTCACCAAAGGGTGCTTTGCTACACTACTGTCTTGTGTGGGATGCAGGTGTTGGAGCATGGTCAGGTGTCTCCACCTTACCTGGATGGTGGGGTACCACACCTCAGGAGGAGGTGCAGTACCTCTGTGGCGACTGAACCCTCAGGGGCTCCACATACCCCCCCGTTAAACACAGCACGTCCGCGGGCTGCAAAAGAAACAAAGATGGAAAAATACAGGAACACACAAAAAATTTTTGGAATGCTTAATAAACAATTCTTATCTAAACTTCCCAATGTGGGAGGCACTGACTCTTGAACATTGCAAACAATTTTAACTAACTATCTATGTCTAAATACAGTAGCTAATTCAAAGTGCTATTAGCAGTAAACTCACTATCAATTCAAGTATTATCATAAACACATTTCATCATCACTTCTTATTTTTCCTTCACATTTTACTATTACTCTTGAACCTTAAGTGACAACTGCTGATGCCTGGTTCGTCATCTGCAAATTTTAAATCTTTATTCAAATATTAGCATGAGTAAAACATTTGCTATTAATCAGATTTCTAAATCTCACTACCAACTGTAAAATCTGTTCTATCAAAAATGCTAAACATTATTATTAAGTGCAATTATGTAAGTTAGACACTGGTCCAGCCAAGTTGCCTTGAAATGTCCTTATTCTAAGAGCAATATCGCCAATCATTGAGGTAGACCTTATTTCTAAAAGGCCTATGTAAAACCAAGAAAGGGCACCTAAAGAGGTGCAACTATATACATTACAGTTCTGGATCATTCAGTGTCCATGATCTCCACAGTTCTATGAAAATGTTATAAAAAGAGAGAAGAGCCAGCACTGCCAGTGGTCAGAACGCATAACATGAGGTGCATATGCACATATCTTACTGCATTCAAAATGAGACATTTAGCAAAATATTGATCAATATATTGAGCCACCCCGCCACGCCAAGGCAATCTCATATGGGGGGTCCTACTCTACATTTTTATTATTCACTGTGCCATTGCGGCCTCCTAAATGTTTTAAAAGCAAGACCATATCAAATGCAATCCATACCTGAAGCATATGCTTCAGGTATGGATTGCATTTGATATGGTCTTGCTTTTAAAACATTTAGGAGGCCGCAATGGCACAGTGAATAAATAAAAATGTAGAGTAGGACCCCCCATATGAGATTGCCTTGGCGTGGCGGGGTGGCTCAATATATTGATCAATATTTTGCTAAATGTCTCATTTTGAATGCAGTAAGATATGTGCATATGCACCTCATGTTATGCGTTCTGACCACTGGCAGTGCTGGCTCTTCTCTTTTTTTATTGCAAATTGGTTTTGTGGCTGACCACCACTGTTGCCGTGCACGCTGGGTCATGTTCGCCATCTTTTCTGTGTTTATTGTGATTGATCTAGGCTGCTGTGCACACTCACGGCAGCCCCGCCCTGCCCCAAGCTTTATTTATTTTTGCATCCATGTCTGAGCCTGCATTGCCCTTCATCTGTGTTTGCTGGTTGGGCAGTGTGTGGAGGTCAAACCTGAGATGTCTGTGTTCAGACCTGGTTGGCCTTTATCTGCACCTGCTCCATCTGGCTGCACGGGAGTGATGCAGATATGCTTCAGGTATGGATTGCATTTGATATGGTCTTGCTTTTAAAACATTTAGGAGGCCGCAATGGCACAGTGAATAAATAAAAATGTAGAGTAGGACCCCCCATATGAGATTGCCTTGGCGTGGCGGGGTGGCTCAATATATTGATCAATATTTTGCTAAATGTCTCATTTTGAATGCAGTAAGATATGTGCATATGCACCTCATGTTATGCGTTCTGACCACTGGCAGTGCTGGCTCTTCTCTTTTTCTATGAAAATGTTGCCAATAAAACTGGGCAAACTGGAAAAACATGATGAACAACACAAAAAAAACCAAAAATAACTTTGAGGCACAACAGTGCGAATACCCTCCTGGGTAACAGAGTTAGTTATTAAGCATTGTTAGTGTTGGTGATCCCCTCCTGGGGTGCTGTAAGCTGATGACTTGGACTGCTTCCAGGGAAGAACTTGTGGACATCCTCTTCCTGCTTGGGGACTCACAGAAGAAATGGTGGTGGCAGCTGGTGGAATTGCTGCCTGAGGTACAGCAGGGGTAACAACTTGTACCATGGGGTGGTTAACAGGAGTGGATGTAGCCAGCCTGACCTTGGCAGGTGTGATCACTACGGTGGGAGGTATTCCTGCCGGGGGAGCGTAGGCGTGCTCTTTTTTGAAGGCCGCAATAAAATCTTCTGGTATGCGGCGCACATTCATAGCGTACCAGCCACGCAACCTCTGATGCCGGGTCAAGGTATCATGTTCTCCCTGTTGCAGGTCTCTGGCAGGGTGTCCCTTCCTGAGGTGAGACTCCACATCCCTCCTGCTGAAGAATACTGTAGGTCTGAGATCCGCCTGGGGTCGGCGATGAAACCAAACCCCCGCTCATGATTAACATTCAGGACCTGACCCCATCCTGCTGAGTCCCGGGGACAGTAGTGACCAGCACAGACCTTTTCCTTCCAGTCCAGATTAGGGCCCAGCACAGCCAGCCTTCTCTGCTCACGTTCCCTCTGCTCGGCTGCCAGCTGGCGGATGGTCTCCTGACATTTGGCCACTGTATTTTCCTCCTCCTCCTCCCGGGATCGGCTTCTTCCCACCGTGGACAAGGGCACTACCGCTAGGGGCTCAGGTGTTTCCCCCCAGGGCTCAGAGACCCAGTCCCAGTCAAGGTCCAGCACGACCTGTCCAGACGCTGCAGCAGCTGTACACCCCGAGGCCTTCCCAGGTGCAGGGGCAGTAGACGTACCTGGGGCCCTCTGGCGATGCTCCGGCTCCGGTGCAGGTTTGAAACGGCAATCAACGGCAGGAACATCCACCGGAATAGTCCAGTTTGCTATCGGAGGCGGCGGTGGAGCAGATGTGGCTCCGGGTCTGCAGGGGTCTCCGGTGGGACCAGCGCAGCCGCATCAGGTCCAGGCAGGAGCTCAACTTCCTCCGCTCCGGCTCCCAGGTCCTCAGAGAACTCCTCCCGACAGGCTGCGCTCTGCGGTGATGGCAGCGTGCAGGTGGAGACAGGTGGCACAGCAGCGGCCGATGGTTCCACAGGTGCTGCCTGGGAGAAGTCTTGTGCAGCGGCGGCAGGTACCGCGGGTGAAGGTACGGGTGCGGCAGCAGCGACAGCAGGTACCAATGGTGAGGGTACCGGGAATGGAAGTACCGATGGTGTAGGCCTCTCCCCGGCATGCTGCCAGTTCATTATCCAGCGCGCCTCCGGCCTCAGCCGTAGACGGTGTGTCAGCTGGGTGATCTCGGCCTCCAGCTGCTGGCGGTCCATCTTGGAAGTCGGATCGAAGCCTTCAGCCAATGCGCCGGGGAGCTTCAGCTCAACCTCCCTGCGCTCTTCCGGCCTCCCTCCTTCTTCCATCATGGCGTTCTCTCCTTCTTCTTCCTGTCTCGACTCTTTTCCCGCCACCGGCTATCGCTCCTCCTTCTGAGGGCGGCGTCTTCTTCCTACTCCTCCATACCAAGCCAGTATACGAACCCCTCAGGGGGTGGGCCATGTTGCAGTTGCATAGAAGTTCAGGCAGGGGAGGCCCAGGACAGTTCGCAGTCTTTTCTTAGGACCATTTTACAGTCTATCAATTTGTTTATTCTGCACATTGTCAGCAATCTTTAAGTCCAATAAATCTTAGGCACACAGAACCCGGTGGCACCGGGCTTCGTCATCCTGTTCGTGACGCCAAGTTTTGGGTCGCCCTCCCAGGGCTGGCGGGGTACTCGGTACCGGGCTCGATGAGCTTCAATGGGGGATGTCATGGTAGCTGGGACCCAGCCCGTGGCCCTGGGCGCCCATTGTAAAAGGGGAAAAGTTCAGTGTGCTTAGGTTGATTAAAGTTTATGAATGATTCGTGACGCCACCTGTGGTGTTCGGCAATGAAGATGTTAAGCCGACGCTGCAGACAGATCCTCTGGGACAGATGGTGTGGTACAGCAAGGATGTTATAGCCCTCCACAGGCAGGGCTGTAGTCCCAGGGCAGTGTAGGTAAAGTGACACGTGGATGGTGCAGTGTCAGGCGCGGGGGGGGGACGTAGCAGTGCTGAGTAGGTTGGCGCAGGAATAAGTGGAGGACACCAGGGCATGTAGTTCCAAAGCTTTCCTCACAGTCTGTTGTGGTACAAGGGCCCGCATTCGTGCCGTGTCCTCCGGGTCAGGAGCTCAGCCAACTTCCAGGCAAGATGATGTCCTCCTTTCCAACACTCCGCCAACTTGTGCCTTTTCTGAACGTCTCCCTCTTAGCGCCTAGAGTGAAGTACTCACAGTACTGAGTTACACTGGAGTTCCTCCTGTCAGATGTTCCTATGAACTCTACTTGTACGGCAGACAGCTGTAGCCTGCTTCAGGGACTCCTTGCTACCTAGTCCTGGCTCACTCACGATGCTGTTGTGCTCCCAAGTCTGGTGTGGGAATAAAGTGGTGACAACTTCTATTCCTCTGGTGTCTGCTGCAGTATCCATACAACCTCGGGGACCGGACACCGGCCTTGCGCTGTGAACTGGGGAAGGGTTCTGCTCTAACCCTAGTCCTTAGTTCCTTTCGTCTCCTCACGTCCCGTACAAATCCTTTTCTTCTTATGGAGGGAGTCAGACTTTCTATCAATGTCCCTTTCCTGTGCCAGCGGACCCAGGTCACCAGGGCTGCCACTAGGAATTTCGGGGTCCCCATACTGGCAAAATTTATGGGGCCCCCCTTGAGACTCCACCCAGGCTCCACCCCCAGTTCCGCCTCCACCCTAGCTCCTCCTCCACAATGCGAACCTTCCAAAATCCCTCCGCGGGTATTATCATTGACCCTAGTATTTCTAGTAACCCCTTTTTTTGTACTCTAACTTTAACCCTGTTTACAAAGCGGCCTTTTCTATTGTCTTGTGCTTTTGATTAACATACTAACCGCTTGCATTTGGTTTTTATTAGGTGCCAATCTAAAATCTAATTTTATTTTCAGAAAAATGATCTTTTCATCCCCAATGTTTGTTTTTCCCCAAGTGTAACATGAGAAATTGGACCCTAACAGTAGTTGTGCAATTTGTCCTGAGTAGGCTGATACCCCATATAGGACTATGGGCTGAGCTGCAGGTGGAGACAGTCAACATGCTGGTACTGGTCAGCACAGTCTGTGATAACTGAAAGGATAGGACTATGGGCTGAGCTGCAGGTGGAGACAGTCAACATGCTGGTACTGCTCAGCACAGTCTGTGATAACTAAAAGGATAGGACTACGGGCTGAGCTGCAGGTGGAGACAGTCAACATGCTGGTACTGGTCAGCACAGTCTGTGATAACTAAAAGGATAGGACTACGGGCTAAGCTGCAGGTCGAGACAGTCAACAATGTGCCTACTAATCTTGGCACTGGAGATCTGTCCCCCTGAGCCCTGGATCACCCCATCAGCCCCTTGGTCCCCCCATCATCAGCCGGGCCCCTCGGTGACCCCCCACGGACAGCTGGGCCCCTGGGTGACCCCCCACAGACAGCTGGGCCCCTGGGTGACCCCCACAGACAGCTGGGCCCCTGGGTGACCCCCACAGACAGCTGGGCCCCTGGGTGACCCCCCACAGACAGCTGGGCCACTGGGTGACCCCCACAGACAGCTGGACCCGTTGGTGACCCCCCACAGGCAGCTGGGCCCCTGGGTGACCCCCCACAGACAGCTGGGCCCCTGGGTGACCCCCCACAGACAGCTGGGCCCCTGGGTGACCCCCCACAGACAGCTGGGCCCCTGGGTGACCCCCCCACAGACAGCTGGGCCCCTGGGTGACCCCCCACAGACAGCTGGGCCCCTGGGTACCCCAGACCCCCCCACAGACAGCAGGGTGGGCCCCTGGGTCCTCCACAATAAGCCGGGCCCCTGGGTCCCAACAGGACCACCAATGTCCCCCATTATTAGACACAACCGGCGCCGGGGCCCCCAGACCCCCCCTGAACAGACTGAGTCTGGACAACAGGCCCCCGATGTCCCCATGATCAGCAGGCTTTGCATACAGAGTCAGACATAAAAGAAAAAGAATATTCACTTACCTGCTCGCTGGCCGTCCACCGCACCGTCAGACCGTCACGTCACCCAGGGACCGACGTCTTCTGCAGGCCTGCAGCCGCTCCCAGTCTCAGCCATGCCGACGCCACGTGCACACCGCTCTTCTGCTTTCTCAGGAATGAGGAAGTGAAGAGTAGGAGCAGCGTGTGACGTCACGTCAAGTGAGCCGGGCCCGGGGGCGGTGCTGGAATGTGGACCAGATCTGACCATGGTGCACTGGGGCCTGGGGGGGAGGGAGAGAGGAGGAGCCAAGCGCTTCCCTGCTGTCTGTCACATCACAGTGAATGAATGTAACACCAGGCAGAGCAGGCTGAGGGGGAGGACGGGGGGCCCCGAATCGCTGAAAAAATTGTAGGGGGGGCCCGGCCGGGACCCAAGCGGCATGCGCGGACCAGGCTGCAGCGCCCAGCTTGCTCAGGCGCCGCCACAGCCGCCGGGCCCGGGCGGGCCCCCGAAATCACCGGGCCCCATACAGGTGTAATGCCTGTCATGCCCTGATGGCGGCCCTGCAGGTCACTGAGGTCGGCTGCAGCACTTCCTTCCCTCCATCCCTCTCAGGGGATCTTCTCTCCTCCTCTGACTCCGTCAGACTCTCCAATCCTAAACTCTTCCCGCTCTTTTAGTGCAAACTAAACTCCACCCGCCTCCCAGCACGCTTCGTGTTCCAAGCAGGGAGCCACCAAAGGGTGCTTTGCTACGCTACTGTCTTGTGTGGGATGCAGGTGTTGGAGCGTGGTCAGGTGTCTCCACCTTACCTGGATGGTGGGGCACCACACCTCAGGAGGAGGTGCAGTACCTCTGTGGCGACTGAACCCTCAGGGGCGCCACAGGATTCCTCTGACATCCACAGATAGTTGCAGAAATCATCAGGATTCTTCTCCTGAAGCTCTCTTACAAGTTTCATGTGGGAGAATATGGACATCTGCTGCAGCCATTCTCTGGTCCACATGCGACGCTTTCGTTTGGAAACGCCTCTCTAGCATCCGTGCCTCATCTTGCTGCCGAGCTCCCTCAACCAGCAATGCAGCAACCACAACAGAACGCTCTGCGTCGTTCATGATGTGCAAACTGCAAAATAAAAGGTAAAGATGAGAAGTTTCAACAAAACAATAACACGATTATTATAACTGTACATGTTAAATGTTATGATTGCATATAATTGATAGCTGACGTATAAGTAATGGAAACGCTACAAAGATCCTACAATGGCGCGGGCGGGGCAGCAAAACTAAAATGGCTGCCCTTGCCAAAGCGTATGTACACAGACAGAAGCCAAGCAGCCCTCCATTTGCTTGCAAGTGTAAAAGCATGACCACAATGTAGAATAGAGTTATTATTAAATATAATAGATAGCTGACCTAAAAAAGGAAACGCAACAAAGATCCTAATTTGAGACCCCAGACAATGCCTACCTTGCAGATGGAACAACCAGGTGTAGTAAGATCCACGAATAATTGCGCACTAGCGACTCAGACAGGGACGCAGAAGCAAACCGCGTAGTAAAATCCACGAATAATAAAGCACTAGCGACTCACATGGGGACGCTGAAAGAAAACAGTATAATACGATCCACAGCGCTCAGGAACAAAGCATGGAAGCGCTGCTACTTAGTCTTCTTTTATGACGAGGTCGCCCAATCAGAGAATCATAGAGCAGTAGTGGCCACCAATTGGAGCTGAGGGGGCGTTGAAAAGAAAAAGCAAAATCACGCCTGCGTCACTGAGTTCTGAGACGCCAGCGAGGTCGCTCGTCGTTGTTATGGCGTCAAACACAACGATACATGCTGGCCAGCGGGACACCAGTGATCAAAAAATGGCCTAGGACATTCAAGCATGATCAGCGATATCCAGCGGGGGGGCGGTCGCCGCTGTGTGTCACACGTAGCGAGATCGCTGGCGAGGTCGCTGTTGCGTCACAAAACCTGTGACGTTTCAGCGATCTCGCGAACGATCTCGCTATGTGAGACGGGGCCTTAAGAGTCAAGTTTATCTTTGGATGCAATCAGAGGAAGCCTGTGGAGGTGTTGATAGAAAGGGGCAGCTGAAGGTCTGCAGATGACTTGATACATAAGACCGGCGATAGCATTCGTACCATGAGGAGTCGTCTGAGAACTAATTCTGTATTGATGAACTGTAAATATTCTATAACAGAATAATCTATATCCAGCCATGAGCTCAATACCGATTATTTTGAGAAATCGTATTAATAGGGACGGGCTCAGACATATGGTCTCTGTGTTAACTATCTTTGTCTTATCCTGTCCTTATCATGAACTGAGATAAGATTAATCAAGTCAATTTTCTAGAATAATGACAGTGGGGAGCTGCTCCCTGTCAAATAATACCAGAGCAGTGGTCATTTCATGTAATGAAGATGATTGCTCAGTAAATCTTGTATATATATATATATATATATATATATATATATATATATATACTCACTGGCCACTTTATTAGGTACACCTGTCCAACTGTGTGTTAAGACTTAATTTCTAATCAGCCAATCACATGGTGGCAACTCAGTGCATTTAGGCATGTAGACATGGTCAAGACAATCTCCTGCAGTTCAAACCGAGCATCAGTATGGGGAAGAAAGGTGATTTGAGTGCCTTTGAACGTGGCATGATTGTTGGTGCCAGAAGGGCTGGTCTGAGAATTTCAGAAACTGCTGATCTACTGGGATTTTCACGCACAACCATCTCTAGGGTTTACAGAGAATGGTCCGAAAAAGAAAAAAAATCCAGTGAGCGGCAGTTCTGTGGCCGGAAATGCCATGTTGACGCCAGAGGTCAGAGGAGAATGGGCAGACTGGTTCGAGCTGATAGAAAGGCAACAGTGACTCAAATTGCCACCCGTTACAACCAAGGTAGGCAGAAGAGCATCTCTGAACGCACAGTGCGTCGAACTTTGAGGCAGATGGGCTACAGCAGCAGAAGACCACACTGGGTACCACTCCTCTCAGCTAAGAACAGGAAACTGAGGCTACAATTTGCACAAGCTCATCGAAATTGGACAGTAGAAGATTGGAAAAACGTTGCCTGGTCTGATGAGTCTCGATTTCTGCTGCGACATTCGGATGGTAGGGTCAGAATTTGGCGTAAACAACATGAAAGCATGGATCCATCCTGCCTTGTATCAACGGTTCAGGCTGGTGGTGGTGGTGTCATGGTGTGGGGAATTTTTTCTGGGCACTCTTTGGGCCCCTTGGTACAAATTGAGCATCGTTGCAACGCCACAGCCTACCTGAGTATTGTTGCTGACCATGTCCATCCCTTTATGACCACAATGTACCCAACATCTGATGGCTACTTTCAGCAGGATAATGCGCCATGTCATAAAGCTCGAATCATCTCAGATTGGTTTCTTGAACATGACAATGAGTTTACTGTACTCAAATGGCCTCCTCAGTCACCAGATCTCAATCCAATAGAGCATCTTTGGGATGTGGTGGAACGGGAGATTCGCATCAGGGATGTGCAGCCGACAAATCTGCGCCAACTGTGTGATGCCATCATGTCAATATGGTCCAAAATCTCTGAGGAATGCTTCCAGCACCTTGTTGAATCTCTGCCACGAAGAATTGAGGCAGTTCTGAAGGCAAAAGGGGGTCCAACCCCTTACTAGCATGGTGTACCTAATAAAGTGGCCAGTGAGTGTATATGTATGAGTTTGCACAGGTCATGCTGACACTGCTGCTGGAAAAAATGTATTATGCAGACATCGCACAATATCACAAATTCACTGTTGTGCTTCAATCACAGTATATATTCCTGAATGTCATATGACCATCATTACCCCTTTGCAGAGATTCCTTCATCTACACGTGAAGTAGGCACTTCTCTTTAGCAGGTGTCAAAATGTCCATAAGTAAAAATGGCATTGATCTGCTACCATGGAAGGGACTCCTACATTGATTAAAGGGGCTGTCCCATAAAGGTCCTTCTCCATTCACAATGGGGACTTTGTTTTTCCAATGATCAGGTCCATAGTCCGCTCTATGCACAGAGCAGTAGTGCACATACGGTATATACCATCAATGTCGGGGGAAGCAGTGGTCCCAATCATGCACTACTCCGCCCATAATAATAATCTTTATTTTTATATAGAGCTAACATATTCCGCAGCGCTTTACAGTTTGCACATATTTTCATCACTGTCCCTCATGGGGCTCAC
The DNA here is from genome assembly GCF_039654945.1 of Dendrobates tinctorius. Taxonomy (NCBI): domain Eukaryota; kingdom Metazoa; phylum Chordata; class Amphibia; order Anura; family Dendrobatidae; genus Dendrobates; species Dendrobates tinctorius. Next base: position 14,272,010 of record NW_027361724.1, read on the forward strand.
AATCTAAATTCCCTATCAGTATGTTTTTGGAGTGTGGGAGGAAACCGGAGTGCCCGGAGGAAACCCACACAAACACGGGGAGAACATAGAAACTTCTTGCAGATGTTGTCCTTGGTGGGATTCGAACCCAGGACTCCAGCGCTGCAAGGCTGCAGCGCTAACCGCCCATAAACCTAAAGAAGATTACTGTGGGTCCCAATGGTCATACCCCATCAATCATATATTTATCAACAATCCTGTGACTAGGCTAGTTTATGATGTTCCTTCCATTGTTCAGCCCTGTTCCAGAGGTTATTTAATTTTTGAAATTCCATTTTCACATATTCCATGTACCGTACTATGTATTTCTAAATTAAATGTGTCTGAAAAACCACACACAATCTATGTACAAGTGTGGGGCTATTTTGTGGGGAAACCATCCATGTTTTTCCAATTGCGGACATGGTGATGCTCTCTTCTGGATCATAATTTCTTGACCAGAGTCCAGAGCAGCTACAAAGAAGGATTTATTCTGTCTAGCGTGACACAGAAAGCCCGCTGATTGGAATGGGCACCGGCTATTGTCTGTGTTGACTGTGGTGGCATCAGAGAGTCTGAAATGTTACTGCTAAGTTTCCCCATAGAACACAGCTGATCACTGAGGCTCCAAACACAGAGACAGTCTGCAATCTGCTTATTGTGAATGGAGACACTTCTAACCATTATGGAGTGTCCAAACTGGACAACCCCTTTTGCTGCTGCTATGGAGAACAGTTCTTCACATACACATCACGTCAGAGCCAATGATCACCCAATCTCATCCAATTTCAAATACAACATTTATTTTTAACTTTTATTGAATTAAAAAAAAAAATTGTATTTACATACATACAACGCAGACATTTTTCAAAGCATGTACATCCAAACCTCTATAATGGAGGATGCATTGGAACATGGAGCAATAAGACAAAACAAATACAAAACCGAGGGAGGGAAACAGGTACGTTTTTGGTAACCATTAGGCACTCAAAATAAAATACAACATTTTTATTATTATCTTAGTTAAAACAAAACAAAACGAAATTCCAGGTCACAAAAAATGATATGAAACAGGGACATCCACTGAAACGACAATTTTCTCTATTCAGTTAAGATGCCACATACCCAGGGTTTTAAAGCAGGTGGGAGGGGAATGGAAAGAGAAAATCTCAATACATTCCCTAATATTTGTTCCCTAATAAAATCCTTGCCGCAACCTCTGCCCCCACCCTGAATCAGTGACGTCCATTTCAGGGGCTGGGCTAAATCCTGCTCTAGTGAGCATACATTTGCTGTTAATTCCAATATACACAGTTACAGTGCGCTCGCTCACCGAATTTGATCAGAGTAAGGAGCTGGCAAGAGAGTGAACTGTCAGTGCACCTTTTAAGAAGAATATTTGGTGTGCCAAAAAATCAGAGACAAGGCCGCAAGTATTGTCAATTGGAGAGGCGAGGCTGGTTTCTGCTTTTCCTGCTCGCTCTTTCTCTTCATTAAGTGAGCACTGCAATTTTCTGCCAGCTCATCACATGTCATCAGTTCTGGCTAGTCAGCGCACTGTCACTGTGCATACTGCACAGTGACAAGATCCTACTGAGCATACGTCAGAATTTAAAAGAGACTCACGCTCAGTGAAGCATAGACTAGCCTAATACCTGAACCGTAAGTCACTGATGTCTCGTTTGAATATTATTATTATTTATTATTATTATTATTTATTATTATAGTGCCATTTATTCCATGGCGCTTTACATGTGAGGAGGGGTATACATAATACATACAAGTACAGTAATCTTAAACAATACAAGTCACGACTGGTACAGGATGAGAGAGGACCCTGCCCGCAAGGGCTCACAATCTACAACGGAATGGGTGAGGATACAGTAGGCGAGGGTAGAGCTGGTCGTGCAGCGGTTTGGTGGATCGGTGGTTACTGCAAGTTGTAGGCTTGTCGGAAGAGGTAGGTCTTCAAGTTCTTTTTGAAGGTTTCCATGGTAGGTGAGAGTCTGATATGTTGTGGTAGAGAGTTCCAGAGTAGAGGGGATGCACGGGAGAAATCTTGTATGCGATTGTGGGAAGAGGAGATAAGAGGGGAGTACAGAAGGAGATCTTGTGAGGATCGGAGGTTTCGTGCAGGTAAGTACCGGGAGACTAGGTCACAGATGTACGGAGGACTCGGGTTGTGGATGGCTTTGTATGTCATGGTTAGGGTTTTGAACTGGAGTCTTTGGGTAATGGGGAGCCAGTGCAGGGATTGACAGAGGGGAGAGGCTGGGGAACAGCGGGGGCACAGGTGGATTAGTCGGGCAGCAGAGTTAAGAATAGATTGGAGGGGTGCGAGAGTGTTAGAGGGAAGGCCACAGAGCAGGAGGTTGCAGTAGTCAAGGTGGGAGATGATGAGGGCATGGACTAGGGTTTTTGCAGATTCTTGGTTGAGGAATGTACGAATCCGTGAAATATTTTTGAGTTGAAGTCGGCAGGAAGCGGAAAGGGCTTGGATGTGTGGTTTGAAGGAGAGATCAGTGTCAAGGATAACCCCGAGGCAGCGAGCTTGTGGGACTGGTCAAGTGGTCAAGGAGGGAGCAAGAAGAGAGGTGGGAGGATAGTTCAAGATGGACATGTTGTTCCAGTAGTTTTGAGGCATAGGGGAGAAGTGATATAGGGCGATAGCTAGATACAGAGGATGGGTCAAGAGTGGGCTTTTTGAGGATAGGTGTGATTGAGGCATGTTTAAAGCTTGAGGGAAAACACCAGTTGTTAGTGATAGGTTGAAGAGATGGGTTAGGGTTGGGATGAAGACTGTGGTGAGGTTTGGGATGAAGTGGGATGGGATGGGGTCAAGTGCACAGGTAGTGAGATGTGATCTTGAGAGTAGAGAGGAGAGTCGATCTTCTGTAATGGTGGAGAAGTTGGTTTTGGGGGAGGAGGGCAGGGCAGGTAGGAGGAAGGGCACTGGGAGTTGTTGACCAAAACTGTCTCTGATGTTATCAATCTTCTCCTTGAAAAATGAGGCAAAGTCTTCAGCTGAGATGAGTGGAGAGGGAGGATGTGCTGGGGGGCGGAGGAGAGAATTGAAGGTGCTGAATAACTGTTTAGGGTTGTGAGACACGGTGGATATGAGAGATGAGAAGTAGGTTTGTTTTGCTGCTGCTAGTGTGGCCTTGAAAGAAGTGAGGGACTGTTTGAATGTGATGAAGTCCTCATTGGAGTGGGATTTTTTCCATCTCCGCTCAGCAGCCCTGGAAGCCCGCCTCAGTTCTTTGGTCAGACTGGTGTGCCAGGGCTGTCTGTTGATTTTGCGAGTTTTGGTATGTTTGAGCGGGGCAACTGATTCCAAAGCTACAGCTATTGTGGTGTTATATAGAGCGGCAGCGGCATCCGCATTGTGTAGGGAACTTATGTCTGTAAGAGGGAGGAGGGATTCAGACAGTGAGTGTAGATCGAGGTGTTGAAGATTTCTGCGAGGGTGCGCTAGTTTTTGAGGTGGGGATTGTGAACTTGAGGAGGTGTAAGTAGGTTGTGGTCAGAGAGAGGAAGAGGTGAGTTAGAGAGGCTAGATAGGCAGCAGAGGTGGGTGAAGATGAGGTCTAGTGTGTGGCCATCTTTGTGAGTGGCTGCAGAAGACCATTGAGTGAGGCCGAAGGAGGAAGTGAGAGATAGAAGTTTAGTGGCAGCTGAGAGGGAAGTGTCAATGGGGATGTTGAAGTCGCCCAAGATGATAGTGGGGATATCAGTGGAAAGGAAATGGAGTAGCCAGGTGGTGAAGTGGTCAAAGAAGGTGGAGGCTGACCCTGGAGGGCGGTATATGACAGCTAGTTGGAGGTTGGAGGGGGAGTAGATGCGCACAGAGTGCACCTCGAAGGAAGGGAGGGTAACAGAGGGCGGCAGTGGGATTGGGGTGAAGGAGCAGTTATCTGACAGGAGAAAACCAACTCCTCCACCATGCTTGCAGCTGGGGCGGGGGATGTGGGAAAGGTGGAATCCACCATATGAGAGTGCAGCAGGAGAGTCTGTGTCAGAGGAGGTGAGCCAGGTTTCGGTGATGGCGAGGAAGGAAAGTTTGTTAGTAATAAAAAGATCATGGATGACAGAAAGTTTGTTGCAGACAGAGCGTGCGTTCCACAGAGCTCCTGTTAGTGGGACTGGGGAAGCTGGGGCAGGGCAAATGTGTATAAGGTTGGAGTGGTTACAGAAAGTTGTGATTGGGTGTGGATGGGGGGTAGAAATGACTGTGGGAATGTGGTGAGAAGGACCAGGATTTGGAGAGATATCGCCGGCAGTGAGGAGGAGCAGAGAGATTGTTAGCAGGTTGGAGCAGGAGAGGGCATGAGGGGGCTGTCTGTGTTTGGAGACAGAGGATTGTATGTTGAGTAACAGATTATGAGGAAGAGGCGAGATGGATTGTAAGGATGGAGGAAGAGATGAACAGTTCCTTACTAGGTGTAGGGATTAGTGGGGTTATCAGAAAGTGAAGGATTATAGGGGTTAGAGTGGAAACAAACAGAAACTGTCACGGTCACGTGTGTCTGGACGCAGCAAGTACCGAAAGGCGAACCCATATGACACACGTGACCGAGGATACACCGCCTCCAGTTGGGCGAATTTAAATAATAGGACGTGCAGCTGGATACGCCGCCTCCAACTGGCGAATTTAGGTATTACACGTTATACATACAGTAGTCTTGAAACCCCGCCTCCAGTAAGGCGAATTTAAATAATAAAGGGGGAACCTGGTTAACATTAACAATGGTGGGCCCTGCAATAGGGAATAGGGAAGTGGAGACCTCCTGTACTCCCCTGAGCCAGTGTCCCTGCACTCCTAACGTTCCCTATGCCGGTTCCGCACCGGGCGACACACAGGAACCTAAAAACCCTAGCTCGCCCTAAACATAAACCCTCACTAGGGAATTGGTCGGTGCGGAAACTAATCCCACCATTGCACTAAACACACGGTGGGAAAATGACAATACAGGGGAAACACCACTGAGCTTTGCTCTGTTGCGTACGCTCCTAGCAACAGAGCCCACCACCTGTGTGCATCTTCTCCTCCACCCGGATCCATCACCATAACTGGATCCTTCACCATAGTGCCGCCTTGGAGCAGAGTCCACCACCAATTGCAGAAGTCCAGTAACAGAGTCCCAAAGATGAGTTCAGCTCCTGCCCAAAAAGTCAAGCATGCTTGAGTCCAGCTCTCAGCAACCAAGTCCCGCATGCTGAGTGCAACTGTCTCCATAGTCGTCACTCCACCAAGTCATGCAAGCACTTCCTGCCAACACCATAAACAGTGACTCCACCACGCCATGCCAGACCTTCTTGCAGACCACATAGCTGCCACTCGTCCCCTCTGGCTGGGCTGCGCAGGACTCATGTTCAGCTCCTTCATCACCCAGGCTCCTTCCCAAATGACGAACACTATATCACCAACAGTGATTGAACACACCTGGCTCTCTTTTATAGAGCCTAGCACCTGATTTGTAATTAAGTGCATATTAAACCAAAGAAACTAAAGTGCACTATCACTCACCACCACCGGGGCAACTTAGAATGAACGACACCACGTGTAATAATTCTAATGGCCACCGGGGGCAATCACATCACTTTGGCACCTAGCGAAAGGAAAAAAGTTCACTTATCCATTTAATCTGTCAGATCCATGCTGGATCATGACAGAAACATTGTTTACAGTGACTCTTTCCATTTACCTTCGGGTTCAATTCTGGATTAATTCATATTTTCATATCATCTCACACTTTTAAGATACACACTTCTAGGATACACACTGCAGACTGAAGTCTTGGCAGACTTGTGCTATGCAATATATGTGCTACAAAGTGCATTCAGGTGTGAAGCTGAGAGGAGTGGTCTGTGCTCCTCTTGGTCAGATAATTAAGAGTGGACCAGATGCATATGATCAAGCCAAAGTAAACAAGGTCATAAATAATTCTGGAGTAAGGGTACCGTTACACCTAGCGACTCACCAGCGATCCCGACCAGCGATATAACGCGGTCAGGATCGCTGGTGCATCGCTAGGTGGTCGCTAGTGAGCTGCCACACGAGCAGATCTCATCAGCGACATCGCTGGGGACAGGGATCGCTACTTACCTGTCAGACGCGGCGATCCTGCGTCCTCCCGCCCAGCCCCACGCGTCGCTCGTCGTCACAGCAGGAAGCGCCGCAGGAAGTGACCGACGAGGAATGATCCAGGAGCTTCTCGCGCGATCAGCGATATCCAGGGGGGGGAGCCGGTCGGAGGTAAGTATCACATGCAGTGATATCGCTAGCAATATCGCTGCAACGTCACAAAATCGGTGACTTTACAGCGATATTGCTAGCGATATCGCAGTGTGTAACGGGGGATTTAAGCAGGGGGTTAGTTGAGAGACATACCAAGTGAATGCTATGTGCAGAGGTAAGAAGTCTTTGTGGAAAGCTGAGTGACGTACCTGTAGGGAGAATAGATAGATAGAACTCCCATTGATTTGGGAGTTCTCAGACAAATCGTCATCAAACATGAAGTAAAAAATAAAATAAAGCAGTTAACATAGTGAAGAAAATATAGGGAATTTTTAATTAAAGTGTATTAGAAAGTAGTTTAGATTACTGTATGATAACAAGTAATAACACTAATTAGACATTTAGGATTAAACTTTGGGTTAGTTTCAGACTACCCATTTACTGTTAAGAAAAGCCTTTTGAATTTAAATTAGAAAAAATATACATATCTGATTATATATCCTCATAGCTAGCAAGAAATATCAGCATGCTTAGAGCCAAATTCTCATTTGACTAGGCATCTATACCTAGGCTTGATCTGGTAGTGCCTATTGTATGATGTCAACTGATACCCCCGGTGTTGGCTCCGCGCTCACTGACTAGGAGCTGCCACAATGATTTCATTAACAGTACTCCACAATGGATGACCTCTACTGTGAAGTAAGGAATTTCTCTAACAATGGCTGAGCTGACTTTGCACTTGTTGGTGTAAGTATAACTAATGACTGGGCTATTTGCCATAGTCATGGAGGGGTTACGCAGGGAAATATCCATGTTAAATATAAAGCAGGCGCTAATTGTATTTTATCCATGGAAGACATGACCTTCATTGGAAATAAAAGGCACTCAGTCACTGGTTATGTGATACTTTCATGCCTATCTTTACATTTAATCATTAAATCAATCCCATGTACAGGACTTTCATTGCCTTTTATGGTAAAACATCTTGCCTTTATCATGTAAAATGACAATCCCAGTAAATTACCAAATCCCATTTTTGGGATTTGAAAACATGAACATCTAAAAAGATCAGGAGACTTTAAAATTCAGACTTCTGTGAATGACATTTGCTGTTTCTGATATTATTATATTATTGTAGCAGTTTTAATGTTAAGTTTTCCATTTTGTGTCCTGGATTTATGACGTTCTGAATTGGTTTTCAGGCTGGAATTTGACATCAGTTCATTTTGAAGATGGCTGTAATTGTTCTGCAGTGAGTAGTGTGCAGTGGACCATGTCTTCTTCTCCTCCCAGCATTCTCTAGCTCTTTTGATTTCTCCTCACATTGTTTATTGAACCCTCCTCTCTTCCTCTTGTACAACAAATGTATCCAGTTTGTTAGTGTGTCCTGGGTCAGACATGAACGCCTGCCAAGCTTTCATGGAGTCTTCTAGGCAAATGTCCTAAGTAAGCTCTCCTCGTTAAAGAAATAGATAACCTTGATTTATGTAAAATATTAACTATTATTAACTATTCCAAGTGCATAAAAGTGAAACCTGTCCTAGACACCTTTTACCTCCTGTATGACTTATGCATGGAATGCCCCCTTGGCGTGGCACAATAGATTCCATACCGCCAACCTGTAGGCACTCTGTGAGCATCCAGATGATGCTTCCATGTCCTCCCCTACAAGCAATGCTAATGGTCACCCACACTCTGTTTCTCTTGGATGCTTACACATACTGTATGATTTTCATGGCCAACCAAACTTTATAATTAGGTATTCCCAGTTTGACAATTGCTGAATATCCACAGGATATCGCTTTACTTCTTTGGAGGAAGCAATAAAAGTGAATAAAGAATGCTGTGCTCATGCACAGTCTTGGATATTGTGACAGATGACAACCCTAGGTTATTTTCACATGTCTGTTGGTAATCATCCTTTATTTAGATCAAGCAGCAGTCCGTTGAAAATAAAGTTCTGCAGACACAACTTTTTTGTCCAGCTTTTTTACATTAAAGTCTATGGAAAACAGATCCATTAATTAGCCATTAGTTTTCTGCCATTTGAAAGAGATCCAGTAAGCAAAAAAAAAATTTCAAATGAAAGAAAAATGGATGGAATATTAACGGATCCGTTTTCCATAGGCTTTAGGCTATGTGCACACGTGTGGAATTCCACCGGAAATATGTGAGAAATCCGCATTTTAAATTCCCACGTATTTCCCGCCGAAAAACTAGCGATTTGCAAAAGTAATTAGCTTGCAGAATGCTAGCGTTTTCCAAGCGATCTGTAGCATCGCTTGGAAAACTGATTGACAGATTGGTCACACTCGTCATAGTGTTTGACTAGCGTGACCAACTTTTTATTATTGAGGCTGCCTATGCGGCATCATAGTAAAAAGATATAAAGTTTAAAATAATAAAAAAACAAAAAATCGTGTTTTTCTCACCTTCCGGCGTCCCGCGCAGCTTTCCCGATCATCGCGATGCTCCCGGCAAGTCCTGTTCCCAGCGATGCCTTGCGACAATGACCTTTGATGACGTGGCAGTCTGGCGAGACTGCTACGGAATCGCGAGACCGCGACGTCATCAAAGGTCATTGTCGCAAGGCATCGCTGGGAACGGGACTTGCGGGAGCATCGCTGAGGCCTGGTGATGCTGCGAGGACCACCGGAAGATGAGAATAACATGATTTTTTATTTTAATTCTATTTTTAACAGGGATATGGTACCCAGAGCGTGGAGGAGAATCTCCTCTCCTCCAGACCGTGGGTACCATCCGCAAATGTTCCGCTTACTTTTCGCATGGTGTGCACAGCCACATGCGGAAAGTAAGCGGAACAATGCATTCCTATGTGTGCGGATTTTCCTGCGATTCCACACAAAGAATGTACATGCTGCGTATTTTTCCGCGATGCAATTCCGCTGCGGAAAAATAGGCAGAATTAGCACAGCATGTGTGGAATGCCATAGGATTGCATGAGATGCTTTTTTTTGCGTTTACACGGCAAAATCGCACATTTAAAAACGCCGCGAAAATGCAAAAAAAACGCTACGTGTGAACTCAGCCTTAATGTTAAAAAAATGGATCCAGTTGAAATAATTTTTTTGTAAAAGTTGTTCTGCACTTTATTTTGTCAATGGATTGCTGCTGGATCGGTTCTAAAGGATGATTACTGTACAAGCGAACATAGCCTTACCTGTCTGATTAGCAATCTGGGATCTCTGTTGTCGACAGACATGGATCCTAGAGTTGACATTTGCACCTATCAGACAAGGCATATCTTGAATATTAACAACATATAATAATAATAATAATAATAATAAATTTTATTTCTATAGCGCCGACATATTCCACAGCACTTTACATTTCAGAGGGGACTTGTACAGACAATAGACATTACAGCATAACAATAAACACATAGATCATAACAGATACCAAGAGGAATGAAGGCCCTGCTCACAAGCTTACAGTCTACGAGGAAAAAAAAACATCAACTTTAATGAGGTTTTCCCAACTTGGACATTTATGGCATACAGAGTAACATATCCCCCTATGGCACTGACAATAATCAGTGGTACTGTGTTGGAAATCCACGCAGTAAGTGTTCAATTATCTTGCTGCAACACCACATGACTAATTACAGTTGTGGCCAAAAGTGTTGACACCCCTGCAATTCTGTCAGATAATACTCAGTTTCTTCCTGAATATGATTGCAAACACAAATTCTTTGGTATTATTATCTTCATTTAATTTGTCATAAATGAAAAAACACAAAAGAGAATGAAGCAAAACATTGATCATTTCACACAAAACTCCAAAAATGGGCCAGACAAAAGTATTGGCACCCTCAGCCTAATACTTGGTTGCACAACCTTTAGCCAAAATAACTGCGACCAGCCGCTTCCGGTAACCATCAATGAGTTTCTTACAATGCTCTGCTGGAATTTTAGACCATTCTTCTTTGGCAAACTGCTCCAGGTCCCTGATATTTGAAGGGTGCCTTCTCCAAACTGCCATTTTTAGATCTCTCCACAGGTTTTCTATGGGATTCAGGTCTGGACTCATTGCTGGCCACCTTAGAAGTCTCCAGTGCTTTCTCTCAAACCATTTTCTAGTGCTTTTTGAAGTGTGTTTTGGGTCATTGTCCTGCTGGAAGACCCATGACCTCTGAGGGAGACCCAGCTTTCTCACACTGGGCCCTACATTATGCTGCAAAATTTGTTGGTAGTCTTCAGACTTCATAATGCCATGCACACGGTCAAGCAGTCCAGTGCCAGAGACAGCAAAGCAACCCCAAAACATCAGGGAACCTTCACCATGTTTGACTGTAGGGACCGTGTTTTTTTCTTTGAATGCCTCTTTTTTTCTCCTGTAAACTCTATGTTGATGCCTTTGCCCAAAAAGCTCTACTTTTGTCTCATCTGACCAAAGAACATTCTTCCAAAACGTTTTAGGCTTTTTCAGGTAAGTTTTGGCAAACTCCTGGCTTTTTTATGTCTCGGGGTAAGAAGTGGGGTCTTCCTGGGCATCCTATCATACAGTCCCTTTTCATTCAGACACCGATGGATAGTACGGGTTGACACTGTTGTACCCTCGGACTGCAGGGCAGCTTGAACTTGTTTGGATGTTAGTCGAGGTTCTTTATCCAACATCCGCACAATCTTGCATTGAAATCTCTTCTCAATTTTTCTTTTCCGTCCACATCTAGGGAGGTTAGCCACAGTGCCATGGGCTTTAAACTTCTTGATGACACTGCGCACGGTAGACACAGCAACATTCAGGTTTTTGGAGATGGACTTGTAGCCTTGAGATTGCTCATGCTTCCTCACAATTTGGTTTCTCAAGTCCTCAGACAGTTCTTTGGTCTTCTTTCTTTTCTCCATGCTCAATGTGGTACACACAAGGACACAGGACAGAGGTTGAGTCAACTTTAATCCATGTCAACTGGCTGCAAGTCTGATTTAGTTATTGCCAACACCTGTTAGGTGCCACAGGTAAGTTACAGGTGCTGTTAATCACACAAATTAGAGAAGCATCACATGATTTTTCGAACAGTGCCAATACTTTTGTCCACCCTCTTTTTTATGTTTGGTGTGGAATTATATCCAATTTGGCTTTAGGACAATTCTTTTTGAGTTTTTTCATTTAAGACAAATTAAATGAAGATAATAATAACAAAGAATTTGTGTTTGCAATCATTTTCAGGAAGAAACTGAGTATTATCTGACAGAATTGCAGGGGTGTCAATACTTTTGGCCACAACTGTAAACAGGTTGACTTGACTTATGATAGTGACCTTAGAAAAAATAAAAGGAGCAGCATCCAATCCAGGTGAAAAAAATGGAAAAAAAACTTAGTATGATGGCAGAATAAAGTTTTTTCCATTTGTTTCACCTGGATTGGATGCTGCTCCTTTTCTTTTTTCTATTGTGAGTATTTTGTCCAAATAGGTCTATGGACTTTGAATATGCATCCTAAGTATAATCTGATGTGCTTTCGGCTGCTTCTTTCTTTTATGATATTGACCTATCCATAAGAGATCAGTGAGAGTCAAGCACTCCCACCCAGGTCCGCCATCAGACTAATGTTAGCCAAACCCACTGATAACGACGGGTTCGGCTGACTAATCATCGAGAGAGATGTTGATAGCTTCAATAAAGCATGTACGATTTTGGACTTCCGATCATATTTTTCTCCCAGAGATAAGACATGTCAGCTGGCAGCTTTCCTATAGAGAACACAGGGCAGGGGCACTCGGCCAAGAGAGTATAAGAGAGTCGGCTGAGAGGGTTGTCGGTTTAATAATCTAGTGACTCTGATCAGAAACCATGAAGCAGTTAAAAGAAGTGACGTGCTCATTCTTTGGGATGGCTTTTGCCTGCTCTCTATACTTCATGGTAGAGAGTAAAAGACGCCGGAGATGGAGCCACTAAAAGAGTGACTGAAGACCGCCAGCGAAGTGGCAATCCCTGCATGTGTCTCTGCTGTTGAATAGCCGCGAGACATGCAGCCACGAGTACTTGAATATATATTTTTCAAGCACACCAAAGACACTCGGTTAGCACATGAGCATGTTCTGATAATACCTTATCCGAGCACATTCGCTCATCACTATGGCCAATGCATGGGTCCCCTGATCTAATCAAGGCCACGTAAAGCCGTACAGACTGTTCAGCCCTGATGGTGGCGCTGTCCCATTTGATCTGCTGTTTTCCACTCCCTGTTTACATCTGGTTGTCACCAGTGGGGGTATCGAGTGTCAGACCTCCACTCACCTGATATTGATGACCTGTCCTATAGGGTTATCCTATCGTATAGGTCATCAATGTCACAAGCCCAGACAACACTTTTAAGCATTGCACAGCCAAAGCATTAGGTTGCCTTAGTAATGCAGGACAAGACAGGTCCTGCAATGCGAAATACTTTCCTTATGATCAATCACTGCCCACTGCTAAGTGTCTGAACTGAGGAACCTTCTCTATTAACTCAGAAATCCCTAATAGACTGATCGGGGGTCCGCTGCCCTCCAGACCTGTCCTTCTTGCTACAAGCCCTATTATAGTCATCTTCATAGAATAGTTCAACAATCAGTGCAGCATTCTATGATCACGTGCCCACATTACAGAGAAAGTACCAGCCCCCCAAGCCAAAATGTTCCCTATGAAATAATAACACAAACATAGCTTTTTATTTTCGAACTCTTGTGCCGTTCCTCTCTTATTTCTCTATGAAATTCATAGATATAGTGACAACTTGGTGACACCCAATTGTCAATGTATTCATTAATTTTTAACAGAAATAATACAAAAACAGCATGACAAATTTGGGAAAAGATGCATTATTATGGGGGGGGACATTTATTTACTAAAACAGACACATCAGGGCATTAAAAGGTTCTCTGAAAGGGAACCTGCCACAAAAAAACGCTATTACCTTACAGATATGGGGTTAATTTGCAGGTTAATACCGTTCGTATCCACAATAGAAATGTATTGGATGTGGTACATCTGCATTCTTCAGTTAGCACATGCGGATTCACCTGTGAATTAGAACACAGCGCTTAGGATGCAGCGAAGATACGTTGCGTCCAAATCGCTGCTATTTCTTGATCGTTGGAATGTAGCCTAACACATGATGCTAATAAAGCTGGCCAGTCTAGTAATTTGTGATGCCCAAAACACAACCAGTACGAAAGACAGGGGGATGCTTGTCAGTCATACAGAGCTGAGAGGGGAGAAGCTGGCGTGGACCCGTCCCAGTGTGTAGACTTCTCAGTCTCCTCGCTCCTTGTTTAAATATTTTATTAAGGCCTCCTTCACACATCCGTGTCTTCAGTACATGTTGTGTCTTTTTTCGCAAATATCACACATACCCAGTAGAACCTATGGAGCTATGGATATGTCCATCTTTTTCCATGGACCATGTGTCCTTGCAACACACACCGAGACATGTTCCATTTTTTCTGGCAGCACAGGTGACAAAGGCCAAATCAAGTCCTTGAATTACACATACAGCACACTGTGCCATTCGTGTTTAACATTGCAAAGTGTAGGAGATGCTTTTTAATTTATTTTTTTATTTCTACTGGAAAATCACTGATGACCACACTGGTGGAAAAAGTGGACACACGGATGAAACATGGATGACACTGACACCAGTACCTTTTTTCCACGTACGTGTTTTATACACACGTTCTGAGGATGGCAGGATACAGTACCTTTAAAGTATTGTTCCAACAAGTATGATGGCTTTAACAAAGACAAAGCTGTAGGGGAGTACAGCAGACGTAGGTACAAATGCCCCTCTGCCAAATCTGAAAAGACCAGTAATATAAATTGTGCATTGCAGGCAAGTGACTTGTTACAGGTTTTGCACAGTGTTCAAGAGCTTTCAGGTAATAATCTGTGCTCAATCCATTCTCAGCTATATCTAAATCAGACACTCACCAATTAGCAATATATATATACACTCACTGGCCACTTTATTAGGTACACCTGTCCAACTGTGTGTTAAGACTTAATTTCTAATCAGCCAATCACATGGTGGCAACTCAGTGCATTTAGGCATGTAGACATGGTCAAGACAATCTCCTGCAGTTCAAACCGAGCATCAGTATGGGGAAGAAAGGTGATTTGAGTGCCTTTGAACGTGGCATGATTGTTGGTGCCAGAAGGGCTGGTCTGAGAATTTCAGAAACTGCTGATCTACTGGGATTTTCACGCACAACCATCTCTAGGGTTTACAGAGAATGGTCCGAAAAAGAAAAAAAATCCAGTGAGCGGCAGTTCTGTGGCCAGAAATGCCATGTTGATGCCAGAGGTCAGAGGAGAATGGGCAGACTGGTTCGAGCTGATAGAAAGGCAACAGTGACTCAAATTGCCACCCGTTACAACCAAGGTAGGCAGAAGAGCATCTCTGAACGCACAGTGCGTCGAACTTTGAGGCAGATGGGCTACAGCAGCAGAAGACCACACTGGGTACCACTCCTCTCAGCTAAGAACAGGAAACTGAGGCTACAATTTGCACAAGCTCATCGAAATTGGACAGTAGAAGATTGGAAAAACGTTGCCTGGTCTGATGAGTCTCGATTTCTGCTGCGACATTCGGATGGTAGGGTCAGAATTTGGCGTAAACAACATGAAAGCATGGATCCATCCTGCCTTGTATCAACGGTTCAGGCTGGTGGTGGTGGTGTCATGGTGTGGGGAATTTTTTCTGGGCACTCTTTGGGCCCCTTGGTACCAATTGAGCATCGTTGCAACGCCACAGCCTACCTGAGTATTGTTGCTGACCATGTCCATCCCTTTATGACCACAATGTACCCAACATCTGATGGCTACTTTCAGCAGGATAATGCGCCATGTCATAAAGCTCGAATCATCTCAGATTGGTTTCTTGAACATGACAATGAGTTTACTGTACTCAAATGGCCTCCTCAGTCACCAGATCTCAATCCAATAGAGCATCTTTGGGATGTGGTGGAACGGGAGATTCGCATCAGGGATGTGCAGCCGACAAATCTGCGCCAACTGTGTGATGCCATCATGTCAATATGGTCCAAAATCTCTGAGGAATGCTTCCAGCACCTTGTTGAATCTCTGCCACGAAGAATTGAGGCAGTTCTGAAGGCAAAAGGGGGTCCAACCCCTTACTAGCATGGTGTACCTAATAAAGTGGCCAGTGAGTGTATATATATATATTGAGTTAGTGAATGTCTGATATATAGTATAGTATAGTAAGCATAGCCAGCTAAAAGCTGCACTGGGGACGCCAGAAAGTAAGAAATTCGCAGGACGCCTGTCTAGCTACCAAGTGACACTGACCTGGACGCTGAACCAAATTTCCGCAAATTGATCTGCTCATCTCTAATATACTGTATGCATGTACTATATTGTAAATATATACTGTACGTAGATGTAGGGGTGGTGTGTGTACATATCTATCTATCTATATATATACATATATATATATATATATATATATACACATGTATATATATTTGAGGGTTATTGAGCATGAAACAACTTTTTAAGGTCATGCCACAGCATCTCATTCGGATTAATGACAAGACTTTGACTAGGCCCCTCCAAAGTCTTAATTTTGTTTTTCTCAAGCAATTCGGAGGTGTACTTGCTGGTGTGTTTTGGATCATTGCCCTGCTGCATACCCCAAGTGCGATTCAGCTTGAGGTCACAAACAGATGGCTGGACATTCATTTTCAGGATCTTCTGGTAGACAACAGAATTCATGATTCTTTTTACCACAGCAAGTCTTCCAGGTCCTGAAGCAGCAAAACAGCCCCAGACTATCACACCAGACACCACCACCATATTTTACTGTTGGTATGATGTTCCTTTTCTGAAATTATGTATTACTTCTACGCCAGATGTAATGGGACATACACCTTCCAAAAAGTTCAACTTTTGTTTCGTCAGTCCACAGAGCATTCTCCCAAAAGTCTTGGAGATCATCAAGATGTTTTCTGGCAAAACTGAGATGAGCCTTTCAGCAGTGCTTTTTGTCTTGGAACTCTGACATGCAGGTCAGTCTCTTTCTTATGGCGGAATCATGAACACTGACCTTAAGGGTAAGTTCACACAGGGCGTTTTTGCTGCATTTTTTTTCAGCTTTTTTTAATGCTAACTTTCAGCTGCTTTTTCCATTACCAGCAAAGCCTATGAGATTTCAGAAATCTCATGTACACACATTGGTTTCTTGTGTTTTTCTGCTTTTTTTGGACACTTGCAGCATTTTTGCTGCGTTTTTTCACCCATTGGATTGAATGGGTGTTGAAAAAAAACGCTGCAATAATGCTGCAAAAATGCAGGTATCATTACTTGCTGCTTTTTTTCTGCAGAAAAGTCATGGCTGACTTGCTCTTGTCATCTGCACCTCAAAAACATTTCTAGAATTCGACCTTTTCTTACTTTTGACTCTTACTGTTTCTCTTATTCATTCTCGTCTCGACTATTGTAACCCTCTTCTAATCGGTCACTCTCTTACCAAACTCTCCCCTCTCCAATCTCTCTTGAATGCTGCAGCCAGGATCATATTCCTCACCAATCGTTACACCGATGCCTCTAGCTTGTGCCAGTCATTACACTGGCTACCCATCCACTCCAGAATTCAGTATAAACTTATTACCCTCACCCACAAAGCCCTCCATGGCTCAGCACCACCCTACATCTCCTTCCTTGTTTCAGTATACCACCCTACCCGCACCCTCCGTTCTGCTGATGACCTGAGGTTAGCATCCTCAATAATCAGAACCTCCCACTCCCGTCTCCAAGACTTTACACGTGCTGCACCAATTCTTTGGAATGCACTTCCCAGGTCAATACAATTAGTCCCCAATCCCCACAATTTTAAGCGTGCCCTGAAAACGCATTTATTCAGACTGGCCTACCGCCTCAACACATTAACCTAATCTATCCCTGGGTGGCACAGTCAAAAGTTTTACCATAACCAGGTTCCCCGCATCATGTTCCCACATGCTTTATGCATCCATTAGCCCTCTGTGTCTGTACAGTTACACACTTAACATTATGGCTGATCCATACAATCAGACTGTAAGCAGGGCCCTCATTCCTCTTGGTATTTGTTATAATCTATGTGATTATTGTTATGCTGTAATGTCTATTGTCTGTACAAATCCCCTCTGAAATGTAAAGTTCTGTGGAATATGTCGGCGCTATAGAAATAAAATGTATTATTATTATTATTATGGACAGCAGGAAGTGACCTCACAGCCAAGAGCTTGGGATGTGGTTAGTGAGGTGTCCATAGTGACAGTGAGCTATTGTGAGGTAGTGTCTGGTAGTGAGGTGTCTTGATAGTGAGCTATTGTGAGGGAGTGTCTTGAAGTAGCCATGTCTTGCTATAGGAGGATGAGCAATAAAGTTATGGGTGGATCTACAGGAGGCAGTTTTTTTTCTCTGGGGGCACTCAACTTTATTAGCATGCACAAACAGACACAAACGCATGAAAAAAACCACACCAAAACCTGCGTTTTTGACGCAGCTTTTTTCCTGGCAACAAATCAGGTTTTGCTGCAGAAAAAAAGGAGCAAAAACGCCCTGTGTGAACTTACCCTAACTGAGGCAAGTGAGCCCTGCAGTTCTTTGGACGTTGTTGTGGTGTCTTCTGTGTCCTCTTGGATGAGTCATTGCTGCGCTCTTGGAGTAATTTTGATCGACCACCCACTCCTGGGAAAGTTCACCACTGTTCCATGTTTTCGCTATTTGTGGATAATGGCTCTCACTGTGGTTTGCTGGAGTCCCAAAGATTTAAGGTACTGTCACACTTAGCGATGTACCAGCAATCCCGACCAGCGATATGACGTGGTCAGGATCGCTGGTGCATCGCTAAGTGGTCGCTAGTGAGCTACCACACAGGCAGATCTCAACAGTGACATTGCAGGGGTCGGGGGTCGCTACTTACCAGTCAGTCAAGGCGATCCTGACATCCTCCCGCCCGCGTCCACGCATTGCTCGTCGTCACAGCAGGAAGCGGATGACGGGAAACAGTCCAGGACGTTCTCGCGCGATCAGCGATAATCAGCGGGGGAGCCGCCTGAGGTAAGTATCAGACATAGCGATATCGCTAGCGATATCGCTATAACGTCACAAAAACCAGTGACGTTATAGCAATATTGCTAGCGATATCGCTTAGTGTGACAGGCCCTTTAGAAATGGCTTTATAACCTTTTCCAGACTGATAGATCTCAATTACTTTGTTTATCACTTGTTCCAGAATGTCTTTAGTTAGTAGCAGGATGTCTAGCTTTTGAGGAACTTATGATGTACTTCACCTTGTTGGGCAGGTCCTATTTAAGTGATTTCTTGATTAAGAGCAAGTGCGGCAGTAATCAGGCTTGTTTGTGGCTAGAGAATTTGAAGTCAGCTTCTCAAAGATGTGATAAATCACAGTTAATGTATGATTCGGGGGGGGGGGGTGAGTGCTATCACTTTACCACACGGCCCTGTAGCTTAGGATTTCCTTTTCCCTTAATAATAATAAAGACCTTCATTTAAAAATTGCATTTTGTACTTACTTGTGTCTTCGTGTAATATTTGTTTGCGGGTTGTTTGCTGATCTGAAACATTTCGGTGTGACAAACATGCAAAAGAATAGGGAATCAGGAACGGAGCAAAACACTTTTTCCCAACACTGCATATGTCAGTATGTAAAAAAAGGCCCCTTGGCTAGGCCTACACAACAGCATGTAACAATGTGAATCTCAGAGTTGCAATACAAAATCACATCTATATTGGTTTCCCATGGTGTCGCATTGCGACCTGCGACCTCCTGCAACTGCGACACAGAGTCTCAGATGTTTCCAAATGTATTGGATTTTCTGTCTCAAGTTGCTTACGACTTACTTGCCATAGACTTCAATGCAAGTCACATGCAACATATCTGTGATTTGGGCAGATTTTTTTTTTTTAGAAAAATCACAGTTGTAAAATATTTACATGACAGCAAGTTGCAGACAAGTTGCACAAATGTTTTTGGCCACTTGAATTAGTGGAGAATTGCTGTCACGTGACACATGTTGCCACGTAGCTCTAGGCTAAAGGCTTTCTGTGTAAAAAATACTGGTTTGCATGTATATTTATATACTTGGATACTTTTTAATTTACCGTACACATTAAAAGCACTGAAATCATCTGAATATACACATAATTAGGAGTTTTACTATACAAATTGTAGAGAAAATATCATAGAATACAGTAGTATACCATCTGTGCGGTCTGATATCGGGGAATTCAGGGTGGGTTCACACGTTGCATATTTGGTGGGAATTATACTTGCGGAATTTACACATGTATAAACCAACAAAAGAGGACACTTAGTAAGTCTGTATGCACATTTTATAAGTGCATCTACATTAGATACAATTTATACCATGCTTTACTCACTATTTATCCATTCTTTTACATTATTTATAATTTATTAGTATTTATAATTTATATTTTTTCATATTACACTTTATATTAGATACAATCAAAGTACCGTACTTTTCTGACTATTTATCAAGCTAGTTGTATACTATTTAAAGCATAGTATAATTATTTGATATTGTAGCTCTATCTACATGAGATACAATTACAGTATTTGACTCACTATTTAACCCCTTCATGACCGGAGGTATTATCGTTTTTGCGTTTTTGTTTTTTGCTTCCCTTCTTCCCAGAGCCATAACATTTTTTATTTTTCTGTCAATATGGCCATGTGAGGGCTCGTTTTTTGCGGGACAAGTTGTATTTTTGAATAACACCATTGGTTTTAACATATTGTGTGCTGGAAAACAGTAAAAAAAAATTCCAAGTGCGGTGAAATTGGAAAGAAAAAGTGCAATCGCTCAGTTGACTAAAGCTGACCTAACATTATGATTCTCCAGGTGATTACGAGTTCACAGACATCAAGCATATCTAGGTTCTTTTTTATCTAAGTGGTGAAAAAAAATGTCAAACTTTGTTTAAAAAAAAAAAAAAATTGTGCCATTTTCCAATACCCGTAGCGTCTCCATTTTTCGAGATCTCGGGTTGAGTGAGGGCTTATTTTTTTTCGTGCCGAGCTGAAATTTTTATTGATACCATTTTGGTGCAGATAAGGTCTTTTGATCACCTGTTATTGCATTTTAATGCAATGTTGCAGCAGCCAAAAAAACATAATTCTGGCGTTTTTACATTTTTTCTTGATATGCCGTTTAGCGATCAGGTTAATGTTTTTTTATTGATAGATCGGGTGATTCTGAATGCAGCGATACCAAATATGCGTATGTTTGATTTTTTTTATTGTTTTATTTTGAGTGGAGCGAAAGGGGGGGTGATTTGAACTTTTACTTTTTTTTATATTTTTAAAAACATTTTTCTTTTTTACTTTTGGCTTCCTTCAATAATCTCCATGGGAGACTAGAAGCTGCCGTAACCCAATCGGCGAATTACTCACTTGCTATGAGTGCCGTCCACTGGGCGGCGCTCATAGTAATCTGGCAGTGACAATCATAGAGGTCTGCAGGAGACCTCTGGTTGTCATTGATGACCCGCGATCATGTGACGCTGGTCACCGATGGGCTGATTTCCAGTGCGATTGCCGGAAGTTCATGTTAAATGCCGCTGTCAGCGTCATTTAACTCGTTAACAGCCTCGGCACATGTCAGCTAAGATGTGGGCTCACCACATTAAAGGGAGGGTGTCCGACATCAGCGTACTATTAGGCTATGTGTACACACTGCAGATTCACCTGCGGGTTTTTTCCCGCTGAACCGCAGGTAAAACTGCAGGTAAAGTGACCTGCGGTTTTGCTGCGGTTTGGCCTGCGGCTTTGCCCTGCGGTTTCACACCTCTACTATGTTAAAGGTGTGAAACCGCAGCAGAATCCGCAGAAACAATTGACATGCTGCGGAGAAAAAAACGCAGCTTTTCCGCAGGTAAAAAACCGCAGCGTGAGCACTGCGGTTTTGAAAACTCATAGGCTAACATGGTAAAGTATCATGTCTGCGGAACTGCTGCAGTTCTGCAGGGCCAAAACCGCAGCAGAACTGCAGCAAAAACCGCAGCGTGTGCACATAGCCTTACACCCGATGTCAGAAAGGGCTTAAAGTGCTATTTTATATATTACAAATAGTCATTTATCACATATATTTTTTGATATTGTAACTTTATATTGGACTCAACTGCAGTGCTTTGTTCTCTATTTATGTTAATTTTTTATTATTTATAGTGTATTATTTATATTATAACTATATCTACTTTTAGATACAATTCCAATACTTTACTATTTATCATGCTATTTCTTATATTAATATCATTTTATAACTATATCTAAACATTTAGATACAATTCCATTACTTTACTCACTGTTTATCATGCTATTTTCATCTAATTTATAATATATTTTATATTAGAGCTATACATTAGATACTATTCCAGTACTTTGCTGTTTATCGTGCTATTTTTATATTATTTATAATGCAATACTTTATCTTAGAACAGTAGATACAATTCCAGTACTTTGCTCACTGTTTATCATGCTGTTGCTTATATTAATATTTTAGAACTCTATCTACATTAGATACAACTCCCTCACTTTACTCAATACTGTATTTATCATGCTAATTTTTGTTTTGCTTCACGTGTCCTTACAAATGATCTTCCACATCCCCCTGACTTCTTCACAGCTCCTGTGCAGAGCAAATACTGACAGCTAGTGTAGAGAATGCAGGAATCACCAGCTCTGCAGATCAGGGCAGGAGAGGTAGGCGCTAGGACCCTGCAGACGGTAGCTCCAATGCCCTGCACCCTCCAGCCTTATCACAAAGCAGTGAGCAGCCGGGTGTGAGTGACTGTGTGCAGTGCAGAGAGTGTGTGTGGGTGCTCCAGGACTCCTCCAAGACCCCCTGACCTTCCACCCTGGAGATGATCCTCAGGTAAGGAGCTGCATGCTGTCATTGTAGCAGAGCTTGTTGCTGATTTTCTGGAGTTACTTTGTGTCTTTCCTGCAGGGATACAGGGCTCAGGTGTGCTGTACACTGCTGTGCGCCTCCTGCCTGGCATCTTGTAACTTTTATGCTACTTTGTGCACAAGTCCTTGTAGTCCATGTCTGTGCACTTCTTAGTAGGGTTCCTTTGTATGATCTTTTTTGGCTGTCTTGCCCCATGGTCATGTTGTGCCCATTCACATGTCACAATTCCTTAAGACATTTCCTTCTTGCAGGTGTAAGAGGCTCTTGCTGCTCTACGCTGCCTATCTGGCCCTTCTGGTCTCTGGCCAAGACAAAGGTAAGGAGAGCCCTACATTTCAGGCTGGAGAACAACTCTTTTATTCACTGGAGGCGTCTTTTTTCTTCTTCTTGCTTTTGAATGTTGGGTGAAGTAAAGTACATTGAAACTTCAAGGAGTTATTTAAGGATTAGGGGAGGTGATGGTGTGGGACATTGAAAGCAGTGGTGGGGGGTGGGGTGACATTCGGGATGCCCCCTCTCGCTGGGTGTTCGTTGGCTGCTATACTCGCCACTTCACCTGTTTTTAGCTGGTTGTATTATTTTACCAAGTGACACAAGTTCAGTAAATGTCACGATATAATGAACTTTCTGCATTTTTATGACCTGGGTCAAGTTTTGCCTTCACTTGTCGGATGGGTGACTAAGACCGATGGGCACCATCCTGAATTTCCGGAGTGACGTAATGGGGTCATGTTCTGCACATCAGCCACTTTTATGTGGTTCCATGCTACATGACATGTGTCGAGCTGGCAGCTAAGAAGCCATCCATAAACTCCACATCACTTTGTCCGTGGCGTGTTTGGAACATGCTTATTCTTGCTATGAAAAATGTATTAAACTTTATATAACATTTGCATTCATCGCCAAGATCCTCGCTAGTGAAAGGCCTTTGTGGACAGATTAGATTACTTGCTTTTCCTTTTATTCTATTCCTGAGCGGTATTGGAGGAGAGTGCAGTAACTCCCCGTCATGGGCAATTTATTCTATTCTAACTGCAGTATTAATTTGACCAGATTTGTGAAATGCGGTTTATAATCGACCAGTAGGAGGCGATTTGCTTGAAAATCAATGCAGAATTTAATATTTTTGGAAGCATGAATTATAAATGACTGCAGTAGTAACTAATGTATTATAAGATACTCAACCCAAGAAAATGAATAATTTTACTATGGGTCAAATGAATATAGTTTTAATGCCACACCAAGTCCGAGCCATGTTAAATAACGTATTATCATTATATTCAATAGGCGGCACTTTTCGACAGGCTATATATTGTATACCTTTCTAGTATAATGGCATGCAGATCTCTTCCTATGTTAGTCAGGCATTGCTGAACTTCAGAGGCATAGCTAGGGTTTTGTTTCGGGCGGGGGGGCAAAACTTCTGTGTGGGCCCCTAACCTGATAACCATAATCACAACTATGGTTGTGCCCCTTAATAATGCACTCCCCATAGGCCTCCATAGAGTATAATGCACGCCCCATAGGCCTCCATAGAGTATAATGCACGCCCCATAGGCCTCCATAGAGTATAATGCGCGCCCCATAAGCCTCCATATAGTATAATGCGCGCCCCATAAGCCTCCATATAGTATAATGCGCGCCCCATAAGCCTCCATATGGTATAATGCGCGCCCCATAAGCCTCCATATGGTATAATGCGCGCCCCATAAGCCTCCATATGGTATAATGCACGCCCCATAAGCCTCCATATGGTATAATGCACGCCCCATAAGCCTCCATATGGTATAATGCACGCCCCATAAGCCTCCATATGGTATAATGCACGCCCCATAAGCCTCCATATGGTATAAGGCACGCCCCATAGGCCTCCATATGGTATAAGGCACGCCCCATAGGCCTCCATATGGTATAAGGCACGCCCCATAGGCCTCCATATGGTATAATGCACTCCCCATAGGCCTCCATATGGTATAATGCACTCCCCATAGGCCTCCATATGGTATAATGCACTCTCCATAGGCCTCCCTCTATATAGTATAATGCACTCTCCATAGGCCTCCCTCTATACACTGCCCATAGGCCTCCCTCTACATAGTATAATGCACTCCCCACTAGCCTCCCTTTATATCAGGAGTCCCCAACCTGTAGCTCGGGAACCGCATGTGGCTCGCGGTCCCATGAATTGTGGCTCACGACTGTCTGCCAGCTTGGTGCATTAGCTCCAGGTCTAGCAAACAGGTATGAAGAACACATCTCATAATGGTGATTTTTTTTATGTAGCCCTGCACAGAAGTGCAGATCTGGACGCACATATGCTGATCTTAGGGGTTTAGAGATGTTTTAGGTATAGTACGCTGGAGGATACTACCTGTTAGAGGAGGTTCTTGAAGCTGGATGTGACGGTGTGTTGGGAGTCCTTGATGGGAGAATACTGAATTGGGCCATTGTGAGAACCCCTGGATCTCAGTGTACTGCTTTGGAGTGATTTCTGTGGAAAATCTTTGGTTATCATTATACCCGCAATGGGGGCTTTGGTTGACACTGAAGGGGACAGGAGCAGGAGGATGTTGCTCGTGACCCCCTCTCAGAGCTGAATGTGGCTTGTGACCCTCTCTCAGTGCTGAATGTGGCTCTCAGGGTCAAAAAGGTTGGGGACCGCTGCTTTATATATTATAATGCACTCCCCATAGGCCTCCCTCTATATAGTATAATGCACTCCCCAAAGGCATCTATATAGTATAATGCACTCTCCAAAGGCGACTATATAATATAATGTACTCCCCATAGGCCTTCATACAGTGTAATGTACTTCTCATAAAAAAATACAATACTCACCTCTGCTTCTCGTTCTCCCGCTGCTCCAAGCACAAGCACGTCTCAGGACAGCGGGCGCCATGTACTGACATCGCACCCGCTGTCAGTGTCTGCATCATTGACACCAGACACAGGGGGGGAATGATGGGAGAATAGGGAGCGAATCGCTTTATCTCTCATCTTTGATTTGAACTGTACCGATACAGTTTAACTTGCGATGATGGGTGGAAAGCCCAATGCTGGCACCGGGCTCCCCCTGCTCACAGGGCCCTTAGTGACCCGATGGCAGTGCAGGGAGATCGAGTCTTCCTTGCTCTGCTGCCGAGTGTAACTTTTCAGAGCCCCGATCTTGGGATTGCTTGGAGGTTACGCTGGTTCGGACCCCAGCAATCCACAAATTTCCACTATTGGATAGAGGATAACTTGTCTTTTTGAGAACAACTTTTTAATATAAATATTCGATTTTTGCAGCGCAACCTTGCTAGTTGTGAAGTGATCTATCAACAATTAGCTATCTGGTGGACTTTTGTATAGGAAACCAAGGATCTGATTGGAGGACTTATTTTTTTGACCAATCCTTTTGTTTCCCATAGACATTAGTGGTGTCGCAGGTATCTGGCAATCATATAATAATGTGTATGTGTATTCTGTATAGTAATTATTTCTCAGATTGTACTTATTCATCGGCTGTATAATTCCCCTATACCTCTGCCTACCCATACTTAAGATCTATCTGTTGTAATAAAATAAAGGAGTATTCTGGTGTGAAAATCTGATAGAATCAGAAGCACTTTGCAGACTTGTAAATTCAAGAATCCATGTAAACCTGACAGTTAAAGGGAATTTGTCACCCCTTTTTAGTGATATCATGTAAAGATATCACCATATTGTGCGTCCCATAAGGATTCTTTTAGGATTTTTTTTATTCCCCCCTGACCCCGCACCTTTGATGCAAAAATACCTTTGTTATGTTGGTGAAGAGGTATGCAAATCGCCGCGGTCCTGTCCGATGGGCGTGGCTTAGTCGTCTTCTCCCCCCCCCCCCCCCCCTCGGCTTGCTGACGCGTAATCATGTGTGAATATCACAGATAACGTTGTTTGCCGTGCTTGCACATTCAAAGAGGCCTCTGGCGCCTGTGCAGTATGCTTTGCCCAACTGTGGGCGAAGCATATAAGCGGTACTGCGCATGCGCCGGTATTTTCCAGCGAGGTCTATGCCCTGGAAGTGTGTCCTGCATGTGAAGACTTCCGGGGCATAGACTGTGCTGGAAAATACCGGCGCATGCACAGTACCGCTTATATGCTTCGCCCACAGATGGGCAAAGCATACTGCGCAGGGCCAGAGGCCTCTTTGAATGCGCAAGCGCGGCAAACAACGTTATCTGTGATATTCACAGATGAAGATTAAGCTCAGCAAGCCGAGGAGGCGGGGGGAGAAGCCGACTAAGCTACGCCCATCGGACCGGACCACGGCGATTTGCATACCTCTTCACCAACATAAAGGTATTTTTGCATCAAAGGTGCGGGGTCGGGGGGAATAAAAAATCCTAAAAGAATCCTTACTGGATGCACAATAGGGTGATATCTTTACATGATAGCACTAAAAAGGGGTGACAGATTCCCTTTAAAGGCAACCTGTCACCAGTTTTTCACTAAATAAACTAACTCCACCACCATCTTTACTAGCAATCAAGCTACTGTGCATAAGTGCCCAGCAAAATTGCTTATCTAAGAAACTAGTTTTTATAATCCTCCTGTGCTGTATGCTAATCGGTGCGGTCCAGCCCGATGGGTGTCTCTGTTCCATGCTTGGCGCCTGCTCTATCCCGACGGTCATCTGCCCTCCTGCCTTGGTTGACGTGGCTGACCTCTCCTACATCATGCACAATCTGTTCAACTCTCGCGCTTACACACTAGAGCAGAGTTCCCCAACTCCAGTCCTCAAGGCCCACCAACAGGTCATGTTCTCAGGATTTCCCTTGTATTGTACAGGTGATGCAGTTATCACCTCTGGGCAATACTAAGGAAATCCAGAAAACATGACCTGTTGGTGGGCCTTGAGGACTGGAGTTGGGGAACTCTGCTCTAGAGAACAAGAACTGTGAACACACAACAGACTGTTGATGATGTAGGAGACGTCAATCAGGGCGATTGCCATGATAAAGGTGGCGCTGAGCACAATCCAGCAACATCCATGGGACTGTACCGTGTGATATTGGTATATTTCATCGCTAGAAGGCGTCTAGTTTTTAGCTCTTCTTGTGTAGCAATATTTTGATGTGTTTCTTACACTAGCATCTATTATGCACTATTGTTTATTAGGCCTCATTGCTTAGATATGCCTTGTAAGGTATTGCAAAAATTTAGGCTGGCTTAACTTAATATTTTGGGATTAATCCTTTATCCTCTATCCATTAGATAGAGGATAATTACTAATCGCTGACGGTCCTATCTTTTGGAACACTCAGAATCCCAAGAATGGCGTTCTGGATCCCAGGAAAGGGTTCTCTCGAACGGAGAAGAGGTGTGCATAGGGGATAACTTAGAGGGATTGTCCACTACTAGAAGAACCCATTCTTGAAATAAATGTTTGGCCCCAATAAAATAACCTATACTCCCCTTCCGTACCGGCGCAGTTACAGCGTTGTCAGCACTCACTGACCCTGGGCTCTCCTGAGGTGGTGTGACACGTGTTACCCGGTTCCCAATGACCCAGCGGTGTCACTGTCTCTGATTTCGTACAGATTGAACATGAAGAGGAAGTCAGGGATCAGCTGCAGCCTGAACTTCCTCTTCATGTTCAATCCGTACAAAGGCGAAGACATTGACACCAGTGCTGATTGGCCACCAGGCACCACAGGTCACAACATTGCAGGAGAGGAGAGTCCCGGGACCACAAGTGCTGGAACGGCAGTGGCACGGGAGTTGAGTATAGGGTTTGATATTTTATCGGGGCCAAACATTTAGTTCAGGAAGGGGTTGTCCAAGTAGTGAAGAGCCCTTTTAACATATTGGGAATAATCCTTTAACCTATAGCAATTGTGTCCAATCAATGAGCTGAAGACAACTGGTGACAAAGTTGTGCGCTTTATATATTGGTCCAACATCCTTTTGCTAAAGAAATGTTGCATGCAACATTTTTTTTCTGACGCTGAAGTTGTGCAAAACAGAATTAATTTGTGATAGAGACCATAGCTAGTTTAGTTACATTGGTTTAAAGGTTTGTTCTCCCCCCGCTATATGTCTATATAGCCAGCAGTGGCGGAGGTTATAAAGCATTCAAGAGGGATAAGTTAAGTTGTTTCTGAAGCTCCATGAAAGTTACAGAAACCAAGTGGAACATATAACCTTGGTGTTCCCGTAATCCTGGTCACGTCTGGCTGCTGCATATAGTCAGGTATTCTCATCAAATCCATGAATGGCTCAGATGGGAATTCCCCATTAGAAATAATTTGGTATGAAACCAGGCAACAATGACCACCGGCCAAACCTTTTTAAAACCAGTGTGCAGTAGATCAATGTGTGCACTCTTGTCTCTTTTTTTTCTATTTAAGGGTGAATTTCCGCAGCAAAATCTGCATTATATGCGCAGTGTTTGCATTTACCCCAAGTCTAAAGTCACAGTTGCTGTTGGAATGAGTTGCCTGATTCAATCATAGATGTAATTCTAATATTGAGATTATTCAGTAGTTATTAATGAGCTGCCATTATTGCAGTCATTCAGTTCTCTGGCAACTTTAAAGATGCACTGCTATTAAAATTTTTATGGGCTAAACCTGTTGGAAAGTACATGTAGTGTAGGTGCTTTAAAATACTCACCAATCGCCATCTTCTCCAGTTTCCAGCACGGCTCCGGTCCTCTTCTGTGTTGCATGGCTGAAGTTCTGACACTCTGGATCTCACTGACGTCTATGCGTGAGCCAGAAGTCATTTTCATAGTGTAAGACTATGGAGAATCAGAATGAGTTTCCATAGACTTACATTGTAATATCGTGTTCCGGCTCACACACAGACTCGAGTGAGATCTGGCGAGTCAGTATGGTCATCATGTGACTCGGAACAGTACCGGAGTGGTGTGGGAAATTAGAGAAGATGAGTACCTACACTACATTTACACAGGTTTAGGCCATAAACATGATAATGGGAGTGGTTCTTTAATGAAAACATACAACACCGATTGCATATTACTTCAGGGCTATAAGACATTAGCCCACCCACAATGATGGTAAACTACCTACACCACATGTTACACATCTCAAGCCTTCCTAGCCCTAATTTCTATGCCGTTTGAGCATCTTGTTAAAGCTTAGTGATCACCTGAACTATATGCACCAGAACATTTGCCATTACATGCCAGAGAGGCCATCATTACTATTTAAGTAGGCTACCAATCTTGTACAATGGCTCACGGCTTATTGATTTTAACAAGATCTTTTACATCGGCAACATAAAACAGTCGACTGTTTGTAACAGACCCATAAAATGGTTGAATGGGAGCAAAATTAGTATGGAATGAGCCAAGGATTTGCAGCACTATGCTTGGATCATAGTTTGAGTTAGCAGTGGATTTAGGGCATATAATAAGAGCAGACAACTTTAGTGGCTTAGTCATCAAGCCGTCTGGAAGGGAAGGTAAAACTTTCTGCTAAATTCACAACGAGGAGTGTCAAGTGTTAGCTTACAGTTTTCTCGTCTGGTGGAGTTTATCACTCTCTGATGTATTTCATTCTATGTTTACTGCAAAATACTTCTCATGTGTTCAATGATGATGTCACAGAGGCAGGAAAGACCCCACACAGAGGAATATAGAGTTTGACTTATATACAGATATATAGATGTGTGTGTGTGTGTGTGTGTGTACATATATATCTATGTGTATGGGAGGTCTATTTATTTGCTTTCAAGGCTCCCATACATAACAGATGTTGGCCGATTCTGCTGAGGAGGAGTAGGGAGGCCCGGTACACATTAGTTTTTCAGTTGAACCTACCAATATTGGTGGGTTTGGCCGACTTCTGCTTAATGTGTAAAGCGGGCCTTAAAAAAAAAAAAAAAGTCTACTCTCAAGAAAGGGGCCTAATGCAATTGTACAACTTATCCAAAGGCTGATAACTGCCTTTAATTAGAGGTGAGTTTAGGTCCAACAGGTCAATATCAAGTTCCTGGATAAGTTAAGAGACATCTATTCATCTGTACGGTATGCACTTTAAAAATATTTCCTTAATTAGCAAAAAATGTTGGCGGAAGCAAACTGTGAAGGTCACCATGCACCTTCAATAGCTGTTGGCCAGACAGAGATATAGAGTTCTCCATATGGTTACATGTTAATCAACCTTACCAGAGGGTGGCTATGTCTTGAAAGACCTGGTCCTGGGTATTGCCATCACCATGCTTTACATGTAGCTATCAATCTAGTTAAACCCTGAATTAGCACTAATTAATTCAAAGTAGATGTTGTGTAGTAGATCTTTGTTTCCAGCAGTTGGATATTTAACCCAAACACCAGTGTTCCCATAATCTGGACTAATCTCATCATCATTGTCTTTCTTATGGCCCTTGCCATGTAATCATTTGTCCCATATTTATTAGCCACAACTTCTCTGTGTGATTGGAGAGTGGAGGTAAAGACTTTCGGAAATGGAGTCCACACACAGATATGCTCACTTGAAAATGTCTTTTTGATGTGGTTTTTTCCTTTTTTTGTTAATCTGCAATTATCAAGCTGGATTCCTGAGTAAGCATTCCTGGAGGAGGTACAGGCTGTGACATGGCCTGTGGAGTGAAGAATGTGAAGAATTGTAAACCTGTCCCCTCCATACTAAAGGGAAAAGTTTGGAATACAGATAATGGCATCATCTACTTCATCTGCCTTTAAGTAAGGCTTTTGTCCTTCCTGAGCTGCTTCCCATTCTCCAGAGCTCTTCATTGTGGCTTCTTATTTAATGACCCCTAGTTTTCATTATCTTGGAGGTTTAACAACCAAAATATTGTATATGTGTTTAAAAATTCATGGATTAAAAGTCTGTGTTCACATTGAGTATTTTGAGGAGTTGTTTGGAGGTGATTCTCTCATATCCTCCTTGAAAACTCTCTTTTAATTCATTTCAATAGGAAATCCACTTTGTTGTTCCTATGAGGCTTTTTGTTTCCTGAAAAGCTTTTGAAAAATGCCGGGTGGGAAAAAAGTGCATGTCATTTCTTTTGAAGCTTATCATGAAGGAAACCTCTCCAAACTAGGCACTGTCCAATCAAAAGGCTGCAAAACAAAATGCTCCAGGGAAAACCCCTTTTTAAAAAAAAAATTGAAACTCTCTTCAAAGCTGGTCCAAATTCCTCCAAAAACTCCCCAAGAAAGAATTGTTTCCAAATGAGGTTTATTCTTGAAAAATGTAGGATTTTTGACTCCTCAAAAACCTTATATCAAGCCATACACACTACTGTAGATCGCGGTCTGCCGAACGATGCTTCAGCTGATTGTTTGTTTGGCCAACTCCCATCTCAGCTTATTCTCCTATACACAGGAGTTGTTAGGCCAAGCGCTCCTATGTTCTCCATGAGATAGTCACCAGTTGATATGTCGTTAGGCAGCTTATCACCGGGAGAACAGTGCGGTAGACACCAAAATCGGACAAGCCCAATTGACCTCTTCTGCAACAATCAGTCGGCCGGTTCCCTCATACACAACAAACCATCGGCTGAACTCGAGATATTCGTGGGTTTAGACTACAATAGTCTAATGTATATGAGGGCCTGGAGAGTTTAGTCCAGTTGGCAACCAGATAAGCCCTGAGTACAGAATTGTTGTGAGTTCATTTTCCCCTTCATTACTGAGGCCCGAGGAACTCCCTCTTCTGGTAAAGAAAGGTAGTGAGCCTAATTATCAAACGGAGGCTGATGATGATGAGTGGCTGAGTGGAGTTACTGACTGGATATAAGGCTGCCGACGCCCTTCTGCCCTGCGGGTGATTTCTCTGTGGGATCCTTGGAGACCAGTCTGAATTCCTGCTCCTCTAAAGCTAAGTTTGCTGCTCGGCCTTTTGCTTTGGTGCTTTGACTTTGTTTTGCTTTGTTTTTCTGGATTTCTGCCATTCCCTGCTGGGGTGTGCTGAATTCATTTAGCTCTGTCTTCTGAAAATACCTGAGTGCTGATTTAGTTTTTGAAGCCTAGCTGCTTCAGGGCCTTTTTCATATCAGCTTGTTGGCTTATGTCTTTGATAGGGTTTTGGCAGATTGCAGACAGCAGCCTTCCTGTCCTTTCCTATCTAGGTAGTTTTGGGCTCCGTCTTTGCTCAGTCTATCTTTCTGTCTGTGTTAGTATTTTCATCTTGCTTCACCATCATTATATGTTGGGGGCTGCCTATTGCTTTGGGGTCTGCTCTGGGGCAGTTTAGATTTCCCCTTTCTTTCTTTAGGCCTATGTAATTCTCCGGCTGTGATCGAGGGGTCTAGGGCATCGTAGGAACCCCCCACGGCTACTGCTAGTTGTGTTGATAGGTTCAGGGGTCTGCAATCTGATAGTTGCCAACTTCTCTGGTTTTCTGGACTTAGCTTGTATTTCTGCTTTTGCCTCCTACGGTGACTTATTCATAACACAGAATGCCTTTTAATGTCTTAATTACTGATAGGTCTGAGCTCTGCTTCTAGAATTCAGGCATGAGGGGCAATGTCCAGCCTCCAAGAAAACCTTTCTTTGAAGAGTCTGTGTAAACATGTACTTTGAGTCATTGAGAATGTATGCAAGGGAGAGAGGGGAACAGCCAGACAACTCTATGGCCTGTTTTTCTGATGTTGAATAAGCATTAGGAGAATTATTAAAATAAAGAAAGTAAGCAAGGAGGAATTATATTTCCTCTAAGGGCCCTGTCACACATAGCAACTTACCAGCGATCCCGACAACGATATCAACGTGTCAGGATCGCTGGTGAATCGCTACATGATCGCTGGTGAGCTGGCAAACAGACAGCTTCACCAGCGATCAGCACAGCGACGCTGAGAGCGCGGCGTCGCTGTGTTCGTTAGTTACCAGCGCACTGATGCAGGGAGCTGGTAACTAAGGTACACATTGGGTTTCTAAGGGACGCCCGTCCCTTGGATACCCGATGTGTATGTTAGTTACCAGCAGATCGCTGGTCGTCCCGCCTGTCACACGCAGCGATACGTGCTGGCCAGCGGGAGACCAGCGACCAAAGAAAAGTCCAGAGGTTTCCCAGAGCGATCAGCAATACCGGCAGGGGGGCCGGTCACTGATCGCTGTCACACACAGTGATCTTGCTGGTGAGATCGCTGTTGTGTCACAAAACTTGTGACTCAGCAGCGATCTCGCTAGCGAGATTGCTATGTGTGACGGGGCCTTAAGAAAAACAAGATTAGGAGATCACAGTAGTCATGCTAATCAGTGCCATAAATTGAAGCTTGTGTGCCACAATGCAAAATCTCCAAGAAGGGCCGCTAATTATTATTTCTCTAAGGCCAAAGGGATTTTTTTTTTTATTCACCTAGGCTTCAACGGTGTGACCTCAACCCTTCCACCAAATGTAGTTATGCCCATTTTCCCATCCTCCTGGAAAGGTGTGATGGGGTACTAAAAAATAGAGTAATACATCATTGTGTTCTTCTTTCATGCATTCATCTCTAAATCGAACTTTGGTTTAGAAGGGGCTGTTTCTCTTTGTGGAAGCCACCAATTTCGAATAAGGAGACTAATCAGCCGCACAATATTCCCTAGGAAAAAGGGTTTGTAAATTACAGTATCTATCCCCTTAATAGGAAGAAAGCTGTCCGTCTAGTGGCACCTATTGTAGGTAGCTGCCCTAATGTCTGACCCTTTAACAAGCCTTGTCATGTGACTTTCGATAATTTCCAGAAATGCTTAATAGTTCATTGATTGGAATTGATATGGTCCTTATGGTTTATACATTGCCAGGAAAAATTGATTATTGGAGTCTTCAAAGAAAGAATCAGAAAATTTTAGAGATTTTTTTTTAAAAATATATTTTACATCTACACAATATGTAAAACCTCACAGATAAGGAGATGCTCACATTATAAACTTGTTGATTATTGCCATGTATAACATAGTGGTGAAGGTAACAGATAAAGAAGGTCCCTGGAAGTTTGTCAGTGCCAGCGATTGCATGGCACCTCTTGCTGACAAATTAGTTGCTTTGGCATCTGTCCATGGAGCAACATTAAACTCTAAAAGCAGATAAAGGAAGCATGTTATTAACTGTGTACAATAGGGATGCAAAAAGAGATTCTCAGACGTCAGCTGGGTCTTATCCAAGAAAAGGTTAAGAACCCTGAGACAGATGAGTCTCACGGAGATAGAGATCTAGTCATACAACTTATATTTATAGTCATCATTTCAATGAATTTGAGCTCTTTTGTACACCGATGTTCCCAGGGTTTCGGGCACTTTGATTTGTTTTATTTTTAGCAGAACTTTTCCATTATTTGAGGAATTTGCACAAATTATAATTTAAGTAAAATATGTAACGCTCACGCTCAGATGGCTAAATGTCCTGGAGCGGGGGTACGGTGTATATATAGAATAAAATATTATAGCCAAAGATTTCTAATTTGGACGTGTGCCGAGTGCTATTCAGTTGCTTGACATTGGGAAAACCTTACCATATACAATATGGTCAAAATTGTTTTAGTAAATAGCTGACCCAGGTTACTAAATTGAGCACAAGATCATCTGTAAGTAATAAAAGGATTTTCTGAGGTCCTATAAAAAAAAAATAAAATTAACCATAGGGAGGAAGTGATTAAAAAAATAACAAAAGGGCCTATATTTCCCTCCTAAATGGCCTGCTGCTCTTGTACTCTCTGTCAGTCTAGCCTTACTTTTTTGAAGCCATAGTGTCTGTGTCTACCCCCATGTGAATAAGGCAGTCAATCACTTAGATTAGTGGTCTTGTGCCATATAATACGTAATCCAGTGATTGGTTACAGAGGTCATGTGAGCACACGGGGACACCAAAGACCAACAGGTAGCATGAGAATAGCAGGCACTTTAGTATAGTTTCTATAATTATAAGTGTTATATCAATGGTATTAAAAACAGTTCAATATTTGCTCCATCAGACAAAATACTTATAGCACATGCTTAAACATTTTGCTCACTTCTAAGTGTTTAAAGGCAATATTCGCACCTTAAAAAAAAATTACACATAGTCGCTAACAGAGGTCATTAACCGCTCCTGCCAAAGATTCAGCTGCTCCCTATCAACAGAGCACAGTTTTTCTTCCTGTTTTCCTCCTTTTGACAGGATGGGACTACTGACATCATGATTGACAGCTGGCTTCCCCAGTTAGGCAGCGGAGAGTCAGCTGTCAATCAGCATGACACCAGTAGCCCCGCCCTGTAAGTCTGTGACCGCTCTGTGCCAGCGAAGGACGGCACCGCATACATCTGTTAGGTAGAAACTACCTGCCTGTTAGTGCTCAGGCACATTTTTGTTTTAAAGTCTCGGATATATCCTTTAATGTGCTATTGTCTGAGAAAAGCAAAGAAAAGTGTAGATTTCTAATGGCAGAAATTGTTTTACATCAATAAAACTGTTTATACTGAGTGCAATACCGTTTCACATGTATATCTTTTCAAGTAGGTATTCTTGGTGCCCAAAACATAAGTGGTACAGTAGAGCTGAGAAAGATTTGTGAACCTCCTCCTACCCGTGGGCATCCCCCGGATCCTCTTTTGATGAGTAGGACCAACTTGACATCATCTGCATGGTTCTGTTAATCAGAAGAGGCGTTTGGGATGCCAGCAGGTAGGAGGAGGTTCGTGGGGCTCTGGACAGGTGGTCATTGACTACAGATGCATTCGCTGGACCATGGTACTGGAAATCTTCTAGTTTATCTCTACTGAATAGCTCATAGTTCAAAGTTTTGATCTCGTTATAAGATTCAATTTGGGACCACATGGCGCCATTCCAACAATCAATGCCCAACATTTTTGCAGCTATTGCTATGTTCCAAATACTGTTCTTGTCTCCATATTTAGATAATTTTAATATCAGCTGGTACAGAAACTGTATTACATATAATGCTACTGTTCATTTGCTTTATTGGTCAACCAACTATTGATTTATAGCATTTTCATTACATAATACGTCAAATAATTAAAAACTGGCTTTGATCCCTGGAATATTCCCAACTGACTATCTAGCTCTTGGCTCTGTATTATTTGATAAAGACTTGTCAGCTGGATAGCTCTGTAGAGGGTTGATTTTAGGTGTTGCTACTGGTCTGGAA
Source organism: Dendrobates tinctorius (assembly GCF_039654945.1). Taxonomy (NCBI): domain Eukaryota; kingdom Metazoa; phylum Chordata; class Amphibia; order Anura; family Dendrobatidae; genus Dendrobates; species Dendrobates tinctorius. Next base: position 14,308,300 of record NW_027361724.1, read on the forward strand.
CTGACTATGTCTTCAACCAGGCTCTTAACTTCTTAAGGTGGCCATGAACATTAGACTTTGTTCACCCAAACCCACTATTTTCCACAGGACCAGTCCACTATATAATGTGTGTTAGATGTTTATTTGGCATCCAATATGTAGATTTGGAGAGTTGTTAGACCAGCCATCCTTGAAGGTATGGCCACCTTATTAACTTATTTGGATTGATCGATAAATAATTAAAATTTTCTCAAGATTCACCTATTTGCTAAACTAAAAAAAAAAACAAATTCTAGCATATTTAGCAATGGGATTTATCTTGCTGATCTAACAAATGCATGTGGGATTTGTCAAGGAACGTATAATTGACATTACTATTTAGTATGCAAAAAAACGACTAACTTACGCTTTGTAGTTTTCACAATTACTCATGTTTAATTATGACCCAGCAGGGACCACACAATATAACAGGTTTTTGTGCTGAGTTCATAAGTGATTGGAAAACTATTCATCAGTCATTTTAAACTTTTTATATCATTGGCCGCCGCTATGGTCATTATATCAGTAGGTCAGCTACTTTTGGGATTTTTGTGAAATTTCTTGCTAGGCCTTATATATAATCAGAATATTGCCTATTTTGTAAATAAGGTTACTTTTTATTTTTTCCTATTTTTCATATTTTCTATTTATTTAAACAAAATTGCATTTTTACATTGGCTATTTGGATTTTTTTTTTTAGACTGTAACTTCCTGTTTCAGGAAACAACACCTGTACATAGCCACAGCGAACAGATCCCAACACCATCTTTTGTATTGAATAATCTAGTGATCTTATGTAAAGGTCATTGTGAGGAGAAGGGGAGCAAGGTCAGCTGTGACATTACTTATTGTGATTGGTGGATCCTGTGTTGTCAGCTGTGTATTCAAATCCTGGCTCTGATTAGAAGAAGCTTGCAATAACTCTTGCTGAAAGAACCAAAGTTATGAGTCTAAACGTCAGTTTCTACAGACCGACCGGCGTCACGATACGAGCCCTGATTGGTAAAGTTTTACCAAACTGGGATCGTTTAAATGCCTGTCTACACAGGCAAACGAGAGGAAGCGATGCACACTGAGCGATAAGGTTGGTCTGTGTGCATTGGCTGCCTTTGTTAAAAACAAAACAAAAAAAAAGGCCTTTTATGTGCAGGATAATGGACACTGTTTCGGAATAAGTGTATTCTTTGGAAATGCACTCACCTCTAGTGTTTTTTTTTTAATATTGAAATAAACACTTTGATTACTGCTGTCCTTGGACAAATTTGGTCTTTAGCTATTGAAGCCGATGTTGTAACACTGCCAGATGTTGAGAGAAGGTCTGACCAGATTTTCCGCTGCTTGTTGCATGAAGAACGCTCCAAACGTATGGAGCAGATTTACATAGTAGTGTCTTTCTATTTCTATTATTAAACCATTACACATTTCAATCTCGGAATCTGAGGAAATCCTCGTTCTGAGGCTGAAATGTGCACTATTTGGTTAAAGTCTCTCAGTCCCATTGTATGGAAACGTATCATCATTTTGTACCAAAAAATAGTTTTATTTCTCAATAGTAGAGTATGCATATATAACTGTATGCTCCTCCTGGGCAAAAACAAAGATCGGGGTAACAATTAAGCCTCAAAGAAAAATAGAGAAATATAACAGTTGTGTGAAATGGTATGAATTATTTTATAGACCCCTATTTTGGAGCTCCACTGAGGATTCTCACAGCCTATGATCAATTTGTCTCCTCCACTGTTAATAGGAGGCCCATCAGTCAGACATGTATGACTTATAAAATAACAAAATGGAATAAATTTTCCTCCTAAATGGTTTGCTGCTCTTTTGCTCCCTGTCAGTCTAAGTTTACGTTGCTGAAATGATAGGGTCTGTGGCTACCTATAAGTGAATGGTGCAGTCAATCACTTGGATTAGAGGTCTTGTGCCATACAATACTTAGAACAGTGATTAGTTGCAGTGTTCATGTGAGCAAACAGGGACATCAAAGACAAATAGGCAGCACGAGAATAGCAGGCACTTTAGTACAGTTTTTAGAGCTATAACTGTTATCTTTATGGTCCTAAAAACCGTTCAATATTTGTGCCATGAGACAAAATACTTATAGCACATGTTTCAACATGTTACTTGCTTTTAAGTATTTAATGATCTATTGTCAAATGAAATGATAGATTTCTAATATCAGAAACTATTTTACATAAGTGTTTAGGTAGGTGAGCCAACTGGGGGGGTGGTCCTTCTTCCGCCACAAACAGACTCAAGTCAGACACCGATGTGCATTCAACAGGTCCTCTGTTATGATTGGGTCACCGAGGAGGAAAACAAAACCAAGGTAAGTCACAGAAAACCAGAGAGGTTGGTAACTACGCGGATTGCAGACTCCTAATCCTAACCACACAACTAACAGCAGCCGTGGAGTGTACCTACGATGATTCTAGACGCCTCGTCACAGCCGGAGGACTAAAAGGGGAAATATAAACTGCCCCAGAGCAGACCCCCAAAGGAATAGACAGCCCCCACACATGTATTGACGGTGTAACAAGATGAAAGCACAAACACAGGCAGGAAAATAGGCTGAGCAAACGATGAGGCCCACACTAACTAGAAAGGAAAGATACTGTCTGCAATCACGCCAACAAACCCTGCAAAAAATGTCCAACACTTCTGATAGCAAAAAAACCCTGAAGTCACTAGACTTCACCCACTATATCAGCACTCTGGCATATTCTGAGAACAGAGCAAAAAGATGCCAATCTAATAAGGGGCAAAAAGCAAACTGGCACATACAGTAACATAAGAGTAGAAATTCAGCACAGCCCCAGCCAGGGCTGGCTGACCACACAAAAGCTGAATAGACCAAACTAAATCTAATGTGTACATTAGCAGAGAAAACTTAGCTTGAGAAGACAGGAACTGAGCTGGAAACCAAGACCTCAGGAGGCAGGAAAAAATCACTAGCATGGGAATAGGGAGTCGGCTGTCTTAAATCCAGTCTGAGACTCCAGATTTCCAATGGTCGTCCTCGTTATCAGGTGGCAGGTCTCTAATTAGATCAGCTTCATTACCTCCTGCCACCACCAGAGAGAGCCCGGAAAGAGAACTCACAACTCCTCTGTCAGCACAAACAGTTCCCTCACCAGAAACCAGAGGCAGACCAGAAAATGAGTTCACAACAATCCTCTTTATTGGCCGTCCTCTTGAGGGGGGACTGTCTTCCTCCTTAGTCCCTTCTGGAGCTTCTTCTCTGTCCGTCTCTCCCTTCAGTCTTCTCTCCTGAGCTCCTCATCCTGGACTGACTCCTTCTGGAACTCTCTACCCCTTCTTGAATTCCCCTCTAGAGCTCCTGTAACCCCGCCCCCCATGACTGTGCTGTTTCGTAGCCTTAAGCTGCTGTTAAGCCCTGTCCTCACTGCTCCTTGCTCCCATCTTGTGGCCAAACTGCAGTACTACACCTTCTTCTATTTCTGCTGCCCTTGGTCTCCCCCAAGTGGCAAAACCCAGTACTTCACCATCCTTCTCCTCTGTCTAGCTGTCTCCCACCTTCATATACAGCAGTCCATGTCCAGCACACTGTACATTACCCTCCTGCTGCAGACAGGTCCATAGGTCAGTCCACTTCCCCTACATTTATATGGGAACAATATCTTTTCATGTGTGCCCCTTTCCCAGTTGGTGTTTTTGGTGCTCAAAAAATCAGTGGTAGGGCTGAGCAAAAAATCCTCTTCTGTTTAGTAGGCCCAACGTGACATCATCATAGCCGCATGATGCAAGCGTGGTCCTATTAGTCTTTTACACTTTGTCTCCTTCACTGTGGTCTTAGGAGACCCAGCAGTCAAACATGTCTGACATATCCTTGATTCCCTTTCTCAAAAAGTGATGTTACTAATATTATTTTGATACTCCTCAAACAGGGAAGTGAGACAATATTAATGCCTAAGGGTAAATCTAGATTATGAAAACCCACTTCTATTTGGATGAAAAATTCAGCACAGTTTATTGGCTTTTTATTCATTGGACAGAAGCAGTTTTCTTCTTAGATAATCCTACTTTTTCCTTGTTGAAGGTGTAGGGTCGAGGGCCGGACTGGGGGGGTGGTCCCTCTTTTACCGCGCAAAGACGCGGTAAAGACACCAGATGGAGGCAGATTTCGGGTACAACAGGCCCAAATTTATTTCCAGCCGTCCGTCTGACGGCTCCAGCAATACACCGCAATTCTTTCACGGTCCTCCGTTTCCAGGCCCCGGTATACACACACCGTACTTTCACTTGAGACCTGTATACACACACCGTCCCTTTTCAGCTTAGTGACGTTCCTGCCAGTTTGGTCACTGTGGCCGCCGTAGGCCTGTACACCAACAGCAATTTTACTGGTCAGCTGTCATCGTCAAATTCGGTATGCTTTCCCCCGGGACCTTCTCTGTACTGCGGTACTTTGTGTCAGGACTACCCCACCTGACTTCTTTCCTCCTCAGTCCCCTGGTTTAGCTCTCCTCACAACACACAATTTGTCACAGACTTCTCGTCTCTTGAGCTCCTCCCGGGGACTGGAACTTTCTGGAACCCTCCTGTCAAATGTATAACTTTCCCGGTTCCCTGTAACACCGCCCCCCATGACCAACGGTTTCTAAAGCCCTAAGCTGCTGTCAAATCCTGAACTCACACTCCCCCCGCCATCTTGTGGTCATCCAGGGTACTGCACCTCATCTACACTGTTCAGTTGTTTCCCTTCTATCATAACTGACATGTCCGTCCATCCGTCAGGTCACCTTTCCTACACTCCTCCTTCCTTTGCCTATTGTCGTCCCCGACAATCATAGTCCCTGCCTTCGTCGTTCTGAAGCTTCCCCTACTCTCCCTTTCTGTCACCTTCCACTATCCGGAACGCCCTGACCGAGGCCTCATGCCTACCAGATTATTATGCCTATTGTCAGCGTCCGCCTTCTTTCTTCTGGGGTGTCCGTGGTGTCAGGGACCTGATTTTGGACTGCTGTCTGTTTTCACATCTTCCATGTCTTTGCCTTTCTCTCAATAACAAGTCATGGTCAGCGTCCCGGTCACACTGACCCTCTTATCTCATAGTCCCTTTGGTCCCACAGACCCCCGTACCCGGACCTGTTGCAATTTTCTTATGCATATTATACATTAATCCAACTTTATAATAGCACAAGTACCCCCTTTTTTTTCCATTTACTGTTTCTTTTTAGCCAACACACAAAAAAAAACATAACAGGTTTACTCCCCCTTCCTTGGACATTGACACTTCCCTTTTTTTTCTGTATTTGCATCCCCGCTATGTCAGGCAAAACATTTTAACTCTCCTATAGGAGTAAGAGGGGAAAAAAAAACCAAAAAAACCATTTTCCTTTAACCAGGACGCAAACTGTCCCCATGATCTGCATAACAACGCAGCGGTTTCCCGACAGTCCAAACCATCTTCTGGTAGCAAGGGGCCCCACAGCCGTGGAGCTCCCAGGATGCAGGGAGTGTCCTTACAGTCCTCTCTACGGGGGGTTCATGTTCCTCGGGTTCGGCAAGCACTGCTACCGCATAGTAGCCGTGGGGTCAATACTCCTTATGGTAGGATACCAAGTCCCCCTCTTGCAAGGCCCGGCCATGACATATAGAGGTCACATTAATATACACTTTCTGGCCGGTTGCGAGGTCTCGAATGAACCCGTACCCTTTTTGTAAGTTAGTATACATGAGCCATCCCAAGGATCGTGTAGCCGCCATACCAGCCTCTCCCCTCTCATGGAGCAGGTTCCACACTTCCTGCTCCCTGGCCGCCTTCTTTTTGATGACCTCCGCGACCCAAACAGAGGGTCCAGCGTAGGCCCCGGAGTTCGGTGGGCGGGACGTAGCCGGGGTTGAAGGCAGAGCAGAGGAGGCCGTAGATGTCAACGGCCCAGCAGCCGCTGGGGCTGGGCGGCGGGTAGGGGCAGCCGTAGTCTCCGATGAATAAGCCGCAGAGCTCCACAAGTAGGCCGCGGCCGGCTCCGGTGATGACGCGGAAGTGACCGTGGGGCAGGCCCCCCCCCCCCCCCCCGAGTTGCAGGCGGGACTGGAGTAGTGGCCGGTTTCATGGACGAGGCCGCTGCTGGCAGGGGGGAATGTAGCAGCATCGGCTGCGGGCAGGCTCTGCACCAGCTACATCGGGCGTGGAGTCGCCTGGCGATGTGGCTCGGGGATGGGAGCGGTGGCATCACTCAGCTCGGCGTAGGCCGTAGAGCCCTCCGCGGCCAGGCTCTCCGGTACACGGGAGGCCACGCGCTGCGGCCGAGTGGTGGAAGCCGCTTGCGGAGCCGGGGGAACTCTCACCTTCCCTGGCGCCGCGGCCTCCGGCACATCATCCCGCGGCTCCTCCCGCAGCCTCTGCTCTTCACCCCGCCGTCCGGCAGGGCTAGCCTCCAGGCTCAGGGGTTCCGCGGGGAGGCTCTCCGGTGTTGTCTTTGGCGGCCGCTCTCGCGGGGCCCGCATTCGCTCCTCTTCTTTGCCAGAGGTCGAGATGGCTGTCCGTGACTCCCATGTGCAGGTCTCCCAGAGAGACTCGATCTCCCGACGCCATCGCCACTCCAGGCATCCGAGGCCTCGACAACTAGAGCGTCGCATCCTGTCCGGTGGACAACAGTCAAATGGCGCCAAACAGCCGCAGCCTGCCTTTTCTTCAGAGCCACTCCCTCTGTTGGGTGGGGCAATGGCCAGTTTCTCCACCCAGCTGCCAAGGTCCAGTATGTGGGAGCGGCGGCCTCCTGGCACACTTCTTTTCCCCCAGGGGTACGTTGGAGGGGGCCCCAGGCCGTCCGGAACAATTGCAAACACCCGGGCCTCTCCCCTGCATTGGAGCACCACCGCCATCTTGGACAGAACCTGGTGCCGCCCCGGATCCTCTGTCAGCAGCACACATCCACAACAGCGTCCCCAATTTGTAATCCACAGGTCAGCAAGTTGTAATCCACAGGTGTTGATATTCCACAACATAACAGTCCAAGTCCTTCTCGGTTCTACAGATGCAGGCCTGCCGCGGAAGGTATCGTATTAGCGGTAGCGATCCTGCCGACTACGCCAAATGTAGGGTCGAGGGCCGGACTGGGGGGGTGGTCCCTCTTTTACCGCGCAAAAACGTCACAGACACCAGATGGAGGCAGATTTCGGGTACAACAGGTCCAAGTTTATTTCTAGCCGTCCGTCTGACGGCTCCAGCAATACAAGTAATAGAAAAACTGACGGCACATCTAGAACTAGTCTGAATAGGTGCATACCAAAAGGTAACTTGCATATTAAATAGAAAATGGTAGCACACCAAATATGAAATATGTGAAATACGAATAGCAAAATGGCTTTAGTAATACATTTCATAATGGCTTTTATAAGGCATATCAAATATGAAATAAGTGAAACATGAATAGCATAATGGCTTTTGTAATCTAGAAAAACATATGAGATACTTAGCACAAAATTTGGCCAAAAGATGTGAGCCCATTCACCAACGACAAGGTGATCTCAGATTGAATGGGTCCCTATACTGACTGCCTAGTGTGAACTGACCTCTGGCCATTTTGCTATTCGTATTTCACATATTTCATATTTGGTGTGCTACCATTTTCTATTTAATATGGCTCCAGCAATACACCGCGATTCTTTCACGGCCCTCTGTTTCCAGGCCCTGGCATACACACACCATACTTTCACTTGAGACGTGGATACACACACTGTCCCTTTTTCAGCATAGTTCCTGCCAGTTTGGTCGCTGTGGCCGCTGTAGGCCTGTACACCAACAGCAATTTTACTGGTCAGCTGTCGTCGTGAAATTCGGTATGCTTTCCCCCGGGACCTCATCTGTACTGCGGTACTTCGTGTCAGGACCACCCCCCCTGACTTCTTTCCTCCTCAGTCCCCTGGTTTAGCTCTCCTCACAGCACACAATTTGTCACAGACTTCTCGTCTCTTGAGCTCCTCCCGGGGAAATTTATAACTTTCCCAGTTCCCTGTAACTCCGCCCCCCATGACCAACGGTTTCTAAAACCCTAAGCTGCTGTCAAATTCTGAACTCACACTCCCCCCTGACATCTTTTGGTCATCCAGGGTACTGCACTTCATCTACACTGTTCAGCTGTTTCCCTTCTATCATAACTGACAAGTCCGTCCATCCGTCAGGTCACTTTCCCTACAAAGGTCTCTAAAATTTCAACTTATCCCCCCCCCCACACACTTATCCTAATTCCCAAACCGTTATCTTTATTAGCTCCATGATAACAACTTTGAAGGACAACAGTCTTGATTGACATATCCCCAACAGAAAGCCTTATGGACATTCTTGTTAGGAGGTCAATAATTGCATGGTGTAGAGAGTTCATACAGACATATGCACTAGTATTAATCACAAATATGCTTCATAAGTTGTATATTAGGGTTATTTGTCCTGTAGGTCTGTTTTGAGATCTTTAGACTGAAGTCCTGGTGAGCGGAGGAGTATAATTAAATGTTAAACATTTGAGATAACTATTGCATCTTTAGCTCATAAAGCAATTAACTACTTGGGTTTTGCAATCTGCTTGAAAAATTTTCCTAGAAAGGCTAGTTCATGGTAATCTTTAAAAATGGTCATTAAATTTATAGATAGTTCCTCTATATAGTATCCCACACATTCCCAATGGTGGACTAATTTTCTTCACTAAAGCCCCTCATGTACTTTAAATAGCTGTCCGTCATTGGTACGACTTGCAGCTATCTTGCCTGACTCTGTCACAGTGTGTTCTCTATGAAAGATCCACTGTCTAACATCTCTGGTGGTGGCTTATACTGCTGAGAATTAAATCATCAGCATACTGGATCCTCATCTCTCCCAATATCATCAGGGAAGGTTCAGAAGTCATTATTAGCGGGTTTGGCCGACGTTAATCTAATGTGTATGTAGGCCTTAACTGGTCTCTCAAGACTGAAATTAGGGAAAAAAAATATTATAGTTAAATATCTTTTCTAGCCAAGTAAAATCAGAACTTGACCTCTCCACAGGACTCCAGATATTAATGTTACAACACTTTTTTCCAACCACACATTTTCAAATATTTGAAAGGACAAACCCTGGATTTTATAAACCTAAATGCTTTTTTATTTTTGCTTGATAAGGTATTAAAAATGATTTCCTAACATTCATATTCAAACTCGCATGATTTCGTCTTCTATACATGATGGGATGTGGTTCTTCTCATATTATTTTTTATTTTTTTTTTTTTTTATAACCTTTGGCTAATGATACACAATAATCCTATGTTTCCCAAACTCCAGTCCTCACGGTCCCCAACATTTTATGTTTTCAGGGTTTCCTTAGTATTACACAGGTGATGGAATTATTATTAAGGTATCAGAAACTGCCACTGGTTCTCTCATCTGTGCAAAACTAAGGCAATCCTGAAAACATAATGTGTTTGGGGCTGTGAGGACTGGGTTTGGGAAACACTGATCTAGTCCAATGTTGTAGGTTCAGAGTTTGGACTTGAGCAGCTTGTGTTTTTCAAAAATCAGAGAGGTCAAATGAAGCAACAATTTTTAGATAATTATCTTTTTTCCATGGCCAGTGAGACATCTATATGCTATATACTACTGGCACGATGTCATAACAGTCATGGAGGTAAGCAATGATCATATTAAACTTCTCTTGCTCTGGTGACCTTAAATAACAAAAATGTATATATTTGACTGGCCATGGCTTCCAGTGGTGATAAAACCCTTTGCAGAGGGTGACTGAAATCTATATGAACTGGTAGGTTAGATTCTACTTCAGCCTAAAGTAGAATCAAGAATATATCCTTTAGAGGAAAATCAGAGATCTTCATCTATGATCATCATAGATGAATATACAGGTTAGCTGAAAATCGGCCAGCCTAACCCCACAAATTTTGGAGGGACCAACTGACTTTGATGTGTATGAGCGCATCCTGACTCTACCCTGAAAGGAAAGGATGGAGCTATTGTGATATCAATGGCTGTTCTTTTAATTTTCAGGGAAGAAAAGCCAGTCATGACTTTTTCCTTTCTCTTGTTGAAAGCAAATAAATGCTCCCTCATGTCTATGGGGGAGTTAAAAAAGAGAGCTGTTCAGCAGACTGTTTTCTCGTGTCTATGGCCAGCTTAAAATGGTATTCTCAATTTTGGAAGTTAAGCCCTATCCCGCTTCCTGATTGCTGAAGGCCAGACCACTGTTGCCCCTTTTGATCCCGAGAAGAGGGGCACTGAAGAGCACTGTCTGACTGGAGCAGTGGTTGATCATGCACACCTCTGCTCCATTAATTCTCTATGTGGACCACTGGTGATGGCCTAGTGCGGCACTCAGCTGCTCTTCGGCACTCCCATAATAATGAATGGAACAGCATTGGTCTATCCCTGCAGTCATGTGGTGTTCTTCAGAGCCCTTGTTCTCAGAATTGAGGTGTGCTTCTCAGCCAACAGACACCCAGTGATCAGGAAGTTATCCCCTAACCTCTGGCTAGGCGATAACGTCCAAATAACTGATGTGTTTCTACTATAAAGTAGAAAACTTGGAAAGCATTGTATTCTTTGCAAATATTTCTGGTGGTCTGGTATCACTGTGAATGTACCCTCCACCATGAAAAGAGCAGGTTACGTTTCCGGGATAACACTTTACAAGGTGTTAAATTTCTATCCTTTATAATTGGAAAAATGAATGGATTTCTGTGTGAGAACAGTCAAACTCATCCTGATGTCATAGAAAATTGAACCAAAACAGTCTTTTGTCCCTAACATGACACAACTGCTCTTGGGCTACCATAGATCTAGTTACTGATATTACTTAAGGCAAAGATGAGCTCAAATGTACTACTTTTGGGCTAAGTGTCCTCCTCTTTCCCGAGGACACACTTGAAAGACAAGCAGATGTTGGAATGCTCCTTATGCAGAGCCTTGAAAAGGAAGTTTTCTCGGGGAAAGGAAATAAATCCGACTATTTTTGTGTCTCTACAATGTACCGTATATACCACCTTTTACGTCTTTGATGCCTAATGTGTATAACAGTGAATACTGCAGTTTATAGTTTCTCATATACTAGACGTGAGAAACAATTTTTTTTTTTCAATTTGCAGTCTCCATGTTATGAATGAATTCGACCTATTTAATGGTTTTAACAACTTTCTTCAAAAAAGCATCTAGTTGTTCACTAATAGTGAGTTATTCCCATTTTCATAGATGGGTAATGTTGGATAGTGCTTGTAAAAATGAATGATCCTAGATAACATATTATTTATATATTGTTCTTTTAGTCATGTAAGGTTTAACATGCTGCTTTTATAAAGCTTTCATGTGAGTAGTTAGATACTTAAGCTTTACCTCTTTTCTATAATTTTTTTTTTTTTGCTTGACATGGAAAATTTTAATCGGTAACCAAACAATTCAATAAGTCTCTTGTGTAAGGATTACAATCTGCCTGTTCTCTTCTCAGTTTGTCTTTGAGTCATTTATCTTTGGTGAGTGAGAATTAAATAAAATTCTAAGGGTTCATCTATCCCAATAAGCACCAATGTGCTAATAATCTTCATTCAGCTCCCTCTACGTGATGGAAAAGGCCGACATTGTCCTTGCAATGAATGGTGCCTTTGTTTGTTTGGTTGCCGGGAAAATCACAAGTCTGTCTGGTCTCGCTCTCTGAAAAGTTATATTAAAGCAGGTGAAATGACCCTACTGCATGTGCTCAGTTTTCAGTTCTTGGGAATCAGGCTAGGGGTCAGGAGTATGAAGTTAATACGAGGTCAGTAATTAACTTAAAATACATGTGAAAATATTGTCTGCAGGAGCCACAAAGTACCATTGTCTGGTTATTCAGCCTAAGGCTACGTTTCCACAAAAACATTGTTCCATTCCTTGTTCACAACGGACTACACACAAACGGCAAACTGACTGATGTGCCTGGTGCATATGAACAATTTCCTACACAGACATAAAAAGAGAGAAGAAAGAGACGTCCCAAAAACAGGGATCACCTTAAACATTTATTTATTGATAAACAAGCGACAAAGGACAGACAAAATACAGTATAAAAGCAAATAAAGTCAAAAGGTGGGGATAACAAGGCATAATCCTTCAACTGCTCATAATAAAGCTAATGTCAAAATCTCAAGTACCTACAACAGATGATAAACCCCTAAAGAGGATATCCAAGACTTTATTAAAAAAAAAATGTATCTAGGGACTAACTGGCAGGTAATTGCAACTTACCTGCCTGTTGTGCACAGCGCCGTTCTTCCCCGGCACAGAGCTGTGATCGCTCCTGCCGTGAATTCAGAAGCTTCTTCTGACGTCATGTCTACAAAGTGGAGACTTTTTTCCAGTCTGCTCTGTAGATGGGGCAGGACTTCCAAGGTCATTCTAACGACAGCCGGCTCCCTGCCGCCTAACTGGGTGATCTGGCTGTCAATCAGAATGACGTTGGAAGTCCCCCTGTCACGTAACAGAGACAGTTGAATTCCCGGCAGGAGCGGTCTGTGACACAACAGGCAGGTAAGTTGCAATTACCTGCCTGTTAGTGCTTAGACACATGTTTTGGTTTTTTTTCTTTGTAAAGTCCCAGATACCCCCTTTAATATCAGTCAAATCCCTATATATTACATAATGATAAATTATGTTGTAAACCAGTAGTAATTCCAAGATATTTGGAAAAATTTGGAACAATATAGGAATGAAAAGGATAACAAGAATTATGGCATGAAATACCTACCTGACAATCCAAAGCTATCAAAGACATGCAGTATAAACCACATTAGATAAACACTACTGGCACAACTAAAACTGAAACAAAGGATATATACTACCAGCTAAACCTGTGAGTGTGTAAACCACAGGCAATCCTGGACATGAGTCAAAAAAACAGGATTATCTGTACACGATTCAAACAGGTAGTGGAGGAAGGAGAAAAAGTCCCACTCGTATCGCCACCAACGTGGTGGCATCACCCCTTAGGCAAGTGTTATGGCTGTCTAAGGGGTACTTCACACATAGTGAGATCACTGAAACGTCACAGGTTTTGTGACGCAACAGCGACCTCGCCATCGATCTCGCTACGTGTGATACATAGCGGCGACTGGCCTCCCGCTGCAATATCGCTGATCGTGCTCGAATGTCCTAGGCCATTTTTTGATCGTTGGTGCCCCGCGGGCCAGCATGCATCGCTGTGTTTGATGCCATAACAACGACGAGCGACCTCGTTGGCGACGCTGAAGCACGCCTATCGAGGTCTGAGTCGTCAGATTAGCTGCTGTGTGACAAGGTCCCAACGACCGCCGAGGTCGTTATATGGATCGCCGTATCGTTGCTGCGTCATTGAGTAGATCTGCCTGTTTGACAGCTTACTAGCGACCATGTAGCGACGTACCAGCGATCCTTACCAGGTCGTATCATTGTCGGGATCGCTGGAGCGTCGCTATGTGCAACAGTACCCTAACAGTCAAGGAATCATGCACCCACGGGGACTCATACATATTACCTGAGCAAATGCTCGCTCATCATAGAATCATAGAATCGTAGAGTTGGAAGGGACCTCCTGGGCCATCTGGTCCAACCCCCTGCTCAAAGCAGGATTCGCTAAATCATCCCAGTCAGATGTCTGTCCAGCCTCTGTTTGAAGACTTCCATTGAAGGAGAACTCACCACTTCTCGTGGCAGCCTGTTCCACTCATTGATCACTCTAACTATCAAAAAGTTTTTTCTAATATCTAATCTGTGTCTCCTCCCATTCAGTTTCATCCCATTGCTTCTAGTCTTTCCTTGTGCAAATGAGAATAAAGTTGATCCTTCTACAATGTGACAGCCCTTTAGATATTTGTAGACAGCTATTAAGTCTCCTCTCAGTCTTCTCTTTTGCAAACTAAACATTCCCAAATCCTGCAACCTTTCCTCATAAGACAGGGTTTGCAGACCGGTCACCATTCTGGTCGCTCTTTTCTGAACTTGCTCCAGTTTGTTGATGTCTTTTTTAAAATGTGGTGCCCAAAACTGGACACAATATTCCAGATGAGGTCTGACCAAAGAGGAGTAGAGGGAAATAATGACATCACGTGATCTAGACTGTATGCTTCTGTTAATACATCCTAGAATTGCATTTGCCTTTTTTGCTGCTGCATCACACTGTTGACTCATATTCAGTCTGTGATCTATTAGTATACCCAAGTCTTTTTCACATGTGCTGTCACTTAGCCCTATTCCTCCCATTCTATATATGCTTTTTCCATTTTTATTGCCCAGATGTAGTACTTTGCATTTCTCCCTGTTAAAAACCATTCTGTTTGTTGCTGCCCACTTATCCAGTTTATTTAAATCTTTTTGAATCCTCTCTCTCTCTTCTCTAGTATTAGCTATCCCTCCTAGCTTTGTGTCATCAGCAAATTTAATCAGTTTACCCTCACTTCCTTCATCTAAATCGTTGATAAAGATGTTGAACAATACAGGGCCCAGGACAGAGCCCTGTGGTACCCCACTTGAGACATTCTTCCAACTGGATGTGCAGCCATTTACGACCACTCTTTGGGTCCGATCACTAAGCCAGTTATGAATCCACCTAACAGTTGCCTTGTCCATACCATACTTAATCATTTTTTCAATAAGGATTGTATGAGAGACTTTGTCAAATGCTTTGCTGAAGTCAAGATATACTATATCTACAGCATTTCCTTGATCCACCCAATCAGTGATACCGTCATAGAAGGAAATTAAGTTAGTCTGACATGACTTATTAGTTACAAACCCATGCTGACTCTGTTTAATCACTTCATTCTTATCCAGGTATTGACATACATGTTGTTTAATAATTTGTTCAAAGATCTTTCCTGGTATAGAAGTCAGACTCACCGGCCTATAGTTACCTGGGTCCTCCTTCTTCCCCTTTTTGAAGATAGGAACAACATTTGCTCTTCTCCAGTCTTCTGGCACTTCTCCTGTTCTCCAAGAATTTTCAAAGATTATAGAGAGGGGTTCAAAAATTTCTTCTGCTATCTCCTTCAGTACTCTGGGGTGTAATTCATCTGGACCTGGAGACTTGAATTCATTTAGGCTAGCTGTTTCCTCACTATCTTTCTGTTTATAGATATCCTGGATTCTTCTATTCCCTTAATAGGACAGTGAATAACAGTTGACGTTACATTTCCTTTCTGAGAGAAAACAGATGCAAAATAGGAATTTAAAAGTTCAGCCTTCTCAACATCCTGTCTTACCATTTCATCATTTTCATCCTGTAAAAATCCTATAGCATCTTTGACTTTTCTTTTACTTTTGACATATCCCCAAAATCCTTTATTATTGCTTTTGACATCTCTTGCAAGCCTCAATTCATTTTCAGTTTTAGCTAATCTGATTTGTGCCCTGCAGGTTCTGCAGACAGCATTATATTCTTCTTTAGATATGCCTCCCTCTTTCCATTTTATAAACATTTTTTTCTTCCTTTTTAGCATGTGCTTAAGTTCTGTGTTCATCCATCCTGGTTTCCTTAACTGCTTCCTATTCTTCCCTCTTTTCGGAATTGTTAACAACTGTGCTTTGAGAATTTCATTTTTCACGATTTCCCATCCTTCCTGGACATTTTTGTCTTTAAGGATATCCAGCCATTGGATCCCTCCAATTCTCTTTCTGAATCCCTTAAAATCTGCCTTTCTGAAATCTAACCTTGACGTCTGAGTCTTCACAGGTCTTCCGCCTCTAGTTATCCAAAATTCTAAAATAGCATGGTCGCTACCTCCTAGGGTCCCAGCCACTTTTACCTCCTCAACCATTTCCTCCCTGTTTATAAGGATTAGATCCAAGGTAGCAGTTCCCCTTGTTTTCTCCCTTACCTTTTGGAAGATAAAGTTGTCAGCAAGAGAGGATAAGAATTTCCTTGACCTGTTAGTTTTGCCTGAGAGAGATTCCCAACAAATGTCTGGATAGTTGAAATCTCCCATGACAACTATGTCATATTTTTTGGAGAACTTGGCCATTTGATGCATAAAGAGTTCATCCATAGCTTCAGCTTGCACAGGCGGCCTGTAGTAAATGCCTACAATGGTGTCCTTTCCATTGTTCTGTCCTTGTATTCTTACCCAAACAGATTCCACAGAACTCCCAGTCTCTGAAGCTTCAATCTCTGTGCAGATATACGCGTTTCTAACATACAATGCGACACCCCCTCCTCGTTTATCAAGTCTGTTTCTTGCAAATAAGTTGTATCCTTCTAGTCTTGTATTCCAATCATGTGTATTGTCCCACCAAGTTTCAGTGATTGCAATGACATCATATTTCTTTTCCTGTGTTAGTAGTTCCAATTCTCCTTGTTTGTTGCCCATGCTTTGTGCATTAGTATAGAAACATTTTAGTTTGTGATTGGTTTCACTTTCTCCAATATTTTTATTAATTAGATTCTTTCGTCTTTGTTCTTCCTTTCCACTTCTAATAGCAGAGTTCTCAATAGCATTTGTCAGGTGTATGGCTTTTTCTGGTCTTTTGCTTCCCTTCCCATGTTGTTCTAGTTTAAAGCTCTCCTTACAAGTGTAGCAAGGCGACTTCCAAATACATGCTTTCCAGTCTTCGTAAGGTGCACCCCATCTCTAGCAAGTAGTCCATCGTATAAGTAGTTCACTCCGTGATCCAGAAATCCAAATCGTTGCTGACGGCACCATCGACGTAGCCAGTTGTTCACCTGCAGAATCTTATTCCACCTCCTTGTTCCATGGCCATCCACTGGGAGGATGGAAGAGAAGACCACCTGCGCTCCCAGTTCTTTCACTTTCTTACCTAAGTCTTCAAAGTCTCTGCAGATGGTTTCCAGGTCGTTTCTTGCGGTGTCATTTGTCCCCACATGTAGTAGCAGGAATGGGTAGTCATCTGTAGGTCTGAAGAGTCCTGATATCCTGTCAGACACATCTTTAATTTTTGCACCTGGAAGACAACACATTTCTCTTGAAGTTTATATCCGGTCTGCAGATAGCGGCCTCAGTTCCTCTCAACAGGGAATCCCCCATGACCACCACTCTCCGTTTCTTCTTCACAACATTTTTCTTTCTCCATCCAGGAGGACTCTGAAGGCGTATTTCTTCATTGTTTTCCTGCGTGAGAGCCTGGTACTGGTTTCTGAGCAGTATGGGTGCTGACTGCCTCCTGATCCTCCTGCTTCTCTGGGTCACATGTCTCCATTCCTCTGTTTCTTCAGGTGCACTTCGAATTTCTTCTCTTTCTGTAACATGAAGAGATAATTCTGCTCTGTCCAAGAACTCTTCACCTTCCTTAATGATCTTCAACGTAGCTAACCTCTCTTCGAGATTTTGTAACTTTTCCTCCAACAGGGACACAAGCTTGCATTTGTGGCATGTGAAGTTTGGCTTTTCCACTGGTAAGTCTGTGAACATGTAGCAAGAAATGCAGCTCACCAAATGGCTCCTGGCCTCTTCCATCTTGAGATTTCTTAAAAACGATGAAAGATGGTTTTTCCGATTTCCTCTTTTCAGCTGCAACGGCCAAAACCCAGTGATCGTTGAGCTCGCGGAGACTCTTCACTTATCCCAGAAGGCACTGGGAATATGCAAATGATCTCCTCAAGACTCTTCCCCTGGTTTTCCGATTTCCTCTTTTCAGCTGCAACGGCCAAAACCCAGTGATCGTTGAGCTCGCGGAGACTCTTCACTTATCCCAGAAGGCACTGGGAATATGCAAATGATCTCCTCAAGACTCTTCCCCTGGTTTTCCGATTTCCTCTTTTCAGCTGCAACGGCCAAAACCCAGTGATCGTTGAGCTCGCGGAGACTCTTCACTTATCCCAGAAGGCACTGGGAATATGCAAATGATCTCCTCAAGACTCTTCCCCTGGTCACTAGTATCAACCAATGAGGACTCTCAAATTTTAATATTTCTACATAATCATGGTGAAGAGCAATTTCAGAAGGTGGCTGAAATTAATAGGCCACAATGCAAGCAATTGCTAATTGGCAGAAGTGGTCCCTAAATAAAGGCATGTGTTTACGTAAGGCAACAATCATTGCGATCTGTTCATTTCCAAGTGATCACACAGATTATAATCTAGCAAACATACACAAACAAGTGAAAAACTATTGCTTAGTAAATGTAATCATTGATAAACAAGTACTGCTGTGACTGCCCAGAGGCATCATATGGTCAGGGTCAAAACACTGAAGAACCAAAATGAGTCACAGCTGAAGGGTTGGGGTTCACTGTAAAGCCCCCGTCATGATGTAATACATCATCTTTTTACGCAGTAGGAATGTTTTGACCATACGGAAACAGATCTTGATGATCTTTTGATCACTGTATGGGAATAAACACTTTTCTCGGTTTCTTTGTCGCAGAAGTTTTGCAGCTGCGATGGAGACTCAGTGGGGGCACTTACATCTCCATGTCATAATCTCCATCCTCAGGAAAATGTATTGTTTTGTTTCCTCTCTTTCTTCTCATCTAGAAATAATATATGAAGTAACTATGATTCATTGGTCCTATAATATTTGTGTATTATCAAAACACTGTATGACCTTTACACTCATTCCTTATCCATTGGGGAGCGAAAACATACCGTGCAGCTGCGAAACAGATCAGCCTGTGGGGACCACGCTGTTGGGCTGCATTGGCGATTAGGACCACTACTAGAAGACGTTCTTTACTTCAAGAAACCAGCACTGATCTGAAAATTGCCAAGTCTGTTATTTATTTGCTTTTTTTAATAGGGGCCTTAGGTTCTTCTGAGAAATAATTTCCCCCACTCAGCTAAATGACATTTGAAATAGAGGAAGAGAGATAAGCCTCTTCCAAAACCATCTCATTTCAGAAAAAATTTGTAGCGTCTGATTTCCCTGACATTTTTATTAATTTGGGAAAATTCTGACACCTTTGATACGTAAGTTTTTATGGATTTATGATTATTGGGTCCATTGATAAAAATCTTATGCATTTGGGCAATGCACAATTTTGCAAACTATTGACTTTAGATGAGATCTACTTGGGTATAAAGGCCGCCCCACCCCCCATACACATTAGGATGGCTAGTCTATGTCTCCTACTCTTCTATCTGTCAAACTACATACGCACAAAATGGAGAGGTGGGCTTTTAATTCAGGGTAAGAAAACCATTGGGTGATACATGCTAAGAAGTGAGAAAAGAAGGTTCCATTACTTATAGTTCTGGTAGAATGCTGATAGAAACAGAGTGAATGACAAGTTACAAAGCATGAGACAATGTTTCTGGACCTATTGGACTAGTATATGCACTAAAAGCAGTTTTATCAGGTTATTATGGAGGATGAGGTCCGCCAGACCATGCTTTTACTCTGGTTTGGCGTGATATGACAGATATGCCTTAAATAAGTGAATAAGACTAACTGAAAGTAAATGAAATCCTCCTTATCTTGTAGTTAGACCAAATTGAGATAAATGTTGCCCAGATTTATGGGTTTTCTTTTGATCACCTGCATTATTAGTCTTGAATGCAAGACCTTTGCTTCATGCACAAAATTCCTCTTTAAAGTAAATGCCAGCCTGGCATAGAAAATGGAACTGGTGAATCATTCTGTCCTGGTATGTTTCTAGGCAATAGTTCTGTGAGATAATAAATAGCATTTTCTTCTTGATTAGCCTGACGTGGGAGCGGAGAAGGAATGCTTGTTAACTTTGTTGTTTGGTAAAAGTGCTGAAGTAAGCATTGGCTGACTCCTGTGCACACTATACTGCTGGAAGGGCTCGCATGTTCCAACCGGTCCTTTAGGAGAAAAGAGACGTTTGCTCATAAGCGCCATGTATGCATTAGGTGTCAGCAACATGACTTTGCCATCGCAAAGTCGGAGTTGATTGATGACGTTCTTAAAGAGCACCTGTCTGCCGTCTCGACATGACTGATCGAATAACTACTTGTATTTCTCAGAATAACAATTCGGAGGCATATTTTCTTAGCATTCTGCCGATCCTCTGTTATTCCTCCTGAAAATGTATGAATACATCAACAAATGGGCTTAACCTTTGGTGAAACATTTAAAGTATTATTGTGGTATCTTTGCCATTCTTCATATGACACTGTTGGCATGTGGCTATGGTATAATGTGAGCAGCTTTAAAGAGGTTGTCTGGGACTTGATGGTATATCCTTAGAATAGGTCAATAATGTCTGATTGGTGGGGTGCAATACGCAGTTCCCCCCGCACATCAGCTGTTCCCAGCGCCTGTGGCGGACGGAACAACTCGGTTACGGAGCTGAACAGCTCCATCGACTGTATAGTGGCTACTGCCCTGTACTGCAAATCCGCCACCTGATTAGTCCTGATGGAGGGGCCCTACATGACCCCGAAATGCATTGACTTGTAACCTTTTCCAATAAATGATTTGATTTTAAGAGTTTTTCATCTCCGCAGCGCATAAGTGATACCGCCCTTCTTTTTCCATTATGCCAATGTAAGGAGACTTGCAGGCCCTGCAATTCTCCTCATCGAGCCATGGACCTGCCATAATGTCTGTGGTTGTAAAGACAAATATAATCATTCTTTGTTTACAGGATGGAGCCTTTACGCACATCCCGAAAATCAATATATATTTAAGGACTTTATATCCGCTCGGTCAGCTATTGATTGAAAACTTAAAACTAAGCGCTGATGAATTGCTGACAAAAGAAACAAATAGGCCTTTTGTTTTCTAGTCTTGAACTACTTGCTGTTTTTATTCCTTTTCCTTTGTAAACTTTATTATATAATTTATTTTTAAATACGTTAGTTTGTGTTTTCGTTTCTAATTTTCTTGCTTCTCTAATGAATTCTGTTAGAAAGATGAACATAGACCAAATATAGTGCACTAAAGGCGGGTGCTGGATTGTATACAGTGCACTGAGGATGCTACATAGACAGTATATGGTGCACTGGAGAGGGGCTGCAGACAGTATGTGGTGCACTGGAGGGTGGCTGCAGACAGTATATGGTGCACTAGAGAGTGGCTGCAGACAGTATATGGTGCACTAGAGAGTGGCTGCAGACAGTATATGGTGCACTGGAGAGGGGCTGCAGACAGTATGTGGTGCACTGCAGACAGTATATGGTGCACTGGAGGGTGGCTGCATACAGTATATGGTGCACTGGAGGGTGGCTGCAGACAGTATATGGTGCTCTAGAGAGGGGCTGCAGACAGTATATGGTGCACTGGAGAGGGGCTGCAGACAGTATGTGGTGCACTGAAGGGTGGCTGCAGACAGTATATAGTGGTGCACTGGAGGGTGGCTGCAGACAGTATATGGTGCATTGGAGGATGGCTGCAGACAGTATATGGTGCTCTAGAGAGTGGCTGCAGACAGTGCGCGGTGCACTGGAGAGGGGCTGCAGACAGTGCGCGGTGCACTGGAGAGGGGCCGCAGACAGTGCGCGGTGCACTGGAGAGGGGCCGCAGACAGTGCGCGGTGCACTGGAGAGGGGCCGCAGACAGTGCGCGGTGCACTGGAGAGGGGCCGCAGACAGTGCGCGGTGCACTGGAGAGGGGCCGCAGACAGTGCGCGGTGCACTGGAGAGGAGCCGCAGACAGTGCGCGGTGCACTGGAGAGGGGCCGCAGACAGTGCGCGGTGCACTGGAGAGGGGCCGCAGACAGTGCGCGGTGCACTGGAGAGGGGCCGCAGACAGTGCGCGGTGCACTGGAGAGGGGCCGCAGACAGTGCGCGGTGCACTGGAGAGGGGCCGCAGACAGTGCGCGGTGCACTGGAGAGGGGCCGCAGACAGTGCGCGGTGCACTGGAGAGGGGCCGCAGACAGTGCGCGGTGCACTGGAGAGGGGCCGCAGACAGTGCGCGGTGCACTGGAGAGGGGCCGCAGACAGTGCGCGGTGCACTGGAGAGGGGCCATAGATTGAATGTAAGTAGAGTAAAGAAGTATGTATCTGTCCGAGAAAAGCCAGTGAGATATGAAGGACTTTTGCGTCTTTGCTCTAACAATCATTAGGTGTCTCCCCAAAATATCGAATTTTATGCCTAGCACTTATTAGTGTCTCATTTTACTGTCATGTTACTTACCACTTTGGTCTGTAATCCTAGATATTGCGGACGCTTTTGTCTAATCTCATCACATTTGACTTATGTCAGCTTTCTTTGTAAAGTTATGCAGCTTGTCTTTCATATTCCGCTTCATGGACACATGGATAAAGATCTTCACTGTCTTACAAATGTAACTGTCTTGGACGTTAATCCATTGTAATAATCCGTCATGCACTTTAGATGTCAAAATTGATACCTGCCTGAAGGAAGAATATCACACAGAGATTCTTGTTGGCATTCCTCAGCTTCGTAATGAATGACGTAAAAAGATGGCGCATATTGGGGTAAAAGGTTATGGATAGCCGCTGGATTTATTTAGTGCATTAACTAGAAATTGAGGCATCCAAAGATCTTTCCTACTTCGTCAAGCAGGCAACAAGCTTCAATCCAAGTATGTACAGAAATAATGTTGCCAAGATCTACAAGATTGAACTTTTTAAACCCCAAATTTAACCATAAAATAAAACATGGTTGTTAGTAGTATTGGTGTCCTAAGGGGTTGCCAACAAGCTGAAAACCATACAATTGAGTATCAGTATATTTATCTCACCTGTCACGTTATTATATTTCCACATATCACATAATATGAGTAATAGGGATCTGTCACGGACATAAAATCTGGGAATATACCTCCGTAGGGAAAAACTTCTATAAAGATACAAACATTTTCTTAATGGTCAAGTGGCAGTGATCTTAAGATTCTAAACACAAAAACAGAAAATGTAAGGGAGACAAAGCACAATAGGGTCTTATGCGAGTGAGGAAAATAATATGTGAAGTGAGGACTACTTACCTACCAGGGCTGTATTAACCCAAAACAAAGGATTTTAGATGTATCAGCTGCTTCAGCACCCACAGAACGGGATGGAGAATGATAATGGTAGTCTACGCTGCCGATGTTGTCTCCACATCGACTGCGCAAACTACCACTCACTCTCTCACCACCAGTTAAACACAAAAACATGTTTCTTTAGGAACACTCCATGTGTCCGAGTATTGGATACTTCTTCTCATCCTCTCTGAAGACCTCAAATGTCAATGCTGGGAGTCCAGTGTGCATATTTATTAACTTTCATCCTCCGTAAGCATGGCTAAACCATTGCCAATTCTGTGACAGCTATAAATGTGTCCAAAACCAATCCTGTACCCCCGTTCCCCGACAAACAAATGGATGCCTTCATATCTGATGGCTGAAGGAAAGTCTCAAAGTCTTTCTTTTTCGACCACCAAGCTAACCTTCTAAGCTTTACTTACAACATTGACCATAAGCTAAGTTTTTAGCCCTCTCCTTACCAATAATAAACGTCTGACCCCTTTTACTCTGCCCTACAGTTCCTGTCCTTTTTTTCCTATTTACTTTAAGGCCAACTATAGTAACATGCTGTTGCATATTGTTACTGAGAATGATGCCACTATGCTCATTTTGACTACGTCTATTCGACAGCCTGTACAGCACTGTCACGTCATTTGGCGGCTTCTGACAGGTGCAATTGTCACATTAGCGTCCATTATATATGGCTGAGTGTCAGTCACGGTCACAACTGGCTGCACTTTCTGTCTTGGTATGAAGTTAATGTTTTCATGTCAACAGCTGATGCGTGTATTCGTTCCTTGACTATAACATTCCATAAACCCAACTCTGAAACCAACCCACACATTTCCTGCCCATACATTTATTGTGTACTGATAGGAATACAAAAGTGCTATTATTTTATAGCGAACCACTTTGCCCCAAAGTCTGGGAGAAATCATTGGCTTTCTTAAACATATCATAAAGTTTATTTTATGTAATAAATTATTTGTCTCATCAAGAATGCGACAATACATTTTTTTGCTAAATGTATTAAGTTTTCTATCATGTTTTGTTCTAGTTAGGAGCTGTCATAGCCATGTCAGCACTAGAAGTAAAACCATGGTGCCAGGACCTCGGTGATCTCTGGCAAGTGCCAAGGCCCAGAGAACCTTTGGTGACCTACTCTGCCAAGATTTCAGTTTTTAACATCTGCCATACATATATTAAATGTCCGAACTAGTAAAAATGTCAAAATTGCTAACATTTTTGGTCACTTTGTGTCCCAAAAAATGAAATAAAAAGTTGACAATGTCATATAGATGACAAAAAGGTAACAATGTAAGCTACAGCTTCTTCTGCCAAAAACAATCAAGCCCTGATACAACTGTGTCGACCTTATATTAAATAAAGTTATAGTCCTTGGAAGGTAAAAATTGAAAGTGAAGAGTGGCCCACTTAGGTTCTATCACTCAAGTAACCACATAGACCTGGAATCGGCCCTGGGTGAAATGGTAGGAAAAGGAGAATAAATCTTATTTAGTTAGATGTAATTACCAGTTGAAATCATGGGAAAATGCTGCGTTATATAAAATTGCAAATTATAATCCTTCTTTATATATTGGTGGGTAGCGTAATTTCCAAGGAACTTGAATAGAGTCCTAGCTTATAAATGCGTCTATAGCAGAAGCTTGAGGAATAGTAATTATTTGGATTTTTGCCAAAGGCTAGATCATGATAGCTTCAAAAGCATCGAAAAAGATAATACAGAATATTTTCCGTGGACTTTGCTTACCTTAAGGGTTGCTGGTTAAATATGAATTCACTTCACAGCCAACTAAAGACCCTTTGAAATACAATAGAGCACTTTATAGTGCAGCCCTTTACTGCCATGCATGTGTACAAATGGTTTTGTGCTTCCAGTCTGGCATATTATATTGTTAGGCTTTGAACTTTTGTATTTGCTCAAGAAATCCAGCCGGAGGCTTTGTCAGAGACATAGAAAGGAGCAGACACTCATGATTCCTGCAGAGGACAAGCTCCTTTATCGTCACTTACCACCTACATTTCCAATGTGTTGGCATAACTGATGTTACTTATGTCACTCCTGAAGTCTGTGGCAAATTCAGTATTGTGTGCGTTTAAGGCAGATATGACCTTTCGTCACCATGTGTAGATTTATACAGAAGAAGTTCACTAGTTTCTTAACTGTGGACTGAACCCGCTTTGTGTTTAAAAAGAACAGCACTACTAATGATATACTGCTCCAATTCCAGGTCCTAAAAACAAGTAAAAAAAATAAAAAAAAATATTTAATAGATTTACGTAAACCATCCTAGACTTCTGCAGTCCATTTCTTTGTTTCTTTCTGTTTCATTTCTACATAATGTGAGCATTCACTGTGGCTCAGTGGTTAGCAGGACCAGGGATAAAATACAAGCAAGAAACTCCTCTTCAGACTGTCTGTTTTAGGGTGTTTGCTCCTGATCAGTGTAGAGCAGAGTCCGGCTGGCTGAGTGCAACACTCTTGAGACACCATGGAAAGTGCTGGTACTCCTTAGGCTATGTGACCATGATGAGTTTTTTCATGCTGCGTATTTTCGCTGCGTCAAAAATGCAGCATCTTAAGCGGATTTGACTTTTATAGAGATATCATGCCCGCTGTGCTTCTTTTTTACTCCGTGCAAACTGACCTGCTGTGCGATTCAAGTCCACAACATGTTAATTTCTCCTGCGGGTACGCTGAGTTTTCCGCGCAGATTTTTTTCCATAGACTTGCACTAGATGCAGAAAATCAACAGGTAAATAACATGCATCCATTTTTAGTGCGCACATGACTGTATAATTTTGTCAAAGTCAAATACAAGAGAGTATAAAAAAACAAAAGTTTTATTTAAAACATGACAAACAAAAAAGAGACAAACCACAGCATCAAAAAACATAATGCATGTAAAAATAAACCGCACTCAAACACAATGAAAAAGACACTTTAAATAATGGGTGCAGAAATGGTGAAGAAAAAATGCAAAAATCGCACCAAAATCTCATCGTGAGAACATAGCTTTGAAGAGTACAATTCACCAGGTCAAAAATAAATGCCCCTATTTTATACCCGCTAGTCTCTTGAGTACTACGTTTAGTTTTTTTTTTTTTTTTTTTTTTTTTATATCCGCCATATGATTCCAGAGATATGGACCTTTTTATTTGGTGCTAATTTTTATAGTGTTTTTTTTTTTTTTTTTAAGGGGCCAGGGGGTTCTCACAGGTTAATCATGCTGAGCAGTCTAAAGGCACACCCAAAAGCATCTTGCGAGACATGCCCCTTGGTAAAGACTAGGGATGAGCGAATAGCTTCAGATCGGAGCTTATCCGTATAGCTATAGCGCTTACTGAATAGCTGCATAGGGAACCTGGATACCTGGAGCGCTCCCGATAATCAGCTGTTCGGCGCCGCAGCTGCATGTGTCGTGCCTGTGTGATAGTCACAACACGTGCATGGACAGCCTGTGTGTTGGGTTCTCCATGCATGTGCTGTGACAGTGACACAGCCGCGACACATGCAGCTGCAGCGGCGAACAGCTGATTATCGGGAGCGCTCCTGGTATCCGGGTTCCCGATGCAGCTATTCGATAAGCACTATAGCTATTCAGGTAATTTCTTATTCAAAGCTATTTGATCATCCCTAATTACTTTGCTTGGTTTCTGCCATTGCATTAATAAATATCAGCTGATTGATGGGGATGCTGAGCGTTGGCCCACACCGATCTCATATTGATGATATATCCAATCAATAGTTCATCAGTAGTCCAATCCTGAATGTCCCCTCCAAAGGATGGTAGTGCAAAATAACAAAATTACCTGTATTAACCTCCCTATCCTTCTCAAAGCTGTGAGGCTTGTATTTATCTTACATTCTGGCCGTCTCTGATGTCGGGTCATTTTCATCTTATGTTTAGAGACATGTTTACAGACATTATCATAGTTTTGGACGGATGCTTCACCTTTTGGCCTCTTCGCACTACATGGAAACTGTGATGGTTCATGCACACGTTCTACATTTCTTACCTGTGTAGGTTGTGCCTTACTTCAGGCCTCAAGATAATGGCTTGTAATGTAAATGGCTCCAAATATTCCCCAATTATCACATTACATATGTAATTTGTAGCAAAGCTCCATGAACATGTATGGCGTCGTATAGAACAACCATGAGCTGCTATCTTTTTATGCAGGGTTATGTTTGACCTAGAAGCCATACTCAGACTCTAATGCAAGTCTATCGTGGCAAAGTGTGATTCTTGGTGCCACTTTCCTAACTATAGTGGATGTAGTCGCATCCTGGCTCTGGCACATAAGGGGGCTCAAAAATTCAAAGGCCTGTCACTTGGTGAAAAGTGACCAGCGTTTGCTATTTTATTCCCAAGAATATTGTCCCAAGTATTCAAGAGATGGGCTTTTTTTGTAGTAAATTTTATGGTGCTTACAGGTAATAATGCAGGGCAGTCTAAGGACATGCCCCCAAGGAATCATGTGAGCCAGACCCCTTTTGATAAAGACCATAATGGGTAGCCCTAAATAAAAGGGCCCATATCTCTGGAACCACATGACAACTGAATACCAAAAAAAACCACCAAGATACTAAAGAGGACAGTGGGAATAAAATGACCACAAAAACCGGTCAATTTTGACCCGTGACAGGTTCTTTTTGAAAGTTGGGGGCCCAGCTGAAGATTTTACATTGGAGCCTTTAAGCTTCAAGTAACAACACTGCACACAGCACTCATGGCAAATGTCAAGGTAGCCCCTCTAACTGCACCCCTGCTCCCAAGAACTAGGACTAAAAAAATGGTGCAGACTTCCTATAAAGTGCAGTGCTTTTATACATGGCTTATTATCCTCTATAGAGGATATATTCATTTACATCCCCCTCCTCCCTAGTGGAGCTTACAATCTAATCTCCCTACCACACAGTCACCATAGGAAGCCAATTAACCTGCTAGTAATTTGCTTTTCCTCAGTGAGAATAAAACAAAAAAAAAAAAAAAAAAAGAATTGTTCAATAGATGTGAGCTAAAATGTCGAAAATAATAGTCTCAGGAAAACTGCAAAATATTTTAAGCTGGAAAAATCCTTTATCTCGGTGACAAAGAAAGGGAAAACTTTGAGGTGTTAATTTACTTCCTCCGAACGCCGCCTCTTGCCCCCACGTCTAAATGGCCGCCTTGGTGGTGTCATTTACCCTCTCCCTAATCCTTTGTGCTGTCATTCATGCCTCTGTGTGACAGATCATGCAGTGTCACATCTCAGGCTGGGACAGCATTAGCCTTCCCAGCGTCCCTGTCTATTTACTTATTATGTTCCCGTCAACCCAAAACAATTGGGCTGTTTGCATTCCATATAGCAAATTGTTAGGTGAAATATGCAACCACGAATGCAGAATTGGTGCACGGATCCCGTCAAGCCTGTGACTCATAGTGCACCTTTACCATCCGGCATTCCTAAATTATGTGTAATAACTCCATCCCATGTGTACAGACAGACTGGTTACAGTCCAAAGCTCAATATGTGCCACTGTGGAAAAATGCAAGCAGTGCAAACTACTTTGTTACCATAATAAAATTCACAGTTAACAAGAACCAGTGGCCTTCATACTGCCATTGCATAGAAGACATTGCTGTTGGCCGGGGTCACACTTGCGAGTGCAATGCGAGAAACTCGTGCAAGTCTCTTGCCTCGATATCCAGCACTGTCGCTGGCAGTTCAGACTGGAGCGTTCAGATGCATAGAAGACATGCAGCCGCACACTGCGGTCCCGAGTGCCGGTGGCAGTGCCGGGTATTGAGGCGAGAGACTCGCGCGAGTTTCTCACATTTGACTCGCAAATGTGACCCCGGCCATAAGAATGTCGAAGTGCCTCCAAAAGAGTGTGGACTGCCCATACCTTTCCTAAAACCCATTTTCCTTCTTTGTACCTTAATATGCAATTCAATAAGTTATCTACCCCTGGATGTTCTTTCAGTGTTAGGCCTCTTTCATACATCAGTTTTTTAGAATCAGTCGCAATCCGTCAACGTGTGCAAAAAAACGGATCCTACTCAGATTGTGAAAAACTGATGCACTGGATCCGGTTTTTTTACTGATCCGTCGCAGCAGCCTGCTGTATTTAAAGGAATAGACTTCTGGTGAGAGAGAATTTTTATGTGCCAGAATGGAAAAAGCAGCTGTAGGGGTTAAAGTAAAGGAAGAGAAATTATTCCGGGTATGCTCAATTTTAAAAGATGGAATCTGTCGCTGGATTCCGTCTTTTGACGGACTGCGACGGATCCTGCGCTCATAGGCTTCCATTATAGCCAACGACGGACGGCGCTGGATCCGTCGCTGTCCAACTTTTCGACGTAGACAAAAAAACGTTCCTTTGTCCGTCGTCTCCAAACGACGGATGAAACATGCGGCCATCCGTCACAATCCATCGCTAATACAAGTCTATGAGAAAAAGACGGATCCAGCAGCATCAGTCGCTGGATCCGTTTTTTTCAAAAAACAACGGATTGTGACTGATGACAAAAAACTGATGTGTGAAAGAGGCCTTAGAGAGCTGAACTTTTCTGTGCTTGGTGAGACTTCTCTGCACATACAACACACACAATAGAAGTTCAGTCTGATGAAAGTACTGGAAGTGACAGGATGGCAAGTGCAGTACAGTGCGGTTCTGCAAAGAAAGTGAGGAATTTGGAGCTTCATTCCGTCATTTTAGAAAGAATAAAAGCCAAAAGAAATCCAGAAAAGGGTGAGTACTGTATATGGAGATGGTGCACCTTCCTTCCTCCAATTGAAGATTACCCCCATTCAGAGCGACCTTTGCAAGCATGTTCAGTGGATATGGCCAGTAAAATGGAGGCACATGTAGAAGGAAAAAAGACCAGCCGACCCTTTTAGAAGAACAATTGACACGGAAGCCTGCGATCGACGGCATTGCTCAGTGCCCAGATCTTACCACCTTCAGTAAAATGGAGGCCATGATTTTGAAAGATCGTTGGGTTATAGCTCAAGAATTGCACTTTTCAGTTGTCACAGTTTCTTGTATCATTCATAATGTTTTGATGTCAGAGGCCAGTTCCTAGTGGGTGCAACGAATATTGACGCCTGAGGAAAAAATGTCACCAGACAAGCATAGAGAAAATCCAGAAGACTTCTATTATGGGTGATGTAACATGGGTCCACCACCATGATCTTGAGACCAAACAAGAGTCTATGCAATGCACAAGCGGTCACCAACTCCAAATACATTTTGTATCCAGCAGTCAGCTGAAAATATGACCCCAAGCTTTTGGGATACAGAAGGCATTTTAGTACTAGCATTCATGCCACTCAAGACAACAATTTACTGGAGACATATACTTCAACAATGAAGGCATTAGGTGAGGCAATCAAAGAGAAACACAGTGGAAATTTGTCAGCAGGTGTGTTGCTGCTTCTCGACAATGCGCCAGCTCAAAAGTCTAACAAATCACCGGCTGCTATTGGGCAATGTGGCTTCATGGAGCTTAACCATCCACCCTACAGTCCAGACATGGCTCCCAGTGATTACGTTTTGATTTTGGAATTTGAATATATAGCACTATTAATTCCACAGCGCTTTATAAACCTTATCATCACTGTCCCCGATGGGCTCACAATCTAGAATCCCTATCAGTATGTCTTTGGAATGTGGGAGGAAACCGGAGAAATCCCACTTAAACACAGGGAAAACACGGAGAGATCATACAAACTCTTGGCAGATGTTGTCCTTGGAGGGATTTGAACCCAGGACCCCAGCGCTGCAAGGCTGTGGTGCAAACCACTGAGCCACTGTGCTGCTAATAAATCAGCCAAAGAGGCAGTAGCAGGGTTATTGCAGCAACAAGAAGTCTCCTATTCTGAGCATCCGATCATTGGAGGCTAAGTGCAATAGTTGTGCTAAGTCAAGGAAGATTACATTGAAAAGTAGTAAGTTCAGTTTTTTCAGAAAATTGTTTACATTGTCAGGTAGATATATTATTGAATACCCTACTGTTTAATTAAAAAACAAACAAAAACAAACTAACCAAGTATTAACCCAAAAAGGGCCTGTCACTCTAAGCGATATCGTTAGCAATATCGCTATAACGTCACTGGTTTTTGTGATGCAGCAGTGATATTGCTAGCGAAATCGCTAGCACGCCGTGCGTGCGCTTAAAAAGCGCTAATGTGAAACCAGCCTAAGTGTGACACCCAGGGTCCATCGCGAATGAGTCTTCACCTCTGCCCCAGTCTCTGCTTTTTGTCTGCAGTGTTGACATTACTTTGACAGCACTGCAGCCAATCCACGAGCTCAGTGCCTCTTGCCCGTGTAGAAGGCACAAGCCACTAAGAATGGCCTAGTTCACTAATTGGTTGCATTGGTGTCGACTTGATTTCTATTTTTTTTTTCTTTTAACTATCTACCGCCGCCCAATAAAGAAAAAGGACAACCCCTCTAAGACCCTTTTACTCATTAAACTAAATTCAACTGAACCCTACAATCTTTTCAGGATCAACCTACAGTCTAATGTGTGTGGGGGTTCTCCTAACTCTCCCAGGACGTATGATGTCGGGAGAAGTACCGTAATTGGTCGAACAGATTAAATTTTAATTTCCAACCCTTCTATTTTTCTGGAGATAAGCTCTTCTTCTTTTTCTCACTTTTCAGAACACATGAGCACTAGGCCATGCCGAACATTTATGTGTGTGGTCAAGAGGGGAGAGGTAGCTGACAACCGATCATGTGTTTGGCCATCAGCTGTGTGTGTGTGTGGCCACTGGCCAGCTTTTACTTTTACTGTAGAATCACCTTAGATTAAGATGATATGAAGGTATAGGGAGCAGAATGCAGGGATGTAAGGATCAATGTACACGAAAAGTCTTTAATCTTTAGGGCTGAGCTAGAGGCCAGAGGGGCAAATTGATTGCAAAAGATTTGTGAACTAAAGTAGGTCAAGAAACCTCTAGATATGTCTTTACCACTGTGTAAGGTATCTAATTTATGTCATTGCTGTCTCTGAAGTAAGATTTATGATTCATGCTTAGGGATAGTACAACACCATAAATCTCTTCCGTTGCAACCTTGTGCTGAATTCTAGCAGTCCACTCATCGTCTGTGAGTGCATTTTTACGGGGTGTACATTTATACATGGATGGAATGTAGGATTCAGTTTTGGAAAATGTGAATTCAGACAGTTCTTGTTCTTGCTTAGGAGCTCATTTCATGCTCTATTTCTGCACAAAGACCCTAAAATGATCATCGATAGAACATCCATAGTTTATTTTTCATCCAGACCTGGTTAACATATTCTTGCAATAGGCGGCCATCCTTATGTGATTAACGGCTTGTACAGATGAGTATATAAGCGGTCTTTGTGCACGTGGCCAATTTTTCACATGGACCGATGGTCTGCATGGAAAAAAAAAATTGCAGCACGCAATTTTAGGGTCTGTCTTATGGGCCAGAGATATGCAATCTAGAGGCAGCTCTGACAGTCCTCCAGAACATGGCTGAGCACATGGAGCACCGCATGGAGCTACTGAAGTCCATATTTTGCAGACACAACTGGTCCGTTTTTTAATATGGTCATCTGAACACAGCCTAATCCCAAGTAGTAGAAGATTGTCCTTCATTATCCTAGAAGCAGCACTGTAGGCACTTGAAGTATAATGCTCTGCCATACAAAGTCTGTAGACTGAGGTTTACATGAAAGAAAGTTACATGGTATCAAAACAAGACCAAAATGGCCATATACCTTTAGTATTACCAACAGCTATTACTTCCATGCCCCTATACACTTGTACTTTGGGCCCGACTGGAGATTCAGGCTTTCTTGATGGACAGAGGGGAGTAAGCCACTGCCAGACACCACTTGTGATGTTGTATCTTCCACCAGCACAAATGGATTAGGCATATTGACAAATATTATAATAGATTACTGGTCTTCCGTTGGAGAATAATCGGAAACCCCCTAGACAGGATGGTCAGTCAGTTCTGTCGAAAACAGTGGATCTAGTCTTCATTTTCTACTGTGTAGAGTCCATTCCCACAGCAGTAATATAGAACTGTGCTGGAGAATGCAGGAATCAGCCAGTGAGAACAACCCCAAAAAATATATGTATGCAGGTCTTTGAAGTGTAAATGTATTGACACCTTTGTATCTTCTATCTGTTGTTGCATTTCAGAGTAAGGAGCATTTTAGTTTGTCTACAAATAAGATGTTAAGTGTTCTGGACCTGACACAGCACATCCAGAGCCTTTGCATCCTGAACTTTTTTCCTCGCTCAGCAAAAGCCTCTTTAGCCTGATTGATGGTTCACTGTCTGATTTCCTTGTATGGCACCTCAACGCAGACAAGGAGCTATCATTCTAGCTAAATAAGCTGGTGCTCAGTATGGAAACAACCTGGGGGTGCAGAGACTAGTTTAGTGCTCTATCAAGACAAGAGCACTTCATACCTTATTTGCATATGAACGGTAACCAAATCTATACTTGGATGCAGCAACAGATAGAAGATATAAAGGTGTTGATGGATTGCCATACAGTGTTGCACAGATCATTTTAAACTGCTTGTTCAATATGGGTGCTTCTTACAACTTGTACTGAGTGCAGTGATCGGTATTCTTACTCTACCAGATAAAAGATTTAGGACATTTAGACAGTATTTTACATCAATATTTGTAAGACAAAACCATGAGTAGAACAATCGAAGGAAAAGTCTAATAGAAACACGTCACCACTTCTGTATTTATCACCCACTCCTGGTTTTGACTTACAAATACTGATATAAAATACTGACCAAATACTGAGCATGTGAACATGACCTTACAGAGTATAAAATAAAAGGCTGCTGCATTGGACAATGAACTAATAAATATGCTGTCAGCGATAAAATATGCTAATGCTCTTCCAGAGCCCTTTAAATATCAGCCATTCTGCCCTTTCATAAAGAAGTGTTTAACCACAGATAAAGCCGCCCAGGGCTCTGTCTTTCTAACAATTACGGAACATTCCGGTTGGAAATAACTTGCCTTGAGAAACAGTATTTGCTACCACACCCAGCAAACAGCAGACTTCTCCTAAAGCCTTTCTTCTGTCACTGTTAATAAGTCACCACTTTAACACCTTGATTTGCTGTCACTGGTTCAGTTTCTAGACCTTATAATGGCAGTGCATATAGACATAATACTAATAATGGCCGATTGCAGAATAAACACCAGAGCAGACATGATGCAACGTTCTATCCCACTCCCTGATGAAAACTCTCTCCCTCAATGCACCACGGTGTCTTTGTTTAAAAAAAAAAAAAAATGAACGTCAATAGTTACCGTTGCTTTGCATACATCATATAGAAGTTTTTAGTTTTTTTTTAATCAATGGTTTACTTGAAAATAAGAAATTTTGTAATATATCCTAGAAATCTGCTTCTTTTTCCTCGCTCTTAAAATTTTCAATTGACAGATAAAACCTGCCGTCAGTGAGATAGATGACATTTGGTGCTCATAAAGTTCTATGGAGAACCGTAACTGTCATTTCAGGAGAGCTTGCAGCAGAATGTCTGTGTCTGCCTCTAGCTTTTCCCTCGTCTTCTCCATAGAGTTTTAAAAGCACCAACTGTCATCTCCTAGCTCACTAATGGGAATATCTGTTTTCACTGAATATAAACTTTACCCGTAAATTTAAAGTCAAAGATCAATTCAGGAGAAGAAAAAAAGCTGATTTTTATGATGAAATATATTACAAAGTTCTTTTTTTTTTTTTTTACATGTACCATCAGTTCATGAAATAAAAATTAAAATGACTGTTACTCTTTAACAACTATTAGTGTTTCCGGAAACTGCCAATTGGGTGCATCTCCAATTTCCATATTTATTTTACTCACTTATATAACACCAATAATTCCACAGCACTTTACAGACATTATCATTGCTGTCCCCATTGGGGCTCACAATCTACATTCTCTATCAGTACGTCTTTGGCGTTGGGGAGGAAACAGTAGAGTCCAGAGGAAACCTACCCAAACACAAGGAGCGCATACAAACTCCTTGTAGATGTTGTCCTTGGTGGGATGCCCACATTGAGTCTATGGTTGTGGATAGAACATACTAATTATGGTCGTACTCCTTTGGGCCCCCTTTTTTATTCTTAAGTGCACGTATTTGGGGCTACAATTCAATTTTGCAATTGGGTTTGATTAAAAATGTCGCACTTTTGCCTTCCATAGCCTCTTTTGTGTTCTATATTGCTGGCTGCAGAACAAGTTAACTGAGAATCAGTCAGTGAGTTTAAGCCTGTAGTCTGACCGGATAGTTTGTAACTTTTGTTTTTGTCAGCTTCGGACAACTTATTTATGACTACAGATGACATCAAAGTTGAATGTGCAGGGGGAAAAAAAGGAGACTGGAAACATGAAATAATGCAGTATTTTTAATGCTGAAATAATGCAAATATTTTTAATGAAAAGCCCAATTGCAAAAACTATTTTCTAGCCCTAAATAAATATATATAGTAAAGGGAATTACTCGCAAACTTGGGTGACCGCTTTCAGGATATTTTAAAATTTAGCAAAATTAGTATTTTTTTTCTTGATGGTGCTCATAAACGTGGCAAAAAAACCCCCCATGTCTCGTGCCTGTCCACGGCATATTGCCTGGGGATATTAATTGGTTAGAAACCTGCTAATTGGCGATCCCAACACTGGCGGCCCCTGAAGGGGCAAGGTTATCGTCAGCGGCTTCTTTGGTGAATATGCACACATCCAGTATAATGTCTCTGGGGCTGTTTGTTCTAGGTTCAATGGCTTCTGTTTTACAAATTTCTGGAAAGACAAAAATGCTTTGGTTGGAGCAAACATCAGATCCCCTCCCTGGAGCGTCCTGATCCATAATGCCAGACTCTAATGTACTCAAGCAAGAAAAGATGCTGACAGATAAGAAAAGAGGGGAAAGAGCAGCCCCTCGATCCAAATATTAAAAGTGGCGTGTGGGTGTTAGATGGAGCGCTCCTCGTGCACCAAACATCTGTGTTTGTCATCATGGATGCAGAGACGGCTGGAATATTCTAAAACAAACGGCGTCTCTTCATAGACTATAGTGGTAGATGACATTTAATTAGAAGGGGGCTGAGTGGTAGTGACAGAGGAGGGGACAGGGACGGACATCTGCCTCTCCAGTATGTACTTTACACAACTATTGTGCCGCTGGCCGGTGTAGCGGCGTAGGTTGCAGTTGCTAGGTGCAGGCAATTAACGTCTTTCTTCGGTTATAGAGGATGCCCAGTAAATGCCAAAATAAAGAGGAGTAAACAAATATTCAGAGGCAGGTGACATTTCAGATGGAAGGCCACAAAGATTATCCTTTTGAGCTTTTACCGACATAACAAGGTGAACGTGGCGTAGCGTGGACTGCCAGCTCTCGGGGCAGGGCTAATACTTTGGGCATGAAATATGAAATTTTAGCAACAACAACAAAAAAATGTACAGGGAATCTGTCACCAGGTTTTGCTACTTCATTCAAGAGCAGAATAATGTAGGAAAAGAGACCCTGATTCCAGCGATGTGTCACTTAGCTTACTGGGAGCAGCAGTTGTCACACAGAGTTCTTAGATGTAGCAGGCAGCAGAGTTGAGAATGCTGCCCCTGCCCCCACCAGGCTAAGAATTTACATTGTCTATTGACAGCTGGTTCTCGGAGGAGGGTGTGTGGTTGGACTAGCGGTCGCCTTGAGCACCAGTCCTAGCAGTGATAATCTCCTGGTGACAAAACCTTCATTGTAAGCCTGATAAGTGACACATTGCTAAAATCTGTGTTTTTAACCCCTAGATCATGCTGTCCTCAGATTACATAAAAAAAACATGCTGATGGATGACATTTAAATATATTTTATATGCTTTTTTAATTTATTTTTTTTATTAAATTTTAGAGAACTATTTTATTATACTTACCTTAGCCCTATTTCGGGTTGGAAAAGTAACATTTGATATAACATTAGTGTTTTAAGCTCCCCAATAGGTCCCTGTATTTCCTCATGAAAATACACATGACAAGAGGAGCAGAGAAAGGGAACAGTGCAGCAGTCAATTCAATATTATAGCTGCCTATGCAGAGTGCAGCAGGTAAGATGAGTGTTTCATAGTCTGAAGCGCTCTTCATAGGGAGTGAACAAGATAACAAAACTGACTTCATTATATTGAGAGCTTTGTCATCTTTCCAGGTGGGCATTAACTGCACCTGTGCACTTTTGACAAAGGACGTCCGAGAAAGGGTGAAATACTGAACCCCCTATAGCATGTGCTGCCCAGGATGGCCTCCCATGTGTTCCCCTTTCGAAGTTAAACTACTGTGAACTTTGCATTACAGTCCTGGACAATGCAGTCTGCAAGTATCCCCTTCCATTAATCATATATGTGTAACATAATATTTATTGTATACTTAAATAAATTACCATAAACTGTGCGGTGTCTGCTCTGCGGCAAGACCATAAACTGTGCGGTGTCTGCTCTGGGGCAGGACCATAAACTGTGAGGTGTCTGCTCTGCGGAAGGACCATAAACTGTGCGGTGTGTGCACTGCGGCAGGACCATAAACTGAGCGATGTCTGCTCTACGACAGGACCATAAACTGTGTGGTGTCTGCTCTGCGGAAGGACCATAAACTGTGCGGTGTGTGCTCTACGACAGGACCATAAACTGCGAGGTGTCTGCTCTGCGGAAGGACCATAAACTGTGCGGTGTCTGCTCTGGGGCAGGACCTTAAACTGTGCGGTGTCTGCTCTGGGGCAGGACCTTAAACTGTGCGGTGTCTGCTCTGGGGCAGGACCATAAACTGTGAGGTGTCTGCTCTGCGGAAGGACCATAAACTGTGCGGTGTGTGCACTGCGGCAGGACCATAAACTGAGCGATGTCTGCTCTACGACAGGACCATAAACTGTGTGGTGTCTGCTCTGCGGAAGGACCATAAACTGTGCGGTGTGTGCACTGCGGCAGGACCATAAACTGAGCGATGTCTGCTCTACGACAGGACCATAAACTGTGTGGTGTCTGCTCTGCGGAAGGACCATAAACTGTGCGGTGTGTGCTCTACGACAGGACCATAAACTGCGAGGTGTCTGCTCTGCGGAAGGACCATAAACTGTGCGGTGTCTGCTCTGGGGCAGGACCATAAACTGTGAGGTGTCTGCTCTGCGGAAGGACCATAAACTGTGCGGTGTGTGCCCTGCGGCAGGACCATAAACTGCGAGGTGTCTGCTTTGCGGCTTGCGGCAGGACCATAAACTGCACCGTGTCTGTACTGCGGCAGGATCATACAACATCCTGGGGGTCCACAATTCTCCAAGCTACATTAGATTTAGAAAAACATGGAGCCAATGATCAAATTACTGTGTAATGTAGGAAAACATGCAGGCCCGGACTGGCAATTCTGGCAAATGCCAGATGGGCCTGTCTAGTAGTGGGGCTGCCTTGCCTGCCATGTTGTTAACAGAATCATTGTTCTCATGACACCCATACTTTTAGGAGTTGTGACGGAGCACAAAGTCGCTGACTCCGTCACTTAGCCCAGCAGGCCACGGGTATCATTAGAAATATTGGTCTTGTAGTAAATCTTGCTTTCCTTCTTCCAGGGTAATATTAGTAATATATCCCATCTGGTGCTTGTGGACGAGGACAGCATGGGCCTGTGTGATTTCAAATGCTAGGGCTGAATTTTAGACCCAGTCCGTACCTGAAAACATGTCACTGTACCTTGCATACATTGTTTTCATGATGCTTTTTATGCCAATACTTTGCTCTTTGCCAGTGCACCCACCATTCTTACAATACACTGTGATCTCCTAAAGTTATATTTTTGAGGAAACCACATACTGAGTACTGGCGCTTGAGTGAGAGCTTGAGTCAGAGCCAATTTACCCTGGACCCAAAGTCGTGCATTTCCGATTTTGATCCAACACTTGGCTCAGAAGTCGAACATGTCTCCGATTTGTTCCGCAGACCATTTAATCTGAGGAAAAAAACGGACATGAGCACAGCTCTATAGATTATCACAGGTGCTATCCGTGAAAACCACAAATGGCACTTGTCTTGGCAGAGAACTACAATTCCACTGCTGCTGTAGGTTGCATACCTGTGATATAAATCTACCATTAATTACATTGCTGTTTCTTAATAGAATAGGAGTATCCAAAAAAAATGTAGAAAATGTGTTCTCGTTGCAGTTCGCAGTCGCAAGTTCATGTCTGTATATCGAAACTTCTAAGACAAGTGAAACTTGGACTTCTGTCCTTCATCTGATGGACCACTCTATGCTGACATCTAGTGGTGGAAATGAGCATTACATGCAAATGTAAAATATTACCCTCTATAATATTATAAATCCGTGATAGATTATTGATAGTTTTCTTTAGTAAGATCGCTGTCATTAGTATTCAGAAGAGATGAAGCCTTGGGGAAAAAACAGAAATGAGTGTGTATCGCTTACTAATGTATAGAAGGTCTGCAGCTGCTTCGTGCTTAAAGCCCATATTCAGATCAGTTTCCTTATAGTGTTTCATCTTTTTATTTCTTGAGTGTTTTCTGCGGTTTGGTCTTTCCTTGGTTATGTGGGCCGCTGTATCACATTACTGCACGGATGTAGCTGCAGCCTACACAAGTATTTACTTGTCTGCCTGGATCTCTTACAATAAGAATACTCTTCATCTGACAAAGTCATCAGGGAAGCTCTGACTAATAGACTTATTGTTCTACTTGGTGCTATTAACTGCAAACAGATTGTATGTTACTGATTGTAAGATATGTTTCTACTATTATATTAAACTGTGCCTTTATTTTATTAAAAATGGGGATTTTCTTTAATTTTTATCATTTTGAATATAATCAGAATGCTCACGGCCTTGGGGTCATATTGGACACAATACTTTCTTTTATTCCCTTTATCCGATCACTCACTCGCTCATGTCTCCTGCATCTAAAAAACATCTCCAGAATCCGACCTTTTCTCACCATTGAAACTGCAAAATCTCTTGCTAATTCTCGCCTGGACTTCTGCATCTCTCTTCTGATCGATCTCCCTCTTACTAAACATGCTCCTCTCCAATCTGTTCTGAATGCGGCAGCCAGTGTCGTGTTTCTGTCCAGCCATTACACTGATGCCTCCACCTTTTGCCAGTCATTGCAATGGTTACTCATCCACTACAAAGTAAACTCTTCGCTCTCACCCTCAAAGCTCTCCACAGTTCTGCACCGCCATACATTGCCTCCCTCATCTCTATCACCCTAGATGTGTTCTCTATTCTGCAACTCATCTAAGATTAACATTCACCATAATCCGAACCTCCCACTTCAGTCTTCTAAACTTCTTCTCTCGTGCTGCACCAGTTTCTTGGACTGCATTACCCCAGAAGGTCCAACTAATACCTAGCCCTCACTTTTTTAAGCATGCTTTAAAAGCACATCTCATTAGAGAGGCCTATCACCTCATTTCACTATTCTAACTCTCCTCTGCTCCTCCTAATATTTCCACAGAATCTGGTCCCTCTTATTCATCTGTTTCCACATCCCCCATTCTCTTGGTAACTGCGCTTAAACAGATATTGTCTGATGACCTGATCATGCAACTTTTTTGATAATCGCTATTTGTCATCATGATGTCTGGACCATATAGGACCAGCACTTTTTACCTATTGTGTCCCCCCTATTTCCTTATAGTTTGTAAGATCCGAACATTGCATCCACTCCTCCTGTAACTGTTGAATTATGTGAAAATCTGTAAGGTCTTTATTGTCTGTACATGTTCACACTTAATTGTAAAGTGCTGCGGAATATGTTGGCGCTACAGAAATAAA
The DNA here is from genome assembly GCF_039654945.1 of Dendrobates tinctorius. Taxonomy (NCBI): domain Eukaryota; kingdom Metazoa; phylum Chordata; class Amphibia; order Anura; family Dendrobatidae; genus Dendrobates; species Dendrobates tinctorius. The sequence continues at coordinate 14,349,005 of NW_027361724.1, forward strand.
GTTATTATTATTATTATTGCTTATTATTAGAATATACCTCAGAACTGAACATTATTCCCCAAACTTGGTAGATATAGGGTATGTGCACACGCTGCGGTTTTTGCTGCGGTTCCGCTGCGGTTTTGGCCCTGTGGAACCGCAGCAGTTCCGCAGACATGGTACTTTACCATGTAACCCTATGGGTTTTCAAAACCGCAGTGCTCACGCTGCGGTTTTTTCCGCGCGGTTTTGCTGCGTTTTTTTTTCCGCAGCATGTCAATTGTTTCTGCGGATTCCGCTGCGGTTTCACACCTTGAACATAGTAGAGGTGTGAAACCGCAGGGCAAAACCGCAGGCCAAAACGCAGCAAAACCGCAGGTCACTTTACCTGCGTTTCCGCGGGGAATCCGCAGCGTGTGCACATAGCCTAAGAGAGATTAGGGGCATTTAAATGAAACCAGCACAAATCTTGGGCGAACATACTGCCGCCATAAAGGCAACACCCTAAATCAAGCCTATGGCCCCATTGCTGTCAGATGAATGGCGGACTTCAGTGTAACTAATTGTTCTTCAGAATAGTCAGAGCCCTGGTCACTGAAGCGTATCATAGAAAAGAGCGGGGGTCGTAGGTTGCTGGGTCACGGAATTCCTCAGCGACACTCAATACTGATCTTACAGTAGAGCCGGGGCAATGGCGTCACTCGACAGCGTGAGGAACATCACATTTAATGACATTATCACACGGCTATTTGGTGCCACAATTAGATGACTGGTATGAAATGGAGTATTTGAATGAAAGACGGGCCAATAAGATGGAGTAATGTAATAAAGCATCAGCGCTACTGTTCCAGCAGTCTTTTCTGCTTAATATAATCCAGTCAGATACATATTCCTACTAAATTCAGCGCTAGATTAAATATGGCAGATAAACTATGACGGGGAATTGGCTAAGGCCACGTGCACACATTGAGCGTTTGGTGAGATTTTTACCTCAGTGTTTGTAAGACAAAACCAGGAGTGGAAAAATCAGAGGAAAAGTATAATAGAAACCCCTCACCACTTCTGGATTTATCACCCACTCCTGGGTTTGGGTTACAAATACTGAGGTAAAAAAGTCACCAAATACTGAATGTGTGAATGTGGCCTAATTGTGTCATATCAATTATTCACTTTACTAATGCAGTTGATTCTGGTAACACTGCAAGGACATTTTTTTCTTTTTTTTTTTGCACCTGCCATCAGTAGGGTATAGCTGCGATTTCCAGCAGTCTTTCCTGCTAATGGCACTTGTTAGGTTCAACTAGAACAAATTTCCTAAAGCACCTGGAATAAATTACTCTTTTGTATGGCCTCATTCATGCACCAGATTATAAGACGCAACCCAAATTTTGGGGGTGGAAAATAGGAAAAAAAAATATTTTTAAAAAAATCATGGTAATCCATTTTACCAATAGCTTTACCTGGTGGTCGGGGGAAGTGGAGGGGAGGGTCACTGCTTCAGGAGGCAGATGGTAGCAGGAGAGAGGCAGTGCCGTGAGCCTTGTCCTCTCAAAAGGGTCGCCAACTCAGGAGGTCTTCGGCGGCAGGAGAAGTGAGATGATGCTGCGGGCCCCATCGTCTCAGAAGAGTCGCTGATTCAGGAGGTCGGCAGAAGGAGGAGTGGGGCAATGCTGCGTGCCCGGGCCTCTCTGAAGATGTCGGTGCCGGTGAGCAGAAGTCCCCTCTCCTCTACCTATCTTCTGTGGTGGGCTTAGAGAAAATGGCCGTCAGAGGCAGTGTATGCTCAGACTGAAAGCTCGGGAGACGAGATCTCATCCATGTTTGGCAGCCATGCTAGATGAATAATGCAAAGTGTTTTCCAATTAACTCAACTTTATTTGATAATTTTTCTCTATTTAAATTTTAAAATCCTGTTGTGAGGGCATTCATTTGAAAGCTTATCTCTAAATGACATTTTTCTTCTTCAGACTGGGATTAGATATACTGAATGCAAATGACCACTAACTGGAAACACGCGAGCTGATCAGTAGTCTTTTAATGGACTGTTTAAACTGGTCGACCACAAATCGAATGGCACACAATGAACGTTAAAGCGGATATGTCAGCAGGATTCCCCCCTACCGCCCCAAAAACATCTTTAAATGAGCGACATGCCCATACAAAGAGAAGTCCAGCAATACCTGTTCATGGCCATTGCATTGTTCCGTTACTCCATTACTCTGAAATCAGCATTTTAATTGATCTGTAAATAAGGCTTAAGAGCTATGGTAGATCTGAAGCATCTGCCACTCCAGTTCTATTCTCCTCCCAGTGTCACCTCCTCCTGCTTAACGGACGACTCTTTTGCTTGAGTCACACACCATAGAGGCTGGCAGTCAAGCAGTGGGAGGAGACAGTGCTGGGCGAGGAATAGAGTTGGAGTGACAGAGTCTTCAGATCTACAAATAGCTCCTCAGCTTCATTTGAATATCAACTCAGACTCTGATTTCTCAGAAATAGAGGAAAGTGCTGGCCGTGTAAAGGTATTGCTGGACTTGTCTTTAAAAGAGCTACATGGGGGATGTAACCCTGCAGGCAGATTCCCTTTAATGCAATCATGTTATCAGCATCATATCACCTGTTCACTGCAGTACATTGTCCTGTGTTAATAATTTTTACACTTGCTTAAAAATCATATTAATTTATCGGGTGTTTACCAGCCAGATTATAATTGGGAACGAGCCTTTTTGAGATAGATTATTCTCGATTTATTGGCGGCACAAATAAAATGACAATTTCCATGTACAGTGCCTACAAGTAGTATTCAACCCCCTGCAGATTTAGCAGGTTTACACATTCGGAATTAACTTGGCATTGTGACATTTGGACTGTAGATCAGCCTGGAAGTGTGAAATGCACTGCAGCAAAAAAGAATGTTATTTCTTTGTTTAATTTTTTTTTAAATTGTGAAAAGTTTATTCAGAGGGTCATTTATTATTCAACCCCTCAAACCACCACAATTCTGTTTGGTTCCCCTAAAGTATTAAGAAGTATTTCAGGCACAAAGAACAATGAGCTTCACATGTTTGGATTAATTATCTCTTTTTCCAGCCTTTTCTGACTATTTAAGACCCTCCCCAAACTTGTGAACAGCACTCATACATGGTCAACATGGGAAAGACAAAGGAGCATTCCAAGGCCATCAGAGACAAGATCATGGAGGGTCACAAGGCTGGCAAGGGGTGCAAAACCCTTTCCAAGGAGTTGGGCCTACCTGTCTCCACTGTTGGGAGCATCATCCGGAAGTGGAAGGCTTATGGAACTACTGTTAGCCTTCCACGGCCTGGACAGCCTTTGAAAGTTTCCTCCCGTGCCGAGGCCAGGCTTGTCCGAAGAGTCAAGGCTAACCCAAGGACAACAAGGAAGGAGCTCCGGGAAGATCTCATGGCAGTGGGGACATTGGTTTCAGTCAATACCATAAGTAACGTACTCCACCTCAATGGTCTCCGTTCCAGACGAGCCCATAAGGTACCTTTACTTTCAAAGCGTCATGTCAAGGCTCATCTACAGTTTGCTCATGATCACTTGGAGGACTCTGAGACAGACTGGTTCAAGGTTCTCTGGTCTGATGAGACCAAGATCGAGATCTTTGGTGCGAACCACACACGTGACGTTTGGAGACTGGATGGCACTGCATACGACCCCAAGAATACCATCCCTACAGTCAAGCATGGTGGTGGCAGCATCATGCTGTGGGGCTGTTTCTCAGCCAAGGGGCCTGGCCATCTGGTCCGCATCCATGGGAAGATGGATAGCACGGCCTACCTGGAGATTTTGGCCAAGAACCTCCGCTCCTCCATCAAGGATCTTAAGATGGGTCGTCATTTCATCTTCCAACAAGACAACGACCCAAAGCACACAGCCAACAAAACCAAGGCCTGGTTCAAGAGGCAAAAAATCAAGGTGTTGGAGTGGCCTAGTCAGTCTCCTGACCTTAACCCAATTGAAAACTTGTGGAAGGAGCTCAATATTAAAGTCCACATGAGACACCCAAAGAACCTAGATAACTTGGAGAAGATCTGCATGGAGGAGTGGGCCAAGATAACTCCAGAGACCTGTGCCGGCCTGATCAGGTCTTATAAAAGACGATTATTAGCTGTAATTGCAAACAAGGGTTATTCCACAAAATATTAAACCTAGGGGTTGAATAATAATTGACCCACACTTGTATGTTTTAAAATTTATTAAAATTTAACTGAGCAACATAACTTTTTGGTTTGTAAGATTTATGCATCTGTTAATAAATCCTGCTCTTGTGTGAAGTTTGAAGGCTCTAACTTATTTGCATCTTATCAAACCTGCTAAATCTGCAGGGGGATGAATACTACTTGTAGGCACTGTATATGCACTTTTATGATGTATGAAAACCATTTTCTTGGAGAACTCCTTCACTTATTGCCCCCTTCTATCAACTGAAGAGGAAAGCTGTTGAAAGGACAGGAGGACCATATATTATATTAATATTGGGGTGGCTCATTGGTTAGCACTGCAGCCTTGCAGCGCTGGGGTCCTGGCTTCGAATCCCACCAAGGACAACATCTGCAAGGAGTTTGCATGTTCTCCCTGTGTTTGCATGGGTTTCCTCCGGGTACTCCGGTTTCCTCCCACATTCTAAAGACATACTAATAGGGAATTTAGATTGTGAGCCCCATCGGGGACAGTGATGAAAATGTGTGCAAACTGTAAAGCGCTGCGGAATATGTTAGCGCTATATAAAAATAAAGATTATTATTATGGTCTCTATTCCCTTCCTTTTGTGTGACTGTTAGACATGTACACATCTACCATTTATATTTTGAGCCCTCCCATTGGACAGATGCCAAATAGAGCCTCTTTGTCGCCTTAGTACAAGTATGTACAGTTTGAAACCATTTTTTGCGTACAGTGGCATCCTGTAAAACCGGTCTGTTTTTTATATAATGGCCTATGGGCATTATATGCCTTCCATTGTAAATTGCAAACATGAATAGATCCTAGCATGGTTGCCTATTCACTTCAAGGGTGGGTTGCCACCAATGATTCCACCTCAAATGAACATAACCTAAAAATCAGCATCTACTGAAACTGCGAATCCTGAAGTTTTACCATCAAGTGATCTGTAGGCAGACTTGGACTGGCTCACCAGAGAACTGGAGAATCCTCCAGTGGGCCCTGCTTTCTCCTTCTGGAGAGTTCATAGTGCAAATCTTGCAGCTGCTATGGGGCTATTGAGGGGAAAAATGTGGGCCCTCAGAATCAAATTCTCTGGCGGGCCCAATGTTCTTCAGTCTGACACTGTCTGTAGGGGGTCAGTATGATTTCAGAATTGTTGATATTCTGTTTCAAAGTAATTGATGAGTTGAAGGAATGTAAAGAAAATCATTCAGCAGGATGAGCAGGTGGCACTGTATGAGTATGCATGGGAAAAAAGCCTGACTTATGGATGTCCGGGTAGAGTAGGTGGTATTCGATCAGCAGCTGCCTGCGTTCACCTCCCAGGTAAACCTTCTCCTTGGAGTTTACAGTAGACGCCAATCCAGATGTTGAGTCTGGGCTGTGAGCATGTGCCTCGGTGTTCTGGAACTTCCATGTGAAAGGTGTCAGTGAATGAATTCCAGTGGTATTTATGGTGAAGGACTGAAGGGTTACATTCCAGCCCTATCTCCTGTCTTTTATCTTCCTGGCTGACAATTGCAGGGTGTTGGTGACGGCCTGGAGCATGTTTGGGCCAACCGACCTTTTGCTTATAATCTTTAGTTTATGTATTTTCTCACACGCTGCAAAAAAACTTTTTTGTAGCAACTCTTGGTCTAGAGTTGCAAAAAAGTGATAAGATGTTCCATGATTGGATGGGAAGGAGAAGTAAACTGAATGCAGCTTTAATCTGACTTTGTATTTAGTTTACATCATGGTGCGGGCGGGCGAGACTCAGAAAACGTATGGAGCTACAGACAAATCCAATCTGAAGACACATGGAAAAGTTTAAAGGGCTCCAGTTGTTTTTCCCACTTTGATTTCTTTTTATGTATTGTCAAAAGCCACTTTATTTTAGGATGCTTCCACATGAAACCTATATACAAAGAATGCATTTCCTGCCAGTAAGGAGAAGCCAAGATGCATTTGTAGAGGTTTAGTCTAGATTGTTATACCTTCAGGTTTTTTTTTTTTTGTTTTTTTTTTTCTGCATAGTACGAAGATATTTATGACCTATCCTAAAGCACCACTCCTGGGTTGTTTATTATTTCCCCACTGGAATGGTGCTGAAAATCCAAGCCCCTCTGTCTGATGCTCACCTTCCAGTATTTTCATCTGTTTCCACCTCCGCTCCGTCTCCTGCAGTTTGTGACCTGCCGACTGCTCCAGTGTTTCATGGAGCGAACTGGAGGTCACTAATCAATGTAAGTCTATGAAAGCCTTGTTCTGGCCTCGTTCTGACTCTCAGGGTTGCATTGAGAGCTTGTGACTTATCTTCTGACTTCCGGCCACTCAGAAGCTGCACTCACAAGATGGCACGCAGAATTGGATCAGCACCGAAAAACTGTGAAGATACCGAAGGGTGGGTATATGACCAGGGACAGGGTACTTGCATTTAATGCACCAATCTAGTGGTGAAAAAAACTAAATGCTGGAGTGGTGCTTTAACGATCGGTAATTTAATATCAGATCACTGGGGGTCTGACATCCGGCACCCCCAATGATCAGCTACTTTTACTACAATGTATTTCCTGTCTCTGTGGAGTTGGCTAACAGCTGATTGGAGGAGGAGTTGGGTATCGATCTGATATTTATGATCTGGCCTAAAGGTAGGGGCAGAAAGCAATATATTTTCTCATCCGAGAGAATCGGGCCGATGATGCAACTGACACTCTGATCAAACTCAGATCAGTTTCAACAGAGTGTCAGCACAGTGTACCAATTCTCTCGGATGAAAAGAAAATGAGGAAAAGTCTCCATTTTCTCGATTCTGTCATTGTGTGGAAATTGAACTGCACTTGGATGTCATCCAAGTGTAGTCTGAAGTTTCCCACACAGTCATTGACTTGCATGGCCCAGTGTGATTTGGATATCAGATCAAACTCGGACATTTGCATGGCTCCAAAGCCTAAGGGGCCCGTTACACATAGCGATATCGCTAGCAATATCGCTGTAACGTCACCGATTTTGTGACGTAGCAGCGATATTGCTATGTCTGATACTTACCTCCGACCGGCTCCCCTTTCTCATCACTGGTCGCGCGAGAACGTCCTGGACCATTTCTCGTCGGGCGCTTCCTGTGGCGCCGACGAGCGACGCGTGGACGCGGGCGGGAGGACGTTAGGATCGCCTCGTCTGACAGGTAAGTAATGACCCCCGACCGCTGCTATGTCGCTGGTGAGATCTGCCTGTGTGGCAGCTCACTAGCGACCACTAAAGGTTCTGTCACACTTAGCGATGTACCAGCGATCCCGACCAGCGATATGACACGGTCAGGATCGCTGGTACATCGCTAAGTGGTCGCTAGTGAGCTGCCACACAGGCAGATCTCACCAGCGACATCGCAGGGGACGGGGGTCGCTACTTACCTGTCACACCAGGCGATCCTGCGTCCTCCCGCCCGGCTCCACGCTCGTCGCTCCACAGGAAGCTGACGACAAGAAACGGTCCAGGACGTTCTCGCGCGATCAGCGATGAGCAGCGGGGGAGCAGTCGTAGGTAAGTATCAGACACAGCGATATCGCTATAACGTCACAAGTTATAGCGATATCGCTTAGTGTGACAGTACCTTTAGCGATGCACCAGCGATCCATATCGTTGTCGGGATCGCTGGTGGATCGCTAAGTGTGACGGTACCCTAACATTGGTCAGTGTGAAATCTTACAAATCTTTGAAGCGAAAATATGCTCTTCTGCACCTACGCTATGGATAGGTCATGGATATCATAGCCCTAAAGAAACCTCTTAGGGGAGCCAGTGAACATGAATGTTTACCTTTAGATTAAATTCTAAGAAATGGGCACAATTGTGTCAGTCAGGAGAAGTAAACCTAGAACGCAAAGTCCTGAGAAACCATAAAACAAGTCCAAACATGGCGAATTTGCAGCAAGATCCATGTCAGGGGGTGGGGGGAGCCTAACAATGTGATCTACTCTTAATAATGGCTCAGTGAACCCACAAAAACATATTAAGTGTTTTGTAGCCCTTTGACTGGAACTTACTGTAATTTAGTATTTATATAAGTTGCAGGACCCGGTCCATCGACCTCGTCAGTGGTCTGTGATCGTTGGAAGGGAGCCCTGAGATCTACCTCTTACCTGACGGCATTCATGGCTCCTCTTTAGATTAGCCGGCCTTGAGTGATGCCAAATGTGCATCACACCACAGCGATGACATCACTCCAGACAGCTAATCAAAAGACGAGCCACCGATACGCCAGGCAAGGAGGAGCGGTTCTCGAGGCTCCCATCCGACGGCCATAGATTACTGAAGAGGCTGTTTTGCACCAAATCTAATTTGTACATCTAAGGGTATGCACACACATTTCGGGAGGCAAAACGGCTAAATGCTGTAGCGTACCTGAAACGGTGCTAAATAAATGCTTAAAATTTTGTGTGTGTATGTGTATACAGTGGGGCAAAAAAGTATTTAGTCAGTCAGCAATAGTGCAAGTTACACCACTTAAAAAGATGAGAGGCGTCTGTAATTTACATCATAGGTAGACCTCAACTATGGGAGACAAATTGAGAAAAAAAAATCCAGAAAATCACATTGTCTGTTTTTTTTTCATTTTATTTGCATATTATGGTGGAAAATAAGTATTTGGTCAGAAACAAGCAATCAAGATTTCTGGCTCTCACAGACCTGTAACTTCTTCTTTAAGAGTCTCCTCTTTCCTCCACTCATTACCTGTAGTAATGGCACCTGTTTAAACTTGTTATCAGTATAAAAAGACACCTGTGCACACCCTCAAACAGTCTGACTCCAAACTCCACTATGGTGAAGACCAAAGAGCTGTCAAAGGACACCAGAAACAAAATTGTAGCCCTGCACCAGGCTGGGAAGACTGAATCTGCAATAGCCAACCAGCTTGGAGTGAAGAAATCAACTGTGGGAGCAATAATTAGAAAATGGAAGACATACAAGACCACTGATAATCTCCCTCGATCTGGTGCTCCACGCAAAATCCCACCCCGTGGGGTCAGGATGATCACAAGAACGGTGAGCAAAAATCCCAGAACCACGCGGGGGGACCTAGTGAATGAACTGCAGAGAGCTGGGACCAATGTAACAAGGCCTACCATAAGTAACACACTACGCCACCATGGACTCAGATCCTGCAGTGCCAGACGTGTCCCACTGCTTAAGCCTGTACATGTCCGGGCCCGTCTGAAGTTTGCTAGAGAGCATTTGGATGATCCAGAGGAGTTTTGGGAGAATGTCCTATGGTCTGATGAAACCAAACTGGAACTGTTTGGTAGAAACACAACTTGTCGTGTTTGGAGGAAAAAGAATACTGAGTTGCATCCATCAAACACCATACCTACTGTAAAGCATGGTGGTGGAAACATCATGCTTTGGGGCTGTTTCTCTGCAAAGGGGCCAGGACGACTGATCCGGGTACATGAAAGAATGAATGGGGCCATGTATCGTGAGATTTTGAGTGCAAACCTCCTTCCATCAGCAAGGGCATTGAAGATGAAACGTGGCTGGGTCTTTCAACATGACAATGATCCAAAGCACACCGCCAGGGCAACGAAGGAGTGGCTTCGTAAGAAGCATTTCAAGGTCCTGGAGTGGCCTAGCCAGTCTCCAGATCTCAACCCTATAGAAAACCTTTGGAGGGAGTTGAAAGTCCGTGTTGCCAAGCGAAAAGCCAAAAACATCACTGCTCTAGAGGAGATCTGCATGGAGGAATGGGCCAACATACCAACAACAGTGTGTGACAACCTTGTGAAGACTTACAGAAAACGTTTGACCTCTGTCATTGCCAACAAAGGATATATCACAAAGTATTGAGATGAAATTTTGTTTCTGACCAAATACTTATTTTCCACCATAATATGCAAATAAAATGAAAAAAAAACAGACAATGTGATTTTCTGGATTTTTTTTTCTCAGTTTGTCTCCCATAGTTGAGGTCTATCTATGATGTAAATTACAGACGCCTCTCATCTTTTTAAGTGGTGGAACTTGCACTATTGCTGACTGACTAAATACTTTTTTGCCCCACTGTGTGTGTGTATGTGTATATGTATGTATGTATGTATGTGTATATATATATATTATTATTATTACACTGTCAAACTGATTTGCTGTCCATACGCTCACTCTTTTGAGTTTCTTTTTATCAAAATTCAAGTTTCCAAAGATGCGGAGAGGTTAAAAGAAGTGACCTGACCATTCTTCTTAGTTTATACAATACAAGGTTAAAAAAAAAAAAGGCATTGGCTAAAGGCGTAGCAAAAGATGTCCAAAAAGATGCCAAAATAAGATGCGTTATTATGACAAAAGACCCCGGTGTGTCCTGAAGCGTCTTCCTCCTGAAAAACCCGCTGGGCTCACACGCATCTAAAAGATGACTGCTCGACAGTAGGCTCCTTCCGGAGATAAATTCTTACTGCCTACCTAGTGAAGGTGTGAGAAGGAGACCACTCATCATCTCCAATGGACTGTAGGCATATGCCCCGGCCCATGTGTGATCTGCAAATCTCTGTGTCGATATTGACCTAATTAAGCCCTAAAGATGAAAAGCGTGTCATTGAAACAGACCCACAAATCTAAAGCGAAGATTGGCCATCTATAGTGGTGTCCCGACTCCCCACACATCTGAAGTGTTTTGTGCTCAATCTGAGTCTTAATCCTTCTTTTCACAAGTGATGCATCTGCCCCGACCAGCTGTCCACCCTGTCCAAAGTTTTATATTTATTCTAGTCTGGTTGCTTGAGATCCGCATTAATCATTGATAGTGGAGTATGGGAAAATGGATGCCGGCTGAGCTAATGGGTGGCAAATGTTTAACCCATAGTCAAAATAATCCTTTTTTGTAATAAAGTAAACTTGTCGAAAGATGTCGAGTCGTAAATTATTTTTTGTTCTGTCTCCCTCCTGTGGCCGGACTGTGGGAATTCTGTGCCAGTGACATTTGCAGTTTAAAAAAAAAAAAAAAAACCGGGATCAAGACAAAACTTCTTTAAAAAAAATATTTTGTAGAGATGGAGAATAAAGGAAAAAAAAAAGTTTCTCCATCTCCTCCATGAAAATCGACTGCACTTGGCGTGAGGTCTGATTTTTATTTTTTTTTTATTTTTTTTTTTTTTCAACGGACCCATAGACTTGAATGGCCGAGTGGGTTCCAATTATTGAAGGCAAATCATGCATGCGAGTGGTTCGAGGGAAGCATCACCTCTTTGAATAACATGGGGACAACTCTATCGTTAAGAATGATGGATAGCGCTTGGCCAGTTTTTACAGCTGTCTGCACGTTTTGCGTGTCTTTGCAGGAGACCTGATTTGGCTGGGAGAGAGACTTCTGACTTCTTGTGGAGAAACATTACCCTAGTATGGTGTTTCTCAACTCCTGTCGTCGACCCACCAACAGGTCAGGTTTTCAGGATATCCTTAGTACTTAATTGCACAGGTGGTGATTTCATCACTTGCTCAAGCATTAATTCCATCACATATGCAATACTAAGGAAATCTTGAAAACACGACCTGTTGGTGGGTCTTGAGGACTGGAGTTGAGAAACGCTGTCCTAGGACCTCTGTAAAAATGTGAGCAATTGTGATTTGTGAACTTTAAATTTAGCATTTCTTGAGCTGCATATTTGGTAGACTCTTTACTTTGTTGGTTATTAATTTGCCACAGGGCAAATATAAGAGCAGGCAGCAATAAGCTATGACCAGTGTGGTGTCAGGGGCCAGGCACATGGTGATCAGCGGATCGACAGATTAGCCGTCTCTAGTAAACTCCTTTACCGTTCTTTTCATAAAATATTGCATTCCCCCAGAGAATGGTGTCATAAAATGTCATGTTGGTGCCTGTTCTATTAAACAAGGTTTATACAAAGGGTATAAAGGGAATTTCCCACTTGGAAAACCCAAACTTACCCACGAGTGAGATCATCTCTCATGCGTTGACAAAATGGTCATTGTGTTATAAAAGTCTCTATTATTATTATTATTATTGGGTTCTGCACCTTTTATATGTAGCTGCTTTAGTAATTCATCTCCATCATCAAGGATGAATTTGATGGAACACATGGGGCAAAACTTTTTTTTTTTTTTTTATATTTCATCACTTAATTCTGAGAAGTTATAGACCCAGTGACTGTATATTTTGTGTCTCCATTGTCTCCTTGATAATGTTGCCAGTGTCCTAAGGACATGAGCTATAAGGGTTTTGTTCACACGTCGCATTTTTGCTGTGTTTTTCCTGCAGAGAAAAAATGCAGCATTTGTACAGTACCTGCAAAAAGAATGAAATCTCATGCACTCGCTTCTGACTTTTTCCTTGCGGATTTGAACCTTAAAAAAGCGTTTTTTTTTTCAAATCTGGAACATGTCAATTCTTTCAGCGTTTTTGCAGCATTTTCTGCCATTTCAAATGAATGGGGTGAAAAATACAAGCAAAAAATCATAAAAAGCACAAGTATTTTATGCAGCATTTTTTCTGCCAACTATTTTTTTGGTACATAAAAATCTGCTGCAGATACTATAAATGTGTGAACAAAGACCGACTATAGGTCGACTATAGTTTTGCATCTGCATTGCAGTTGCACTTTGCTATTGGGGCGGCTTCACTCAGCTTTTTTTGGGAGAAAAAAAAAGTCACCTTAGTTTTTGATGCAATATTTCTCCGACAAAACTAGGAATGAATCCAGCAACAAGGAGTACAAGTCTTTGCACATAGGATTTTTTAGGTTAGTATTCTTCATCCGTATTTGTAAACCAAGATCAGGATCACAAAGAGCTGCACATCTTCCCATTATACATGTTCAGTGTTGTGCACCCATTTTTGGCTGACAGATGCCGACCAAAATACTGTGGTGTAAAAGAGGCCCAAGACCGCTATGCCGTTCCATTTTTGACCACTAGATGGCAGTGATGTAACATTCTGCACTATTAGTTTTCAGGGTTTGGATCCAGTCACTGATCGCATCCAATCTCTAAAATAGTTTTTTGTTTTAGGCTATGTGCACACGGTGTGGGTTCTGCTGTGGAATTTTCTGCGCAGATTTTGCTAAGTCTGCAGGTAAAATGACCTGCGTTTTTACCTGCAGATTTAGTGCAGTTTTTGTGCGGATTTCCCCTGCAGTTTTGACCTGAAGATTTCTATAATGGAGCAGATGAAAAACTGCTCAAGAACTACACAAAAGAAGTGACATGCTGCAGTTTTAAATCTGCACCAAATCTGCGTGGAAAAATCTGCAGCATGTGCAGAGCGTTTTTTTGTTTTACATAGCCTTAAATGGTACTGTACATCACTTGCAGTTCTGCAGGGCCAAATCTGCTGCAGAACTGCACAGAATCTGCACCGTGTGCACAGAGCCTTATACATTTTGCAGGTTTTCACTTCCTTGTAGTTTTTATTGACTGCGAATGCAGTAGTTGCTTATAGAGTCTCTCATTTAAGTGTGGCCACGTTTTTTTAATATCTGCTTTATATTTATTGGTTAAATGTTTGTTTTTTTGTAATTCTAGAATGCATTTCAGTTAATGTTTGAGCTTCACGCTTTTATCATTCTCGTAAAATGTCGCCATGTGCAGGTATAACAAGTTGTTTTGTCAGGTGCTGTAGCGGTATGGTTACCATTTATTCTAATACTCTTGGGTGTTTTTTTTTTTTTTTTCTTTTTTACTTGTTAAATGACAATCTCAGCTCTGCTACTTGCCCAATAAAAAGCTAAAGGTGAATTCTTCGTAAACAGTGCAGTCTGTACTTTACGTTTCATTTAAGCACGTGACAAATTCTGAACAGATGTGAGATCGTACATCGCATAAACTAAGGAAAAGGCTGCAGGTCGCTGGGGACGTTCTGGTCTACTGGGCTATTTCCTGTACATGAGTGGCATGTTTTGCTTGTCGTAAAACAATCTTTCCTGTTGCATTGATTCGTATATTTTTTTTATTGCTGTCGTTGATTAAATTAATGTGTGGAAGCATCACAAACACATACCCAGGCATGGACTGGTGTGACACCCCAGAGTCCGGTTGTCACAGTGACATTGCCTCCCTCTAAGAGGTGAAGTCATGCTTGGAGGCAGAAAGGGGACCCCCATGCCAGGTAACATAGATTAAGGCTATGTGCACACGCTGCAGATTGGTCTGCGGATTTGTATCTGCGGATCCGCAGGTAAAATTAACTGCGGTTTTACCTGCGGATTGGCCTGCGGTTTATCATCTCTACAATGGAGGAGATGGTAAACCGCAGCAGAATCCGCAGAAAAGAAGTGACATGTCATTTCTTTCTGCGGATTCAAAACCGCAGCTTTTCCGCAGTTAAAAATCCACAGCATGTGCACAGCAGAATGTAAATCACATAGATTTACATGCTACTATACACTGTCTGCAGAACTGCTGCAGATCCGCATCGGCCAAAACCGCAGCGTGTGCACATAGCCTAAATCACAATTCCTGCTGCAGGTTAGAAAAGGGAGCGGCCTTATAAATTCTGGCCAGCAGAGGGGGTTGGTGAGTCAGCTAGAAGTGAGCTGAGGGGGCTGTCATGGAAACGAGAGCAGCTGTGAGCTGAGAGAAAATGACAAGACAGTTAAACGTGAGGTAAAAAGATCTTTCTGGAAGATCCTGTCAGTTCATGACAGGGAACTGCTCTATGAGGAGTTCGTGACAGGGAACTAATCTGTGAGGAGTTCAAATCAGGGAGCTGATCTGAGAAGAGGGGAAAGGACAATAGCAGAGACAGAGAGGCTCTGGGGAAGCTAAAAACTGGGTATAGCAGACCCCAGAGCGAAGCGCTAATAGAGAGAAAAGGGACGTCAGAGTACTTGGTGGTCAGGAGCTGTATGTCCTGATCGCCGAATCTGAAAGTACAGGGGATTGTAAATGCCTGTGCGACATTGAACACCTGAGGGCACGGCAGCAGATAAGGAGCCCAGGCCTGACGGTGAAGAGAACGGTACCCGTGGAATAGGCTCATGCTGACAACCGTACAGATTAGTGCAATCATCACGCAATTGAGGGTCGCAGCATAGTTATATACAGCGGAGACCCACATACATAGCACAGAAGGAAGGTCCAAAATCCCCACCTGGCAGGGTGGATCCCCTGAATGCCTCCAGGCGAGCCGGACTCATTCCATCACCTGTATGTGGTACTCCGGACTGCAACCAATTGCCAGTAAAAGGTAAAGAAACTGCACCTCTCTGTGTCCTCTCATTTCTCTGCACCCCAACGTTTACAGCCATCTTCACTATTAATCAAACATCTTTGCCCTGGGACTATTGCTCTACCTGTGGAGAGCCATTTTCACCTCAGCTGCGACACATCAACAGTCTCAGGGGAACAATACCGCAGCTCTGGTCGTCTCTGACCAGAATACCACAGGTGGCGTCACGTATTTATTCATCTATAAACTTTATCTTCATTTTTGCCACATCTAACAGCATCACCAACAACTTTTCCCCTTCCCCTATTTTATTTTATTTAATAGATGCCCCAGGGCCACGTACCGGGTCGCCGCCGTGATACCGTCCCCCATTGAAGTCGATGGGCCCGGTACAGAGTACCCCAAGGTCCTGCAGCGCGCACTCTCACGCCGCCACGCGCTACGGCGCTCCACTGGCCCGCAGGAGAGCAGGAGAATCCTCCAGTGGGCCCCTGTTCACGAGTGGATCACTACCCTCTTATATGAGCAGTACTTGGCACTATATACTTGAATCACTATGTACAGACAATGGCGGCATCTTATTCATTTACCAATCTACCCAGTCCATTGTTATATATGGTAAATTTGTGATTGAGGATAATGTCACATTTGCATGGAGCTGATAAGTGGGATCCTGGAGTTGGTTACTGGTGGGCCCTTGGCACCCCAGTCCGGCACTGCTACACCTAAACGATGCGTCCGTACACCGCATCCAATGAGTACATGAACTGTTATATTGCCATATACTTTAAAAACATAACGCTCTTGGAGAACATTTTTTGATCAAAAAATGCGAAAGCCATCAAACACCGTCATGGTGGCCCTCAATATGGATTGTCCCCGTCTCCACCACTTATCACATTTTTGCCTTTCTTTTTTTGTTTTTAATCAAAATAATTGCAGAGATATCTTTGTGCATAGTCCTTTAATAAATAGGGGCAAATAGTCTTTAGTCCTCTTGTATTTATAGATCTGGATCTGTGTCCAGAGGAAGAAACTAGTGAAAATATGAGTTAGGCAGGTGTCACCCTTGCAACTGCAATGCACTGCCGTGGGTACTCAGGACCAGAGTGTGCGGCTGCATGTATTTCTATGCAGCTGAACGCTCAGGTCCGAACCACCGGCGGCAATGCTGCGTATTGAGACAAGAGACCCAGCATTGCTGCCGGTCGTTCGGATAAGGAGGCCTAGACACAACCGATCAGATATTGATGGGCTGTGGTGTCACTTGCATCTCATGGGCCCAATGCAAAATTTCCAACAGAGCCTCCATTTATCATGAGTCATCATTACTAGTGGTTCTGTTGAACTATGCTCATGCCAATTGTTTGACTGACAGCATCTCGACCGACTCTCTCATACATAGGAGCACTCGTTTGACCAAGCGCTACTGTGTTCTCTAAGAGAAAGCTGACGCCTGATACGTCGGTTGACGCCTTATCTTATGGAGGCTAATATGATTCCTAAATCAGAAATGCCTGCTCGACATCTCTGCCGACCATCAGTCGGCCAGCATCCCCATACACATTAGCCCATGTGCCGAACCTGTTGAGATTTTTTTTTTTATTTTTATTAAGGAAGAAATAGTTTTAAAAGTTTTACAAGTTTCTAAATCTTTGGCGTTACTTCACAGATCACAAACTTAATGTTTAGTCATCCAGAGCACAATGCAAGAGGTTATTCCCTTCAGCTGGTAAGACGCAGACAGCTCCCCATTCATGTGCAAGGTAGAACTTGCTTAAGTGCAGTCATTGAGGATTCCTGCTGCAACATGAATGAGCTTGATGTAAGATTTCGGGTTGTTTTATACCTCCGCTTTCTAACTGTCGTCAAGATTTGGCTGACGATGACTCTTGTGCCCACACCCAACATTTCAGCTTTGTTTATGGAGACGCAGATTCACTTACTGAAAAATAGATGAGGAGCACTTGGCACCTGCTTCCCTGCTGTTTTGCATACTTTCCATCGCTTCAATGACAAATGAAGAAAATGGGCAAAAAATGAACAATCTTTCAGGATATGTTCTTTCAAAGAAAGATCTTTCTTGACGACGGACTAAAAATAAAATCAAGCACTGCTAACTCTTTTTCAATCTACTGAAGAATGATTGCATTTCACTCCATTAACATTTTGGTTGAGGTTGCCGGGCTCCAGGTACAAGACTGCAGTCGCTTAATGTGACTGCAGACTTTTAAATCCTCACATCATGCGCCCATTGATGATTTTCTGGGAGACGGCGGTCATATGACTGCAAGTATGAGATTTGCATACCTCTGTCTACTTTCTGACTAGACTTGCCACGTCTAGTCGGCATGTGTCCACATGTGTGCAAATCACATACTTGCAGTTATGCACCTGTGGCTCTGTCACTCACTCTAAGGCCAGAAAACCCCTTTAAAGGGAACCTGTCAAGTCCCCCGTGCTCCCAGAACCAACAGAAGTTGCTTCTGCGTATGTAAATACCCTGCCTAATGATCCCTGTGTAATATTACATACATAAACAGATATTTAGAAAAAGTATTTCTAAAGTCTGTTTATGAAATGTAAATGAGGCCTTTGACTAGTCGAGGTGTCCCCAGACTAGTCGGGCCACTGAGCATGTTATCACGCTTTATGCCCCTGTGGGCATGATAACATAACTTACAAGTGTCGGCGACATCGCAAGTGCCATATTTATCTCGTGCATGTGGAGCGCCCCACGGGGCCTTAGGTTACTAGGGACCAGGCCGGTCAGGTTCTTTAAAGGGATGTCATGGTGGCAGTGACCCGGTCCGTGGCCCTGGGTGTCCAGTAATTAAAATAGAGGAAAATTATGTGGTGTTTGGTCGTGACGCCACCCATGGTGTTCGGCAGTAGGCGACCGACACTGCGGTTTTGGTCCACTGGGGCTGTTGGTGATGCAGCAAAGATGGTTCAGCTCCCCACGGGTAGAGTGGGGCCCCAGGGCAAATATATTTGATTGTTCAGATGGTGGTGAACGTTGGGGTGCAGAGGAAAAGTGAAGGACACATAGAGGTGCGGTTATCTTTGCATTTATGTGGCACCCCTGAGGGTTCAATCGCAACAGAGGTACTGCACCTCCTCCTGAGGTGTGGTGCCTCACTACCCAGGTACACCTGACCAGACTCCAGCACCTGCACCCAGCACAGACACCTTAGAACAGCAGGGCACCCTCATGAAGGGTGCTGGGAGGTGGGTGGAGCTTAGTTTGCACTAGAGAGGGGGAAAACTGACAGGAAGTTAGAGCAGTTCCCCAGAGAGGGATGGAGTGAGAGGACATTTATGCAGCAGCCTCCTGCGAGTTGGAGCTGCTGGCAAGGAAAGGAAGAGAAAGATCAGTTCTTCAGAAGGATAGAAGGGAAAGGATGTGATGCGCCCGAGGCGCTGTGGGATACTCGGTACCGGGCCCATTAACTTCAATGGGAGATGTCACAGCGGCAGTGACCCGGTCCGTGGCCCCAGGCGGTCATGTAAAAGGGGTAGAATTGAATGGGGATAAAATTTATGTAGTGATTTGTGACGCCAGTTGGAGTGTTTGACTGTAGTATAGCCAGCACTGCAGATGATCCCTGGAGGAGTAGATGGTGATGGCAGTGCAGATGTTATAACCCTCTCCAACCAGGGCAGGACCCCCAGAGATTGTGATGCAAGTAGAAGGCACGAAGTAATAAGGCAGGAGACAAGGAAAGTCACTTTATCATTTACTGTAGTTCAGGTGCAGTTCAGAGGAGATATTACAACTCTCACCAGGTGACAGTCTGCTCTGGAGAATGGGAGTTATCTTTCCTTGCTGTTATTCAGTGTAACCTCCTGCTATTCTAATCCCTTCTGGGACCAAGGCTTTCTGGAGTTTAGAACTTCCCAGTTTTGCCTTTACTCACTGTGTATTTCGCATTCAGCAACTTGCAGTCTGAATCCTTTGTGACGCAGCTCAAGTTCCCACTTGCACTGTCCTTCACTGATTCCAGGTTATTGCAGTATTTCTGAGGGAAAACACTTTTTTCTGCTGGTTGTGTAATCCCACGCAGTCCCTCAGCTTACCAACCAGCTCTGAAAGCATGGATGATCTAGGGGCTGGTTCCCTGCTTCGTAGTTCTCACTCCTGGATCAGCCACATGTCATCATGGCGTCCATGCGTACTTCCTCCTTCACACTGAGAACGACAAGTTGGCCCCTCCCCCTCCCAGTTAGGGTATGTCTGCAAAGCTCTCGGCTTCAGACAAATGAGGGAATGAGGCAAATTGTGTGTGTCTAGCAGAGAAAGCATAACTCCCATTGCTCACAAAACACATACAGAACAGTACATATTTAACCCTTTTGTGGTGATTAAGATGCAGGGCACCACAGATGGAAAGTGTGGAGGAAGAGCTGGGGATTGGAGCTAGAGCAGAGCTCATCCCTAAGTTTAAGCGCCAAAGGCCGGGCGCCAGTATCCGAGGCTGTGTGAATGCTAATGATCATACAGCAGAAACTGGAGGAATAGAAGTTGAGACCACTTTATTCCCACCTAAGACAACAACACAGTAGCAAAGTGTGTGAGCCAGGACATGATTGTAAGGAGTCCCTGAAGTAGGCTACAGCTGCCTGTCATGCGAGTGCAGTTTTATGTAACAGCAAGAAAAAGGACCTTGAGTGTAATTCATAACTGCAAGTACTTCAGATTAGCGCTAGTAAGGAGACGTTCAGAAAAGGCACATATGGAAAGGAGTGCTGGAAGGGTGTACTCCAGCCTGGGAGCTGGCTGAGCCTCTCACCTTGAGGACACGGCACTGAAGCGGGCACCTGTCAATGCCAGAAATGTGAGTAAAGCATTGGAACTGCATTCAGCTGTGTCATTGCCTTCTTCCTGCGCCAACCCCTTTACCACTGCTGGTCACCGAGGAGGATAGCAGGAACAGGCTAAGCCACCAGAAGACTAAAGAGGTTGGTAACTAAGCAGATTGCAGACCCCTGATCCTATCAACACAACTAGCAGTAGCCGTGGAGTGTTCCTACAATGCCCTAGATGCTTCGTCACAGCCGGAGAGCTAACGAAGCCTAAAGACAGAAAGGTGAAATCTAAACTGCCCCGGAGCAGATCCCCAAAGGAATAGACAGCCCCCAAACATATATTGTCGGTGAGAAAAGATGAGACACAAACACAGGCAGAGAACAGACTGAGCAAATGGTGGGGCTCAAGCTGTCTAGACAGGACAGGACAGAAAAGATACTGTCTGCAATCACGCACAAAACCCTAAAAAAGTCCAACACTTCTGATGTACAAAAAACCTGAGGTCACACGACCTCACCCATGCTAGGTCAGCACTTTGGTATAAACTGGAAGCAAAGCAAAAAGATACTAATATAACAGGGGCTGAACAAGCTGTAACATATGAAGCTGTTATGAATGGGTCACCGAGGAGGAAAACAAGACCAAGCCAAGTCACAGAAAACCAGAGAGGTTGGTAATTACGCGGATTGCAGACCCCTGATCCTAACCACACAACTAACAGTAGCCGTGGATCGTACCTACGATGATCCTAGATGCCTCGTCACAGCCGGAGGACTAAATAAGCCTATAGCAAGAAAAGGGGAAATCTAAAACTGCCCCAGAGCAGACCCCAAAGGAATAGACAGCCCCCACACATGTATTGACGGTGAGACAAGATGAAAACACGAACACAGGTAGGAAAATAGGCTGAGCAAACGATGGGGCCGAAACTAGCTAGAAAGGAAAGATACTGTCTGCAATCACGCCAAAAAAACCCTGCAAAAATGTCCAACACTTCTGATAGCAAAAAATACCCTGAAGTCACTAGACTTCTCCCACTATATCAGCACTCTGGCATATTCTGAGAACAGAGCAAAAAGAGGCCAATCAATCTAATAAGGGACAAAAAGCAAACTGGCACATACAGTGACATAACAGTGGAAATTCAGCACAGCCCCAGCCGAGGCTGGCTGACCACACAAAAAACTGAATAGACCAAACCAAATCAAATGTGAACATTAGCCAAGACAACTTCGCTTGAGAAGGCAGGAACTGAGCTGGAAACTAAGACTTCAGGAGGCAGGAAAAAATGACCAGCATGGGAATAGGGAGTCGGCTGTCTTAAATCCAGTCTGAGACTCCAGATGTCCAATCATCTTCCTCATTATCAGGTGGCAGGTCTCTGTTAATTAGATCAGCTTCACTACCTCCTGCCACCACCAGAGGGAGCCCAGAAAGAGAACTCACAACTCCTCTGTCAGCACAACCAGCTCCCTCACCAGAAACCAGAGGCAGACTAGAAAATGAGTTCACAACATGAAGCAGGGCCCAGCACTGCCCCCAGCAGAGAGCACGCTGAACGCTAGCAATAAAGCAGAAAGCAAAAAAAAGGCACAACCAGATTAGATACAAAGGATTAGAAAAAGAATCACTTAACTGAACCATGCAGATCAGGCAGAGGACAAAAGAACTCCAAATGCACAAGGAGGAAAATCACCAGCAACCTTCAAGAGCAGCCAGCTCAATTGTATGCTCCCAGCCAGTAATCCCAGGTTCCCAATTATCGTCGTCAGGTGGAGAACTTCCATCAACCTGGCCAGCTCCACTACTCTCAGTAACCACCAGAGGGAGCAGAGGGAGCTTCGGCTCAGAAATCCGAGCAAGGGAATTCACAACACACTACACCGTCTACCTCAACATCTTCTACAACTGCCCTGGGACTACAGCTCTGCCTGTGGAGAGCTATTACACCTCTGCTACATCAAACCATCTGTCCCAGGGGATTTGCACTGAAGCGCTGTTCCCCTTTTGACAAGATACCACAGGTTGCATCACGAACTTATCTAACCAAAAACTTTACCAATCCTCTTATTTTACATGGACACCCAGGGCCATGGACCGGGTCACCGCCACTGCGACACTTCCCCTTTAAGACACCGACCCGGTACCGAGGGAGTGAACCCCACTTGCCCTGGGGGTGCTCCATTTACGTTCAAGTAAAAGGTAATCTGGGATACCACATACAGATGATGGATTGAGTCCGGCACGCCTGGAGGCAATCAGGGGACCCACACTGCCAGGTGGGGTTGGGGACCTTCCTTCTGCGCTCTGTTTTCGGGTCCCTGCTGCTTGTAGCTAAGCTGCGGCCCTCTCCTGCGTGATGATTGCTAACCTGTATGGCTGACAGCGTGCGCTTATATCATGGGCACTGTCTTGTTCACTGTCAGCCCTGGGCTCTTGGTCTGCTGCCATGCCTTTAGGTGTTCAGTGTGGCCAAGGACCTTGCAGTCCTCTGTACTCCAGATTCGGCTGTCAGGGCATAAGCTCCTGCCCAGCCAAGGACTCTGGCATCACTTTTATCAGCGCTTCGCTCTGGGGTCAGCTATACGCAATTTTAGTTTCCCAGAGCCCCTTGTCTCTGCTCCTGTCCCTTCCCTCTCAACAGACCAACTCCCACTGTCCCTAACTGTCTTGTCATGAGCTCCAACTGCTCCCGTTTCCATGACAACTCTCTTGTTTACTCTCTCAGCTGTCTTCTTACTGACTCACTAACCCCACCTGTTGGCCAAAATTTATAAGGAAGCTCCCCTTTCTGGCCTGCAGCAGGAATTGACATGCACACTGTTACCTGGCATGGGGACCGCCCTCCTGCCTCCAAGCATGACATCACCCCTTAGAGGGAGGCAATGTCACTATGGCAACCGGACTCTGGGGTGCCACACATGCGCGGGACTTCTTCCCCACTTGTCATTGATCCTCTTATAGCTGGGTGTATGTCTCCCAGCTTCAGAGAGGTGCACTGCACCTTTACAATGATATAGAAACCCCGGAGAATATTTCATATGGTGTTTAAATAGGACTGCCGATTCTCTATTGGGACATGTGGAAATACAGAATGGTAGGTTAAAGCTAACCTCGTTATAGTGAGTGGGTAGTAGAACATCCCGACAAACTTTTTTTCTACATAAAAGGACGAGATGATGTAAGAGAATTAACCCTTCCCCTTGACTTTCATCGAGTGCCATTTTCATCCCAGTTTTATATACTGGTATGTAGCAAATTAGACATAAAGTCACTTGCTGGGTTAGAAAAAGTCACAAAATACATAAAAAAAACACTTTAGGGATTGCTAAATAATTAAAATAATCTGATATTTTTAAGGCAACGGGTTTTACAGAAAGTCGCATCCACAACCTAAAGGACCCCATACACTGCAGATAGCTGTCCACTATGCACCTATATTTTCTAGGAGAGAGCCGCTGTCAGACATCTCTGGCGGTGGCTTATCTCTTGGAGAACAAAAGGATCGGCGAGTCTTGAGGCCCCTTTACATTTAGCGATGCACCAGCGATCCGACCAGCGATCCGACCCGGTCAGGATTGCTGGTGCATCGCTAAATGATCGCTAGTGAGCTGTCACACAGGCAGATCTCACAGCGATGCAGCAGCGACGCAGCACACGATACTCACCTTTTACACACAGCGATCCTGAAGTCCTCCCGCCCGCCTCCACTCGTCGGCGCCAGCAGGAAGCCCAGCAGGAAGCGCCCGACGAGAAATGGAGCCGGACATTCTCGCGCGATCAGCGGGGGAGCCGGTCGGGGGTAAGTATCACACATAGCGATATCGCTATAACGTCACAAAATCGGTGACGTTATAGCGATATCGCTATGTGTAAAACCCCCTTTAATCGGACATGCTGGATCCTAAACTCCCCCTAATCTACTCTCCATCATCTGTGGGGGGGGCGAGTCGGAAGGCCCCCATACACATTACATTGTCAACAGAGCCTGTCGATATCATGGGTTAGGCCGATGTTGGTCTAATGTGTATGGGGGCCTTTAATCCAGATGGTCTGATAATCTGAATAATAGCTTCTTAATAAAAGAAACTTTATTAGACTCGGTCACTGGCCAATTCACTTTTGCTGACTTGAACGGATCGCTATGTATTTTTGTTCTGCTTCTTTTGATAAAAAAAGCTATATTTGTCAATCTGCCATAACATCTGTACGGAACATGGTGACAATTATGTTCCTAAAACTCCTACTCAGCAACAAAGTGTCATGGCATGGGAAATTGTGCTGTAACAATGGCTGCTGTGGGTGTTCTCCTCCTGCTTCGCCGCTAGAAATCAGTGTCTGTATTTCGCCTGGGAATTTGCTTTTAAAGGGAACTTGTCACCCCCCCCAGGGCGTTTTTCAGTTAAAGAGCCACCTTCAGCAGCACTAAGGCTGCATTCTGTGAAGGTGGCTCTTCCGTTTCTGACCCCCAGTAGTGCCAAAATATTGACTTTTATAATTATCTCCTCATACCTGTAATGTGTCCCATAGGTATGTTGTGTCCCCCAGTATCAGTCCCCTACCATCCGTCAATCATGCCTGTCCGAGGCCTCGGCCCCGCCCACGATCTGTCCATCATGATGCCCCGTGCGTTGCTGCCTCCTCTTCATTTGAATCTCGGTGCCTGCGCTGTAACAAGTGTTCTCGGGCATGTGCAGTGTGCGCTGCCCGAGAACCGACATCAGGCTATTGCACCTGCGTGTTGCGGAGGCCCCAGCCCTGCAGTGTGAATACATCATAACACACTGCGGGGTGGGATCTGGGGCCTCCGCATTGCCAGGCGCAATAGCCTGATGTCGGTTCTCGGGCAGCGCGCACTGCACATGCCCGAGAACACTTGTTACAGCACAGGCGCTGGGATTCAAATCAAGAGGAGGCAGCGACACACGGGGCATCATGATGGACAGATCGTGGGCTGCGCTGGGGCCTCGGACAGGCATGATTGACGGATGGTAGGCGGCTGATACTGGGGGACACAACATACCTGTGGGACACATTACAGGTATGAGGAGCTAATTATAAAAATCAATATTTTGGCATTACTGGGGGTCAGAAAAAGATGAGCCACCTTCACAGAATGCAGCCTTAGTGCTGCTGATATTTAATTTTTAGTGCTCTTTGCCAAGGTTACTGGCCATTGTTTTAGTCTATCAGTTGTTCACATGAACAAAGAAAAATTATGTTCAGCTAACCTTTTTACAAAAAAAACAGTGCTAGATCCCTAGGAAGTGCACGGAAAGGAATTCAGATTGGAAAAGGATGACCTATAAATCCAAGCAAAAAAAGAGAAAAATCCGGCACTTGGTCCCCAATGTGAAATAAAAACAATAACATTTATTAGCACATTCAGAAAAAAAGTATTTAAAAGCAGGACATCCTGATAAGAGTAACCCTTTCCTACTTATTTTGACCCAATGTGTGTATGTGATTCTTATTCATTGAATTTCACATTTTGAACCACATACCACATCGGTTCGAAACGCGTGGGAAAGGATTTTCTTATCAGGATAAATGTGTTGAAGTTTTATTATTTTTCCTGGATGTGCTAATAAACGTTATTGTTTTTAATCGATCATTTGTGCCTGCTCTTGAAGTGCAGTGTTTAGAAGTCTTTATGTGCTTCTCCGAAGATGTCTGGGTCCCCTGGATCTGGCCAGCTTCAGAGTCGCTGGGCTTCTCCATTGCTGAACATGTACAGCTGCCTCACAGTATTGGATATGTATATGTGCGTATATATATATTTAGAGGGTTTACCTGTGTAATTTCAGTCTGTTACTTGATTCCTCAAAATTACTCATTTATTCAGTGATGTATACCTGCCCTAATGCAGTATAACCAAGAAGATGTGCCAAAGAAAAAACTACAATTTAATTACAATCCCTATAGGAGTTGTAATTGATTTTCCCCCATCTTTCCATAAAACAGAGTTAAACCATTGTCCGCAGACGGTCAGGCACAGCGTAATTATCCTACGTCTTCGTCACATGCCCGCGGTCCTCATAATGCTCACCTTGTATAGGAAATTCCTTGGAGAGAAAAAAGGATTTAGTTCAGCTCACCCCTCATTGAAGCTGCAGCAAGGTCCGAGCAAGGACACGTCTCCACTTGGACGTCTTGGAATACTTCATAGAAAAAGGAAAGTCCAGCTCAAGGAGTAAAATCCAGAATTTTCTTTCTTTATGTCATTAAAATACAAGCATGGCTGCTATAGTCATCATTGCGGTTTTTACCCTGACGTGAGATAGCCGCACAGAAAGTGCCCAGGAGGTTCTGTACGCGTTTCGAGCGGTATACGCTCTTAGAGTTTATACCGCTCAAAACGCGTACAGAACCTCCTGGGCACTTTCTGTGCGGCTATCCCATGTCAGGGTAAAAACCGCAATGATGACTATAGCAGCCATGCTTGTATTTTAATGAAATAAATAAAGAAAATTCTGGATTTTACTCCTTGAGCTGGACTTTCCTTTTTCTATATAAGAAATTCCTCGTGAACGGCTTCTTAATTCTATGAAATGACATGCTGTCAAAGAGTATAGTGCCGGCCATTCTCATGACCGCTAGAAATGAGGCAGAAAAAAGATAATTACTTACCGGTAATTTGATTTTCCAGAGCCATGACAGCACCGCAGACATGAGATGGTATCCGCCCCCAGGAAACAGGAAACCTGTAGCAGAGACATAAGAAGGGGGCGGCACCTCTCTCCTCAGTTTGTTTCAGAGTATGCAAAGGTAACCGCCTTATTAGTTTACATACATGTTATATAATAGTGTCACTAATATTCACCTTCTTTTTCCTTTTTTTTTTTTTTTTATATATATATATATATTTTCACATAGATTTACATATCCAGATACAACTTTAAATTTTCTGGTGCACCACACAACCATCACCAAGATAGGGTGGGAACAATGCGGTGCTGTCATGGCTCTGGAAAATCAAATTACCGGTAAGTAATTATAATTTTTTCCCTTCCCCAATGACAGCACCGCAGACATGTGAGGAAAGATAGAATAGACTCCTAGGGTGGGACAACAGCAGACAACACTTTTCTCCCAAAGGCCAGATTTGAGGGCCCTAGGTCTAGTCTATAGTGTCGGAAGAAAGTGGATGGCGAGGACCATACAGCTGCCTTACAAATCTGCTCAACCGAAGCATTTGCCCTTTCAGCCCAGAACGTGGCTATAGCTCTCCTAGAGTGAGCTGTTACACCCAGTGGGGGAGTCTGACCTGAAGAAGAATAAGCCAGTGCAATACCCATACGTAGCCATCGTGCAATCGTTGACTTTGAAGCTTTCTTACCCCTGTTTGTCCCCTGAAAGGAGACAAAAAGGGCTGATGATTGTCGCCATGATTTTGAGGCTTCTATATATTGAAGCAGGCAACGTCAGACATCTAGGCAATGGAAGGTTTTCTCTCCCTGGGATTTGGGGTTTGGACAAAACGAGGGCAAAATTATCTCCTGCTCCCTGTGGAATTTGGAATTAACCTTCGGTAGGAAGGCCGGATCAGTTTTTATGATCACTCTATAATCCAAAAAGGTGGTATATGGTGGATTTACGGATATTGCCTGCAGCTCGCAGACACGACGAGCTGAAGTCAGGGCCACCAAGAGTACTGTTTTTAGCGTTATCACCTTTATTGAGATCGAAGCAATAGGCTCAAATGGAGACAGTGTCAGTGCCCTTAACACTAAATTTAGATCCCAGGGAGCTACCTTTGTTGGCAATTTTGTGGGTCTGGATTTAAAGGAGGCCCGAAGGAATCTATAGATCCATGGGTGGTCAGCCAATTTCTGATCAAACAACGCCCCCAGGGCCGATACCTGCACCTTTAAGGTGCTTGTGGTCGGTCCTTTTTCTAGTCCTTTCTGGAGGAACTCTAGGATCTCTTCTATTGGTACTTTTTGGCCTGTCCTAGTCCATTGTCGGCCCGTGAACTGTAAGAATTTTTCCCAAATTTTCTGGTATTTACGTGAAGTTACCTCTTTCCTGCTAGCGAGCAGGGTGGTTACTAACGGGACTGAGAAACCCTTTGCTAGAAGGAGTCCCCTCTCAAGTTCCACGCAGTGAGGTGCAGCCTGTGAACTCGGGGATGTTCTACTGGGCCCTGGTATAGCAGATTCTGGGTATCTGGAAGGATCCATGGGTCCGAGATAGACATGCATCTGAGCCACGTGAACCATGCCCTTTTCGGCCAGAAGGGCGCAACCAGGATTATTCGAGCTTTGTCTTGTCGGATCTTTTTTAAGACTACTGGAATCAATGGAAACGGGGGAAACGCATAGGCCAGACGAAATTTCCAGCGGTGTAGCAGCGAATCCACCCCCTCTGGTCGTTCTCTTGGATTTAGGGAGTAGAACCTGTCCACTTTCCGATTTTGTCTTGTACCAAACAGGTCTACCTCCGGTGTGCCCCAGGCAGCGCAGATTTCCCCAAATATTTTTTGATTTAGGGACCATTCTCCCTGGTGTAGTACATGACGGCTTAAATAATCGGCCAGATAATTGTCTGCCCCCTTTAAATGTGTACCCGATAAGGACAGAAGATTGTTTTCCGCCCATGCGAATAATTCCCTGGCCTCTGCCATAAGGGTTGCCGACCTTGTACCCCCTTGCCTGTTTATGTATGCTATGACCGTGTTGTTGTCGGATAATATTGTGACATGCCTCCCTTGCACTTCTTATTTTACTAGGAGAAGGGCTCGCCTAACAGCCGCCAGTTCTTTCAGATTTGAGGATGTGTCCCTCATTACGGGTTCCCACTGGCCCTGTAGGGTTCGTTTCTCTATGTGTGCCCCCCAACCACTTGGACTTGTGTCCGTGGTTAGTACCACCGAGTTTTGAGTAGTCCAGGGCACTGATCTGTTTTCGGTGCTCAGCCACCATTTTAGGGAATCCTGCACCTGAGGTGAGAGAATGATCTCCCGATTTTAAATTGTAAGGACCCCTCCCCTGCTCAGATAGGATCTGCCACTGTAGTTCTCTCGTGTGGGCTTGTGCCCACCGGACCGCTGGGATTGTTGCTGTCAAAGTGCCCAGGAGTGACATTGCCTCTCTTATTGATATGGCTCGACTGGATTGTATCCGTTGTATTTTTTTGTTGGATAGCCCCAACTTTCCTTTCTGGAAGAATGCACTGCTGTTTTAATGAGTCCAATTGAATTCCAAGGAATTCTTGTGACTGAACTGGAGTTAATCTGGATTTTTTTAGATTGATCATCCAGCCTAACCTGGTTAATATTTCCAGAACCTCTGTAACTGCATTTTTGCAACTTTGCTTGCTGTTTGCTATGACGAGGATATCGTCTAAATAGGGTACCAACAGGATATTTTCCTTTCTTATAAAGGACGCTACCTCCCCAATGATTTTTGTAAATATACGAGGGGCTACTGATACCCCAAAGGGTAGGCATTGGTATTGGAGATGAGTGGGGACTTGAGCAATCTCTACTACCAATCTTAGATATTTGCTGATGTTCTCCCCATATTGGCACATGGTAATAGGCGTCGGTAAGATCTATTACTGCCATGTAGCAGCCTGGGACGAGTAGCTTCACTGCTGATCCCAAAGGCCTCCATTTTGAATTTTTCTGTTCTGATGTATTGGTTCAGGGCTTTGAGATTGAATATTGTTCTTAGTGACCCATCTGGTTTTGGCGTAAGGAACAGAGTGCTGTAAAACCCCTTCCCTACTTGATGATACGGTACTTTTATTAGTACCTCTTTTTGTATGAGGAGTTGAATCTCCTTTTCCAGCGTGGCCTGGTTCTTTTTGGCTACCCAGGTCACTTTTACTCGATGCGGTGGAAGGCTTAAAAAACTTAGTCGTAGGCCCCCGGCTAACAGGTCGGTTACCCACTTTGAGGCAGGCAATGCTACCCATTGATGAACAAAGAACCGAAGCCTTCCCCCAACTGCCCTGGCGTCATTGCTTAGTATCGGGTCTCGGGGTGGTTTTGCTAAAGAGGAATCCTTTCTCTTTCCTTTCCTTCCAGGGTCTGCCCCGCATGGCTCTATCGTCTGGCCACCCCCGGCTCCCTCTATTCCCTGCTCCACGAAAGGACGAGCGAGCTTCAGTCCACCGACACCTAGGGAAGGGGGTTGGAAACCGTTTTTTCTTATCTGACGCTTTTTCTAAAATTTCCCAAACAGGTATTGACCCTCACAGGGGACGGCGCAGAGTTTGACCTTTGACTGGAAGTCTGCCGACCAGTTTTTTAACCAAAGAGCTCTGCGGCCTCAATTTGAAAGGGCGCATGCACGGGCGGCACCTCGGACGGAATCTACTGCGGCGTCAGCCAGGAATCCCGCTGCCTTCTGTAGGGAAGGTATTGCCTCCAGTAGTGTCTCTCTTGGACATTTATTTTTAATTTGGTCACTTAATTCGTCCAACCACTTGACCATAGCACGCGCTGTACAAGTGGCGGCTACCCCGGGTTTGAACGACCAAGCCGATGCCTCCCAAGCAGATTTTAGAAAAGCATCCGCTTTCTTGTCAAGGGGATCTTTTAGGGCGCCCATGTCCTCAAATGGCAATGCTATCCCCCTGGAGGTACTAGCAATGGCAGCATCTAGCCTGGGAGCTCTTTCCCATTTATCGCATACCTCCTCATCAAACGGGTATTTACGTTTGAGCGCCTGCGGTATGGACTTGTTGGGTTTTTTCCATTCCCTCTTAATTAAATTTAACAGGTTATCATGAAAGGGAAAAACTCTTCGTTTTTTCCCCTCAAGATTACTAAACATAGTATCTTGAATAGATTTTGGTTCTTTAGGTGTTTCAAGTCCCGTTGTGGACCTTACAAGTTTTAGTAACTTCCCAATATCCTCGGATAGGAAATATGGACGACCCTTTTCCTTGTCCGAGGAGTCTAGGTCTGAGTCCGAGGCCCCTATCTCCCCTTGTTCTTCCTCAGACTCTATGTCGGTAGTTATTTCTGTGGGAGGAAGAGGAGGAGGTGGGGGTGAAGCAGGTGTTAAGTTGGAGCTAAGTGTAGTCTGCTCCTTCAATTCATCTTTGACTGTCGACTTTACTTGATCCTGAATCATAGTTTTAATGCTCTGGAGTAGAGACGGTGACTCTTTGGCCACTGTTTTTTTTTAATGCATGAGCGACAGAGTCGCTTCTCATAAGTTTTAGCTAGGGCCTTTTTGCATAATGCACATTCCTTATTCTTTTGCTTTGATGTGATCCCTAAGAGAGACATGACATAGGGCAGTCGTTAATATTATGTGTTGCCTTGCAAAGGCACTCACCCGGCCCTCTGGGTACCCCGGTTGCCTGTGGCTCTTCCTCCTGTACGCGCATCTCGCCTTCAGGATCCATCTGACGCTTTAGCCGCCTGGCTGCTGGTCTGGCTCTGCTACTCCGGAGCCTGTATACAGCCTCTCAGGGACCGGTGGCACATTGCCTTATCCTTCTTTTATGGAGGAGCGGTGCGCGCCTCTGGGACCGTTACCTCCCAGAAGTGCCAAGTAAACCGCTCCCCCCCCCGGCGTGTGACGTCACTTCCAGTGCGACCCTGGAAGTCGTCGGCGCCAGCGTCGTGGTGGCCACGCCTCCCCTGGTCCAGCCTCCCACAGGAGCGGCCGCCGGGGAGTCTCACGAGGAGGCCACTGCAGCATCCACCGAGCCGGGCTGACAGGCGCGTTCCACCGCGCCCCGCTGCCTTCCTCACCCCGCGGACCTCGGCCTCCTGGCCGGCTAACATCAGAGGGGGATCCTTCCGGAGGTATGGACTCTGCCCCAGGCATCCGCCTGCGGGAAACAGGAAACCAATCTGAGGAGAGAGGTGCCGCCCCCTTCTTATGTCTCTGCTACAGGTTTCCTGTTTCCTGGGGGCGGATACCATCTCTCATGTCTGCGGTGCTGTCATGGGGAAGAGAAAATATGAGTACATGGAAGTCATGGGGAGAGGGGTCAAAGAGTAGAAAGAGGGTTCACAGCCGGATTTTGTCATTTAAAGTTTGATTGTATGGAAGCATGCCAATGTAATAAGATGGATGCTACAGCTTTGTATCTATTGGGGATGTTAAGGAAGAATCAATCTAGCCAGATATCAACTTATACAGTAATATTATCTCCCTCCTGCTATCGGTGGAAACACACTTTTGTCCTGGCTAAACGTGTATGCTCATAGGAAAGCAGGTACCGAGAACAGTTGGATGGATTGTCGCCTACGACCACGTTCTATTCATCCTTATATACATAAACTAGACCCTTAATATTGAACAAGAATAAGGAAACTAAATTGCCCACTGAGTATCAATAAAAATATCTTTATTGCAAAATTGAGATAGAAAAGTTTATGTAGGACTCTTTATGCAAAAAATGAGTGCAAAGCTCCCAGAGTTATCAACATTTTTTTTGTCTGCATTAAATATTGAGAATATGATTCCTAAAAATCTGGACTATCACCATTAGGTTTCTGTATTGGCATAGGCTAGCTATATGACATTCTTGAGTATGACTGTGGTATCTATAATTTTGCCCTGTTTTCATAGCATTCATGAATACATTGTTTATGCAGATAGGTTTATGTAGTCTATTAAAATGACTGCACCATGATGTCACCCCTTACCACATAGGAGCCTGAGGAATTCCAAATACAGCCCCGTACTCAGTGCACTCCCTACAGATTCCCTTCAACAAATTTTTACATATTTGGTTGATGGATTGTGTCACGGCTGAATACGGCGTACAAGCCCCTGCTTGTGAGACATGATTTCAGACTGGCATATTTACCCCCTATTTCCAGATGTTGCTTCTAATACCGTACATACTTCGGTAAAGGAAGCGAAGATGACCTTCGGAGAGAATTTTTGACAAAGATTTATGGCAGATTTCCATGAACCATTTACCTTTACAAAAGTAAATACTTTGTTGTTTAAAACAGTTTGTTAAAATTTTGTAGCAAATATATATATATATATATATATATATATATATATATATATATATATATATATATATATAATATACATACAGATACAGTAAATTAAAGGGGATAACCAGTCACAGCATGCCGATGACCAATCTGCAGAATAGGTCATTAGTATCAGAGGCAGGCTCGGACTGGCCCACAGGAGAACAGGAGAATCCTCCAGGGGGCCCTTGTGCAGGAGTGGCCACCATCCTCTCATATAAACAGTATTTGGCACAATACACTTAATTTGTTATGTACAGACAAAAGAAGCATCTTTTTTATTCAACAATCAACCCATTTTATTGCTATAGAAATTTGTGTATGAGGATAAAGTCATGTTTGCATGTAGCTGAAAAGTGGGGCCGTGGAGTTGATGTTACTGATGGGCCATTGGCAACCCAGTCCGACACCGATCAGAGGAGTGGGGTGCCGACACCCACCACTCCCAGCGATCGGCTGTTACAAGCTCTAGCGGGCCACCGGATGCATTTTGAAAGGAGGATGCAGTTGTAAGGAAAATCCAAATAGAAAACTCGGGAAAATGACATGTTGCAGATTTGAACCACACACCGAAGGTCAGTTTACGTTGAGTTAAAAAAACAAAAAAATAAAAGCACAGAGGGAATGAGATTTCTATAAATCACATCCGCTATTGTGGAACTGAAACATGCTGCTTTTTTGACATTGCAAAAATACGAAGAGTCAAAAACTGATCTGTTTGCATTGACGACAAAATTGATTGCTGGCTGCTGGATCGGCCTCACTATAAAATACCTGCAGCACTGCAAAATAGAGATCTGAGATGTCTGCATAGGAATGCATGGTCTGCAGGGGCGTACGTAACTTTAGTAGGTACAGGCAGGGCTGGTTTTAGGCAAAGTGGGGCCCTAGGCAAAGTTTAAAATGGGGCCCCAAATGCTAACATATTGCATATCACACAGAAGCATGAGCTAAATGAGTGTGATCGACAATATTGAAGTCGCTCAACACTTGTTTCCCGGCCTCTTTCCACCATCTGAGAAAGAATGATGGGGACAGAACAATCACTAACAGATCACCATACAGTATCATGTTATCGGCAGCACATCTAGTCCTCTATATAATATAATGTGCCCCATAGTCCTCCATAAAGTATAATACACTCCTCAGTCCTCCATATAGTATAATACACTCCTCATAGTGTTCCATATAGTATAATACACCGCCAGTCATCCATGTAGTGCAATTCATTTCCCATAGTATAATGCACCCCATAGTTCTTCATATAGTATAATGTATTCCTCATAGTCGTCGATACAGTATAATGCAGCACCTGATAGAGCATAATGCAGCCCCACCATACAATATAATGTAACCCCCCATAGAATACAATGCAGCCCCCCTCTTATAGCATAAAGCAGCCACCCCACAGAATATAATGAAACCCCCCCATAGAATATAATACAGCCCCCCTCATATAGTATAATGCAACCCCTCCATAGAATATATGGCAGCCCCCTCATAGAATATAATGGCGCCCCTTATATAGTATAATGTAGCCCCTCCATAGAATACAATGTAGCCCTCCTCATATAGTATAATGCAGCCCCAATAGAATATAATGTAGCCCCCTCATAAAGTATAATGAAGCCCCCATACAATATAATCTAGCTCCCCATAGAATATAATGCAGCCCCCCCATAGAATACAATGTAGCCGCCTCATCTAGTATAATGTAGCCCCATCATAGAGTATGATGCAATCACCCCCCATAGAATATAATAAATATAATACAGCCCCCCATAGAATATAATGTAGCACCCCATATTAGATAACACAGCCTCTCCCATAGAATATAATGTATCCCCCATGGTATATAACACAGCCACATGGTATACAGCACAGCCCCACATGGTATACAGCACAGCCCCACATGGTATATAGCACAGCCCCACATGGTATATAGCACAGCCCCACATGGTATATAGCACAGCCCCACATGGAATATAGCACAGCCCCACATGGAATATAGCACAGCCCCACATGGAATATAGCACAGCCCCACATGGAATATAGCACAGCCCCACATGGAATATAGCACAGCCCCACATGGAATATAGCACAGCCCCACATGGTATATAGCACAGCCCAACATAGCATATAACAACCCTCCGAGAATGGCCCCATAGTCCAGACAGTACTCACTGTTGCATTAAAAAAAAACACTCCTCACCTTCTCCTCGTGCCCGCGCTGCTCCCTGCTCCTGTCTGAGCCTGCACTGCCTGGTACACAGTGAGTGCACGATTACGTCATCATCATCACGCACCCACAATGTCAGAAGCAGAGCGGGGAGTGATGGGAGAGGGAGCATCAGCTGACGCTCTCCTCCATCATTGCTTTGAACTCTACTGGCATCTATGATCAGGCTCGGACTGCCCAGGCACTGACACCTGCTGGCATACTGGCCAGCAAGTGCCTAGGGCCCCCACTGCTCGAGGGGCCCCCAAGTCAGTGGGTATGGGGCCCCTGAGTCAAGGGGACCCACCCTGTGCCAGCTAGCAGCAGCGGGAGACAAGTTCCTGTCCCCGCTGCTAAAGCGAAATGAATATTCACGCTTCTTCATGCCCCTATGGGCGTGGAGAGGCGTGAATACCATTCCTCTTTAATAGCGGGCAGCGCATCCCCAGCACCGCACCACACACAGCACCGTATCACTCTCTCACACACACAGCACCACATACACATGCAGACACACAGCACATCTCACCTCCCCGCAGCCGCAGCACATCCCGGCTTCCTGCTTTCTGGGCGTTTCCTGTCTGTGACAGCCCAGCTGGATGATGTCATCATCCAGCATGCTATATCAGAGGGAATGCTGCCGGAGAGAAAGAGGCTTCCGGGATGTGCTTCCGGCTGCAAGGAGGTGAGTTGTGCTGTGTGTCTGCGTGTGTATGTGGTGCTGCGTGTGTATGTGGTGCTGTGTGTGTGAGAGTGATGCGGTGCTGTGTGTGAGAGTGATATGGTGCTGTGTGTGTGATGAGTTGCTATGTGAGTGAGTGATGCAGACCGCTGCTGTGTGTGTGTGGGGTGGTGGGAGGCAATGATGGAGGTGATGGGCAATGATATTGGTGGGGGAAGCAATTATGGAGGTGATGAGCAATGATGGCAGTGGGGGAGACAATGATGGAGGTGATGGGCAATGATATTGGTGGGGGAAGCAATGATGGAGGTGATGGGCAATGATATTGGTGGGGGGAAGGCAATGATGGCAGTGGGGGAGACAATGATGGAGGTGATGGGCAATGATATTGGTGGGGGGAGGCAATAATGGAGGTGATGGGCTATGGTGGTGGGGGGAGGCAATAATGGAGGTGATGGGCAATGATGGCAGTGGGGGAGACAATGATGGAGGTGATGGACAATGATATTGGTGGGGGAAGCAATAATAGAGGTGATGGGCAATGATGGAGGTGATGACCAATGATGGAGGTGATGGGTAATGATGGAGGTGATGGACAATAATGGAGGTAATA
The DNA here is from genome assembly GCF_039654945.1 of Dendrobates tinctorius. Taxonomy (NCBI): domain Eukaryota; kingdom Metazoa; phylum Chordata; class Amphibia; order Anura; family Dendrobatidae; genus Dendrobates; species Dendrobates tinctorius. Next base: position 14,385,610 of record NW_027361724.1, read on the forward strand.
GGCAATGATGGCAGTGGGGGAGACAATGATGGAGGTGATGGGCAATGATATTGGTGAGGGAAGCAATGATGGTGGTGATGGGCAATGATATTGTTGGGGGAGGCAATGATGGCAGTGGGGGAGACAATGATGGAGGTGATGGGCAATGATGGTGGTGGGGGGAGGCAATAATGGAGGTGATGGGCAATGATGGTGGTGGGGGAGGCAATAATGGAGGTGATGGGCAATGATGGCGGTGGGGGAGGCAATGATGGAGGTGATGGACAATGATGGAAGTGATGGGTAATGATGGAGGTGATGGACAATGATGGAGGTAATAGGCAATGATGGCAGTGGGGGAGACAATGATGGAGGTGATGGGCAATGATATTGGTGAAGGAAACTGATGGAGGTGTGATGGGCAATGATATTGGTGGGGGAGACAATGATGGAGGTGATGGGCAATGATTTTGGTGGGGGGAGGCAATAATGGAGGTGATGGGCAATGATGGAGGTGATGGACAATGATGGAAGTGATGGGCAATGATGGAGGTGAGCAATGATGGTGGTGGGGGAGGCAATGATGGAGGTGATGGGCAATAATGGTGGTGGGTGAGGCAATGATGGAGGTGATGGGCAATGATGGTTGGGGGAGGCGGTGGGGGAGGCAATGATAGAGGTGATGGGCAACGATTGAGGTGGGGGGAGGCAGTAATGGAGGTGATGGCAATGATGGTGGGGGGGAGAGGCAATAATGAAGGTGATGGTTAATGGTGGTGGGGAGGCAATCATGGAGGTGATGGGCAATGATGGAGGTGATGAAATGGACAGTGATGGTGGGGAGGAGGCAATGATTGAGGTGATGGAGCGGTCAGTGATGGGGTGGTGGGGGAGAATGATAGGGGTGGTGGGGAAGAAGGCAATGATGGGGGTGGTGATGAGGACAATGATGGGGGTGGAGAGGTGCTGCATTATATTCTGATGGGGACTGCATTATTCTCAGGGGACTAGATTATATTCTGGGGGGCTACATCGTACTATATGAGGGGCTACAGTATACACTATGGGGGGGCTGCATTATATTCTGTGGTGGGGTTGCATTATTCTCTCGGGGGGACTGCATTATATTCTGGGGGTCTACATCATACTATATGAGGGGGCAGCATTATGCCCTATTAGGGGGCTACAGTATACTCTGTGGGGAGGCTGCATTATATTCTGTGTTGGGGCTGCATTATACTATATGAGGGGGGCTGCATTATGCCCTATGTGGGTGATACATTATATTCTATGGTGGGAACTGTGTTATACCTTATGAGGGGGTTGCATTATATTTTGTGGGGTGCTGCATTATACCCTATGAGGTGGGCTGCATTATATTTTATGAGGGAGGCTACATTATAATCTATGAGAGAGGCTACATTACATTCAATGAGGGGGCTACCCCTCTATGATTCTACCCCAACCCCTGCTACATAACTAAGACATGTATTACCTTATATTATACCCTGATATTAGTGTGTTTTACCACACAATTGGTTGTCTTATATTTATTTCTATGTAGCTACATAGTGGGCCCCAAGAATGATTTTCTCTGGTGGGCCCAAGGTGCTCCAGTCCGACGCTGTCTATGATGCCCGTATAGTTCAATGCGGCGGGGGAAGTCAGCGCTGGTGGCAGGCGGGCCCCCCTGCCTCACAGGGGTCCCATAGCGGCTGCGTGATGTGCCGCTAGCTGGGGGTCCCTGGGGGAGTGGGAGACCTCGGCAGCTGCCTGGTCTGCCTGCTGCCAACACCAGCGCTGGATACAGGGTTGCAGTTCCACCTGGGCTCTGGAGCTTAGAGGGGCTACAAGGTCTGTTTTGCTCATATGAGAAGACTGATATTATTAAAGACCTGTGATACTGTAGTTTGAGTCCCAATTGGAAATTTTGCATAGGGGCCTGTGAGATTCAAGTTACTCAAAGGAGGTCAGAGTCACAATATATAACAAATGTTGGATGGCATATACTTTAGTCTTGCCCTGTAATGATATAACATCTATATTCAATTCTGTTTGATTATGGAGGGCGCTCAGGAATGCATTGTGTAATTATATGGCTTTGTTATGGGACATTACATAATACATTCCTAAAGAAACAGCTAATAGCATTTATTTGTCCTTTTTCTATCGAAATTTTGAAACAATTTGTGAGTTAAGGGACTAGAATATTCATGCACCATCCTTTTTGGTAGTGACTATGCGCCATATTGCAGCTCAAATCCATTTATTCAACTAGAGTTCTCAAGCATAACCACTAAAAAAAAAGTACACCGCTGTGGCTGATAAACAATGAGGGGTGGCATGGCCATTTAGGGTGCACAGCTCTCTCCCTTCACTTTGGGATTTCCAAAAATATAAAGCACGGATGTGCCACAGGAGTGTAAGGAGATAGACCAGACCTCGGGTACCTGCATGCTGGGTCCAAAACCAGAAGGACTGCATCCTCTGTCCTGGGGGGAAGCCTGAGTGAGGCGGACCTCCCTCTGCTGCATGAGAGAAGCCTGAGAGACCGAGTGTCCTGCTGACAGGAGGGGGAGGGGAGAGACAGAAAAGGGCGCGCAGGAGCCAGCAGATAAAAGGAGAAAGCGCGTCAAAAGTCAGTCTAGCGCCGACGCAGTGCAGAGGGCAGCGCGCAGAGCGGTGAGCAGCGCGCTCTGCTTCCCCATCAGAGTGTCCCATTGTGGCGACAGGCCATATAGAAGGAGCCCCCCATCGGGAAAGCGGAACGTGCGGTGTGTGTCCAATGACAGCCAGAGAGTACCAGGTGCTGTACATGACCTGACCGTAATACCGCACACGCAGTGCCTAAGAGAAACCACACAGGACTGACACTCGCACCCTGACGTGGACACAGAATAGTTGTTTTGACCTCACTATATCAGTTAAGACAGTTAAGGAGCCACGTTGGGCTCGTACCAGTCTGTGGCCCGTGCCTTCAATAGCCACAGCAGTAAATGGACAAGGGACAGTGGAAGGTACCGGAGACTGACCACTGTTACCAGAAGATGGGGTATTATCGTCTACCTGACCCCACTAGAGAGGACACCGTGCCAGCCGTTTCAGCGCAATTGAGCTCTCAGTAAGAGCTGCAGTTTAAGGACTGCCTTACATTTATGCTAACGAACTGCCGTCATCTGAACCGTTGTTATATCCTTTGCCTTTAATGTACCGTTTGTCTCCCCTGACTATTTATCTCCCTGCGCGGAGTATTCCCCTGTAAATAAACCTGTTAACCCTTGCTCTACCTGCGTCCCATTACTGCATCCCGCGTTCCTGCTTGTTACCTTTACAGATGTCTCAGTGGGATAACACTAAGATGAGGTTACAATTCTCATGTAACCATTTTGTGTACAGTGATATTGTGGCGCCCCTGAGGGTTCAGTCGCCACAGAGGTACTGCACCTCACCCAGATGTGTGGTACCCCACTCTCAGGTAAGGAGTGAGCACCTCCCAGGACTCTAACACTTGCACCCAACACACACTATAGCAGCAAAGCACCCTGGACATACCCTATGGGTAGATGGTCTCATCCTTGGCTGGGTAGAAAAGGGTGTTGGGAGAGTGGGTGGAGATGGTAGGAAGAGAGAAGCTAACAGAGCAGGTAAGAACAGTGCAGAGAGAATGAAGAGATGTGAGGCAGCTCCGTGTCAGAAGGAGCTGCAGAGAGAAAGCTGAAAGGGAGAGACAGAAGGAAGTTCCCAGAAGAGAGAAGGGGTCCTAGGGGCACGGATACTATCCATGGGGCCCGATCCAGTATTGGAGGGACCAGGTTGCAGGGGGGTACCGGCCCCAAGCCTAGTGGAGAAATCATCAGACTCAACTAGAAAGCTGGACGCAATAGCATCTCTAGGTGCTTTAGCCACATCCACAGTTTCTTCCCCGAAAAAGGCAGCCATATAGGAGCAAGGGGACGCAGAGAGGACGTCGCCCGACAAGGTCTGCAGCTGCTGGCTTGGGACACTGACTGTGAGGTATTGGGCAGGAAGGGACGAAAGCCAGCACAGTGAGACTGCCAGGAAAGGCACATACTGAAGTAAGTCCTGGAAAGGTGTATCCCGATCTACCTGGGAGCTTGTTGGACCAATGACCAGTAGGACACAGCATCTGGCTGGTGTTTGTGGACTGGAAAACTGTGAGTAAAGCTTTAGAAACTGCACCCAGCTGTGTCCTCTGAATGTTTCCTGTGTCACCTATCAACTGTGCTACATCTATCATCACCAAAAAATCTTTTCTATCACAACTGCCCTGGGACAAAGCTCTGCCTGTGGAGAGCTGTACCAACTCTGCTGCATTACCATCAGTCCCAGAGGAACTGCTCTGCAGCACTGGTCACCTCTGACCAGAATCCACAGGTGGCGTCACGAACACTTTATTATAACCTTTATTCCCTTGTAAGTATTCCCCTTTTATTGGACGCCCTGGACCACGGACCGGGTCACTGCTGCCGTAACACTACCCCTTTAAGAAGCGGCCCAGTACCGAGTATCCCCACTGCCCTGGCGGGCGATCCAATATCTCATTGGATGCAGAAAAGGCAGGATGTTTTCCGAAGACACTTTTTATGTCTTGAAAGTGACACTGAATGTACATTAAGTCCTGGTGCAGAGGATATTATAATGTAAGCACATGAGGACAATGTTTCCCATCACCTTTATGCATGGAGATTGCAGTTGCATGCTAGTTCAACCTATGTGAAGACATGAGCATGAAGTCTGTTCATGGCTGTTTTAAAGTCATTTAAGAACATTCGGTATATCTTTTTTTTTTTTTTAAATCAATTTTGTCTCCATGTGCCTTCTTGATACTGCTTGTAAACAGTGCTGCGGGGAGTGCGATCTGAGCAGAATTGTGCATCTTCCCCATCTGGCAGTTGACAATATATTTACCCCTTATAACTGTCCATACAGTAGGATTCTTCTTAGCTATACAGTCGTGCAACTGCAGATACTCATCCTTCCTTGACAATCAGCAAATTGACTAATTGAGTGATTAAGCATGTGCATCCATGAGCACTCATCTCAATTAGGGTGCTTTCACATTGCGTTCTGTGACTCCATTGGGGCATACGTCCGAAATCCCCTGTAAAGCGAGGTCCAGATGGATGCGACGACGGGGCGTACAGACTGTAATGGTGCCTGCAGAGCAAATGTGCTGTCTGCCGTGCATCATTTTTTTTGGAGTGTACGCCTACAGGAGGTGGACACTCGGATGTAGGCTACTACGTCAGAGTATCCGCCTCCTGTAGACGTACACTCCCGAAAAAAGTTTACAGCAGAGCTCACGTTAGCTCTGCTGTCACCATTACTGTCCATTGGCCCGTCGGCACATGCATCAGGACCCCGTACTGCGGGGGATTACGGATGTATGTGGAAGGGGGACGACCAGACGGCGGGTACCTGCGTGCCGGGTCTGGAACTGATAAGGCTGCATCCCCTGTTCCCTGGAGGAAGAAATAATGAGCCGGACCAACCTCCTGACTGTGGGGGGTGGGGGCATATAAAGAAAAAAGCGCGTGCAGCAGGGGAGAGCTTGGCGCCAATCCGGGGCAGCGTACAGTCAGGTGAGCGACGCGCCCCATCCTCCTCCACACAGAGTACTGGCGCTGTGACAGGCCGCACTGAGAGGGTCCCCCGACGCCTGCAGAGGGACCGCTGTGCTGAGGGGAGCCATGCGTCCAGCAAACAGGCAGAGGAGTGCTCCTTCCTGGGAGCCTCAACAGCGTGCAGGTCAGTGTTCGCCGTCTCCCGCTGCCAACAGCGGGGACCAGAGAGAGAGGAACGTGCAGTGTGTGCCCGGTGACTACAGAGAGATGCAGTGTATGCTTGGTGACTACCAAAGAGCAAGGCGATGTAAGCTCCATGTCCGTGAGTACAGTGCACGTGCCACATAAGAGTGACCGGGTACGGAACAGACACTTGTGCCCTGACTTTACCAGTGTTTATTTGCTGAGCCACGTTAGACTTATACAGGACTGTGGCCTGCACCCTTGTCAGCCACTGCAGCATATGGACTAGGGGCAGCAGAAGCCGGTACCGGAGACCAACCACTGCCGCCAGAAGGCGAGGCATCGTTGTCTACAGGAGCCCACTAGAAAATACACCGCGCCTGCTGTTGTCGACGCTATTGACTTCATAGTCTGAGGGACTACCGACTTGTTAACCGTATTCACCGGAATCGCCGTTACCTGATCCTTTATTCTTGAACTCTACATATCCTTTTGCAATTAGACTGTTTATTGCCCTGTTTAACCCATTAACTCCCTGCGTGGAGTACTCCCTGTTCATTAAAAATTGCTAACCCTCGCTCTGGCTCCTGTTCGTCACTGCATCCCGCAACCTGCTTACATATACCGCGACAGGCACCTTCCTATGTGGGTTCATGTCATAACGCTTCTCTGGACTGTTTTAACAATGTAAATGGCAAAATATTTTTTTTTTATATCTATGCAATGAATATGACATTTAATTGTGAAACAACCCCTTTAAGGCAACTCTAAAATAAACTATTGTTCGTTGGCTTTTCTTTGATCAAAAAGAACAAATGTTTGCCCTCCTAAAGACTAAATTCCCATTGAAATTGCTTTGTGATCTACTGCAATCGCAAAGCACAGTGCATATCGACAGTTTATTATTTCTGTTCTGTGCTGCTACAGAACATCACTCATGTCATGTTTGCATTAAATGTTTCATCAGTAAAACAAATAAAGCTCTGAACCCTCCTATATATGACATACTCTGAGTACATAGATAAGTGTACTGTATCCAAATGATTCCTCTTCTTTTATATTCTGCCAATTATTGTGCTGCCTGGCAGAGCCTATCTGCACTTGAAGCCTCACAAAACATTGGTGAACGTTAAACTATAAAGTTTTTCATTATTTTTTAAGTACAGCACCTGTAATATAATAAGCACTCTCATTAATGTACATGCCCTCTTTGTTTCATGTTGGCAAGAAATATGCCAGTTAATTGAGCTACATAATGGTAATGATGGATTTATGGTAACTCCCAGATCCAAGGTTACAATGGAGATTCACAAGCATAGCAGAAAATGCATAAATAGTAACTATAAAAATCAATAGTAAATGCATAAATTAAAATAAAAATATAAAACAATTCTAACAAAACAAGACTTAAGCACAATGAACCTGTATGGAAGCATAGGGGGTTACTTCGACTGTATGGTGCCTCCATCAGGCACTAGCTTCTTCTCTTGAAGCAATGTTTGCAAAGTACATTATTCATGTAATGTGGCATGTTAAAACATTCTGGATTTTTTTTCAGACAGATTCATAAAAAAAACACTCCATGTGCCTTTAAATTGGTATGCAGGCATATGGCGTTTATCTGTTGGAATCTTGGACAAGCAAACCGAAAAATCCTGTAATGTTGTGCTGGGGCCAACTAGATTTTATAAATCAGGTGTCTCCATCTTTTCTTACCTTGGGAACTACATTGAGCTCTGAGAGATATGTGCGAATGTGCAAAAAAAAAATGCAACCACTGACTGTTATAATTCATTAAGGCTGAGTTCACACGTTGCAGAAAAATAAGCATCCCATGCATTCCTATGGGATTCCGCAATGCTGTGCTAATGCTGCGGTTTTTACCGCGGCGGAATCACTTCGCGGTAAAAAACGCAGCATGCTCATTAATTTCGCGGAATCGCGGCCATCCCGCACCCATAGGAATGCATTGTTCTGTTTACTTTCCGCATGTGACTGTGCACACCATGCGAAAAGTAAGCAGAACATTTGCGGATGGTACCCACGGTCCGGAGGAGAGGAGACTGTCCCTGTAAAAAATAGAATTTTAAATAAAAAATATTGTTACTCTCACCTTCCGACGTCCCGCGCAGCCTTCCCGCCTCTCTCCAAGCTCCCGTTCCCAGTCAGCCTTTGCGAACGATGACGTCCGTTCTCGCGGGATCGTGAAGTCTCGCGGTCATTCGCGCGACGTCATCGCGAATGACTGCGAGACGTCGCGATCCCACGAGAACGGACGTCATCGCGGTAATTCGCGAAAAGGACTACTGGGACCGAGAGCGTGGAGAGAGGCGGGAAGGCTGCGCGGGACGTCAGAAGGAGAGAATAACAATATTTTTTTTTTTATTATTTTTTACATGCTATCTTTTCCTATTGAGGCCGCAGACACATGTTTCGGGTGTTTATCTCTTCTCAGTGCAAAGTATGAGATCTGATTTCGTTGTATGAGAGGCCTCTGAGGCCTAAGGGGTAACATTTCTCCTTGTGGAGAGTGGCCTGCTTGACATACCAGTGTATATGAGGAGACAATTTGCATATTTATTTTCTCAAAGTCCTATGGCAAAGTTTATTAAATGGTCGATATTAACTTTTTGGATTGATACTTCCAATAGGTGGCTCTAGAGCCCAAGTCATCTTCCTCTCTGAAGAGGTACCTTGCTCATTTAAATTGCCAAAGGAGCATTGCTTAGCCTATAAGTCTCCTTACACTGGCATGCCACTCTCTACAAGGGGAAATGTTATCCCTTCGTCCCCATTTTAAAGTAATAATGCCCCAAGTTCTCCTTTTTAAAGTAGTAAGGTCCTCACTGCCATTTTATAAAATAATGCCAAAAGTGCCCCCTTATAGATTGTTAATGGCCATGAGTGCAGCTTGGTGTACATCCACGTGAATGTATTTTCGGTGCAAATGCTTTCCGTGTGGAAAATGAACTGTACATGGACCGCAAACTGACCAATGTTAATCAGTGTCACTGAATGTGGCTTTTTATATTTTTTTTATTTTTTTAATCGATACAGATACCATACGGATATCAAAGCTGGACATACAGATGGCATATTGAGGATAATACAGATAAAATATTGTCTTATTTTTTTTTCTAGATGAGTGAAAAATTGTTCATTTTTCACTCATGTGAACTTAGCCTTATAAAGTAATAATGTCTGTTTAGTGCATTCTTAACAAGTATTAATGCCCAGAGTGCCATTTATCAGGTAGTCAGATGTAAACATTTCCTGACTTTTCTAGTAACAATAGCATGAAATGGTGATTATACTGGAAAACATGTGTTCGGATTATAACAAAATGCACATTAAAGACAATTTTGATTATTAACAATTATATAGATTATACATAATTTTCATATAAAGGATGTTGCTGTTTATATCTTTTTCTTTTCTCTTTTATGTTCTGTGTACGAACCTAATTGTTGATTTTTATGTTGCGAACAGATGTTCCGTTTGTGATTATTTGCCATTGTCTTCCACAGAGACTGTTACAGTATATACCTGTTTGTTATTCCATTGGAGGAGATACACTAGTTACTGCCGGCTTGTTCACATCTTTTAACACTTTATTTTCTTTTCTTTAATGTGTTTGTGCAGAATCAGGATGTTTCAATAAATGTTGTGGTTTTTGTTACGGGAACATCTGCGGCATCTGGTCTTGTTGGCCTTACTCTACACACAAGGTAGAGATCTCTATCTATCTCGTGTCTTATTTACTCCGACAGACAATATACAACAACTGAGCAAACTCTACAAAGAGAAGAAAATTGTTCTAGGAACACTCGTGTAAAATCATTGGAAATACATTATACATTTCTCCTGTAGGAGAAGGATTAATGTGACAACACGTCTTGGCATTAGGATTGGCTGGGCGACTGCATGGCTTGACTCCTACAAGGTTTCAATTAAATTTTCTTAAAGGACTGTTCAAAACAAGCACAGATGCTCGGTGCACCATGGTGTGGTCAAACAGTTTAGTGCACTTTCCAACCTACTTATATTCCTTCTATCTCAATCCCTTCTCTTTTAACAGCTCTGGCTTAATAGAGCTAGCGAAGCATAGAGATTAGGCTAGTTTCACATTTGCGCTTTTGAGCGCAGTGACGGCCTGCGCACGGCCGCCGCTAAGCCCCGCCCCCTGTCGCGCCTCCGCCGGTAGCTCCGCCTACCGGCGCATGACGCTGCATGCATCCTGCATCCCCTATCTTTATCACTGGGGGCGCAGGCCGTGCGCAGTATGCGTTTGGCGGCGCATGCGTCCTTTTCACCGTGTGCCGACCAGCGCCAAACGCAACATGCTGCACTTTGGTTGCGCTCGGCGCATCGTGAGGCGGAGCTACAGGTGGAGGCGTGGCAGGGGGCGGGGCTTAGCGGCGGCCGTGCGCAGGCCGTCGCTGTGCTCAAAAGCGCAAATGTGAAACTAGCCTTAGTGATGAGCAAGCATGCTTGGGTGTTATCCGAGTATCTTTGGCGTGCTTGTACATTATGTTCTAATCCTTGCATCTGCATGATTTGATGCTGTTAAACAGCTACAGCACATGTGAGGATTCTCTAACATGTTGAGGCTGTCTAACAGCCACAAATCATGCAGCCACAGGACCTCGAACATAACATACGAGCACGCCAAAGATACTCGGATAACACTTGAGCATGCTCAGATAAGACGCTATCCGATCATATTCGCTCAACACTAGTAGAGATGGATGTAAATAAATATTTTGTCATGCCGTGGTGCACCAAGCGTCTATGCTTGGTTTTATCAGTCATTCTGTGCTGACAGAGTCCCTTTAATCTGATGACTCGCAGTGTGATCCTGTCATTTGGCCTGACTGTCAATATATGAAGTTGATCAACCATTTTGGCTAAACTGCCATTTCTCCAGAGCCAAAACACATGCTTACTTGGCTTGGCCAAACGAGCATGTGTTCTGGATAGGAAACGGAGAGCAGAATCCCATTTCCTGACAATTGGGAACGTTGGGAGGCTTAAAAATCATTATTAACAGCAGCACATAATCTCATGCGTATAGAGCTGTGGTTAACCTGTCTAAATAGGCCAGTAAACAACGTCCAGTTGGCAGTCGTTTTGTGTAAATGAACCATACATCGAAGCCAGGCACCTTTGCCAGTGGCTTATCTCCTTTGAGAAGAAAAGGATGGGGCATGTTGAAATCCAAGAGCCCAATCCATCTTTTTCCAAACTCCTGCAGTTTAGGAAAAGTCATGACACCCCAATACACATTAACTATTCTGTCCTCCCGAAAATTGTTGGGTTTGCCTGTAAATTTAAGCACTTGCCTTGGATGAGATCTGCCCAATTGTAGACTTTGATCCAAACATCTTAATCTCTTCCAGTATCACAAGGTTTTCTAGTGTGTTTAGTAACAAAAATGCCATATACTACTTATATCACTACATTTTACAGTGGTGGGACCATATTGTAGATTGCAGTTTTACCATTTGCACTTTTTTCGGTCTCTTGGCTGATGTTTTGTCTACCACACTCGTATACTGCTGACAAGGAATGGTACCAGGTGTGGAGGACCGGAGAGGCAGGAGCATTTATCTGGTGATTATTTGCCATTTTATCTTGAATAATTTTATCTGTGAAATAATAATTTTACCACTATTAAGCATTAGTATTATTTTAATATTAATGATAAGCGTTAATTTGCATACTTGAGGTCTGGATTTTGGCTGTTTTTGCTGTAATTCTATTATATACATGGTGTTATAATTTCACTTGTTATTTGGAAGATTTATAGGATAACATGAAGAGCCTTTTTACACAAATTTCTTCAAGTGTTTTTTTAGATTTCTGTTTTGAATTTTACTAAAAAAAAGTTAGTAACCTTTTCACGTGATTTCAGCTTTCATGGTCCATTGAATATTCAAATGAGAATGACATGAAAAGATTGGACCTTTTATCTTTTATTAATAAAATTATTTTTAAAAGTCTATTACAATTTGTTAATCCCTGCCAGTGTCCATGCCATCCATACATATACTATACAGCTCTGGCAAAAATTAAGAGACTACCACATCAAATCCCTGTCATGGGAAGCCCATTCTCCAGACCTGAACCCCATTGAAAACCTCTGGAATGTAATCAAGAGGATGATGTGTAGTCACAAGCCATCAAACAAAGAACTACTTCTCTATTTTGTCCGATCTCCTTTAATCCCCCCACCTAGTAATGAACTTGTCATTTCCCCCTCCATCCTCCCCAGCCACCTAACCTTCTCCTCAGAACTGTTCCTCCACATACATTACTTTTTCTTCAGACACACACGGCCACATACTCATTGCTGGCGACGTAACCTCAAATCCTGGCCCTCCTCAACACATCCCCACTCATTTCTAACATCCTGCCATGATCCTCTACACGTTTTTGCAACCATGATAACCTCATACCTATTCATCCAGCCCCCACTCCCCCGGTCCTCTTACCTGGTGCCTTATGAAACGCACGCTCTGTCTGCAATAAGCTATCGTTTATCCTTGAGCTCTTTATCACCAGCAAACTCTCCTTCCTTGCCATCACTGAAGCCTGGCTCACTCCTTCTGACACAGCCTCTCCAGCTGTGCTTTCCTATGGCGGATTCCATCTCTCTCACACCCCTCGCCCCAGCAACAAATGTGGTGGAGGAGTTGGCTTGCTCCTGTCTGATACCTGCTCCTTTACCCCAATTCAACTTCCACCCTCCGCTACTCTTCCCTCGTTCGAGGTGCACTCCGTCCGCATCTATTCCCCCTCCAACCTCCAACTGGCTGTCATCTACCTCCTCCCAGAACTAGCCATCTCCACCTTTCTCAACCACTTGAGCACCTGGCTACTCCATTTCCTCTCATCATGGGTGACTTCAACATCCCCATTGACACTTCCACCTCAGCTGCCTCTAAACTTTTATCACTGACTGCCTCCTTTGGCCTCACTCAATGGTCCTCCGTGGCCACTCACACTGATGGTCACACGCTGGACCTTATCTTCACCCGTCTCTGTTCCCTCACTAATCTCACTAACTCACCCCTCTCCCAGTCCGACCACAACCTACTGACATTCTCTTCCCTCTCCGTCTGCGCAACCCCCACTCCACAAACTTGCTCACCCTTGCAGAAATCGCAAACACCTCAATTTACAATCACTCTCTGAGTCCCTTCTCCCTCTCACAGACATAGCTTCCCTTCATGACACAGATGCTGCTGCCACCTTTTATAACACCACAATAACAGCAACACTTGATTCGGCCGCCCCCCTCACGCAGATCAAAACTCGTACAATCAACAGGCATCCCTTGTTAATCAGAGAAAACCAAAAAAGAGAAGACCATGAAGGTCAAAGGGGATCAAGGGTAGACGTAGTTATGGTAAGGAAGAAGGATATAAATATCTATCAAAAATTGTCAGTAATACCTCAAAAATAAATATCCTTCACCTATTAATAACCATAAGTATAGATGTATAATAACATTACTCCTTGATACAATAGAGGCTCCATATGCGGTAAATAATTAGCATAAAGAGATTTTTTTATTAATTTTTATTAGACAAAAAGTATGAATAGTGACAACATGGAAGCAAGCAGAACACGGGACAGTGAAAATATAAATAGGGTAATCATAAATAACCAAAGCAAGGAGAAAAACATATGTCCTATGTGTACAGCCGTATGCCAACACACAGCAGATGAATGCACAAAATATTCACAACAAAGTACAGGCTTAAATGGCTGATTGTGCGTATAGAGGTCAGCAACATATAAAAAGGACAAATGTCTCCCAGTGCAAAATAAATAGGGAAGGAGGGGAAACTGTCACACACTGCCTAGCATGATGGCTGCAGCCACTCTCAATAGGGTAAAGTACTCCCCTTTTACCATATCTGACGCAGCCACAGTGAAAAACCTAGGTAAAGTGATGGCTGTGTCATAGGCAATATAGCATAGGTGGCATAGGTGGGAGCAAATAAGTAGATATACTATTATATTAAATACCTTCAGTCATAGTGTAGCAGAGAGTGGGTGCAGCAGGCACGTGTGGGACACCGGGAGCCTCGACGCGCGTTTCGCCTATGGCTTCGTCGGGAGGCGTGGCTAATTCGAGGAGGCATGGGCTTTTTAAATACAAGGGCTGAAACTTCAGCCAATCAAGGTTCGTCATGTGTAAAGGTCCGCCCATAAAGGGGAGGCGACAGAGCGCACTCCAACCAATGAAAAAGAGGGCAGTGACGTCGCTGAACAGTGTCACAGCGACGTACACATCCCCCAAAGGGGGCGGTACTAGGATATCTCGCCGTGGCAGCCCAAGTACAGGGGCAAGTCCAGGTATATCGGCGCGCGTCCTGTGTGATGCGCCCGTCCGTGGTGCAAGGCGGCGAGCGCGCGCCTCGGCAATGGAGGGGAGGACAACGTCATTCCCATCCATCGCCAAGGCAACGCGCACGCCACCCAGACACCACAGGACGAGCGCAGCGCACACATAGAGCGCGTCTGCACCAACGGAATGGGAGTAAGGTGAAAAAGCTAATGCCCATATATTACGTTCAGAAAAGGGGAAAAGCTAAATATATATACTAACCATCCTGTGGGCTTAATAAAGTATAGGTGTAACATATTATAAAGGCATATATACAGAACAAACACATAAAATTATTATTCGGAAAATGGGGATAAAAGATAAATTTATAACAGACTTATACCAACACATATCCCCGATTTCTCAATGCCTAATGTTAACCCATACAGATATCAGAAAGGACTAATTCCAGTACTGTAATCGGAAAAAGATACTGCAATCGCCACATAGAAACAGAAGATAATGTCCGCTATTGTTAAATAAATATATACAAATTATATATAGGAATCGGTGGCATCGGCATCCGCATAGTGACCACGGGCAAAGATAATCTTCGTCCACCTTTGCTGTATGTTATTGTGTATAATCTTGCTGAGATGATCCTAGGAATACTGGATACAGAGAACGAGGACGAAAAAAATCTATAATACAGAGAAAATTAATAAAAAAACAAAACAGAAAAATAAAAAGAGAAGACCACATACCATTATTAAAATATTTTAAATTAAAAAGAGTTTTATAAAAAGGATTTGAAGCTGACGGTTTCATTGAGAACCTTAGGGGCCACCGTATCAAGGATAGTGATTAGAGTTGAGCGATACCGTCCGATACTTCAAAGTATCGTATCGGATGGTATCGGCCGATCTTTAAAAAAAGTATCGGTATCGCCGATTCCGATACCGGAAGTCCCATTCAAGTCTATGGGACTTCCGGTATCGGAATAAGAAAAACCCTTTCCTGCCCTTGTAAAGCCTCTCTGGGGTCTGTACGGGCCTTTCGGGGGGCTGTGCCGGCCTGCCAGGGGGTCTGTGCAGGCTCCGGTGGTCTGTGCCGGCCTGCCGGGGGGCTGTGCCGGCCTGCCGGGGGGCTGTGCCGGCCTGCCGGGGGGCTGTGCCGGCCTGCCGGGGGGCTGTGCAGGCTCCGGGGGTCTGTGCAGGCATCGTCCGATGGGACTACAAGTCCCATCGGGCGATGCCTGCTACCATGACAGTGATTGACACATTAGCCAATGATGGGACAGTAGTAGTCCCATCATCCGGCTAATGTGTTAAATGTAAAAAAAAAAAAAAAAAAAAAAATTACATGCTACATACATACAACATGCATACTACATACATGCTACATTCATACTACATACTACATACATGCTACATACATACTACATATATACTACATGCATGCTACATACATACTGCATGCTACATACATACCACATACATACTACATACATACTACATATATACTACATGCATGCTACATACATACTACATGCTACATACATACCACATACATACTACATATATACTACATGCATGCTACATACATACTACATGCTACATACATACCACATATATACTACATACATACTACATATATACTGCATGCTACATACATACTACATATATACTACATGCATGCTACATACATACTACATGCTACATGCATGCTACATACATACTACATGCTACATACATACCACATATATACTACATACATACAATACATTCATACAATACATACATAGACATACAGTACATATAACATAGAGTAACATACTTACCAATACTTGTCACATTGTTCCCCGAAGCCATTGTCGTCTACGGAATAAATATTAACATAACAAACCACAAAAATACTCACCCACGATCCGAAGCAGTCCATGAGTGTGTCCCACGACGATCTTGGGTAGAGAACTGCAGCATCAGATGATGCTGCCGTTCTCTACGGGCTGCAGGAATCCAATGACGGAAGGTAGGTATCCTTCCGCACTGTATTCCTCCGCCACTTAAAAAAAAAAAAGTCCCTAGTCTCACTTTATGCCATTGCTGCGTGGGAATTTCCCACACAGCAATGGCATAAAGTGAGACTAGGGACTTTTTTTTTTAAGTGGCGGAGGAATACAGTGCGGAAGGATACCTACCTTCCGTCATTGGATTCCTGCAGCCCGTAGAGAACGGCAGCATCATCTGATGCTGCAGTTCTCTACCCAAGATCGTCGTGGGACACACTCGTGGACTGCTTCGGATCGTGGGTGAGTATTTTTGTGGTTTGTTATGTTAATATTTATTCCGTAGACGACAATGGCTTCGGGGAACAATGTGACAAGTATTGGTAAGTATGTTACTCTATGTTATATGTACTGTATGTCTATGTATGTATTGTATGAATGTATTGTATGTATGTAGTATATATGTGGTATGTATGTAGCATGTAGTATGTATGTAGTATGTATGTAGCATGCATGTAGCATGTAGTATGTATGTAGCATGCATGTAGTATATATGTAGTATGTATGTAGCATGCATGTAGTATATATGTAGTATGTATGTAGCATGTAGTATGCATGTAGCATGTAGTATGTATGTAGCATGCATGTAGCATGTAGTATGTATGTAGCATGCATGTAGTATATATGTAGTATGTATGTAGCATGCATGTAGTATGTATGTAGCATGTAGTATGCATGTAGCATGTAGTATGTATGTAGTATGTATGTAGTATATATGTGTTATGTATGTAGCATGTAGTATGTATGTAGCATGCATGTAGTATGTATGTAGCATGCAGTATATATGTAGTATGTATGTAGTATATATGTGGTATGTATGTAGCATGTAGTATGTATGTAGCATGCATGTAGTATATATGTAGTATGTATGTGGTATGTATGTAGCATGTAGTATGTATGTAGCATGCATGTAGTATATATGTAGTATGTATGTAGTATGTATGTAGCATGCAGTATGTATGTAGTATATATGTAGTATGTATGTAGCATGCATGTAGTATGTATGTAGCATGTATGTAGTATGTATGTAGTATATATGTAGTATGTATGTAGCATGTAGTATGTATGTAGCATGCATGTAGTATGTATGTAGTATTTTTTTTTTTTTTTTTTTTTAACATTTAACACATTAGCCGGATGATGGGACTACTACTGTCCCATCATTGGCTAATGTGTCAATCACTGTCATGGTAGCAGGCATCGCCCGATGGGACTTGTAGTCCCATCGGACGATGCTTGCACAGACCCCCGGACATCAGCACAGCCCCCCGGCAGGCCGGCACAGCCCCCCGGCAGGCCGGTACAGACCCCCACAGGGTGCACAGACCACCGGCAGTCCGGCACAGCCCCCCGGCAGGCCGGTACAGACCCCGGGCAGTCCACACAGCCCCCCGGCAGGCCGGCACAGCCCCCCGGCAGGCCGGCAGAGACCCCCGGAAGGCCCGAAATGACGGCGCATCATGATGCGCACACACCGCGCATCATGATGACGTCAGGCCGTCAATCAACTGAACTTCCGATTCCGATGCCGAATTCCGATATTGAAAAAATATCGGAAGTCGGTATCGGAATTCCGATACAGCAAGTATCGGCCGATACCCGATACTTGCGGTATCGGAATGCTCAACACTAATAGTGATCCATCGAGTTTCCTTTTGAAGTAATTTCTGTTTGAGATTTCCACCACGAATTCCCATATATATGCGGTCAATGCCACATACCTTCAGGCCTTTCGGATCGCATTTGTGGACCTCAAAAAAGTGTTTCGGGATAGTTTTCAAAAGATGAGATTCGGTGCAATCTCGAGCATTTTTAATGTCCCTAATATGTTCTTGAATGCGAACTTTAAGGGACCTAGTAGTCATGCCGATGTATATAAAATCACAAGGGCAGCATGCGTAATATATCACTGCTTCTGTTTTGCATGTGATATGACGAACAATTTTAAATTTTTTAGTCTTAGAGGAATCCCAGAATTCTTTAGTCCGCAATATATTATAACAGATTGAGCAATCTCCACATGGAAAACTACCCCGGGGGGGCCTTTACTCGGAGTGAATAATGGTTTCGCCTGTGGTGGAACATAATGGCTGCGACAGAGAATATCTCCTAGAGATTGTGATTTTCGCCACGTAATTGAAGGATGGGGGGTCAGTTGATAATTTAAATCTCTGTCCGTCAGCAATATTGGCCAATGTTTTTTAAAAATATTGTTAATTTCAATCCAATTAGAGTTAAATTTAGTAATGAAGCGTGGTTTAAAATCATTGGTTTTTTGTCTGCCTTTTGATGGTTTATTCAATAAGAATTGTCTCTCAGAATGAACTGCTCGCATGAATCCTCTATGAATATCTTTTTTGTTATAACCCCTATCTTGAAACCGGTTGGACAGTTCCTTTGCTTGTTTGAAAAAAGTATTGTCATCTGAGCAAATCCGACGTGCTCTTAAAAACTGTCCAACGGGGATTGAACTTTTTAATTGGGGAGGATGAGAGGATGAATGATGTAAAAGTGCATTTGTCGCTGTGTTCTTTCGGAAAATATCCGTACAAATTATTCCATCCAAGTTTTTTGATATAAGGAGATCTAGAAAGTCAACAGATATTTGACTATATTTCCATGTTAGCTTTATGTTGAATTCATTAGTATTCAAATGGTTCAAGAAGGTTTCTAAGTGCGACGTGGAGCCCTGCCAAATAAAGAGAATATCATCGATATAACGAAGCCACGAGGTGATATGGCAATGGCCCGGTGTGTCAAGGACCGTATCCCTCTCCCACAGCCCCAGGAACAGGTTAGAATAGGAGGGCGCACAGGCCGCTCCCATGGCTGTACCCTGGAGCTGTAGGAAGGGGCGGTCCTTGAACACAAAAAAATTATGTGTCAAAATAAACAATAGAAGGTCCAAAATGCATTGGATCAAACTAGGTTCCAGATTTGTCATCTGGAGAAAAAATCTAGCAGCCTTCACCCCGTGGCTATGGTCAATCGATGTATAAAGGGACTCCACGTCGCACGTTACCAACCACATGTCACTTTCTAAAACGAGACCATTGAGTCGTCTGAGGACATCTGTGGTATCTTGAACAAAAGAAGGGAGAGTTTCCACACATCGCTTCAAGTAAAAGTCAATGAATTTACAGGCTAATTCACAAAGACCCCCAATGCCCGACACGATGGGCCTACCCGGCGGGCAGTGGGGGTCTTTGTGAACTTTCGGAAGCAAATAAAAGGTTGGAACAATAGGGTGCTCAGGCAATAATGCTTCCTTCATTTTCTTAGAAATGGCTAGATTGTCTACCCCTTCATCAAGAAGGTGGATCAATTCGTGCTTAAAGCCTAGTAAGGGTATTGAATCCAACCTTCTATAATAATCTTTCCTGTTTAGTTGTTTAAAAGCTTCCGCTTCATACATAATTGTTGGCCAAATAACTACGTTGCGGACTAAAGAATTCTGGGATTCCTCTAAGACTTAAAAAACTTAAAATTGTTCATCATATCACATGCAAAACAGAAGCAGTGATATATTACGCATGCTGCCCTTGTGATTTTATATACATCGGCATGACTACTAGGTCCCTTAAAGTTCGCATTCAAGAACATATTAGGGACATTAAAAATGCTCGAGATTGCACCGAATCTCATCTTTTGAAAACTATCCCGAAACACTTTTTTGAGGTCCACAAATGCGATCCGAAAGGCCTGAAGGTATGTGGCATTGACCGCATATATATGGGAATTCGTGGTGGAAATCTCAAACAGAAATTATTTCAAAAGGAAACTCGATGGATCACTATCCTTGATACGGTGGCCCCTAAGGGTCTCAATGAAACCGTCAGCTTCAAATCCTTTTTATAAAACTCTTTTTAATTTAAAATATTTTAATAATGGTATGTGGTCTTCTTTCTCTTTTTATTTTTCTGTTTTGTTGTTTTATTAATTCATTTTCTCTGTATTATAGATTTTTTTCGTCCTCGTTCTCTGTAACCAGTATTCCTAGGATCATCTCAGCAAGATTATACACAATAACATACAGCAAAGGTGGACGAAGATTATCTTTGCCCGTGGTCACTATGCGGATGCCGATGCCACTGATTCCTATATATAATTTGTATATATTTATTTAACAATAGCGGACATTATCTTCTGTTTCTATGTGGCGATTGCAGTATCTTTTTTCGATTACAGTACTGGAATTAGTCCTTTCTGATATCTGTATGGGTTAACATTAGGCATTGAGAAATCGGGGATATGTGTTGGTATAAGTCTGTTATAAATTTATCTTTTATCCCCATTTTCCGAATAATAATTTTATGTGTTTGTTCTGTATATATGCCTTTATAATATGTTACACCTATACTTTATTAAGCCCACAGGATGATTAGTATATATATTTAGCTTTTCCCCTTTTCTGAATGTAATATATGGGCATTAGCTTTTTCACCTTACTCCCATTCCGTTGGTGCAGACGCGCTCTATGTGTGCGCTGCGCTCGTCCTGTGGTGTCTGGGTGGCGTGCGCGTTGCCTTGGCGATGGATGGGGATGACGTTGTCCTCCCCTCCATTGCCGAGGCGCGCGCTCGCCGCCTTGCACCACGGACGGGCGCATCACACAGGACGCGCACCGATATACCTGGACTTGCCCCTGTACTTGGGCTGCCACGGCGAGATATCCTAGTACCGCCCCCTTTGGGGGATGTGTACGTCGCTGTGACACTGTTCAGCGACGTCACTGCCCTCTTTTTCATTGGTTGGAGTGCGCTCTGTCGCCTCCCCTTTATGGGTGGACCTTTACACATGACGAACCTTGATTGGCTGAAGTTTCAGCCCTTGTATTTAAAAAGCCCATGCCTCCTCGAATTAGCCACGCCTCCCGACGAAGCCATAGGCGAAACGCGCGTCGAGGCTCCCGGTGTCCCACACGTGCCTGCTGCACCCACTCTCTGCTACACTATGACTGAAGGTATTTAATATAATAGTATATCTACTTATTTGCTCCCACCTATGCCACCTATGCTATATTGCCTATGACACAGCCATCACTTTACTTAGGTTTTTCACTGTGACTGCATCAGATATGGTAAAAGGGGAGTACTTTACCCTATTGAGAGTGGCTGCAGCCATCATGCTAGGCAGTGTGTGACAGTTTCCCCTCCTTCCCTATTTATTTTGCACAGGGAGACATTTGTCCTTTTTATATGTTGCTGACCTCTATACGCACAATCAGCCATTTAAGCCTGTACTTTGTTGTGAATATTTTGTGCATTCATCTGCTGTGTGTTGGCATATGGCTGTACACATAGGACATATGTTTTTCTCCTTGCTTTGGTTATTTATGATTACCCTATTTATATTTTCACTGTCCTGTGTTCTGCTTGCTTCCATGTTGTCACTATTCATACTTTTTGTCTAATAAAAATTAATAAAAAAAATCTCTTTATGCTAATTATTTACCGTATATGGAGCCTCTATTGTATCAAGGAGTAATGTTATTATACATCTATACTTATGGTTATTAATAGGTGAAGGATATTTATTTTTGAGGTATTACTGACAATTTTTGATAGGTATTTATATCCTTCTTCCTTACCATAACTACGTCTACCCTTGATCCCCCTTTGACCTTCATGGTCTTCTCTTTTTTGGTTTTCTATGTTTGTGGTCTAGAGGTTTTCTTCCACTTGACCATGTGGAATTTTGTTTTGGTTATATATCCCTTGTTAATCAGCCTGACCAAAGAACTGAGACGGGTTTCCAGGGCCGCTGAGCGGAGATGGAAGAGAACCCGTTCTACCGAGCACTTCAATGCATACAAGCAGTCCCTTGCCAGCTTCAAGTACATGCTCTCTGCCGCAAAACAAACTTACTTTGCATCCCTCATATCTTCACTGTCTCACAACCCTAAACCGCTTTTCAACACTTTCAACTCTCTACTCTGTCCCACACCACCTCCTCCATCTCTCATTTCTGCTGAAGACTTTGCCTGCTTCTTTAAGCGGAAGATCGATACGATCAGAGAAAGCTTTGGCCCGCAGCCCCCATTGCCCCTCTTAGCCGCTCAGCCCGGTTCTTCCAAAACCACCTTCTCCACCATGACAGAAGATCAGCTCTCCACCCTCCTGTCAAGATCATACCTCACTACTTGTGCGCTTGACCCGCTCCCGTCTCACCTCATCCCTAACTTTGCCACAGTCTTCATCTCAATTCTAACACACCTCTTCAACCTTTCACTTACAAATGGTGTCTTTTCCTCATCCTTCAAACATGCCTCAATCACACCCATCCTCAAAAAGCCCTCCCTCGACACATCCTCTGTGTCTAACTATCGCCCGATATCTCTTCTCCCTTACGCCTCAAAACTACTGGAACAGCATGCATATCTTGAACTGTCCTCTCACCTCTCCTCCTGTTCCCTCTTTGACCGGTTACAATCTGGCTTCCGACCGCATCACTCAACTGAAACTGCCCTAACTAAAGTCACTAACGACCTACTAACCGCCAAGAGCAAGCGACACTACTCTGTCCTCCTTCTCCTGGACCTGTCTTCTGCTTTTGACACTGTGGACCATTCCCTCCTGCTGCAGATTCTCTCATCTCTTGGCATCACAGACTTGACCCTATCCAGGATCTCATCATACCTAACAGACCGAACATTTAGTGTATCCCTCTCACACACCACCTCCTCACCTCGTCCCCTGTCTGTCGGTGTTCCTCAAGGCTCAGTCCTCGCACCCCTACTTTTCTCCATCTACACCTTCGGCCTGGGACAGCTCATAGATTCCCACGGCTTGCAGTACCACCTCTACGCCGATGACACACAGATTTACCTATCTGGACCTGACCTCACCTCCTTACTGACCAAAATCCCACAATGTCTGTCTGCTATTTCAGCCTTCATTTCTGCTCTTTCCCAAACTGAACATGGACAAAACAGAATTCATCATCTTTCCCACATCTCACTCTACCCCTCCACCAGACATATCCATCAATGTCAATGGCTGCTCTCTTTCCCCAGTCCCGCACGCTCGGTGCCTTGGGGGTGATCCTCGACTCTGCCCTCTCTTTCAAACCACATATCTAAGCCCTTGCCTCCTACTGCCGCCTCAAACTCAAAAATATTTCCCGGATCCACGCATTCCTCAACCATGAAACCGCAAAAACACTAGTGCACGCACTTATCTCCCGCCTTGACTACTGCAACCTCCTACTCTCTGGCCTCCCCTATGGCACTCTGGCACCACTCCAGTCTATCCTACACTCTGCTGCCCAACTAATCCACCTGTCTCCCCACTATTCTCCTGCCTCCCCCCTATGCGAGGCCCTTCACTGGCTTCCTATTGTCCAGAGGCTCCAGTTCAAAACCCTAACCATGACATACAAAGCCATCCACAACCTGTCTCCTCCATACATCTGTAACATGGTCTCCTGATACCTACCCGCACGCAACCTTCGTTCCTCTCAAAATCTCCTTCTCTACTCCCCCCTCATCTTTTCTTCCCACAACCGCATACAAGACTTCTCCCGTGCTTCCCCCATACTCTGGAACTCTCAACTCTGCCGCAACACATCAGACTCTCATAACAACGGAAACTTTCAAGAAGAGCCTGAAGACCCACCTGTTCTGACAAGCCTACAGCCTGCAATGATCCTCTGTCTACTGAACCACCGCACAACCAGCTCTAACCTCTCCTAATGTATCCTCACCCATCCCTGTAGACTGTGAGCACTCGCAGGCAGGGTCCTCTCTCCTTCTGTACTTGTGTGTCCCTTGTCTTGCACATGTTTATTGTACTTGTCTATATTTCCCCTTTTCCCTGTAAAGCGCCATGGAATAAATGGTGCTATATAAATGTATAATAATAATAATAACTTAAATGTTTGCACCAGAAGCAGTATGAAAGACTGGAGGCAAGCATGCCAAGACGGATGAAAGCTGTTTTTAAAAATCATGGTTATTCCACAAATCATTGATTTCAGAACTCTTCTTGAGTTAAAACATTAGTATTGTTGTTTCTAAATAATTATGAACTTGTTTTCTTAGCAGTATTTGAGGTCTGAAAGCACTTTTTTTTTTTTTTTTTGTTTAATTTTGACCATTTTTCTTTTTCAGAAAAAAATACAAAATTTATTGCTTGGAAATTCGGAGATGTGTTGACGTTTGTAGACTACAAGAATAATTTACATTCTACTCAATAGTATACCTATAAAGAGAAAAATCAGACAAACTAAACATTTGAAAGTGGTCTCTTAATTTTTGCCAGAGCTGTATACCAGTATTTTCCCTTAACTCTTGCACCATTTTTTATGTATGTTTTTGTCTCTCATTTGACCTAGGTCCAAAGTATGAAAGTTTAGTGCATGCCCTCGGGGACATTGTCTGCATTCAGTGGGTGGAGTATAGCAAATTCTCAGCAGTAAATAGCAGAATAAGCAAGGATTTATTGCACATGTTCCACTTGGTAAACTGTCAAATGTAAATGAGCGCTTAGCTGCATTTTCAGCCTTTTCAGAATTTCATTAGTGCTGCTAAACGTGTGGAATAACTTTCCTGAGAGACTTGGGAAAGAATTCTTTACTTACTCGTTGAAAGAACAGTGAAACCTAAACAGCCTGTTTGTAGTTAAGCTTTGCTCACCAATCTGCAACCAAACACACTCTGGGTGCTACAAATTACATGTATCTTGGAAATGGATATAGCACAATGCCTCAAGGCCTGGCTCCATCTGCAAGGTGCCGTCTAGACAAAAAAATGGTGCATTGCAACCGCCACAGAGACAGTGAGCATGATTGTAATCAATGTAGCAAAAATAAATATATACCGTATATGAAGCTGAAGAGATCAGACAGCAAAGAAGTTTGAGATAATTGCGAGACGCCTGTAGCGCATACCTAGGTCAAGCAGCGTATGTGCGTCATTACGGCTGGTAGATGATGGACCCAGAGCTTCCAGTTTAAGAAAAGAGGTTTTGAAAGTAAAACTTGACAATATAAAAGTTTTAATATGTGACCGAACAGGCAATTATGCAGCTTATAAAAGCTTTTATTATTGTGGTTTAGAAAGCTGTTTTCAATGTTCGATGCTCCATTGACCCGTGTGCCTGTACTGCGAAGCACGGGTGTAATTGTGGAGGCCACCAGGGCATGGGCACTGGGTGCTCATACAGTATATGTCACAGAGGAACCATCAAGCTGCCTGGTCGTATCCAAAGTATTTATATTAAATGGGGGGGTCACTTATTTTTTGTAATAATACATCTAGTCTGTTCTAAAGAATAGTTCATACTCCCTTACCATTTTCAAGGTGAGCCCTTGAACTTCTGGTCAGGTTTCCCACCGGTCTTCTCACTCCCACTTCTGGCAGGGTTGATGTGTGACCTCTGCAGTCAAACGTCAACCCTACGAGAGGGGAAGAACTCATAGCGAGATCCACACAACCACATGGTACAACAATGGGGGGGGGCATGTGAATGTATGGTTATTTTAATTTTTACAGCATTCTGGACCCATTGCAAAAATGTAAAACGAAAAAGGGGTGAACAACCCCTCCATGAGCTAGGGCAGAAAGCTAAACCTTTAGCCTCAGGTGAAAGAGAGGCTAGCAACTGCTCTACATTGTGGATTGTCTACGTTCCTTTTGATATATTTTTATATTTATAGTAAATAATTTTTAATACAGACCTAATAAAAGTTATTTTTTAATTTAGTACATTTCATGGTGAGCTTCCTTATATTGATGTACTTTGGTACCATTTACTCGGTGAATCAAAAATATTGTGCCTGCTAAAATCCAACTTTTTCCAAATGCAGACACTTGAAACATTGGTGCTTTCATACACATTGGTTGGTTTCAGGTCCTGGTGTCAATGGTGGAATCAGCAAATTTTAGTTATGTTTTATGATACTGTTGATATGGGAGAAAACCACGTTATTTGTTACCCAAGGAATGCCACCATTTTGACTCTGCCCTGACATCTCCTAATCATAGCTTGACTTCTTATCCTTAGTCGTGGTAAGGCTCATTAAAGGGACGATACTGACTTTAAGGATTGCTACATCCAATAGGTGGCACTAAAGTTCCTATCTTCTTCTTCCCTAAAGAAGTTATTTACTTGTTTAACTTCCCAGAGGATAATTGCATGGCCTATAAGTCTCTTTACGCTGCCTTGGCACTCTCCACAAGGAGAAACGGTCTCCCTTAGACCCATTATATTTTTAGGTCACTGCTGTTAATTTGGCGTCAGCACATGGAAGGGAACCTCTGTATTCAAAGACAGAACACTGCATATAATTCACTTCATCAGTCACCAGTAGTGATGAGCACAAGTGCTCATTACTCGAGTTTGCCCAGGGTGTTCGGGTATGCCTCGAGTATCACGGGTGCTTGAGTGACATGTTCGAGTCCTTGCGCCTGTATGTTCCATGGCTGTTAGACAGCCACAAAACATGCGGGAATTGCCTGACCTACACAGGCAATTCCCGCATGTTTTGTGACTGTATAACAGCCACGAAACTTGTGGGTGCGGGAACTTTAACATGTCACTCGAGCACCCGTGATACCCTGTGCATATCTGAGCACCCTAGCCAAACTCGAGTAACGAGCACTTGTGCCCATCACTAGTCACAAGTTATTGAGCTTCGTCAAAATGTAAAGAACAAATTATAGCAGAATGCCATCATTTATAGCGACTTCAATTTTAGCCATCAAATTTAAGCTATACTCTGAAACGCTATAGTATGTAAACATTAAATATATGAAATTGAAACTGCATTGCTGCTGTAGAAAACATTTTAAAAAATGAAGGTACAAATTGGCCAATCAGTGGCTGATTGATGATGGTCTTAAGCAAGCAAGTCTATGAATGAGGTTCCCAAATAGCCTAGATCTGTTGAAATTTTCTAAATTCTGCAATATTTTTAAGGTTATAGAATGCATTTACACCTCCTGATTTTCACTGCCTCTTGGTAAATCTTTAACGGTCAGCGATTGATTAATAAGTTTCAAAAAACTGTCCGTCACATCCAAAAATAAACTAGGTCTGAACAGGTGCTTACTTAGGAGTCACCAACTCATATACAATGAAACAAATAAAGCAGCAATCTGTAGCGCCATAGCATGCAAATATGAAATATGAAAATTGAATTGCATTACTGCACTAGAAATATGAAAAATTGAGAAAGCTTAGCTCATAAATTGGCTAATTCATGTGTACCTGGAAGCCACGTTAAGGCGATTCTCGTTTCCCGGACCTAACACTGCCAAACCTCTCTTAGACAGTCTACAACTCTATGGGAACCTAATCTGAATTCTCTTCTAGACTAAAGTCTAATATCTCTGTGGAGGGGTAGGGTCCTGCTGTGATTAAAAACGCTTGAGGCTAAGGGGCGGAGTGCTCAGTCAGAAGGCTAATGAATACAAATTTCAAATAAATTTAAAAAATTGACCTAGTTTATGTTTGGATGTGACAGTTTTTTTTTAAAATTTGTATTCATTATACTTCGGACTGAGCACTCCCCCCCCCCCCCCCCCCCCACCCTTAGCCTCAGGCGTTTTTAATCACAGCAGGACCCTACCCCTCCACAGAGATATAGATTTCAGTCCATATTTCTAGTGCAATAATGCAGTTCAATTTTCATATTACATATTTGCATGCTATAGCGCTACAGAGTGCTGCTTTATTTGTTTGAGTGATTGTTTAATGTTCTGCTTATACAGATAGCACTTCAGATTGTTCAGTGCACATCAGGGCTCTGGACACTGGGGTCTAAGGCCTTTTCACACTTCAGTTATTTGCATCAGTCAAAATCCGCCAAAAAGGCGGAAAAGCGGATCCGTCTGTAACTGATGTGAACGGATGCAATAGGATCCGTTTTATGACGGATCCGCAGAATTTTAAAGGAGCCACTGGCCGAGAGAGAGAGAGAGAGAATATTTTTTTTTGTCAGGCACCCAGACAGAATTTCGGGTTAAATCAGTGTCTGGAGGATCCGCCGGCCAAAAAAACGTTGCAAGCTCCGTTTGGAAGTCTTTGAGGATGTTGTCGGACAGCAACATTTTGGCGGATCCGCACAAAAACGGATGCAACGGACAGCAATCCGTCAAGATCCGCCAATAATGAAAGTCAATGGGGAAAAAACGGATCCGCAAAGAAAAATGGCGGATCCGTTTTTTTTCCAAATCGGCGGATCTTGACTGATTGTCAAAAACGGAAGTGTGAAAGAGGCCTAAGGGGTAAGGTTTCTCCTTGTGGAGAGTGACATACCAGCTCTGGCTTGTCAACGAAAGGAGGCTTAGACCCCAGTCCAGAGACTCTCACCTAGCCAAGTCAGTTCTCATACTTTGCACTGATGAGGACCAATAGCCTGAAACATAGTGTCTGCAAATTGAGATTCTGATTTGGCTTTTATCCTAAGTCTTATTGCAAGACTCGTTAAAGGGTTGATTGTGACTTGTAGGATCGCTACTTCCAACAGGTGGCGCTATATAGAGTTCAAGTCCTTTTCTCTCTGAAGAGGCAATTTTCAACGTGTAAGATCATTTCACCTGACGAGCGGACATTTTACCAAGTGATCAGCAGACTGTTTACACCGCAAGTTTATCGTTAAACTTGTTTGTGGTAATCTTGGAGTGTAAATTCACCTTTAGTATGTCATGTGTACATCATGACCTTAGAAATGTATATATTGTATGGTCAGTAACACAAGTCGTGCTGCTCTGCAGGCAATGCGTTGGGTACTAGACAGTCCCGGTAAGAACACATAATTGTAGTACAATGTGATGCTTGTTTAGTACAATCCCACAGTCCTCTGCTGAGCGATTGTCCACCTTTGTGCTAATTTCATGATCTCTTTTTTTATTGTTTTGTGTGGTATGTTGTATGTAGGAGCTCAGCATCTGGAAACAAAGGTCTCACAGTGTTGTCAGCGTTATCTCTTTTGCCAAAAATGCACTAAATGCCGACTGCTGTACATGATTTTTTACTACATTCTGTGTGGTCCCAGAAGAAAGACCCTATTAATGTACTGCAAGTCCGCAAATTCTCTCTCTGGTGCTTTTTAGTCTGTTGATGCTGTTGACAGGCGATATTTGGAAATAAATAATAAAAAAAAGTTGAACTTCATCTTTTTACATTATGTCTAAGTCTATATAGTAATGTCTATGCTGTGAAAAATGAGAAAATTATCTGTTAGGGTATATGGACATCATAGTTAGGAGTCCCTAAGGAATACGGGCACCCACACTGGTGGTCTTGGATGGATGACTATTTCAGACCAATTGCCATCACATAATACTACATTTCCTCGGCAGTGATCACTATAGACAGTGTCTGGGTGACTGTAACTTTCCAGCCAAGAGAAAGCCTTGCAACAACTAACTGATTATAGTCATGGTTCTTATACGAAAGGGTTTGCTTGTGGTGAGAGAGTCCCCTTACATGATCGATAAGAGGAATGACTGGCGTCAAAATGTCATAAATGGCGTATAGCAATTTGCTTTCGGCATACACCATGGCTTGCTTGGCTGAGACATTTATCTCTACAAAGTTGTGTCAAGTTCATATTTGTGTGTGTGTGTGTATGTGTATATATATATATATATATATATATATATATATATATATATATATATATATATATATATATATATATATATATTTTTTTTTTTTTTTTTTTTTTTTTTTTTTTTTTTTTTTTTTTTTGATTAACATGTGGTGATTTTCCAAGGATCTTGATTGGAATATACCTAGAAATCATGTGGCCCACTAAATAGTATTAATTGCTACTCTCCCAAAGACAAAAAAAATGACAGATAATATTCAGCGGAGTAGATGGGGTCATGATGGCTCATAGGCAGGCTCAGTCACAGAAGGGCATACCTCCCAACTTTTAAAGTCCAGTGCAGTAGAGGGAAGTGTATTGCTGCATGTATACAGTAATTGTGCCCCTATTGAAGCCCCTTAGTATTACCACCCACGGCAATAAACCTTTCATAGCCCCTATATAGTATGACATAAAAAATGCACCCCGCACTGTTTAAAGCAGGCATTAGAATGGACTCAAGCTGTCCCCGCTGTTCTGGGGAGAAGGCCAGAATACCGCCTAAGCTTTGGATCTGTCCACAATTGCATGCCTCCTGCATAGTGGTATTGAATCTTATTGAGTTGGCATATAGGTGTATAATACCTAAAGACCTCTAATCTGTATACTGGGCTATGTGGAGGAGTTGCACACAGAGGAATTGTATCCATTACAGGGAACAGTTACTTGCAATTTGTAACCAGAAAATATACTAGGTTCTTTCCAGCTGGTTGCTACATCTTACTCAAGTGGCTTTGATACTACAACTTGGGCTAGATATTCATCATATTTATTTTCTTGGACAGGTTTGACATACAGTATGTAATATTTATTAATACTTGTGTATATCAAGTAGATATATACATTTAACATCGGAAGTAGGAAAAGTTGTGTAATTAAGGAGATCATAGGATGGGTAGACATGTTAATGATCTGCTAGTGATGAAAAAATGGAAGCCAAATTTTCAAAACATCTTTATTTATTCAGTGTCACCATAGCACCACTGGCAGAAAACGCCACTCTTACACATTTTGACTGCTATCAATGAGTTTATTAATAGTTTTCTGAGGAATGTTCTGTCACGCTGAATGCACTTGGACAAATCGTCAAGATCCGCTGCTGGAGGCTCTCCTTATAATTGCTGACCAATGATGTCCCAGATATGGTCAATGGGAGACAAGACTGGAGACACTGCAGGTCATGGTAGAATTTTTAAGTCACACAGGCTGCTTACAGTAGCATAAGCAACATGTGGCCTGGTGCCGAGTTAAAAGATGGCTCCTTGGACTCTTTTGAGAAATGGCCATACCACTAGTTCCACTACAATAAAATGTAATGCCGGGCTGTTACGGTACTCGGAATAAAGATTAGAGGAATCTGTATAGGATACAATACATTATGCCCCCCCACACTATAATTCCTAGAATAAAACTAGTGTGACATTCCCTCGTGTATGCCACTTCATGGCGTTGGCCATGTGGTCTCCACACCAATCTCTGGCTATCTTTGCTATCCAGGACTTCTCTGTGAGGAGGATAGCCCTCTATTGCTGTCTTGTTCTGTACTATGATAGCCTTTGAGAGCAGTGGCATGAGGTCAGTGAAACACCTGTAGCTGGACGTCTGGCTCATAGCCCAATGTTGTACAAATGCCTTCTGGAGGCTAGTGTATACACAGATAGGCTTGGTATGAGACATCCAATTTCTCTTCAGGTACAGAAGGGATCAATCTTGGAATCAGTGGTACAGCCATTTTTCCAAAGTTCTCCAGGAGCTGTTTTTCAACTCAACAACACCAGGCCACATGTTGCTCATGCTACTGTGAACTGCCTGTGGAGCGCCTGTGAGGGCCGCCAGGATACTCGGTACCAGGCCGGTTCTTAAGGGGATGTGTCACGGCATCAGTGACCCGATCGGTGGCCCTGGACGTCCAATAGAAATGATGATTAAAAGGGGTAATAAGGTTTAAGAGATTTGTGACACAACCTGTGGTACTCAGCAAGTAATGAGTTAGCCGACGCTGCATATTCAGTCCACTGGGGTAGATGGTGATGGAGCAGAGATAGTTCAGCTCTCCACAGGTAGAGCTATTCCCCAGGGCAGTTATGGTGTAAATGATGATAATGGAGTTGTAGTGGGTGCAGGGTGGATGACGCAGTAAATGATTCTGAGGACACAGCAAAGTGCAGGCTTCACACTTTTACTCACAGATCAATTGTTACAGTTCCCAGCT
Source organism: Dendrobates tinctorius (assembly GCF_039654945.1). Taxonomy (NCBI): domain Eukaryota; kingdom Metazoa; phylum Chordata; class Amphibia; order Anura; family Dendrobatidae; genus Dendrobates; species Dendrobates tinctorius. The sequence continues at coordinate 14,417,571 of NW_027361724.1, forward strand.
GGTGGCTGTGTCCTCCAGGCTTGTGGTCCAGACAGTTCAGAGGTAGCATGGTGTACACGTTGCCAGGGCTCCCTTTGATGTTCCTTTCCTGGCTGTCTCACTACGCTGGCTACCACCTCTCCTGCCCTGCGCCTTCACACACATTGTCCCGAGTCAGCAGACCCGGATCTTGTCAGGCAACGTTGGTCGAACCCATGGATCCTATATGTCTGCCTTTTAGGCGAATGAGTGTGGGGTCGGCTACAGCACTTAAAGATACTGCCGCCTCCAGTTTCCTAGCTGAGTCCTTAGTTTCTCCACTAGTTTTGGGGCCGGTCCCCTAACTGCGATCTGGTCTCTCCAGCGACCACGCCGGTGGATGTGGGCCCTATGGATGGATTGCTCACTATCTGTACCCCTAAGACCTTTTCTTCCTCTCCTCTAGGAGCTTTCCTTCCTTTTCTCTGGGCACTAAGAGATTCAAGTTTCATGGGAAAATTCTTCTCTATCTTCACTCCGTCTTTCACCCTCTTTCGTCTGGAGACAAGCTGCACTCAGCTTCAATTTCCACAAGCGACTTCTCTCTACCTTCTGACTGACTTCGGTCCTCTCACAACACTCTCTGACTGACTGACTGACTCTTTCCAGAATAATGTCTTTACTTCAGCACTAACTCCTCCCACCAACTGTCACTCCCTTAAGCTCCGCCCCTTCTCTAGTTTCTCCACTCACACCCTCTACTTAACTCCCCCCTGGCCAGATGAGGACTAGTGTTAGGTGCTGGTTTGTGAGTACTGGCAGTGCCCCTTCCTTACCTGAGAGCTGACTACCACACCTCTGGATGAAGTGCAGTACCCTGTGGTGACTGAAACCACAAGGGCCCCACATCTGCATGGCCTAAACGTGTTACCATTGCCTGCAATGTCTCTGACTTTTCTCCCATCAAGTACATTTTTATGTAATTTTTTGGCAATTGCAATGGGAGCTGCCAGCAGCGGATCTTGATGATTTGCTCAAGTGGCAGAACATTTCTCAGACAACCATTAATGACCTTATTGATGGCACCCAAGGTGTGTAAGTGCAGGGATTTCTGCATGTGGAGCTCATTTCAAATACTGAATAAATCAATAATGTTTTGAAAGTGTTGTTTCTATTTTTTCTTTGTTTTCATAACAGTAACATGTTGATCCATCCTGCGATTTCCATAAGTCCACGATTTTTACTTCTTAGTGTTGCAATTTTAATGTTGAAGATTGTATATTAGACTGATTTTTTTTTTTTAAAGTTGCGGGTGGTTCTACGCTGTGATTGATAGCACGCCTTGTATGAGAGTGCTGACAAAAATAACGGTCAATTACTGATAAGAATCGCCCATGGTTTCCTTACACCAAAAAGTAAAGGGTTGAAATAATATAACATTTTAAATCTTTTTTTCCCAACACTGTACCATACTTCAATTTGCACAGCTCTTCTTTCTATATGACATGCATGCTGTAGATTAGAGAATATTTTGGAGGAGACACAAGTTCACTTGGGTGGGAAATCCACAGGTGTAGGTTTTAATGAATGTGTGACCATGCAATGCAAGGCTGTAAAGAGGAGTAGCCATTTTTTTTGGTAGCAACTCTCCTCTCTCGATCGTGTTTTATAGGAATATCAGAGTTTCAAACGTCCGCTTTCCACACTGTGTCCAGTTTCTAAGCTACTATAATAAGCCCACAGATCTGTTCATTTATTATATATCACTTCAATGCCTCATGGTAGGAATTTAACCTATAGCTCAATCTAAAATTTGCTGAGTTTTTCTAGTTCTCCTGGCTACGTCAGTAGTAAAATATCCTAATCTAGATGTAAGATAAACATGAATTATTGGAAACCAGGGTATATCCGAATGTCTATACACATCCTGACATTTCACTGCTCTTTTCTCCAGTAATGTCAGCTGGGAACTTGTAAAAACTTGGGAATTTCAATTACAGGCTACAGTGACAATGGGGCAATCTGTGTCTGTTATGTTGGGAGTTGCCAAAGCATCTGGATAATTTTCTTTGTGGTTTATTTTCCCATGAAACTTGAATCTCTTAGTGCCCAGAGGAATTGCTGATTCTGAAATGGGTCTCTGCAGTTGCGGCATGTGGGATTTGTCAGAATCCTGTTTCCCAGTTGCTATTTGAGCCCTAACTATGGGGATACACATGTCTTAAGTGACTGCTTGACATGATCATAAAGTTCTCCTGACAGCAGCCATCGGCTTGCGCTGAGGATATCCGCTTTCAGTTCCTCTAAGGATAACGCAATGTGAATACATTCAAACCAATTTTGTAAAGCAAAAGCAATTGCTTTCCTGTTTCCTTTTCCCATACACTTTCCCAATTGTTCTGTTTCTTCCGTATTAAGGTTTTGCCATTATATCACATATCCTGATGGGGCTGTAATGCCTGTAACCAGGCATCACACATAATCTGTGTATGGAAGATCTATATATACTCTTTCAGTATGGCACGGCTGCACAATGAAATGTAGTTTCTTTGTTTTTTTTTCTTCCCGATCAATAATGTTAACCTATTAAGTATTTGCAATTTAATAGGTTAACATAGGTGAAAAAAGCAGAAAAAAGGTAATGGGGTCATCATCTCACCATTTAAAGAGGATGTTCTGGACTTTAACATTAATGCCCTACTTCCATAGGATAGATCATCAAGGTCTGATCGGTGGGGATGCGACACCCAGGACCCCCGCCAATCACTTGTTCCCGGTGTCAGCAGCTGCCAGAACTGGCCAGTAACGGTGCAGCAGAGCAAAGCTCCATCAACAGAATAATGGGTGGGGGGGGTGGATACTGCACATCTGCCACCTATTGATTTGAATAAGGGTCTTATGTGCAGTACTCAGCCGCGACCACTATACAGTCGGCGAAGCTGTGCTGTGCAGCTCTGTAATGAGCAGTTCCCGCCGACGGGGTCAGAGTGTGCACAGATTAGATGGTGCCACTGATCTTAACTGTTATAAAGCAGGGGTGCATCACCCCACAGTATGCAGGAAGTCAGGAGGGAGGGAAGCTGTGTATTAGAGCAACCCCTTTAAATTATGACATTTGCTTACATAATAGCATGCAAGACCAGTTGACCACTTAAATAGCACCAACATATTTTGCATCATTCTACCCAGACTTTATCACTTCCACCTGTCTCTTAAGTGTATAACTGAACACAAGCTAACGTAAAAACGTTTGTCGAATTTTAGTACCTTCTCATGCATTTCCGGACAAAATTTCCAAGCTATGAATAAAAAATTAGTCAAGAGTAAGGGCCCCGTCACACATAGCAATCTCACTAGCGAGATCGCTGCTGAGTCACAAGTTTTGTGACACAACAGCGATCTCACCAGCAAGATCGCTGTGTGTGACAAAGATCAGCGACCGGCCCCCCCCTGCCGGTATCGCTGATCGCTGTAGGAAAGCCCTGGACTTTTCTTTGGTCGCTGGTCTCCCACTGGCCAGCAGGCATCACTGCGTGTGACAGGCGGGAGACCAGCGATTAGCTGGTAACTAACGTATACATCGGGTATCCAAGGGACGTGCGTCCCTTGGATACGCGATGTGTACGTTAGATACCAGCTCCCTGCATCAGCGCGCTGGTAACTAATGTGCACAGTGATGCCGCGCGCTCGGCGTCGCTGTGCTGATCGCTGGTGAAGCTGTCTGTGTGACAGCTCACCAGCGATCATGTAGCGACTCACCAGCGATCCTGACACGTTGATATCGTTGTCGGGATCGCTGGTGAGTCGTTATGTGTGACGGGGCCTTAAGATCTAAAATATTGAGGATAATATGGTCAAATAACACATGCAAAGAACGGTCTATAAACCGTGAATGCCATCTCTGTTTTAATTATAAGTTACTGGTGCAATAATCAATGCATATTTGCATTAAATCATTAATGTGGCTGAACTGGCCATACCACATACAGCCCATGGAAAAGAGTGGGACTATCTCTGGGAAGAAAAAAAAAGTTGTGATGTTTTTCAAATTTCCTTGGTAAATAAAAAAAAAAGCTTGTTGCTGCTGACTTCTCCCAGCCTCTAGGTAGTAGGCAAACCTAATTCACCTGAAACAGTTTCCGTGTGCACATAGCCTTACGACTCTTTCACATGTCTTGATATTTCCGATACTGTAAAAAAAAAACCCAGTACCGGCGATATCTATGTGTTTACGGTAATTCGTGTGGCAACCGTGTGCTCCTGTGTGCCGCATCAGTATCACACGTACCAGTGCCTGGGAATCACCTGTATAGTTTGTGCTGTTCCCTGGTGCTGGGTGCTGAAGACAGCTGACATCACGGTCCCCTGCTCACACTGCAATCCGTGCTAGCAAGGGCAATGTTGAGAGTTGTATTCAATTGTTGACAGCAAGAATAGGCGGCGGCTGATGGGAGTATTCATCAGCTGCTGCCTGCGCTATAAATGCATTTAAAAAAAATGTGGGGTTCTCCGACATTTTGATAATCAGCCAGGCAAAACTGACAGTGTGTTGCAACCATCAACTGTCAGCTTTAGCAAGGTTGGCTTTCAAGAATAGTAATAATTTAAAAAAATGGCGTGGGTCCCCCCATTTTTGACAACGAGCCAAGCTAAAGCAGACAGTTGGGGACTGGTATTCTCAGGGTGGTAAGGGGCCATGGATATTGCTCCTCAGCCTAAAAATAGCAGCCTGCAGCCATCCAGAAAAGGCACATCTATTAGATGCGCCAATTCTGAGTCTATGCCTGTTTCTTTCCACTTGCCCTATGGCAGTGGCAAATGGGGTTGATATTTGCCAGGTTGATGTCACCTTTGTATTGTCTGGTGACATCAAGCCCACAACTTAGTAATGGAGAGGTGTCTATAAGACACCTACAGTATATTATTAATCCTATTGTTGTAATGTAAATATATGCACATTAGTATAGCCCTTTCTTTGAAATAAAAACAAAACACACTTTTACATTTTTATTTAAAAACAACAAACACCAGTTATACTCACCTAACACCCATTCCATTGAATTCCTCATTTCATGTAATAAAACCAAAAGTAAAAAAACAACAATATCCCTCATCTGTTCGTCATTCTGTACCATGTCATAACCTATGGCTGGAGATAAACAGTTTTAGACCTGGACGTCAAGGCTGAGAATCACTGAGGAGTGAGCTGCTGCGAGTGCAGCATCAGTGACCAGCAGTGACCTTATCAAGATTACAGTGGGTCAGTAAGGCTGCGTTCCCAGCCGGGCTGAACTGCGATGACCTCAGCACCATGAGAAAAAGTCAGTGAGGTCACCCCAGTTCAGCTCAGTGAGTTCACTGTGAGAAATTTTACGAACCATACCTCTGATTCCCAGGTGCTGGTACGTGTCACGCTGATGACACACGGATGTCAATCATGTGTCATCAGTGTGCACATGTGTAGGACATCTTGCGGCCTGTGCTGATGTTAAAAAACCAACATGTCAGCATGTTTTGCCCACGGACACATGGTCCGTGGAAACACACTACCATGTGCACAGAATGGGTCTGGGCATATAAGTGTCTCCGGTACGTGTGAAAACTGTCACTCCACGTATTGGACACACTGACATGTGAAAGAGCACTTACTTAGACTGTGCTCACATCCAGTATTCACACTCTGTGCTGCTGCAGTCTTTCCATTGTTTCCGTACACAGTGACTTTAGTTTGCAAGGAAACAGCTGTCTCAGGCTAGTTTCACACTTGCTTTTTTTTGCAGCGCGTTTTTCCCGCAAAAAAACGCATTGAAAAAACGCATACATAAGCATACAACTGCTGCGTTTTTTTCAAGCATTTTTATGAGCATGCATGAAAAAACGCAGCGTTTTTATGCGTTTGTATGCGTTTTTAGCGCGTTTTTACCGCGTTTGCGTTTTTTTCCAACATTTTTAGGTGGCCCCTCACACTACCCAAACCATGACTTTACTAACCCTAACCCTGACCCTAACCCTAACCCTAACCCTGACCCTAACCCTTAACCAAATCATACTTAACCCTAACCCAAGCCCTAAACCCTAACTAACCCTAACCCTAACCCTGACCCTAACCCTAACCCTAACCCTGACCCTAACCCTTAACAAAACCATACTTAACCCTAACCCTGACCCTAACCCTAACCCTAACCCTGACCCTAACCCTTAACCAAACCATACTTAACCCTAATCCTGACCCTAACCCTGACCCTAACCCTAACCCTGACCCTAACCCTTAACAAAACCATACTTAACCCTAATCCTGACCCTAACCCTGACCCTAATCCTTAACAAAACCATACTTAACCCTAACCCTGACCCTAACCCTAACCCTGACCCTAACCCTAACCCTAACCCTGACCCTGACCCTTAACAAAACCATACTTAACCCTAATCCTGACCCTAACCATGACCCTAATCCTTAACAAAACCATACTTAACCCTAACCCTGACCCTAACCCTAACCCTAACCCTGACCCTGACCATAACCCTAACCCTAAACCCCCTTAACTAACCCTAACTCTAACCCAAACCCCTAAATTCCATGGTTTAAAAAAAAAAAACGCATATGCAAAAAAACGCATACATGAGCATGCCAGTGCGCACATATGCGCATCCATAGGCTATAATGGCCATTTTTAGCGCAAAACGTGCGCATATGTGCGCATGCGCTTTTTTGCAGGGCCAAAAAATGCAACATGCTGCGTCTGGAAAATACCAACGCACACCCCAAAAAAACGCAGCGCATGAAAATCGCATACATGCGCTGACCAGTGCGCAGGTATGCGCACCCATGTTAAATATAGGGGAAAAAACGCATGCGCAGGTGTGCGTTTTTTTCCAGCGCTAAAAAACGCAAATGTGAAACCAGCCTTACCTGCCAAATCATAGGGCCATTTCAATCAACGGTGTGGTCATGCAAATGAAATGGATGTTTCCCTAAAAAGTTAAGTTACTGAGCAGGGAAACATTGGAAAGACCTCAGTGGCCCAGGGCTGTTTTGATTTTCAGCTGCAGTGTGACCATTGGGTGTGAATGCAGTTTTACTGCTATCAAGTAGGGATGGGGGGGTCCATCGGGTTTGGCTGTTCTTTATAAAAAAAAAAGTTCAGTTTGGGTACCCGAACTTAATTTTCAACCCGAACCCCATTCAAGTGAATGGCGGGCCCAAACAGCCTGTGGTTCCCACTCTGTCCTCTGTGTGACAGCGTGGGAGACGGCAGCTTTGCCCGACGATTAAGTCACCGCCGGTCACAGCCGATGGGTATTGCAGAGCACTGCGGGTTCCCATGCTGTCACAAAGAGGTCAGCATGTGAACCCGCAGCGACAAGATCAAAGCCGGTCAATCACTACTACAATTATCAGCATCTCCTGATCTCGCTGATAGCAGCAGGAGCAGGCGACATGGATGAGAGTATTCACCAGCCAGTGCCTGTGCATAGCAGTAGCTTTACTGCTATCCACATGTGCCAGAGACAAAGAAGAAGATGTACGTGGATTACTTTGTGGGATCATTTTATTAATAAATTGGTGATCAATGGCTAGTGTGGGGGAATCTTTATTCAAATAATTTTTTTCTGTGTTTATTTTTATTACTGGGTTAGAAATGGGAGTGTCTGACTGACACTTCTCCATTACAAACCCCAAAAACAATTACTCAGATTGCCACTGCTTCAGGGCAATCTGGAAATGCTGAGGCTAAGTGTCAGAATTGGCGCATGAAATATGAGGCGTCACTTCTGGGGCAGCTGCAGTCTGAAATTTGTAGTTTGGGAATGGCCCAATAACCATGAGCATTTCTAGCCTATTTAATATCAGCCCACAGTTGTCTGCTTTCTCTTAGCTGGTTATTAAAAATAGGTGGTACACATGCCTTTTTTCATTTATTTATTACTAACTAGCTGAAGAGCCCGGCGCTGCCCAGGCATAGTAACAAACTGTGGTTAGTTATAGAAAATTATAATTATCCTCCATCCCATAGTCCCGTGCCCATATAACCATCATACATATCCACGATCCCATAGGCCCGTGCCCATATACCCATCATACATATCCTCCATCCCATAGTCGAGTGCCCATATACCCATCACACATCCTCCATCCCATAGTCCCATGCCCATATACCCATCATACATATCCACGATCCCATAGTCCCGTGCCCATATGCCCATCATACATATCCGCCATCCCATAGTCCAGTGCCCATATACCCATCACACATCCTCCATCCCATAGTCCCGTGCCCATATACATATCCGCCATCCAATAGTCCCGTGCCCATATACCCTTCATACATATCCTCCATCCCATAGTCCAGTGCCCATATACCAATCACACATCCTCCATCCCATAGTCCCGTGCCCATATACATATCCGCCATCCCATAGTCCCGTGCCCATATACCCATCATACATATCCTCCATCCCATAGTCCCGTGCCCATATACATATCCTCCATCCCATAGTGCCGTTCCCATATACCCATCATACATATCCTCCATCCCATAGTCCGGTGCCCAAATACTCATCACACATCCTCCAATCCATAGTCAACCATTACGACATCATAATGAGCGGCGGCGGGGCTTGCATCCTTTGATGACATCAGCGTCGCCATGGCAACCATTGTGACATCATAATTAGGGGCGGGGCTTGGCGCGCACACACTGCTTCCCCAGTATGCAAATAGGGGCATTGTGACATCACAATGAGGGGTGGGGCTTGACGCGCACACACTTTTCCCCCCAGTATGTAGATAGGGGCAACATTGTCTGGTGAATTGGAACGCGCGGGGTTAAAATTTCGCCTCACAACATAGCTTAGGACGCTCTCGGGGTCCAGACGTGTGACTGTGCCAAATTTTGTGGCTGTAGCTGCGACGGTGTGGATGCCTATCCCGGACATACAAACAAACATATACACACATACATACACACTTTGAGCTTTATATATTAGATAGGGTTATTATATATGTTTCGTTTGCTTATATAGCGCCATCATATTCCATGATGCGTTACATACATCAATGTTCCCATCGGGCGACGGTGCTACCACTGAGCCACTGTGCTACTATCACACATAAATTTCTATCTATAAATGAGATATATCATGTACTAGCTGAAGAGCCCGGCGCTGCCCGGGAATAGTAACTAACTGTGGTTAGCTATAGAAAATTATAATTATCCTCCATCCCATAGTCCAGTGCCCATATGCCCATCATACATATCCGCCATCTCATAGGCCCGTGCCCATATACCCATCATACATATCCTCCATCCCATAGTCCAGTGCCCATATACCCATCACACATTCTCCATCCCATAGTCCCGAGCCCATATACATATCCGCCATCCCATAGTCCCGTGCCCATATACCCGTCATACATATCCTCCATCCCATAGTCCAGTGCCCATGTACCTGTCACACATCCTCCTTCCCATAGTCCCGTGCCCATATACTTATCCGCCATCCCATAGTCCCGTGTCCATATACCCATCATACATACCCTCCATCCTATAGTCCAGTGCCCATATACCCATCACACATCCTTCTTCTCATAGTCCCGTGCCCATATACCCATCACACATCCTCCATCCCATAGTCCCATGCCCATATACCCATCATACGTCCTTCATCTCATAGTCCCATGCCCATATACCCATCACACATCCTTCATCTCATAGTCCCGTGCCCATATACCCATCATACATATCCTCCATCCCATAGTCCAGTGCCCATATACCCATCACACATCCTCCATCCCATAGTCCCATGCCCATATACCCATCTTACATATCCTCCATCCTATAGTCCAGTGCCCATATACCCATCATACATATCCTCCATCCTATAGTCCAGTGCCCATATACCCATCACACATCCTTCATCTCATAGTCCCGTGCCCATATACCCATCGTACATATCCTCCATCCTATAGTCCAGTGCCCATATACCCATCACACATCCGCCATCCCATAGTCCCGTGCCCATATACTTATCCTCCATCCCATAGTCCCGTGCCCATATACCTGTCATACATATCCTCCATCCCATAGTCCGGTGCCCATATACTCATCACACATCCTCCATTCCATAGTCCCGTGCCCATATACATATCCGCCATCCCATAGTCAACCATCATGACATCATAATGAGCGGCGGCAGGGCTTGCAACTTTTGATGACATCAGCGTCGCCATGGCAACCATTGTGACATCATAATGAGGGGCGGGGCTTGGTGCGCACACACTGCTTTCCCAGTATGCAAATAGGGGCATTGTGACATCACAATGAGGGGCGGGGCTTGACGCCCACACACTTTTCCCCCCAGTTTGTAGATAGGGGCAACATTGTTTGGTGAATTGGAACGCACGGGGTTAAAATTTCACCTCACAACATAGCTTAGGACGCTCTCGGGGTCCAGACGTGTGACCATGCCAAATTTTGTGGCTGTAGCTGCGACGGTGCGGATGCCTATCCCGGACATACAAACACAAACACACACACACACACACACACACTTTGAGCTTTATTTATTAGATAAATGAAAAAAAAATGATGTGCTGTTCCCCCTATTTTTAATAACCAGCCAAGGGAAAGGAGACATCTGAGAGCTGATCTTATTATTTGGGAAGGGGCCAATGTCGATGGCCTTTACTAGCCTATTGATATGAGCCCCCAGTTGTCTGCTTTGCCTTAGCTGGTTATTTAAAAAAGGGAGACCCCACATCATTTTTTAGGGTTCCCCTATTTTGAATAACTTGCAAAGGCAAAGCATTCAAAAAGGGGGAACCCTAAAAAATGACGTGGGGTCTCCCTTTTTTAAATAACCGGCTAAGGCAAAGCAGACAACTGGGGGCTGGTAAGGGCCATGGATTTTGGGCCCTTCCCAGCCTAATAATACCATCTCTCAGTTGCCCCGGAAATGGCGCATCCATTAGATATGCCAATTCTGGTGCTTAGCCTCGGCCCTTCCCAATTGCCCTGGTGCAGTGGCAATCGGGGTAAGGGGATTGTGGTGTGAATTTCAGCTGTGCAATATCAACTGACATCAAGCCCATGGGCTAGTAATGGAGAGACCTCTATCAGACACCCCAATTACTAACCCAGTAAGTAAAAAGAGAAGAAAACACACCCCAAAAAAAATTTATTTGACAAAAGAAATCTCCTTAAGAATTTCCATCTTTACCCCATTTATTAAAAAAAATAATAATAATAATCCACAGAGTCTGCAGAAATTCGTAATATCGACATCCCACAGCGATCTTCATCCACTCTATGGAGTTCTTGTTCAGAGAACACAGCTCCATAGACTTAGAGCAGCAACCTCTTCCAGGTCTCGCGCTGCGTTCTTCGAAACCCGACTGCTGTGAACTGAGGTAACATCAATAAGGTCACCTCCGTTCACAGTGACTGGTTCTCATGAGGGCTGCCAAACTAACAAGTGGTCACAGCAGAGTGAGACCCGTCACAGGCTGCTGCTGCAGTCTATGGAGATTTTTTTCTCAGAATGAGGCTTTATTTAAGTAAATATTTTTTGTCTGTGTTTTTTTTTTTTTTTTTTAACTATTCTCTAAACCGGGATAGTAATTGGGGTGTCTGATAGACGTTGCCCCATTACTAAACTCTGGGCTTGATGTTAGCAGACATTACACAGCTGACATGAACCCCAAATATTACCCCGCTTGCCGATACACCAGTGAAAGCGGGAAGAGCCGGACAAAATTGGATTTGCCTTTTGGATGTGTCTGGGGTGGCTTTAAGCTGCTATTTTTAGACTGACGAGTGCCAAATAATCATAGACCTTTTCATCCTGAGAATGCCTGCCACTAACTGTCTGCTTTACCTTGGATGGTTATCAAAAATAGGGGGACACCACACCGTTTTTGTTTTTTACTATTATTATTTCTTTCTTTAAATAATTTTATTAACAGTGTGAGGGTCCCTCTATTTTTGATAACCAGCCAAGATGAAGCAGACAGCTGGGGGCTGCAACCTACAGCTGTATGCTATACCTGTGCTTGTTATCAAAAATTGTTGAGACCCAATGTCTCATTTATTTAATTTATTTTTTTTAACATGCTGCACCAACCAATCACAGCCATGCTAATACTTAGCATGGATGTGATGGGGCTGGAAGTGCCCACACCATAAAAGCTTGTTGAATGGCTGTGCTGCAGCCTTTCGTAAGCTTTGTTTGGGCACCCGAACAGTGACATGGACTTCCGTGAGAAGTTAGTGTTCGGAGATTGTGCACTGACTCTAGGTGTCTGGTACGGACTCCGAACTTTACCATTTGGGTTCACCCATCACTTCTATTAAGTTTTCTCACCGATTCTCAGGTGCCAACCATTTCTAGTCATCTTTCTTATTTTATTGGCCTTTAGTCAAGCCTTAAAAACAAGAACAAACACTGGGAATTCCTAACATTTGTTCCAGTCTTGTATAGGCAAGTTTTCCCAAACTTTCATTACAAAACTCAAAAGGGGAAGCAGGTAACACTGATTCTGACAAAGAATAATGAGAGGCAAAGTATGAACTCTGGCAGGAGTCTTATCTAATGCTGTGGGAATTTCAGGCCGTCTCATTTCATGCCCAGTTCTGTAAAAGGATATTGTGAATGACAGAAGTTGGAAGCCAAATGTTTGGATCTGGCTATAAGGCGACTAATACAATGCAACATTTAATCTGAAATTCACTGTTCTATCAAAATAAAGGTTTCATTATTTTCCCTTTACAATCCTCACACTTTGAAGACCACATTCAGTATTTGGTCAGTATTTTACATCAGTATCTGTAAGCCAAAATCAGGAATGAGTGATAAATACAGAAGTGGTGACGTGTTACTATTATACTTTTCCTCTGATTGTTCCACCCCTGATTTTGGCTTACAAATACTGATGTAAAATACTGACCAAATACCGAAGGTAGAAACATGGCCTTAGGCCTTGTTCACACATTCGCGTATTCAGTATTTGTTCAGTATTTTACATCAGTATTTGTAAGCCAAAACCAGGAGTGGGTAAAAATCTAGAAGTGATGCACATGTTTCTTTTATATTGTTTATCTGATGGGTCCCACTCCTAATTTTAGCTTACAAATAATAATGTGAACATGGCCTTATGGAAGGTTGTAAAATTAGACCTTGAATGTGACTAGTGAAGTGGGCAATGAATAGCCAATATGCATTCTCCTTTCCTGGCTGAAATAGCTGAGGGCACAGCTTGAGATTTGTGAGCAACAGAGCAGAAGAGACCTTTGACCCGCTTGCTACCTCCCTCCGCTCGCTATTAACTTTTACTTTAGATCCACCATAATTTTAATTTGGAAGAGATTTGTAACTGCCGGGAATGTCAGAGTATTAGTAACTTGCATTGTTTGGTTACATTAGTTGCCGGCACGTGTAGCTTGAAGCATCCATATATGCACTAGTTAGTACTATGTTCTTCTGAACAGAGTATTTCTTTCCGGAGCTTTGCTAAACATACACCTCTTTCGTGTCTATTATCTGTGCTCAGTACTGGGATTCTCCTTACGTTCACATGCATACTATCTCCATGGTTTGGCAAGTAACAGTATGCCCTTTGTTGACTTTTTTTTTTTTCCGTAATTTCTGTCAAGAGTGAGGTCAATTGTAAAGATCTGTGCAGTTGTTTCAGCTTTTCCACACTAGGGCTGGCGTCTGATAAGGAGGCTTGGTTTAGAATTTCTGGAGCCACACCTCTGCTAGTTCTGCTTCTTGTTTGAAGGGTAATGTGTAGTTTGCACGCTGTAGAGGACAAATCAATGTGAACAGGCAAAAGTTTCTGAAAGGTATCAGAGTCTGACGGCCATGGCTCTGGCACGGATCTGGCCCGTGGTTGCTTTCCTGATGGTGGCCTCACCTGCACCATCCCAAGCACAGATGTTTAATTGGTTTGGTTGGGGAGCAAAGCCAACTACAACTACCACATTTCCTACCACCAGTCCGGAAGATCTGTATACATCTGAAGCTCATCTTCCATCTAACACATCAGCAACTGAAGAAAAAAGCCTTCCAGAAGAAATAACATCAACAGACCAGAAGCCCTTTCCTACGGAAACAGATAAGAACTTGTTGTCTACATTGATTCCTGAACTCACACCTTCTGCTTCTTCATTGTCACCGGCTCCAGCATCTTCATCTTCAGAGAGCGTATCTCCTTTATCTAATGGAACCTTGACCCATGCAGCTGAAACAAATCGGACCACACTGACGACACCAACGCCGATTTCCACCAAAACCTCAGCAGAGCAGAGGTTATCTTCTACAATGCTACCTGACCTCACACCTCCATCCTCATCATCATCACAGCCTACAGCTCCAACATCTTCACTTGCAGAGAGCAAACCTCCTCCATCTATTGGTACCCTCACCCAAACAGCTGCAAGAACAAATCCGAACACACTGACCACAACAACGCAGACTTCCACCAAGACCTCAACAGACTCCTTAAAAAATCGTCAGCCAGTGACAGAATCTCCTCTCAGAAAGCCTCCAGATGAGCCATTGTTATTCAGCATTATTCAGCAAGAGTCCAATATTGTTTTTGATATTGAGATTCCGACTCCTACCTCTAAGGTTGAACCCACCACCATGCCTGAAACTTCAACTGCTCAGAACTCGAATAAGGAGAATATTGCTGGTGTGGGTGCCGAAATCCTAAATGTTGCAAAAAATATTCAAAACATTATGAGCGTTTGGTTAGAAAAACCTGAAAATGATATTCAGAATTCTACTGATCCTACAGAAGAGCTGACCAATGTGACTGTCCCGAGTGACCAGCTAAAAAAGACAGGCAACGTTAGTCTACCTACTTCTGGGCAGAATGAAGAGAACAACACTGAGACTCTCACGTACAGTCATCTTTCCAGTTCCAGCAATCAGACTTTCAACATCAGTGCAAGAAATCTTACATTACCAGGTATTTCTCCTTTTCCAGTGTATGCAACATTGGAGCCTCGGGCTACACAGTCACCCAAAAAGTCTCTTTCGGGACCCAGCCAAACGGGAGACCAATTAGAGTCATTGCTCAGCTTGGAATTAGACGGATCATCACTGCATTCCCACCCACTGGACTCGCACATGGGCAGCATGCGCAATGCGGTTCCGATGAATATAACCAGCTCTCCGGCCAGTGGCCTATCCCATTATGTGATAAATTCTTCAGAGTTACATAAGAAAAATAATATACATAACAATACCGCTGATATAAATCAGTCTGATGAGAGAATTGGCCTCCATAAACATTCTGGGATAGCTGCCACTGCTGACCAAATTCATACTCCTAATACACATGTAGTATATTCAGAGGGACATCATAATGTCAATTCTTCTGATCATGATTTACTAACCAGCACTAAAGCTTCTACCTCTACAGCTTTTAGAAATAATATCACAGAGACTGCTTTTCATTCACCCAACTTGACTCCATCAGACGCTCATTGCTTGCCTGTCCCCGACAACCTGCCTTTGTGCCGCCAATTGGGAATTAAAACTTTTATGCTACCAAATTATTTGAATCATACCAGTGTGCTGGAAATTCAGGCGGCTTTGCATGATTGGGAGGGGCTTCTTAAATCTCATTGTCACCATTACCTGGAGAGGTTTTTCTGTTTGCTACTGCTTCCAAGGTGTAATCCACCCTCCTCCTTAGTGTCACCTCCAGTCCCATGTCGGGGGTTTTGTAAGGTTCTACAGGACGCCTGCTGGGACCTTCTGCAGGGAGCACATCTCCCCTTATCATGTGACTCTCTCCCCAAGGTGGATTCTGGGGTTCCTTGTGTGTATATTCATTTTTCCACAGGTGAAGTCTCGAATTCTTCTGTGTGGACAGGTAAGTGACTTAGTTGTCGGATGTCAGCAGATCATGCTAGGATGGATTTATTAATACTGTCAAAAAGTAATAACCTAGTGATATCGGGGAGAAGATGTGCCGAATTTACAACTGTGGCAAAGGTGTGAGAGAATTGGTGCTTCTTGATATGTGCCAGATGCTTTTCTATTCTATACATTTTTTTCAAAACTATGTAAAGAGGAGTAAAATGGGTTGAAAATGCATAAAAAAAAATCTGGTGCAAGGAGTGAACGTGTGGGGGGGGGGGGGGGGGGGAGTACAAATTGAGGCCGAATTCTGGCACTCTTTCACTAGTAAATGGGCTCCACTGTGTAGAAATGTATTTTGGCTTTATCTGGATGGCATCTGTGGTTTCCTATAAGGCTGTGTTCACATGCATCGGTCATGCTGCAGCTGAAAACCACAACAGCCCTTGTACCACTGCGGTCTTTTCACTATTTTCCTGCACAATCAGTTTATCTCGCAAAGAAATACCTGTTTAAGGGCTCATACTCACTTGCGAGAAACTCGGACGAGTCTCGCACGTCAATATCCGGCACTGCCGCAGGCACTCAGGACCGGAGCGCTCAGCTGCATAGAAATACATGCAGCTGAACGCTCCAATCCGAGTGCCTGAGGCAGTGTCGGGTATTGATGTGTGAGACTCATCTGAGTTTCTCGCAAGTGAGTATGAGCCCTTACTTGCAAAACTGTGGAACCATTACAACCGGCCGGGCAGTGGAAAAAACGCAGAAGCAAAGGAATGTTGATGTCTTCAGATGCAGCGTGACTGCAGCATGTGAACATAGCCTAAAAGTCAGCTACCGTAGATGAAATTTAATTACAGGGAGTGACAGTGTTTTGTAGATGGTCGTCTCCCTGCTGTCATAAGCTTCCTTTTTTTCCATTCAGCTTTTTCTATTGTAAAAAATCCATAACTGCCTTGTATCAAGTGGTCAAACCACTTATAAAAGCGTCTAAATGACAATATGAATTCTGGAAAATGATACAAAGTAGTGTGTATATCTCCCTATATCCCTTAGGGCTCACTCACACTTCAGTTTTTCGCATACGAGTGCCATATGTGTTTTTCCTGGATAGCACTCACACCTGTGATAGTCTATGGGGGCTGTTCACATGTCCTTCAGTTTTTGCAAAACGAGATTCGTACAAGATTATGGAGAAGCGTGCGATATCGATTCAGAAAGTCTATGATGGATCCTTGGAAAAAAAAAATTCACGGTCTAATAAATAGGAGACGGTGGGTAAACTTTTAAACTTTTTTTTTCTCATCTGAGAAAAACTGATGAAACTCTAACCAGACTGTGATGATACTCTGCTGAAAACCTGAACAAAAACGCTGATTAAACGCCGCCTGTTTTTCTTGTACATGAAAATAATTGAAGGAGACCTATCTTGTGCTTGATGTTGCATTATAGCAGACGGATTTTTGAGTTGTCGTCAAATTGCAGAAAGGACAAGTTTAAGAAAAGTAAAAGACATTGTCCACTCCTGTTGAAATCTTCATATACAAATCGTTAGGATTCCTCTCCGCTTGCCTGTCCCAGCGATTGTGACTATAAGTGACGATAAGTATCTGATGCACATACTTTGTCACATGTCGACTAGAGTCTCAGCCATGTATTGCAATGTTCTATTGAGAAATGCGGCTGAGGCTCTAGTCTGCATGTGACCACCGAAATGTAAATCGCCTACTTGCGGTCACGTAATGACCAATGGAACTTCGAAGCTGAGCCAACTCCTACCTGTGTATGCACCAGATGTGGACATGGACAACCTTATAAAGGGTTTGTTCGCTTTGTCTTTATTTTAAGCCATGTGTTGAGAATCTGTCGGCAGGTTTTTGTCACCTAATCTTAGAGTAGTGTGATGTAGATACAGAACTCCTGATTCTAGCCCTATGGAGGTGAGGGTCCTGGCTTGGTGTGTGGATTTGATCTATGGCGGCGCTACGCACTTGAGGGCCGAATGTTACCAATGACTGTGGTTTGCCAGGACCAGATCTTAAGGACTTCAATGAGGAAGACCACCAGCCAAAAATAAAGTTTTTACTGAACGATAACTTGGTGGGAATAATATACAGTAGATAGCTGGTACGCAGCTTAAAGAACGTTTCCTTCATAATACGGGGCATTTTCACACACTGTCTCCATTCCCTTCTCTTAACCCGCTTGTTTACTGTTTCCTCTAGTTCAACTGCCTACACCACAGCCCAGCTCAGTACTACCAGATAGTGAGAGCCCTATTCTCAACCTGCAATTTCGCATCCTCTTCCCTCTAAAGGGGACTAGTTTGCCAATATGGCCTGTACTTAGCTTCTCAGTTTGCTGACGCATTGTAACTCCCACCTGGAGCACTCTCCTCAACTCTCATTTTTCTGTTTCATCCAGACCCGTTACCTCTCTGAGGTATAAACTCAGGGCTGTACTGTTAGTCGCCCTATCTCAGGACCCATGTCCAATGCATCACTCTGCTTTTACTGCATGCTGGGCCCTATCTGACTTCCTGACAGGATCCGGTCTCTGTCCCTTCACCTTAGCACTTCCCATTCTGGGCTAGTCCCAAATATTAAAGGGAACCTGTCATCTGTTTTCATAGAATCATAGAATCGTAGAGTTGGAAGGGACCTCCTGGGCCATCTGGTCCAACCCCCTGCTCAAAGCAGGATTCGCTAAATCATCCCAGACAGATGTCCAGCCTCTGTTTGAAGACTTCTATTGAAAGAGAACTCACCACCTCTCGTGGCAGCCTGTTCCATTCATTGATCACTCTAACTGTCAAAAAGTTTTTTCTAATATCTAATCTGTGTCTCCTCCCATTCAGTTTCATCCCATTGCTTCTAGTCTTTCCTTGTGCAAATGAGAATAAAGATGATCCTTCTGCAATGTGACAGCCCTTAAGATATTTGTAGACAGCTATTAAGTCTCCTCTCAGTCTTCTCTCCTGTAAGCTAAACATTCCCCAAATCCTGCAACCTTTCCACATAACACAAGGTTTGCACACCGGTCACCATTCTGGTCGCTCTTTTCTGAACTTGCTCCAGTTTGTTGATGTCTTTTACAGTATTCCAGATGAGGTCTGACCAAAGAGGAATAGAGGGCAATAATGACTTCACGTGATCTAGACTGTATGCTTCTGTTAATACATTCTAGAATTGCATTTGCCTTTTTTGCTGCTGCATCACACTGTTGACTCATATTCAGTCTGTGATCTATAAGTATACCCATGTCTTTTTCACATGTCCTGTTGCTTAGCCCTATTCCTCCCATTCTGTATATGCTTTTTTCATTTTTATTGCCCAGATGTATTACTTTGCATTTTTCCCTGTTAAAAATGATTCTGTTAATTGCTGCCCACTGCTCCAGTTTATTTATATCTTTTTGAATCTTCTCTCTCTCTTCTCTAGTATTAGCTATCCCTCCTAGCTTTGTGTCATCAGCAAATTTAATCAGTTTACCCTCAATTCCTTCATCTAAATCGTTGAAAAAGATGTTGAACAATACAGGGCACAGGACAGAGACCTGTGGAACCCCACTTGAGACATTCTTCCAACTGGATGTGCAGCCATTTACGACCACTCTTTGGGTCTGATCACTAAGCCAGTTATGAATCCACCTATTACTTGCCTTGTCCATTCCATACTTATCTGTTTTGGCCGCTATAAAATGTGGCCACTGCCTTTCAGGGCTTATCTACAGCATTCTATAATGCTGTAGATTTGCTCCTTGTCCGACCTGAAAGATAATAAAAATAAGTTTTATTATACTCACCCCGGGTGGGTGGTCCGGTGCGATGAGTGTCACAGGTCCAGGTCTGGCGCCTCCCATCTTCTTGCGCCGCCGCCCTCCTGCTTGCTTCATCGCTCCCGACATCGCGCTTGTGCGCAGGCGTACTTCTCTGCCCTGTTGAGGGCAGAATAAAGTACTGCAGTGCACAGGCGCTGGGCCTCTGACCTTTCCCGGCACATGCGCACTGCAGTGCTATGCTCTTCCCTCAACAGGGCAGAGAAATACGCCTGCGCAGAAGCACAATGCCGGGGAGCGATAAAGGAAGCAGGAGGGCGGCGTTGCAAGAAGATTGGAGGCGCCGGACCCGGACCTGCGACACCCATCGGACCAGACCGAACCTGACCTCCCCCCTGGTGAGTATAATAAAACTTATTTTTCTTATCTTTCAGGTCAGATTGGGGGCTTATCTACAGCATTATAGAATGCTGTAGATAAGCCCCGAAAGGCGGTGGCCGCAGCTCATAGCAGCCAAAATAGGTGACAGGTTCCCTTTTAACCCTAGCTCTCTCTACTGTTTGGCAAAATACAATCTATCACTGATAACGCATATCATAATGCACATTACACTTTAAGGTACATTGACAACTATACATGTATCTTCAAGGGGTTATGTGGGCAATATGTCCATCTCCTTAAATTTGCTTTAGTTTTGATAAAAACGCCACTGGTTCTTGTTGAATTTATGACCATAGTAGTTGGTTTATTCTGTAGACTGCTGCTGTTCAGTTCTAGGATTTCAAAAAACAATCTGGTGATATTTGCAAGCAAACATCACCTTTTGCCATGTATTGTTGTTTGTAAAAAAAAATTTTGTTATATATATTTAATGAAGTTTTTACATAAACTGATAAAAAAGGAGATGGGGGTGCGGCCAGATGGACCGTCAGCGTCATGTAATTGTCTAGTATAAAGCTATCCTAGATTTTGTGGGAGAACAGGAGTTTCGCCCACAGGACCATACAGCTGATTATGATTGAATGCAGAGTTTTGCAGGTGAAACAGCCGTTCCATCATAAATTCAAGTAATTTTCATTACGGAGCAATTTGGGAACAGCAGCAGCTACTCGACCCTGCAATTTTTTATCCAATCAGGCAAGAGAATTGCTACAAATTGCAGCCAGGGTCACAAAGAAGATGCAGTCGCAGACCGAATTCTGATTGTTAAACTCCTTACAGGTGTTGTTCTTGGTGGGATTTGAACCCAGGACCCCATTGTTGCAGTGATAACCACTGAGCCACCTTGCTGCCCTGCATATTTATTTATTTATTTATTCAGGACTTCTTACCAGATGTGATATTCCCAAAAAAAAATGTCACGATAATTCTTATAAAACTGTAGTGGTTTATTGGATGTCCACCAAAAAGAATCATTGCAGTAAAATGTGTGATGTAGTTACAAAGAAATTATCAATCTGCTTTCATTTAGTTAATTAGATGAATTGAAGTCTTCACACACCATGTCAGCAAATAGACCCAGTACAGAGCGGAGAGTAAAAATTAATAAATAAAATTAATACTTAACAGTGATCGACAGCAAAACAGAGTGCGGCCTATGGGCAAAAATCCAGCAGGTTTTGACTTTTGGTGACACGTGCATTGTTCTTGTATGCTGAAATATCACCATTTTGACAATAATTAGATGAAATCTCACACTTCAATCTTAGTTGCATAACCAAAAAGCCGTGTAGCTCCGCTCTGGATGTGACTGGAGTATAGGACCTCGTGTAAGGTACCGTTACACTAAGCGATGCACCAGCGATCCCGACAACGATATGGATCGCTGGTGCATCGCTAAGTGGTCGCTAGTGAGCTGCCACACAGGCAGGTCTCAAAAGCGACATCGCAGGGGTCGCTACTTACCTCTCAGACGAGGCGATCCTGACGTCCTCACGCCCGCGTCCACGTGTCGCTCGTCGGCGCCACAGGAAGCGCAGCAGGAGGCGCCCAACGAGAAATGGTCCAGGATGTTCTCGCGCAATCAGCGATAACCAGCGGGGGAGCCGGTCGGAGGTAAGTATCACACATAGCGATATCGCTAGCGATATCGCTGCTACGTCACAAAACCAGTGACGTTACAGTGATATTGCTAGCGATATCGCTATGTGTAACGGGCCCTTAACAGAAATGTTACTGCAGTTTTGGAGTTGACTCGAGTATAGGACATGATGTAACATATACTCCAGTCACAGCCAGAGCTGCACTGAATAGTCTAAGACCTGATTGAAACACTAGAATGCTGACTGCAGCTGTGGCTGTAGTATAAGAAATGATGTTACGGTAGAACAGTGACTGCAGCTCTGGCTGTGACTGGAGTATAATATATGATGTATTCTGACTGCAACTCTGGCAGTGACTGGAGTATAAGACCTGATTGAAACAGTAGAATGCTGACTGCATCTCTGGCTGTGGTATAAGACATGTAACAAAACAGTAGAACAGTGAGTGCAGCTCTGGCTGTGACTGCAGTATAAGACATGATGTAACAGTAGAACAGTGATTGCAGCTCCACTCTTTCCTCTTGCGGTCTGATTGATTCTCAGCTTGTCTGTCTGCCCACTAATTTAGGCCACGTTCACACCTTCAGCATTTGGTCAGTATTTTACGTCAGTATCTGTAAGACAAACCCAGGAGTGGGTGATAAATCCAGAAGTGGGGACGGGTTTCTATTATACTTTTCCTCTGATTGTTCCACTCCTGGTTTTGGCTTACAAATACTGAGGTAAAATACTGACCAAATACTGAATACTTGAACGTGGCCTTAGTGTCAAGTCAGCACATGTGCGGTGCAATCTTTTGGTTGTAGAAAACAAATCATATACGGTGCTTTTTATTTTTCATCCAGACACTAAGTTCAGCAGAATAAAGCACCTGTGAATTAATGAATGGTTGACCATCCATCCCACAATGGCGGAAGCGTGGGTTTTTAAGCTTTTGCTAGTGGCACAATAAGAGCACTAAGTAACTGCTAAGGCCTCTTTCACACTTCAGTTTTTTACAATCAGTCACAATCCGCCAGGTTTTGAAAAAAACAGATCCTCAATTTTTTTTTGAGGATCCGTTTTATTTCCCCATTGACTTCCATTAATGGCGGATTGTGACGGATTGCCGTCCGTTGCATCCGTTTTTTTTGAGGATCCGCCAAAAGTTGCTGTCTGTCACCATCCTCAAAGATTTCAAAACGGAGCTTGTAACGTTCTTTTCTCTGGCGGATCCTCCAGACACTAATTTAACCCGAAATTCTTTCTGGGTGCCGGACAAAAAAAAAAATTCTCGCTCTCTCTCGCTCTCTCTCGCTCTCTCTCGCTCTCTCTCGCTCTCTCTCGCTCTCTCTCGCTCTCTCTCGCTCTCTCTCGCTCTCTCTCGCTCTCTCTCTCTCTTCCTTTAAATTTCCTCATTTTTTTTCAGGATCCGTTTTCGTTCACATCAGTTAGGAACGGATCCGCTTTTCTGACTTTTTGGCGGATTTGAACTGATGCAAAAAACTGAAGTGTGAAAGAGGCCTAAGGCGTTATAACAAGCGTAATTTTGCCATTATAGATTATAAACCGATTGTCCGGATGCATGATATTGGAGATAGTGATGCCTTTGACCCATAGTAAAACTTCAGCAGTTTTCTGCCCTATATTCCTATATACAGTTTTGCTCAAAAGTTTACATACCCCGGCAGAATTTTTGCTTTCTTGACCTTTTTTCAGAGAATATGAATGATAACACCAAAACTTTTCCTCCGCTGATGGTTAGTGGTTGGGTGAATCCATTTATTGTCAAACTACAGTGTTTTTTTTTTCTTTTTGAATCATAATGACAACCCAAAACATCCAAATGACCCTGATCAAAAGTTCACATACCTTGGTGATTTTGGCCTGATAACATCCACAGAAGTTGACACAAATGGGTTTGACTGGCTACTAAAGGTAATGCCCTCACCTGTGACCTGTTTGCTTGTAATCAGTGTGTGTGCATAAAAGCGGAGTGAGTTTCTGGGATCCAGACAGACTCGTGCACCTTTCATCCAATCACTGACGTTTCTGGATTGTGACTCATGGGGAAAACATAAGGATTGTCAACAGATCTACGGTAAAAGGTAGTTGAACTGTATAAAACAGGAAAGGGATGCAAAAAGATATCCAAGGAATTGAAAATCAGGGGCTATGTAAAAACAAAACCACAGTCAGGCAGACCAACAAACATTTCATCCACAACTATCAGGAAAATTGTTCATGATGCAAAAAAACCCCCACAAGTGACATCACCTGAAATACTGGACTCACTTAAAACTAACAGTGTGGTTGTTTCAATATGAACAATAAGGTGGCAATTGAAGAAAAATGGGCTGCATGGTCGAGTCACCAGAAGAAAGCTATTACTGCACAAATGCCCAAAATATCTTGCCTACAATACATAAAACAGCACAGATACAAGCCTCAAAACTTCTGGAACAAGGTAATTTGGAGTGATGGGCTCAAAATTGAACTTTTTGGCCACAACCATAAACGTTACATTTGGAGAGAGGTCAACAAGGCCTATGATGAAAAGAACACCATTCCTACTATAAAGCACGGAGGTGGATCGCTGATGTTTTGGGTTTGTGTGAGCTACAAAGCACATTAGACTTGGTCAAAGTTGAAGGAAAGATGAATGGAGCACATTATCAGCAAATACGGGAGGCAAATTTTCACTCATCAGTCCGGAAGCTGCGCATGGGACATACTTGGACATTCCAACATGACAACGATCCAAGGCTAAGTGGACCTGTGATTGTCTACAGCAGAACATAGTGAAGGTTCTGGAGTGGCCATCTCAGTCTCCTGACCCCAATATCATTGAGCCACTCTGGGGAGATCTCAAGCGTGCAGTTCATGCTAGACAGCCCAGGAATTTACAGGAACCGGAGGCTTTTTGCAAAGAAGAGTGTGCAGCTTTACCATCTGAGAAAATAAAGCACCTCCCAGCAACTACCACAAAAGACTTCAAGCTGTCATTGATGTTAGAGGGGCAATACACTGTATTAAGAAATTGGGTATGTGAACTTTTGATAAGGGTCATTTGGATGTTTTGGGTTGTCCTTATGATTTACAAAGAGAAAACATAATAGTCTGACCATAAATGGCTTCACCCAACCACTAACCATGAGTGGAGAAAAAGTTTTATCATTCATATTCTCTGAAAAAAGGCCAAGAAAGCAAAAATTCTGCCCGGGGTATGTAAACTTTTTAGCACAACTTTAGATAGTAATCCTGGCGCTGTGCTGTAAATCATGCACTGCGTCATTGGTATAGACCGTAAATGACCCATAGTCCGCTGACATTGCTCTAGTGATTTGGTCATTCTGATAATATGTTGGCACATGATTAAAAAATACTAGAGAGGATTTGTAGCTGACCTCAGACCCTGTGCATCATGTGTGCTAATACTCTCTGCCAAAACCTCTGTTTATCTGGACAAACCGCAGATCTTCCGGCCCTAAGTGGAGAAGCTCTTGTGATTTTTGTGCCCACCTTGGTGGCGGGGGGGAAGGCTTGGCTCTCAAGCTCCAGATCCAAAGTTATGCTTGTTTGCTTACTTTCAACAGTTCAAAGGAAACGATAGCTGGGTATTACACAGGTTTGAGTCCAAAAGCTTTTAACTGATTCTTGATCTTTAGAGTAACTTAACACCGAGTTCCTCTAACAATTGCAAGTCTAACGAGTAACAATTTGCATAAATATAAAATTCTCTGATGTAATGTTATCAATGTGTGTGCGGGGCATGAGCGGGAATGTTCTAGTCCTCTTAAGCTCTGTTTGCACTTGTATTTTCCTTTTTTGTTGTTCTGTTCTAGTTAATGGGATCCATCTGGTCTGTTTGCATCTGTCCTGTACCGTATCAATCTTCTGTATGAATTCTCTGCATGTTACTACCGGAATGTATCTGTAACACGTAGTTCTCATTATAACATTGCGGAAAGGGATTGCTATTTGTGCAATTACTTAATATATCTTCCATAAATTGGCTTTAGGGATTTAGAACTTTAACTTGTAAAGAAATGGTAAAGTTAATCGCTAGCAACCACTATAATTTCATAATATTTGATATAAAATTGAAAGATTTATTTTTTGGGTGGTTATTTACACGGTGTTTGATTTAAAGGGATAGTGTAGACTTGGGGTTCAAGTCTGCAGTCACTCTATGTGACTGCAGACTTTTGAATACTCATAGTTCGCACACTGCTCGCTGTTAAGATTCTTTGGTTCCAGGCGCGGGTGGAAGCATGACCGCAAGTATCAGATTTGCATACATGCTGTCACGTACAAACTAGACATGCGCGACTTCAAGTGAATTAAGCAAGGTTAGACACGTCTAGTCGGAATGTGGCTGGAAGTATACCAATCCCAACACTTTAGGAATCCTGACACTGTGAAGATTGACAAGTCTGTAGTCATATAGAGTGACTGCAGACTTTTGAATACTCACGGTGCGCACACTGCACCCTGTTAAGATGCTCTGGTGACAGGAGTGGGTGGAAGCATGATCGTAAGTATGAGATTTGCATACATGCTGTCACATGCAAACTAGACATGTGCGGCCGGCCTCACTCAATACAAGTGAATTGCGCAAGGTCAGACACGTCTAGTCGGAATGTGGCTGGAAGTATACCAATCCCGACACTGTAGGAATCCTGACACTGTGAGGATTGACAAGTCTGCAGTCATATAGAGTGTCTGCAGACTTGAACCCCACGCCTGGACAACCCCTTTCATGGAAATCAGTTTTTGTGATTTCTATAAAATGGGTTCTAGCTATTAATTGCAATAGTTGTGACTTTTGACTTATGAAGTAGCTGACATTTTTACTGGGCAAGCAGAGTGGTCTGTAACTCCTCAGTTCTCAACCTGCTATCAGCTGTAGGCTTGAGCACTTGGAAACTGGCATTCGTTGCCAGATGCGGGGCAACACAGGATGGTAGCACGCTTATAAATGGATTAGGACACAGTGCATTCCACTGATAAGGGAAAATTGGTGTCATAGCTTTGGCTTTGGTGTAATAGTAATATCCCTACCCTTGGAGCGCTGTACCCGTCGTTGCACATACTGTACATACAGTCCATGTTCCTTATGTAATCCAGTTTCAAACAGTTGTTCCTGCCTTGATTTTGTCTTCTTCCAGGCAGCTGTTTCTTCTTTATCACAGCAATTAGTTCAGTTAGTGATATGGCCGCTATGTGCGAGATGTTTTTCCTCTGGAAATTGTGTTCATGCATTGCTGACATCTGTATTCCACTGTACTTCACAGAGCGGCATTGTAGTCTGAAATCTCCGAATCTACATAGCGGAGTGTGAATTCTGCACTCGCAGCCAAGGAATGATAAGGACTTTCCCAATCACGTTATTGCACTTAGGTATTTACAGCGCCCATTAGAAAATGAGACACCGTACAAGAATTTCATAAATACTTTTAGATTCTTTTATTTACAGAATATTTTTCTTTATTCATAGCAAAAATAATAAAATCATCCTATACGCTATATGGACACACCTCCATAAATATTGAATACAGGTTTCTCATTCAGTCCCATTGCCCCCGGTGTATAACATCCAGCCCCCCGCCATGCCGTCTTCTTTTATTAACTAGCTTACCAATAACAGTGTGGTCCTATGATAGGATGTCACAGGTGTAACAAGTCAGATCATGATGTTTCTTCCCTCCCTATAAATATTTTACTATCAACTGTGAGTGATATATTATTGGAAAATGAAAGCGATTTAGAAACCAAAGCTACTCAACTGTGAAGTGTCAGTCCACATAAAGTTACGGAGCAGACTGACTAAGTGCTGTGGCTCAAAAAATGCATAAAAGTCACCAGCTTCTTCTGAAGTTAACATCTGCACAAAAACTGTGTGCTAGGAGCTCAATGACATTGGTCTCTATGGTTGAGCAGGTATATGCAAGCCTTACATCACCAAGCACAATGGCAAACGTTGGATGAAGTGGTGTACATCCACCATTACTGGACTCTGGAGCCGCAGAAATATGTTTTGTGGAGTGATGGATCATAATTATTTATCTGGCACCTGATGTACGAGGTTTGTTCTAGTGAACACCAGGAGAATGTTACTGTCACAATCCAGGTTGGATCTGACAGAGTAAATGCACAAAGTAACCTTTTTTTTTTCCTTTGGCTGTGTGCCAAAGGTGGTTTTGCCCCCGGTGGCCATTAGGGTCATTGCACTGTGGTGATTTCAGTTGTAGTTTTCCCCCCGGTGGCCATTAGGGTCATTGCACTTTGGTTACCTTAGTTTGTGCACGTAATCATGTAACAGGTGTGATAGCTCTATAAAAGAGTATCAGGTGTGGTAATCACTGTTGGTGATATTGAAAGTATTCACTTGCAAGCAAGCCTGGGTGAAGAATGGAGCTAAAGGAGAGTCACAGGCAGCTCAGAGAGAGTCCTAGAGTGAATTGGTGGAGTGAGCGATGGTGTCTGCAAGGAGTGCTGGCATGGCATGGTGCAGTCAGCTATAGTGTCAGCAAGGAGTGCCTGCATGGCTTGGTGGAGTGGCAGTTGCGGTGTAGAACTGCACTCACGGTGCTGGACTTGGTTGGTGAGAGCTGGACTCAAGTATGCTGGACTCATTTGCGGGACTCCATTTCTGGACAGCTGCATGGAGGTGGTGGACTCTGGTTGCTCCAAGGCTGCACTATGATGCTGAGAAGGTCTGTTTCTGGACAGTGCACAGCGATGGTGTCTGCAAGGAGTGCTGGCATGGCGTTGTGGAGTCGCAGCGATGGTGTCAGCAAGGAGTGCCTGCATGGCTTGGTGGAGTGGCAGTTGCGGTGTAGAACTGCACTCACGGTGCTGGACTTGGTTGCTGAAAGCTGGTCTCAAGCATGCTGGACTTTTTGGCAGAAAAGCTGGACTCAGATGTCGGACACGGTGGAGGAAAAGATGCACGCAGGTGGTGGGCTCTGTTGCTAGGAGCGTACGCAACGGAGCAAAGCTAAGTGGTGTTTCCCCTGTTTTGTCACTTTTCCTTGTGTGTGTTTAGTGCAGTGGTGGGATTAGTTTCCGCACCGACCAATTCCCTAGTGAGGGTTTAGGTGCAGGGCGAGCTAGGGTTAAAAGGTATCCTGAGCGGCGCCTGGTGCGGAACCGGCCTATAGAGACACTGACTCAGGGGAGTGCAGGAGGTCTCCACGTCCCTACTCCCTATCGCAGGGCCACCATTGTTATTGTTACCCAGGTTTTCCCCCTTTTCCCCTATGTCTTATTGTATTAGTTACCGGCCTGCGGGCCGCGTCACATAGGACAATCACACGTGCCGCGTCCTGTTGTATCAGTTACCGGCCTGCTGGCCATGTCACTCAGGACGGGGCACGTGACAGTTATCTTCCCTACTGCATAGTGCCAGCTGTAAAGTTTGGTGGAGGAAAGATGATGCTACAGGTTTAGTTACTTAGTCCAAGTAAAGGAAATATTAATGCTTCAGCATACAAGACATTTTGGACAATTGTAAGCATCCAGCTTTTTGAGAATAGTTTGCATAAGGCTCTTTTCTGTTCCAATCTGACTGTCCCAATGCACAAAGCAAGGTTCATAAACCCATGCTCAGGTAGGAGTTTGGTTTGAAAGAACTTGATCGGTTCCCCAGAGCCCTTACCTCAACTCCATCAAAAACCTTTAGAATAAATTAGAGCAGAGATTGAGTCAGGCCCTCTTGCTCAACTTCAGTGTGTTACGGCTCACCTGATGAGGTGGAGTCACCAAGCTGCACATCAGGGTGAACACACAGATCAAGAGAGATGGCACAGTGGGCTGGAGTTGCAGGATGGCACATGGATAAGCGAGAACCTGGACAATGCTGGACAGCAGACAAACAGGTGGATCAAGACACACCAGCAGCTATAGAGCTAGGAGTGTAGACAAACGCAGGAGCTGAAGATGTGAAGTAGATAAAGAATTGCTGCAGTGTAATGCGGACAGTCTCAATTTAACAGTTCATAATGCTTAAAGCAGGTGATAGGTTAATCGGTAGGTCTGAGGAGTAGTAGATGCAGTTTGCATAAAACACAAGAGTTTTCAAAGATGATTGCAGCTGAAGGAACTGAATGGTGGCAACCTCCAAAAACAAAAGGCAACTGAGCACATCACTTACTGAAAACTCAGAAAGATATGTGTCTACATTGACCTTAAAATAGCTTGGGTAATAATGTCAGTGAGGTATGCTAGACAACTCGTGAAAGCACAGTGGAGCACAGCATAGGGTGGTCGGTTATAGGGGAAGGTGGCAGAACTTGGCCCTGGAACACCCTGTCTGAACCTCTGAATGGTCTTCTCGATGAATGGGGAAAAATCCCCAAAATACACACCAAAATTTTGTAGAAAGCCACTCAGAAAAGTGAAAGTTAATATGGGAACTAATTCCTTATCATTGCCTATGGATTTGGCATGAGAAAAATATCCTGTAGGTGTAATATATAGTTGCCCCAATACACTTGTCCATGTACTTATGCTAATTTACCACTGTAATGTGGATCCAAATGAGTTCCAGGAGCAAAAATTATAAGAACAAGGTCACAGAACTTCGAGATGGCTTCTGATATTTGTTATTTTATGTTGGGAAGTTGTTAGTTCTGTAATTTCCTATTACATTTCATTTGAAATCTCATCATATCATTTTACAACCTTAACATGGTATATGCAAAGTGGCACCCGTAGTAGCTGTCATATTTTTCATTACATGGTCACCATCACTTTAAGTTACATAGGATGGTAGATGATAAGGATCAGAATAATATGGGTTTCCACGCTGTGTATTATGTTCCCCGGCCCCAGGGGTTTGCAGCTGTGGAAAAGTAAAATGGACACAACTTATTCTACTTAAATAAAAGTATTTTCCCATCAAGATCATTCACAAAGAATAATAAGTGTAATTTATCTTGAAAACTTTCATAGAGGATGAGGCATTGTGGATGATTTACCGAGTGTTATGAATGTCAGGATGAACCAACTCTCAAACCAGATGTTTTATATATGGAACATATTTGAGTCTGGGTAGTAAACATACCATGAGATTTACAGGTCTGGAGGGGAATAGTTGCAGATCTGCATTGAGGACTGTTAATTTAAATCATATATTAAAAATATCATGGGAAATTATGGATACAAATATCCTTTGAGACAGTTGGCTTTTCTGCTGTTGATTCCTCATGGAGGTGCACGGCCATACACCACTGCTACGCGGCACAAAGAAAATCAATGCCTTATTCATTTTTAAGGTGTCAAAAATGCCAAATTTTTAAGATCCTCCACCTCCTGTGTTTTCTGACCAAATATGCTTTTGGCATCATTAAAAAAAAATGTTTGTGCCTAGATATGGCTTTCCATTCATCCTGATATGGTGTAGATACCATTTGGTCACTCAAGTTGCCTGATTACCAGCTGTATCAAGCAGCTTTGCTGGATTGAGAAAAAAAAAAATTCTCATCACTTTGAGCAAAGTGAATTAAAAGCAAAAAATTATTTATTGTGACTGTATTAAAATCGCATGGGCATAGAATAATACTGACACGTTTCAAGTCTGACTCTTAATTGTAGAAGATTGAGTCAGCCAAGCACGAAATATGACAGATAATTTTGTATTCCCATGCTACTATTTTAATGATGACGGTCGATCGTACGACCGAAAACGTTCAAGAATTTTTTAACTGGATGCTTTGTACAGTAAAGGAACTATCAAATTCAATTTTCCCTTTTGAGTGCCAAGTCTTTACTATAATCTATAGTGGATTGGATATCCTACTTGTGCACCTCCCTCTCAGTCATCGAGTGCTCTGTTTTTTCTAATTTACTATTTTAATGAAGTCACAATAAATTTGTTTTCTTTTAAGTCACTATGCTGGATTGGAAACCTTTTGTCATCACTTGTGGCAGATATATCCCGGTCTTTGGATTAAACCAAGGTAGAACATCACCTCAAGTGTGAGGAGGACTGTGGTGCTGCTGAGTGTTATGATGGGTCATTTAAGATTTAATGCAAGTTGGTGATGACATGACTGAGTTAAAGGTCAGAAAGGGGTTAATACCGAAAGTGCATCCATTCCATCTGATCGCGCTGCTGAAAACGTAAAAGGTCTTGTTTCCATCCCATAGACACACAATACACAACAGCTATTCTGTGCAGCGAGTATAAGAACAATGCAGCAACAGAGAAATGCCTGCACCATAGCTAGCTATGCAAGTGGTGATGAGTATTACCAGCTATACAAAGTTTTCTTCTCCGCAGTTATGGAGAGCCACAGAGAAGCTAAGAAAAATCACCAAGCTAAACTGCAGGTGGTATAGTTTCTCTTAGGTAGAAAACTGCGTGAGTTTACCACCAATACTACCAAACCGCTACCTCTTGTAAGATTGTTGGAACTATCAAGCTTAATGCCTCTTAAGCAAACTCTTCACTACCAAGCTCACTGCTTCTGTGTGAGAACAGTCTTCCTTGTACTCCTGCATTCCTTCCACCTTTCTTGGAATGGGGAACATCACTACACCCACGGGCTCTTCTAGTCTATATATTTAAAGGGGTAGATGACCACAACCATGAAAAACATTGCTCCCCTTATGCATACTAGCAATATTTAGACACAGGAGCATTTTTTTTTTTAACAAATGATTCCAAAAGTTATATTTCACATGTTGTTTCCCAATAAGTAAATGGTACAACCTCTTAAAGATTGGTAGATATAAATGAAAGTGTGCTGGTGTATTTTCACCTGGCTCCATCCATAAGTAAAATGTTGAAAAAATAAATTAAAGCACTACTCCGGTGTTTTTTTTTTCCCACTGCTTTAGTGGTATCACTAATACATGTTCCATGCCGTAGTAAAATTCTTAACAGCCGCCGCCGTCGTCTTCAGTTCTTGGCGCCGCTCCTGTCGTCTTTTACCTTTTGTGACCTACACACTTCAGTGTTTTCTGGGCAGATCAGAAGCCACTTCTTAATGTAAGTCCATTAGAACCAGAACAAGACGAAAACGCAGCTCTCATAAACTTACATTGAGAACGTGTGACCGATGGCTCTGGTCAGTCAGGATCTGCGGTCACAAGATGGCAGAATGGGACCGAAGATGTGCCAGGAAGAGGAGAAAACAGCAACTGGTAATAGGCAGAGAACATGCATTAGCGCCACCATTTCGGCACCGAAATAAAAAAAAATACCAGAAAGGTTCTTTAACCTTTATGATCAGGACACAAAGTGGTGCCATTAATATATATATATACTAAGATATATATATATATATATATATATATATATATATATATATATATATATATATATCTTAGTTGCTAAAAGTCATAATGTTCTCTGGACATTCCAGTAAATTGGGGCACAAAAGAGACCAAGTTGGGGCAAATCTACAAATGGCTGTCTCTTTTGGGTGGTTAGGGACATTGATGGGTATCCAAGGGTTTAGATGTTCAAATTTTGCCCATTATAATGTTGGTAAGTTCTGTATGCCTTCTGCATGTAAAGCAGATGTGGGTAACATAGGGAGATTTTCAGTAGTATGCCATGACCTAGACTTTAAGTTATTGATATAAAACTCTTGGGAAAGAATATCTTTTCAAGGAGCCCAAAGATATACCAAAACCAAAATTACAATGAGAACTCCCTGTAACAGTGAATTAAAGCTCAAACCCAATCACATGAATGGAGAACACCAAGTTGCCAGTTTTTAGCTACATTCGAAGCTGATGGACAGTGGTCCTGGGTCTTTGTGCTTCCATACTGAACAGTATATGGCATTAAATAATTAAGATTATTAATGTTAATCCCCTTTCTGGATAAATGCAGGCTTTCAATAGCTTTGCACCAACTGTCTGAGCATGGGCATCAGTATCAGCCAGGCGGCATGAGATATGTTGGCATTTCTCTTGGAAATTGCTGAGTGGTTACAGTAACTGGGCGATTAGTTGTGGCTCTACACAACACATCTGTACCAGTAAAAAAAAACCTCTTAAGTTAAGTTGCATTAAGTTGTGAATGTCAGCTGTTCCTCGGACTCTGCAGTTTTCCCATGAAAGTTCTGTAAGTGGTATATCTCCTGGGACAAAAATGGAATGAAATCTAGGAAAAATCTTGGTGGGAAAAGATGCATCTGTCAATGCTTTCTGCTGCTTCTGCCAGTCATAAATTAGCATTGCTCGATTCACTGAACTATACTGTACTGTTACAACTGGATGCCGAGTCTGGTCATATGTGTGAGAGCATTAATCGAGAGGCATGGAGAATTATGTCCGGTGTGTAAGATTTTGAACAATGTACTGGGAACGAAAAAATAATGCTGTCATTTAAATACACAGTCCTTTAGTTGCCTGTATATAAAAATTTGATATAACTATTTCTGGAAAAAAAAATAGAAAATTAATCTGGTACCTTTGCAAAAAAAACACCTGTGTCTGATAAAAAGCAGACCCTAATTTCAGACCATTTTAGAAGAATTTATGAATTAGTGATTATTTGGGTCTAAATTCAATGAAAAACTCTAAAAATGACCTGACATCTACCGGTCAACATCAATATCTCACCTTTCATATGGTCAAACTCTTAGGTGAGATATATGAAGAGCTGGTGGTCACTGGGTTTTTATTCTCGGCCTAAGGGCTCATGCACACGACAGTTTTACCAGTCACCGTGTGATCCGACAAAACATCAGATCGCACTCAGACCAACAATATTCTACGGGGCCGTGCACATGTCTGATTATTTTCTCAGATGGAGTCTGTCCCAGTAAAAAAATCGCAGCATGTTCGAGTTTGATCTGATATTCGCATCGCACTCGTCCATGCAAGTCAATGAGTGCGTGGAAACTATCGGACTGCACTTGGGATTTTCAGAATGTGATTTGCATAATTGACCCAAATCTCTCAGAAGAGAGAAAATATGCTCATCTAGTCTTAGCCTTTGAAATGGATCAGCATGATTCTTGATTAAATATGTTTCCACTAAGCAGTTTTCATATCTGCCAAGGATGAATTGGAGGGGGAGCACATATGTCTTCCCCCGAAGAATGGCCGCTTCTCAAGATAATGTAGGGTCCAGTGCCCGAATCCTTAGTGAACAGTGTGTAATCATGACCTCTAACCTTCAGTAAGAATGCATTTGAGACTATAGTGTGGCCCCAAGTGACACTGGAAGTGTCTGAGAATGATGATGGTCTTGAATTCACAGAAAATATTCACGTTTCAAGTGAAGCCAGGCTTTATAGATCTGAAAAAGTCACACAGACGATTTCCTATGCTATGAAGTGTGTATACATGATGTATAAAATTAAC
This sequence comes from Dendrobates tinctorius, assembly GCF_039654945.1. Taxonomy (NCBI): domain Eukaryota; kingdom Metazoa; phylum Chordata; class Amphibia; order Anura; family Dendrobatidae; genus Dendrobates; species Dendrobates tinctorius. Next base: position 14,452,532 of record NW_027361724.1, read on the forward strand.
CATTATATGACTCCTAGCTTATACTTTTAAATTTCCCCATCGGATAGCTCTATTTTCAGTTTTTCTCTAAGCTCCGCTCCATAAAGAGTGGAGACTAGAAGTTATGTCTACTATTCACTGTACACAGGATCCTGCTTGTTCACGAAAGCTTCAATCCTAATGAGGACAGAGTACAGCAGAACAGAGCAGAGCAGTTGTGAATCCAGCACTTGGGATAAAATAAAACCATCACTAGAAAGCAACAGCTGTGTCTCTCTGCTTCTATGGGCTGCAGAATGTAGCATGACCTGGCTTTTAGGTGGAGAGAAAGGCATTTATTTTTCTCTAATAAGATATACCATATTAAAACGTTTGATAAGCTTGCTTGTTAGAGATTATATATAACGACTTGCTTGATAAAGACGGGTCACCGTCGAAATATCGCCACCTGAGGATCAGTAAAGTATCCACTTTTTTCACATTTAATTTGGAGTGCTGCCTATTTTTCTTGATTTATATTTATGAACTTTTCAAAGATTTTTGAAAAAAATGCTGTAAAGTAAGAAAGCTTTCATTTGAGAAATGATAATAGCTTAATTTTATCAATTAATAAAATACAAGGTGAATGAATAAAAGAAAAGCAAAATCAAATTCATATGTAGTGTGACCACCCTTTTGCCTTCAAAACAGCCATTGACCTAGGTAGACTTGCACAAAGTTTTTGAAGGAACTCTGCTAGGGAGGATCTTCGAAATATCTTGGAGAACCAACCACAAATCTTCTGTGGATGCAGGGGTACTTTGCTTTAGAATACATTTTGGAGCCAATAAGGCACATCCCTTATGATATTGTATGATGGTGAAGTATCTGCCTGTATTTCTCAACATTGAAGATACAAAAAAATGGGCAATGTGGAAGACTGTAGACGCAGTAGTCGGTCAAAGAAACGTAGTGCAGCAAATAAAAGACACATCGTGTTTACTTCCCTTAGAAATCGGAGGATGTCCAGCAGTGCCATCAGCTCAGAACTAGCAGCAACCAGTGTCACCCAGCTACAACCACCTACTGATCAGAGAAGTCTGGCCAGAAGTGGTCATCATGGAGGAATTGCAGTAAAAAAAGCCAGCCAAGTGACTCAAATATACACAGGAATTGGGGTGTAGATAAATGGCAGCAGGTGATCAGGATTGATGATGGAAAATGTTAAATATTTGCCTGTAACAGAAGGCAATTTGTTTCCTGAAGGTGTCTGCAGATAACAGTGATGCATGGTGGAGGCTCCTTGCAGGTTGGAGGCTGAACTTCAGCAAAAGGAGTTTTGATGTGTCCTCAATTCTAAGAAATACAGGCAGATATGTATCCATCACGCAGTATCACCAGGGAGGCATCTGATCGACTTCACATTTATTTTGCAGCAGGAAAGCAACACCAAACATACAATCAAAGTCATTAAGAAATGTCTTCAGCATAAAAAAAACAAGTAGTCCTGGAAGTGATGACATTGTCCCCATGCAGCCCTGATCTCAACATCATTGAGTCACTGTGGGATTACATGAGGAGACCGAAGGATTTTTTCAGCCTACTTCCACTAAATCTGTGGTTGGTTCTCCAAGATGTTTGGAACATCCTCTCTGCTGGGTCTCTTCAAAAACTGTGTGCAAGAGAACATAGAAGAATTGATGCTGCTTTCAGGACCAAGGGCGGTCACACCAAATATTGACTATGATTTAGATTTCTTTTTTATTCATTCACTTTGAATTTTGTGAATTGATACAATGCAGACAAGCTAATGGGATGCATTTATTTTTTAAACCATTTTTGCTTTGCAGCATTTTTTTTGTTTACAAGTTTTGCACATGCTTCTAACGTGTTTAGTTCTTCTTTGTGGATGAAAGTTCTGGGGCACAATACATGTTGAATTATCTAGATTTCTGTATTGCATATTTTGTGTGTTGTAATATTTATATGCCTGCAACCACTTTTTGTTCATTGTATAATGTCATATTCACATGTGGTATTTTAGGCATAACACAGAATAATTCTGATGATTTATCTTCTAATTTGTAATTTTCTCCTTCCTTTTTATTTTTACAGACCGGACAGCTATAGAGGTTGGCCTGTTACAACTAATTGGAGATCCACCACCAGAACAGATCACCAAGATCTTTGGCCCCGATAAGAACCCAGGCTATGTATTTGGAGAAGATGCCAACACAGGTCAAGTGGCCCAGTACCATCTCCCCAGCCCCTTGTTTAGGGACTTTTCTATTCTGTTCCACATCCAACCAACCACTACCAAAGCCGGAATACTGTTCTCCATCACAGATGCTTCACAGTCCATTGTCTATGTTGGGGTGAAGCTCACTGAGGTCAGAGGTGGTAAGCAGCAGATTATCTTCTACTACACAGAGCCTGGATCTCCAGTATCGTTCCCTGCAGCTACCTTCACCATTGGAGCAATAACTAACCGTTGGACACGCTTTGCCATTGGCGTGGAGGAAGAGGAAGTAGTGTTATTCATGAATTGTGATGAAGTGGAGAGGGTTCAATTTGAGAGATCTCCTGATGAGATGGAGCTGGAGGATGGTTCTGGACTTTTTGTTGCCCAAGCAGGAGGTGCTGATCCTGACCGGTACCAGGTAAATAACTTTTTAGGAACTGTTCACTTGTTGACAGGTTAATAAAGTAGTCAATTTTGCATTTGGAATGAATTTGTAAGTTGTAAAGTCAAGAACTGTTGCTTGATTGCACTTATTCAATATATAGGAGATTGATGCCAACTAACAAACAAAATGGCTTTAAAATATCCAAAGATATGACATCTAGTCTTATGGATTTAGTCAAGAGTTGTGTTTTTATTATGCTTTTTTCTAAAGACAGTATGGCAGACCATGTTCAGTTTTATCAATGATGCACAGTGTATAACAATTATCCACACACAAATAATTAGTAGCCTGATACTCGGTTGGAAGAAAGTTTTGGTGTTAGTTTTTGGTACATACTGTGTATACATTGTGATTTGTAGTTACCAGATATTGTATCAGTGTATGATATAACCAGCTTCTATGTGCTCCTACATGACATTGCGTGTTTTTTTTACCAATGCAGAAGTGTGCTTTAGGCTGTGTTCACACGTCCTGTTTTTGCCACGCGGTAGGACACTCACTATCGCCTTATCCATACCCGCATGGACTCGTAGAATCGTTGTGGAGACACAAAACTGCCGTCGTCCACTCTTTCTCCCAAATGTAACATTATAGAAACACAGGTCTAAAAATGATTGCAGATTTGCTGCGTTTTTGTATTTTCTTTTTTTTTTTGACAACAGTGAATTCTATAGAGATAGTAGTAGAGCTAGATATAGATAAACAGACATATAGTCATACAGATAGACCTATAACTGCATACCCCTCCCCCCCAACATATAAAATTGAACCACATGGAGCTTCTTGGACAGATTTTTATGATTAAATGGAGAAAAAAACAATGTGGGATCCCCCATTTTTTGTAACCAGCAAAGAAAAAGCAAACAGCTGAGAGCTGATATTATCAGGTGGGGAAGGACCATGGTTATTGGGCTCTTCCTAGTCTAAAAATACCAGATCTTTGCTGCCCTAGAAGTGGAGCATCACATTAGAGCACCCCTAATGATTGGGCGCTGATACTATTAGAATTCCCTCGTGTTCCCAGGTGTCCATCTGAGATGAAATGAAGGTTGGTTCACTCACTTTTGGAAAGCTATGGGGCTCGAATAGATGTTTTTTTCAGGGTATGTGCACTTGGCGTTTTTTTGATGCCGGCATTCCAGCATTGTTTTTGTTACAGGAAGACTCTTCAGGAAAACGCCAATGGTGTTTTTCTTTTTACAACTTCTTTGACATCGTTAGCATTGTTCTAGAAGGTTTTTTTTTTTTTTTAAAGGAAGCTCATTACCATGTTTAGCAATGTAAAGTAGGGCCTGGACCTGTACGCCATCATATATAGCATTCTAGAATGTTGTATCTACTGTATGTCCCCAATCCTTTCTGCATAAGACCAAAAGGAGTTTTTATTATTCTCACTTGAAGTCCGGTCCGCTGGGCGTCTTTGTAAACTCTATTCAGTGAAGACCTATGTTCCCATCACTGAGAGAGCTGACAGTTGGTGCTTTTAAAGTTCTATGGAGATGGGAAGAAGGAGCTAGAAGAGACAGCTGGAGACATTCTAATGAAGCCACAGTTACACTTTGAACCCAGACCCGGCCTAATGGAGTGATGCAGACATATACTATAACGTTTAGATTCCCTGCAGAGTCCAGATCAATGCCCAATTTCCTGACAATATTGGAGATATTAATTCCAATAATAAAACTTGTGTTGTGAATGTGAACATAACATCAAGAATGTGAATACCCAAAATTCTGTCTTTTGGGCGATCAGTGCATGACTAATCGGCTGGTAAATAATTAACTCCGTACCGCCCGTCTTGGTATTTGTTGTGCCCACAATGCCATATTGATCCGCTGTCCTTTTTCTGTGTGATGGATGGATCCCGGGTCCATGTCCTGGGGGTGTATATAACATGGCTGTGAGTAATATGCTTGGAATCTACCATCTTCCATGTGTGGACAAAGCAGACATTTTCATCTCTTGGACATTGAGGAGACATTTAGACAAAGGCGAAATTGAGCATAGAGAATGGAAAGATATGTGTGTGATAATGACTGTACTGGGAGGCCGCGGAGGATGCCGAACAGCTGAAGGGATGGCCAGTGATTCCACTTCATGGAGGAAGATGTCCGTGCCAGCAGGAATGGAGAGGTCACTGTTACTGCCCTGCAAGCTGTGCGGTGCGAGTTTATACACAGCCTGCGAGGGAATGAGATTTATATGGGCTGATAGGTTTAGGAAATCGAATAATCCTTTAGAATATACAGAGATAACGCTCCGATAAATAATGGGGCTTTAAAAGTCTCATGAAAAGCTTTTATGGCCGGATAGTTTTACATGGATCTGCACAGCTAATCCTCGCTGACACTGTGAGGAAGTTACTCCTGTAATGGCCCCACACACGGACATCCATCCCATCCACAAAACGAGCCCGGATCGGTGTGCCCGTAACAACTTGGGGCATGTTGGCCAATGGAGGAAGGATCCCCATCTTTACCGGAGTACATGTATTTATAGCAATAGCCTATCCCCCATAGTTTATAGAAAAGGGGATAATTCTCAACTGGTTTACTAGCGAGACTCACAAGTCTAATTTTCTGATACATTTTTTGGATATGTTTCCTTTGTATCTTTGGCATTCACATACACGCATACATACACACACACACATATATTGTTTTGTTTTTTTAACCTTTCTATGCCTAGTAATAAGGGGTTGTCAAGTAGTGGACCACCCCTTTAATGTATACAAATGGAGCTTTCCGGATAATGAATATATTTTCAGGAAAGCTCCATTTGTATACATTGAAGGGGTGGTCCACTACTGGACAACCCCTTATTACTAGCCATACAAAGGATAGAAAACAAATAAGCCTGATACGTCCCGGACTGGTGCTGCTTCGTAGTCTGTTGCGTGTGACCATTACTTGTGTCTTCCTGTCTATCAAAAGTTGCGGTCACAAGATGAAGGTACGGGAACTGGAGCAGCACCGGGAAGAGCTGAAGACGTTGATTGGCAAGTATAATATTAGGTGCAGGGATATTACATTAGTAGCACCTCTCTAGCACTGCAATAAAAATATCTTCTGGAGTGGTGCAACATCTGGTGGGTGACATCACATAAGTGCTGCAGCCAATCAGGGGCCGTTGATTGGCTGCAGCATTGACTTACCGCCACTGCCTGGTGTTAATACCAGGGGGACCACAGGGTTGACTACGGAGGAGCAGCACCAGTCCAATTAGACCAATTAGTGCTTATAAGTAGTACTGTACCATAATACTTTACATACCGTACAATTGTAATCGCATGTAGCATTTACGGCATTGGGCACGATATGCAGCATACAAGGGGTTAAATCTCCGGCAGGAGCAGATAAGTCCATGTTTATATTACGGCCGATTTGTTGATTCTTATTTTGGACTTTCTGTTTGAGCTTCGTTTGGAAATACATAGTATTTTCTTAAAACTCAAAACTAAATTGGCAAGAATACAGGATTACAGATTAGCCGGAGTGCAAATATGTCGGCAGCCAATGTTAGTTGGGATATTTATTTTTTTCTAAACTTCCCACTAAACCAATAAATGTTTTCATGTTTTCTATTATTATAATTGTATTTTCTGATAAGAATAGATTGAACAAAAAAAAAAAAAATTAAGGTATATTCAATCCAAAATCTACAAAAACGAATCCATTCACTATAATGACCAAACTTAGCGCTGCGGAAATGGTGCGTTGCCTTATGTTATCACACTGCCCCCTTGTGGAGGTTTTATGAATGCCAGCTGACTTGTACGGTAAATGACTGCACTGGAAAAACTGCAACTAACTTTTCTCTCTGTCCTGTAATGGAGCCACAATTGGATTGAAATATAAAGGGAGGACATTATATTCTCAACAAACAGCATGAGAAATTACACATGAATTTTTAGCATTTTTCTTGAAATCTGATAATCTGGAATTGGGTAAATAGATGAAATGCGTGACTGGCAACAGGATAGTAGCCCTTGGCAGCCACTTTCTCTCTCACCCTTTATGGGGCAACTTACCAGCTTTGACTTTGTCCCTCACTTTAAAGGGTTATTCTGGCTCCACTCACTTAGGCATTGAGGTGAGCGTTCTCCATGAAGTTACAACCCATACACCTGCCCAGAGACATGATTGTCTGTTATCGTGGGGTTGTAACGTCATCAAATCTGTTCACCTCCAGTGCATAAGGCTTGGGGAGCATCATAACTCAAGTGTAAGGTGCAGTTCACATGTTGCAGTTTTGTTTTATCTATTTTGTTTGTGTAGATTCTGTGCAAAAATTGACGTTTTTGTTCTGCATTTTTTTAGCCCATTTCAATTTTTTCCCATTCATTTTAAGGGGAACCCTAAATCTGCAACTGACCTGGCATTGTTTAGTTGCAGTTTTCTGCAACAATAAATACACATTAAAATGTACAAATAAGTGCAGAAAATATGCATGGATTCTAAATGCAGGAATCTGCACTTAAAATCTGTTCCAAATCCACAACGTGTGAACCTAGCCTAAGTGTGGAATATACTGTAAAGAAAATACTAGTGCACATTTGTAGGTCTTTTCCCTATTTAGGTTCTGTTCCCACATTTGTAGGTCTTTTCCCATTTAGGTTCAGTTACCACATTTGTTTGTCTTTTCCCTATTTAGGTTCAGTTCCCACATTTGTAGGTCTTTTCCCTATTTAGGTTCTGTTCCCACATTTGTTGGTCTTTTCCCTATTTAGGTTCTGTTCCCACATTTGTTGGTCTTTTCCCTATTTAGGTTCTGTTCCCACATTTGTTGGTCTTTTCCCTATTTAGGTTCTGTTCCCACATTTGTTTTTTTTTTCCCTATTTAGGTTCTGTTCCCACATTTGTAGGTCTTTTCCCTATTTAGGTTCTGTTCCCACATTTGTAGGTCTTTTCCCTATTTAGGTTCTGTTCCCACATTTGTTGGTCTTTTCCCTATTTAGGTTCTGTTCCCACATTTGTTGGTCTTTTCCCTATTTAGGTTCTGTTCCCACATTTGTAGGTCTTTTCCCTATTTAGGTTCTGTTCCCACATTTATTGGTCTTTTCCCTATTTAGGTTCAGTTCCCACATTTGTAGTTTTTTTTTTTCCCTATTTAGGTTCTGTTCCCACATTTGTAGGTCTTTTCCCTATTTAGGTTCTGTTCCCACATTTGTTGGTCTTTTCCCTATTTAGGTTCTGTTCCCACATTTGTAGGTCTTTTCCCTATTTAGGTTCTGTTCCCACATTTGTAGGTCTTTTCCCTATTTAGGTTCTGTTCCCACATTTATTGGTCTTTTCCCTATTTAGGTTCAGTTCCCACATTTGTAGTTTTTTTTCCCTATTTAGGTTCTGTTCCCACATTTGTAGGTCTTTTCCCTATTTAGGTTCTGTTCCCACATTTGTAGGTCTTTTCCCTATTTAGGTTCTGTTCCCACATTTGTAGGTCTTTTCCCTATTTAGGTTCTGTTCCCACATTTGTAGGTCTTTTCCCTATTTAGGTTCTGTTCCCACATTTATTGGTCTTTTCCCTATTTAGGTTCAGTTCCCACATTTGTAGTTTTTTTTCCCTATTTAGGTTCTGTTCCCACATTTGTAGGTCTTTTCCCTATTTAGGTTCTGTTCCCACATTTGTAGTTTTTTTTCCCCATTTTGGTTCAGTTCCCACAATGAGTTTCTAATGCTGCGAAAAAAAACCATAGTGACTTCCAGTTCTGGCAAACTTATTAGGATTTCTAGGAAAATTTACAAACACCGTCCTTTTTTTACGCTGTGTAAACTTACCTGTGGTGCATTTTTTTAAAAATCCTCAGCATGACAACGTCCCTTGCGGTATACAATATATGTGTTTTATTTGAGGATTTTCACCATAGACTAGCATAAGATGAGGAAAAAATGCTGCAGATAAAAACATACTAATAACACATGTAATCTGCATATGACTCTATCAACAAAGTTTTACTAAACCTAAGTAACAGGAAGTTTCCAAAAGTTTTATTTAAAATGTGACATACCAAAAAGAGGCAAAATCTGCCCCGGTAAGAACACAATGAAAAAAACCACAGGTAATCTAATTTACTTAATAAATGCAGAAATGCTGCAGAAAATCTACATCAAAAACTCCACAAACACGGTACTTATCATGGGAACTATGGCTTGTATGGGAAGCCTGAAAAAATGCATGTAAAAATGCAACTGCATTTTAAAGTCCCGGATGCCAGCGCTTTTGCACCCAAAACGCATGTCAGAAAAGAATCGCACCTGAAAAAGAAACAAAAAAACATGGTATTGCAATTGTTGCAAACTCCTTCTGCAAAAGACACAGTGGGGAAAAAGCAGCAACGGTAAGGCTAGTTTCACACTAGCGTTTATGAGCGCAGCGACGGCCTGCGCACGGCCGCCGCTAAGCCCCGCCCCCGCCGGTAGCTCCGCCCACCGGTGCATGAGGCTGCATGCGCCCTGCGTCCCCTATCTTTATCACAGGGGGCGCAGGCCGTGCGCAGTATGCGTTTGGCGGCGCATGCGCCTTTTTGACGGTGCGCCGACGCAACCAAACTGCAGCAGGTTGCGTTTGGCGCAGGTCGGCGCATCGTCAAAAGGACGCATGCGCCGCCAAACGCATACTGCGCACGGCCTGCGCCCCCTGTGATAAAGATAGGGAGGGGACGCAGGGCGCCTGCAGCGTCATGCGCCGGTGGGCGGAGCTACCGGAGGGGCGCGGCAGGGGCGGGGCTTAGCGGCCGCCGTGCGCAGGCCGTCGCTGCGCTCATAAACGCTAGTGTGAAACTAGCCTAATCTGAACTTATTAGCTGCTCTGCAGAAACGTCCACCTGCACACAACAGGGATAATTGCAGCTCAGTACTTGTATCGTCCATTAAACTTTGAAACCACAGTAAAAAATTACACAGATTGTAGACAGAATGTGTGTTTAAAAAAAAAAAAATGAAAAATTGATGGAGTCTGTTAGCACATTGTGAATCCTAATGTTCCTGGCGGACTTTTTGATAAAATTAATGATTTTCTCCTTAGTAATTATAGTGGTATTTAGGCGATGATCCCTCTGTATTGGATACGCTGTGTTCTTTGCAGTTTGTACCAAAGTACTTTATTTATTGTGATTTATTGCTTTTTTTTAATGTTTTCGTTTGGGTGTATTTTGCTGCAGATTTGTCACTGGTTTTAACTGCAGAAATAACGCAATTCTGCACTTAAACACAATTGTGTGTTTACACTCTTTTTTATGTGTCTTCCAACAGATGTCTATAGGGAAAAAAATCTGCGCCTTTTGAATGCACAGTGGACATGACTTTTCATGAAATCACATCCACTTTGCGTGAACTGGTAAAAGCAGCGGAATATACACAGCATTTATGCTGCAGGGGAACATGGCCTCTGTGAGGCCTCATTCACACATCCGATTTTTTTCACATGCAAGAAAAACAGACAGAGCGTGGTCGGAGTGTGGTCTGTTTTTCTTGTACGTGGAGAAATAAGAAAAAAAAAAAAAGTTTCTCCATCTTCTGCTTTCTGACAGTCCAAGAAAATTGAACCACATTTGTTTGACATCTGAGTGCAGTCCAATTTTTTTTTTTTTTTTTTTTTTCATGGACCTTGCATTGCATTGCCGATGTTTGATCTAAGCCTCAAATTAAAATTGGATATGTTTCTGGATGTGTGAAATCACGGACATATGGATGTCCCATAGACTATCACAGGTTCGTACCCGTCATAGATCATGGATAGCACTCGTACGTGAAAATCGGACGTCTGAACGAGCCCTTAATATAATCTAATGTCTCCAATTAATGCTCTGTGGCGGGTGTACATGTATATGATAGTGATTTAAGTTTGTAACCTTTTTTTTCATGCAATTCCTTTATTTTCAGGGAGTAATAGCAGAATTAAAAATCATAAATGATCCGAGAGCAGCAGAAATGCAATGTGATGAGGAAGGAGACGATTCAGATGGGGTGAGTCCATTACCTATCTTTGTGAAATGTTCCCCTCGTTATTCTTACCCATTGTGACTAATAAGATTTTCACATATTCCTGATTGATAGTTTTTACTTATTCCACATCAGTAGAGCGCCTTGTGGAGCTAAGGGTATGTGCACACGTTGCAGAAAATTTCTGCACAAAAACCTGAATCCCTTTCCCAGAAACCGCACCTATTTTTCCGCGGCGGTTTTTGTGCGTTTTTTATGCGTTTTTTACCGTTGCGGTTTCTAAAAGCATGGGAGAAGCCTAAACCGCGGAAAAAACTGCAAAATTAATGTGCATGCTGCGGTTTTTACCGCGATGCGGTTTTTTCGCGGTAAAAAACGCATCAATGTGCACAAAAAGGGCAAAATGCATAGAAATGACTGTGCACCTTATTTTTAGCGGTTTTATAGTGAAAACCGCGGTAAAAACCGCTAAAAAAACGCTGTGTGTGAACACAGCCTTACAGACGAGCTCTAATATTCAGTCGGACAATTACTAAACTAAAAAAATCAAATCATTAAAGTGGTTTTCGCAAGTTCTTAAACGGTTAAAATTGCAAAGTGCTTGCAGAAATGAGCAGCTTAGTTCTCAATAGCAGAGGAATTTGTAATATGGTTTACAGCTCATTTCTAAGGTTACCAGCCACCTTGCAATCCTCAGAGTGGCCGATTATCTCTATAAGGAGTGCAGCTCTTGCAGGTTCTGTGGAGCTTGTAAATGCAGTTCTGATGCTGGCCAGATTGTTGGATCCTGACAGCTCTAGTCCTGCAGTTTTCCCAAGCTTCAGAGGCAAAGATGTCTCTGATAGCAGCATGGAAGATCACGCAGTCCAGACCAGCAGATCAGTTATGCCGCTGGGCTGAATTGTCAATCTTCAAGACCACATCATCCCCCCGCGACCAGGAGGCAGGGGAGCAAGTGTGTTCTTGAAGAGAAAAGATCAGGTAGGGGAGCAGTGTGCACCTGAAGATAAAAGATCAGGGAGGGGAGCAGTGTGCACATGAAGAGAAAGGATCAGACAGGGGAGCAGTGCGAGCCTGAAGAGAAAAGATCAGGTAGGGGAGCAGTGTGCACCTGAAGAGAAAAGATCAGGTAGGGGAGCAGTGTGCACCTGAGGAGAAAAGATCAGGTAGGGGAGCAGTGTGCACCTGAGGAGAAAAGATCAGGTAGGGGAGCAGTGTGCACCTGAGGAGAAAAGATCAGGTAGGGGAGCAGTGTGCACCTGAAGAGAAAAGATCAGGTAGGGGAGCAGTGTGCACCTGAAGAGATAAGATCAGGTAGGGGAGCAGTGTGCACCTGAAGAGAAAAGATCAGGTAGGGGAGCAGTGTGCACCTGAAGAGAAAAGATCAGGTAGAGGAGCAGTGTGCACCTGAAGAGAAAAGATCAGGTAGAGGAGCAGTGTGCACCTGAAGAGAAAAGATCAGGTAGGGGAGCAGTGTGCACCTGAAGAGAAAAGATCAGGTAGGGGAGCAGTGTGCACCTGAAGAGATAAGATCAGGTAGGGGAGCAGTGTGCACCTGAAGAGAAAAGATAGGCAGGGGGCTATCCGGTTCATAGAAACAGCTTGGCACCCAGTAGAGTAGGCAGAATTTTTCTTTTCTATATTTCTACCCTTTAGATCTATTTAGATGCAGAACTTTTATTCTCAGGGAACTGTGGAATCTTTTACTAAAGCGCAGCCCTACTTGTGACAGCTGTCAAATTATCATTGAAGCGCAAAAGAAAAAACAGAAAAGTGAAAAGAAATAAAACAACATCTGCACAATTTAGTACACATTTGGCACTGTTAATTCCCTTTTAGGTTTACGCCAGATTTGCTGCTGACGTTTTTCGCAGAAAATCCTGCGCACATATAGATCTCTAAAAAAAAAAAAAAAAAACAAATTCAAGTTTGCAGACTGCTGCCCTCTAGTGGTTTCTGTGAGTATTTTGTGTAGTTGTTGCCATCCAGTGGTCGTTTTCTAAAGTTATTTTTATTTCTAATATTGCAGATTTCTGGAGACTTTGGCAGTGGCATTCCTGAGAGAGAGGTTGTAGAGGTGAGATAAAGATCAATGCACCTGGCATATTGAACCATGAGTTATATTTGCGTGCAATCTCTGCCCACACGTTTTAGAATAGATTTTTAGCTTACTACAATCTCATGTTAAATAGAACAAGTCTACCACTGTCTGTCTAGTTATCAAGAACTGTCATAACCCGAAGCACCGTACTGAAGGGGACTACTCCAATCACTTGGTTCCCTAACTTGGGGGGCGAATGGATCTAATTTCAGAGTAAGAAGATTAATGTAATTATTAATGTGTCTTTTCCCAAACCTACCTAGGTGGTGACTAGGGCTCCAACTAGGATCAGAGAACAAGCGCCCATCACAGTCCCTCCAATACAGAGACCATCTCTGGAAAAAGAGATTGTCGTCAGAAAGGAAGAGACTGTAAAGAGGGTAGAAGTAGAAGGTAAGGAGAAAGCTGTCTGCAAAGTCATGACACAACATATATTGTGTGTATATACCGAATATATGTACTGTAAATTCTCACTCTGTGCACTCACCCAGCGCAGCCACATCTTTTACTAAGTGGCTACATAACAGTAATCGCTCCAGACATGTAACCGTTCAGTCTCGCCTTAGTAAACGGTGCAGCAGCTCTGGGTTAGTGCACATATATTATATATTATGCCATAGCGCTGGCATATTCCACAGTGCTTTACAGATCTCATCATCACTGTCCCCATTGGGCTCACAATCTGTCTAATTAATTATGTTTTAGGTGTGGGTGCAAACTGGAGAACACCCGCCCAAAACAGTCAAACTCCTTGCACATGTTTATCTTGGTGGGATTTTAGCTAAGAACCCCAGGGCTGCCAAGAAAGAGTGCTAACCACTGAGCCACCGTGCTGCCATTGCAAGATCTCAAGAGAACACTTGAAACCTTAGGCCATGTGCACACGGTGCGGATCCGCAGCGTTTCAGGCTCTGCGGGTCCGCAGCAGATTTAGGTGCGTTGTACAGTACCATTGTTTTCAATGGTAAACTGAAAAACGCTGAACCCGCGCAGATTTGCTGCGGGTTCAAATCCGCAGCATGTCAATTCTTTGTGCGGATTCCGCTGCGGTTTCACACTTTCTCCATTGTAGAGGTGTGAAACTGCAGGGCTAAACCGCAGTTTTGTTTTTTTTTGTTTTTTTTTTCTTTGCAAACATTTTTATTGAATTTTAGTAATATAGGGTTGAAAGGGAGGGGAGAGGAAGGGAATTAACACTAAGGGAAAGGGATGGGAAAGGAAAGAGAAGGGAATAAAAAACTAGAGAACTCAAGTCCATGTTAAAATACCTTACAAATACACAGCTAATCAATAAAATAGAATAACAAGACATCATGCAATGTTCGTGCAGACGAAGCCAAGCTAGAAAACTCAAACCAATATAAAAAAAATAGCTAAGTATTACAAAATTTAGCGTTCCACACTTTCCATTTGACAGTGTATCTAGTCATACCATCATTAATCAGAGCAAACCTCTTTTAACCGCAGGTCTTTTGACCTGAGAATTTACCTGCGGATTTTTCCAAATCCGTGCAGAAAAATCCGCAGGACCAAAATCTACGTGTGCACATAGCCTAACGCTTTCACTAGGAGAGCAGCAGCGGAGGGTTGTGGGTTCCCGCTCTGCATGCAAGGTGTCAGGAACACCGCACTGAACTTGCTAACTGAGCCAGTGTGCGTGTCCTGAGTAAAGCGAAACAGTGCTCAAAGATACCTGTGGAGCGGGCAGCAATCGAGTAGATGCGTAATTCAGAGCCACAGGACCTGAAGCACGTGACTGCTAGGGGCGTGGCCTAAACTCCACAGAGCCAGGAGCTGCAAGAGAACTCCAAGCAGAGTAACTGCGAGACAAAGTTACCAGGGGGCATAGACAGGGAGAATAGTCAAGACGTAGCCAATGAGTCATACACAGAGATAGCTGCAAGGTACAAGAGGGGCGAGCAGAGAGTAGTCAGGTCACAGGCAATGAGTCATACACAGATAATAACGCAGTACAAAATCAACAGGCAATCTCACAACGGGAAACCGAACCGGGTCAGAACCATATAAACAAGCTATAGCAACAAACAGGCACACGGGGGTCAGCACACTAGGCCAAAGGCAACAGTATAACTGGCAGGGATTGAAGCTTCCCAGGGGTTTAAGAAGCTCTCCCAGAACCAGAAAGAGGCCACAATCATTAACCCCAAGTGTGCAGGTCAAAACCTGCACAGAGCTCCAGACATTAACCCCCGGTGTGCAGCTCAAAAACCTGCACTGGGATCATGACAGTACCCCCCTCTCAACGGGGGGCCTCTGGACCCCCAGGCTTCCCTGGGTACTTGGCGTGGAAAGCCCGAACCAGGCGATCTGCATGTACCGAGCGAGCAGGGACCCATGAGCGCTCTTCTGGTCCATATCCCTTCCAGTGGACCAGGTACTGCAAAGAGTGGCGCACCCGCCGAGAGTCCACAATATGTCCGACCTCATACTCCAATTGACCCTCCACCAACACTGGAGGAACAACAGTCTCAGAGTTCTCTTTGACAGATCCTGCGGGTTTCAACAGAGACTTATGGAACACATTAGATATTTGTAAGGAGGCGGGGAGACGCAACCTATATGCCACAGGATTGACTATCTCCATAATCTCGTACGGACCAATGAACTTTGGTCCCAACTTAACTGATGGTACCTTTAAGTTGATGTTACGTGTGGAGAGCCAAACCTTCTCTCCCACCTGAAACATGTCTCCCGAGGCTCTCTTTTTGTCCGCAAAATATTTGTATCGCCCCTGGGCTCGAGAGATATTACGCCGGACTTCAGCACAGAGGTTTTTTTAACCGTTGAACGGACCCCTCTGCTCCTGGACAACCGGAATCCACCCGAGAAAACTCCCCAAAATGCGGATTAAAGCCATAGTTAATCAGGAATGGGGACATGTTGGTGGACTGACTCACCCGGTTGTTAAAAGCGAATTCAGCCAACGGTAACGCATCACACCAATCCTCCTGTCTGGCGGAGGTCAGACAGCTGAGAATTTGTTCTAGGGATTGATTGGTGCGTTTTGTCTGACCATTGCTCTCCGGGTGATATGCCGACGAGAAGGAGAGTGAGATGCCCAATTTCATACAGAACGCCCTCCAAAATTTGGCCACATACTGCACACCTCTGTCAGACACAACATTCAGGGGTACCCCATGCAATCGGACCACATGCGGCGCAAACAACCTTGACAATGTTTCTGTTGAAAGTAATGCTGCCAAGGGAATGAAATGGGCCTGTTTAGAAAACCTATCCACCACCACCCAGATCACGGTATTGCCCCTGGAAGGTGGAAGGCCGGTAATAAAATCCGTGGAAAGATGAGTCCATGGCCTATCAGGAACTGGTAAAGGTATGAGTTCCCCAGCCGGTCGGTTATGCGAGCTTTTGGAACGGGCACACATGCCACAAGCAGAAACAAATTCCTTGACATCGGACCTTAATGAAGGCCACCAAAACCCCCTGGCTACTGCCTGTCTAGTGGCCGTGATACCTGGATAAGCACTCAGCCTAGAATCATGAAACTCCTGCAGAAGTCTAGGCCGCAATGAATCTGGAACAAACAGTTTATCGCCTGGCCTGGTTGCCGGAGCTAGGGCCTGAGCCCTTAGAATTTCTTGTTCCAACTCAGTTGAGACCCCCACCACTACCACCCCTGGGGGAAGAATGGAGGACGGCGGCTCAGGGGGAGACACTGGATCAAAACTTGTGGACAGGGCATCCGCTTTGACATTTTTGGACCCCGGTCGAAAAGTAATTGAGAACTGAAATCGTGAAAAAAAAAAAAAAAAAGTGACCAACGGGCCTGTCTAGGAGTAAGCCTCTTAGCAGACTCAAGGTATGCCAAATTTTTGTGATCCGTGACAACCATGATAGGGTGAGCTGCCCCTTCCAAAAAGTGCCTCCATTCCTCAAACGCCAGCTTGACCGCAAGAAGTTCTCTATTGCCTACATCATAGTTTTTCTCAGCTGAAGAGAACTTCTTCGAGAAGGCGGCACAGGGTTTGAGATTGGTAAGGGTGGCCGGACCCTGGGACAGCAAAGCCCCCACCCCCCACTTCAGAAGCATCCACCTCCACAATGAATGGTTTGGACGGGTCAGGTTGTACCAACACCAGGGCAGACATGAAACATTTCTTAATCGCTGAGAAGGATTCCTTAGCGAGTACAGACCAATTTTTTACATCAGCTCCCTTCTGGGTAAGATCCGTGAGTGGTTTAACCACTTGTGAGAAACCTTTAATGAATCTCCGGTAATAGTTCGCAAATCCTAAGAAGCGCTGGAGCCCCTTGAGATCTCGAGGCTAAACCCAGTCAGCGATCGCCAGCACCTTCTTAGGATCCAAACGAAACCCCTCACAGGACACAATCAACCCCAAAAAAGACAGCTCCTGTACAAAAAACGAACATTTTTCCAATTTAGCGAACAATTGGTTCTCCCTGAGTCTCTGGAGAACTGTCTTTAGATGTTGCAAGTGAGATTGACTGTCCGGGGAATACACCAAAATATCATCCAAATAAATAATAACATAACGGCCTATCAGATCAGAAAACACAACATTGATGAAATTTTGGAATATAGCGGGTGCATTAGTTAACCCAAATGGCATTACCAGGTTCTCAAAGAGTCCTTCTGATGTGAGGAATGCCGTTTTCCACTCGTCCCCTTCCCGAACCCTTATCAGATTGTAGGCCCCCCGCAGATCTAACTTGGAGAACCATTGGGCCCCAGCTAACTGGTTACATAAGTCTGGGATAAGGGGTAAGAGTTCCTAACCGTTATCTTGTTCAGTTCCCGAAAGTCGAGGCACGGCCGCAAACCACCATCTTTTTTTCTTCACAAAGAAGAACCCTGCTGCCAGAGGTGACACAGAAGGCCTGATATGCCCTTTGCGGAGGCTCTCAGCTATGTACTCCTTCATGGCTTGGCGCTCAGGCCCAGACAAATTGAACAATCGAGCCTTAGGTAACTTGGCTCCGGGTACTAAATCAATGGCACAATCATAGGGTCTATGTGGTGGCAGCGCCTCAGCCTCACTTTCGGAAAAAACGTCTTTGAAATCCTTCAGGTACTCCGGAATACCTTCCAGAGAGACAGACAACACAGACACGGATTTAACAGCGTTAACAAGATGTCCCCGGTTACCACATTTATTATTGCATCCCCATTGAGTGATTTCCCCTGTAACCCAATCAATGGTAGGATTATGGCGTTGAAGCCAAGGCATCCCCAGTACCAGTCCTGCAGGCAAGTTATCTAGCACCAGACAACTTAGTTTCTCCACATGAGTGGAACCCACTTTTAGAGAAAAAAGTTCAGACCTGCAACAGATACCGTCTTGGGTAAGAGGAGATGAGTCAATTGCCACAAGTTTAACAGGATCGTGAAGCCTGACTGTCCCTATCTTATTAAGAGTCATAACCTTGGTATCAATCAGGTTCACAGCAGAACCGCAGTCCATAAAAGCAGTAGTCTGAACAGGACCATAACCAAGTTCCAGTTCCACCTGCAGCACCATTTTTGCACATGAGGAAAATTGTACCTGAAGGTCTGGGTAGCCTCCTCAACTACTACCCAGACCTAGTCGTTTCCCGCCATCTTGGAGGATGACGGACAGGAGGGGCAGTCCTTCTTCCAATGTCCAGATTTTCCACAATAGAAGCACAACTGCTTTTCACGGCGGTGTCTTCTTTCCTTTCCCTCACAGGTGACCGCGCTCACCTCCATAGCCATAGGAAGAGTCCGGGTCTCATCTCCACTGAAGAATAAGGGTGTTTCCCGTTGCATAATGCCTCTAGCCCGCAGCCTGCGATCCATGCGAACCGCTTGGACCATGGTATCCTCCAGGGAGTCAGGCGGAGGGTGAAGTGCCAAGCATCCTTCAGACGTTCACACAGGCCTCTACGGAACAGCCCCCGAAGGGCGGCATCACTCCAGGAAATCTCCGCTGCCCAACGTCTGAATTCAGTACAGAACCATTCGGCCGAGTGCTCCCCCTGACAGACACTCATCACTTTGTCCTCAGCCAACCGCACTCTATCAGGCTCATCATAAATAAGCCCTAAGCTTCAAAAAACGCATCTACAGACATTCTCTCAGGGGCAGAAGAGGAAAGCGAGAATGCCCAGGCTTGTGGGGACCCCCTAAGCAGGGACATCACCACCCCCACCCTCTGTTTCTCATCCCCAGAGGAGCGGGGTCTCAAAGAAAAAAAAAAAAAGCTTACAGCCCTCCTTAAATGCCCTGAAATCATCCTTGTTACCAGAAAATATATCTGGCAATTTAACCGGGGATTCAGGTGGGACTAAAATGACCTCTCTATTCCCCACCTGCTGGAAGCCTGCGGAAAGCACCCCCTGAACTGAGTCCTCCACCCGCCGTTGGGACTGGGCCAGAGCTTGGTGTTCCAAACTAAGCTTCTGCAGTGACTGAGTCAAGCATTTCACCTGCTCAGATAAAGCACACATTGGGTCCATGCTGCAGAAGTGAGGAGAGAAAAAAAAAAATTGTAGGCCAGTTATAATGTCAGGAACACCGCACTGAACTTGCTCACTGAGCCAGTGCGCGTGTCCTGAGTAAAGTGAAACAGTGCTCAAAGATACCTGTGGAGCGGGCAGCAGCCGAGTAGATGCGTACTTCAGAGCCGCAGGACCTGAAGCACGTGACTGCTAGGGGCGTGGCCTAAACTCCAGAGAGCTAGGAGCTGCAAGAGAATTCCTAGCAGAGTAACTGCGAGACAAAGTTACTAAGGGGCATAGACAGGGAGGATAGTCAGGACATAGCCAATGAATCATACACACAGATATAGCTGCAAGGTACCAAAGGGGCGAGCAGAGAGTAGTCAGGTCACAGGCAATGCGTCATACAGAGAGATAATAACGCAGTACAAAATCAACAGGCAAACTCACAACGGGAAACAGAGCCGGGTCAGAACCATATAAACAAGCTATAGCAGCAAACAGGCACACAGGGGTTAGCACACTAGGCCAAAGGCAAAAGTATAAATGGCAGGGATTGAAGCTTCCCAGGGGTTTAAGGAGCTCTCCCAGAACCAGAAAGAGGCCACAATCATTAACCCCAAGTGTGCAGGTCAAAACCTGCACAGAGCTCCAGACATTAACCCCCGGTGTGCAGCTCAAAAGCCTGCACTGGGATCATGACACAAGGATCTTATAATCCTGACAGCAGGGGGTCTGAAGTGGCCGACATTCATAGGAGATCGGGATTTTTGCTTCACATAGCAGAGATGGAGCCCTGCTATGTGTTGCACAGGCGATCGGATGATCGCAGCTTCCAGTCTCCTAAGGAGACTATTGAAGCCTGTAAAAAATAAAAAAACACAAACAAAAAAGTTTTACATAGTAAAAACAAAACACAAAAGTTCAAATCGACCCCCCATTTGCGCCATTTGAAAATAAAACAATTAAAAATAAAAAACACGCATATTGGGTATCACTGCGTTCAGAAATACCCAATCTGTAAAAATTAAGAGTAAATTAATCCGATAAACTGTGTAGTTAGAAAAAAATCGAAACACCAGAATTATGTTTTTTTTGGTTGCTTCAATATTGCAATAAAATGCAATAACGGTTGATCAAAACATCGTAACAACCCCAGTATGGTATCAATAAAACTGTCAGTTCGGGGCACAAAATGTAAGCCATCACCCAACCCAGATCACAAAAAATGGAGACGCTATGGGTCTCGTAATATGCAAAAAGAAAATTTTCTTATAAATTTTGGATTTTTTTTCCCACCAAAAAAAAGAAACTATACACTGTTCATATCTGCGTACTCGTACTGACCTGGGGAATCCTATTGCCAGGTCAGTTTTGGCATTTCGTGTACATGGTAAATGAAAAAAAAAAAACCTCAAAAAACAATTGTGTAATTGCACTTTTTTTACAATTTCACTGAACTTGGAATTTTTTTCTTCCCGGTTTCAAGTTTGCTGTATGGTAAAATCATTGGTGTCATTTAAAAGTGCAGCTCGCAAAAATGGAAAATCGCAAGGTGGTGAAGGGGTTAAATAACAGGTCAGCCCCAGACTGTTGATTCTTGCTCCTTAAATGCCACAGTTGTCCAAAGATTGTCTGGTATTGCAGCTCAGTCGTTTTCACTGTAATAGAGCTGAGATGGAATACCACACGCAACCTGTTGACAGATGTGGCACTGTTTCTGGGAAAAAAAAAAAAATCTGCTACGCTTTTTTTTTTTTTTAAACCTGGAAAAGTTCTGTAAAGGAGTTTTTAAGACTCCAAATACATTTCTGCAGTCACTTGATGGAACAGCAGATTGCCGAATTGTGACAATGTGGACACTGTCAGGATTCCCCTCTATTTCCAGTGCCAGTGGATGCTCACTTGACCGCAATTATTTGAGCTTCCAAGTGAACACTCAGCTCCTGTTAGAAACAAAGGAGACTCCTGACTGCGCACATTGCACACTGTCACGCTTCAGCATTCTGCAGACACATTGAGTGCCTTCAGACATTTCTGAAACCCAGAAAAGCTATTTAGTTGTTCCTGTCCAGTTTGCTATAATTTGTGAATTGTTAAGATTTTATTAAAAAAAAACAACAACAAAAATCAGGACCCCAGGATTGTGGTGCCATTGCTGACTGATCTTTCTTACAGTGATTGCTTATGATGCTGTGTCCTTAATCTTGGTACGGCCATAAAGATCCGATGGTCTGGAGCAAATATTTATTGCTTATTGATCATCCATATCTGTCAGCTCTTACACTGTATAGATAAAAGTATTGGGGCACCTCCACATTACACCTACAGGAGATTTTTTTGATATCTCATTCTGAATCCATGGACTATGCATTTGGTAGGTCAACCCAAGAAAAATAACAAAGTAGCACTCTGTAACACTATAACATGTAAACATTAAATATGAATTTCATTACTGCACTCGATAATAGGAAAAATGAAAATACTTAACACATAAATTAGCCAATTTGTGTGCCCAGCAGCCATGATAAGAAGATTGTCTTTGCTGGGAACCTGCCTAATGTGAATCCTCTCCTAGACTGAAGCCTGCATTTATGTGGGTAGATAGGCTCCTGCTATGACTAAAATCACCAGAGGCTGATGGGTGGACAGCTCGGTCAGTAGCCTATATATAAATAACAAGACTCCTCATCACTTCCAAGAGGATCGCCTTGTTGTGGCTGCTGGGTATACATGAATTGGCCAATTTATGCACTAAGCATCTCCATTTTTTCTTATTATCTAGAGAAGTAATACAATTCTAGTTTCATATATTTCATGTTTGCATGTTATAGTGAAAGAGTGCAACTTTGTTAGTTATGTGTGGAGATGGCTACTCTTAGTATGTGCCTGTTCACACCTGTTCTCCGTTTGGAAGTGACAGTCAGTCTTTTGATATTTGAGCAAATGAAAAATAACCCTCTAGCATTATCCTTGCTCCCCAAAACTTTACAGTTGGCGCAATACAGTCAAGCCGGTAACGTTCCACTGGCATTCCCAAACCCCAGCTCAATAATATCATTCACTTACCAGAATATTTAGGTTATTTTTTGTAACGATGGTTTCCTATTAACCCTTCTCGAGTTCAGTGAGCTCTTGAACCCTTTGATGAACTAGTAATTTTTAATTTTTATACTTTTGGATTTTTCCTCCTCTTCTTTCCGTAGCTAAAACTTTTTTTTCTTCTTTTTACGTCGCCACCACTGTTGTCTTCCGTGGGCGCCCAGGTCTTTTTGCATTGATGAGTTCACCAGTGCTTGCTTTCTTTCTCAGGATGTAGATTTTGCCACTCCTAATGTTGTAGCAATTTCTCGGATGGGTTTTTTCTCTTTTGCAGCTTAAGGATGGCTTGTTTCACCTGCATGGATAGCTCCTTTGACCGCTGTTTCCTTTACAGCAAAACCTTCCAAATGCAAGCACCGCACCTCAAATCAACTCCAGGCCTTTTATCTGCTTAATTGAGAGTCAATTGTCCAATTACTTTTGGTCCCTTTAAAAACAGGGTGGCTCATTTTAAGCAGCTGAAACTCCTAAACCCTTCATCCAATTTTAATGTGGATACTCTCAAACTTTCACATGAAAGCTGAAAGTCTGAACTTCAACTGAATCTGAATTGTTTTGTTTAAAATTCATTGTGGTAATGTCTAGAACCAAAATTAGAAAAATGTTGTCTCTGTCCAAATATATATGGACCTAACTGTATATGTACTACTACTTTTGACTTACGAGGTATTTGCTCATTTTGTTTCCATCTAAGGTTTTGTCTAGTAATAGTAGATAGTAAAAAAATTGCCAAAAAGATTAACAAGAAATAGAATATAAACCAAATAAAGTACATATTCCATATCATGTACATATTTAGTGATGAACTGCATAGTTTATCTCAAAAGGCATTTGAGTAATCGTTAGTGCCAAGAAGCTTCCCTATATGTTTTCGGCTACAGTCGGTTGTTCTGGTTCTCCGACAGCGAGTCTACTTGCATTAATTTTTACCTTATGGCCGAAATAGAGCAAAGTTTATTATATTGAATAGCAGAAGTAAGAACCGAGATGAATAAATCAAATTAACAGTCAGAGTTGAAATATGTGGAAGAAGTCAACTAATGTAACAGATGGGAGTTTGTGTTACTTATAAAATAAACACACAGATATGGATTTCTCTCCCGGTGGTTTATAAAAAAAAAAAAATCAGAACTTTGTGAAAACGTTGTCGCCGTTTTCTGAAATCTATGCCATTACCATTTTTCCACTTATGCGAGGGCTTGCTTTTTTTTTTTTGCACACCGAGCTGACATCTTTATTGATGCCTTTTTGGGGTACGTGCCTATTATTGCATTTTTTTGAGTAAAGGGACTGTCACACTAAGCGATATCTCTAGCAATATCGCTATAACTTGTGACGTTATAGTGATATTGCTAGCGATATCGCTGTGTGTGATACTTACCTACGACCGCTCCCCCGCTGGTTATCGCTGATCGCGCGAGATCAGGCTGGACCGTTTCTCGTCGTCAGCTTCCTGCGGCGCTTCCTGTGGAGCCGGGCGGGAGGACGCAGGATCGCCTGGTGTGACAGGTAAGTAGCGACCCCCGTCCCCAGCGATGTCGCTGGTGAGATCTGCCTGTCTGGCAGCTCACTAGCGACCACTTAGCGATGTACCAGCGATCCTGACCGCGTCATATCGCTGGTCGGGATCGCTGGTGCATCGCTAAGTGTGACAGTACCTTAATCGAAAAAAAGCCATTCTGGCATTTCCATTGTTAGGGGGAGGCGGAAGCACGTTTGACATTCAGTTTAAATAATTTTATCTTTTGATAGATCAGAGTTTTACAGACATGACAATAGGAAATGTGTTTCTTTTACATTTTAGAAGGTTTTTTTATAGTGTTATTTTTAAACTGGGTAAAGGAGCTTGATTTTAAACTTTTTAGGCTAGTTTCACACTAGCGTTTATTCGACGCTGCGCACGACGCCGCTAAGCCCTTCCCCCTGCCGGCTCCCTGCCCGCCCCAATCCGGTCATCGCCGCCTACTATCGCACATGGACGCTTGCGATCTGCGCACCCTATCTTTAGCATAGGGTGCGCAGATCGTGCGCTGGCCGTGCGCTAGTAGGATTTTGGCGTGCGCTGCGCACTTTTGAAGGTGCGCCCGTGCGCGCCGAACGCAGCATGTTGCATTTCCGCACGCATGGCGCACCTTCAAAAGTGCGCAGCGCATGCCAAAATCCTACTAGCGCACGGCCAGCGCACGATCTGCACACCCTATGCTAAAGATAGGGTGCGCAGATCGCAAGCGTCCATGTGCGATAGTAGGCGGCGATGACCGGATGGGGCGGGCAGGTAGCTGGCAGGGGGCGGGGCTTATCGGCGCCGTGCGCAGCGTCGAATAAACGCTAGTGTGAAACTAGCCTTAGATGTTTTTATATTTACTTTATCATTTTTTTTAGTGCCTTTACAATATGGTAGTATGTAGTAGAAATTACAAACTACAAAGGGATGTTTTGATTGATTGGTGGGGTCTCAGGATCCCGACCCCCACCAATCAGCAACAGTATCCAGCACCTAAGATATCTAAAAACTTTTCTACAATTGTGGGGAGGAGGACCCCCATATAGTGATTGGGCCGGAACCAAGGGGACCGCCATCAGAGTTATTGAAGGAATCACATCAGGAGGATTACAAAGGGAGACATGCGTCTGAGGTTGTCAGGGCAACAGGGGGAGGGGCTAGGGTAAAAGGAGCAGGGGACGCGCTGAAGTGGCAGTTGGAGAGGAGCCGGAGTGAAGGCAGGGAGGAGAGTGACTTGCAGGGGCACCGACAAGAGCCTGTGAGGAGAAAACTGCGCATTTATCGACGAGAGAGACTGTTACCGGAGACTGCTACCCACCCCCGTTCTCAGAGAATCGTCCCCGCTTTCCCCCGCCTTGGCGAGAGAGGAACTTTACCTCAGGTTGTGGCCGTGAGTACCCGTAACCAGGCCACAGAGGCCTGGGCACTTCCCCCAGCCTTCCCCCATCACGCCGACCCGGCCGTCACCGGCCTGGAGGTACGCCACCTCGTCACAGGAGAGATAAAAGGCTCACTACCCTGGCTTTGGGAGAGACTCCTTGATAAAGGACGGTTACAGGTCATCTGGGGAACTGCGTCATCACCGCGCGCCACCTCCATCATTTTCTTCAGGGCCTGTTGCGCCCCAACGGCATCGCTTTCTTCAGGGCCTGTTGCACCCCAGCGGCAGCGCTTTCTTCAGGGCCTGTTGCGCCCTAGCGGCAGCGCTTTCTTCAGGGCCTGTTGTGCCCCAGTGGCAGCGTTTTCTTCAGGGCCTGTTGCGCCCCAGCGGCAGCGCTTTCTTCAGGGCCTGTTGCGCCCCAGCGGCAGCGTTTCCTTCAGGGCCTGTTGCGCCCCAGCGGCAGTGCTTTCTTCAGGGCCTGTTGCGCCCCAACGGCCTCGTTTTCTTCAGGGCCTGTTGCGCCCCAACGGTATTGCTTTCTTCAGGGCCTGTTGCGCCCCACCGTCATCACTTTCTTCAGGGCCTGTTGAGTCCCATTCCTCCCAGGAGTAACGAGGCGTCAGGACAACCGCCTCAGCGACCTCTACGCGGCCACGTTCACGAACCTGTCAGCCCCTGGAAGGCTAAGTACCGCAATATTGTTGTTAAGATTGTTGAGTCCCTGCTTGGACTGTTTGTCCCAGTATATCTTGTTTGTTCAGTTAAGCCCCAGCGGCTAGTTTGATAAAAAGTTATTTCACCAACCACCATCCGTCTAGTGTCTCGTCACTGCATCCTACTAATTCAGAAACATATTCAGGCCAACGATCTTTCTTGGCACTCTCCAGAGTGCGTAGCATTTGAATCAATGTCCGATTAAATCGCTCACAAGCCCCATTCCCTTGCGGGTGATATGGTGTGGTCCGGGATTTATCAATCCCATAAAGATGATGTAGTTCCTCCGTAACTTTCCCCAAAAAACATGCTCCCTGGTCGGAATGTATACGTTGAGGACAGCTGTACACTTGTATAAAGTTTCTGCAAATTGCGGAGGCGGCTGACTCCGCGGTCTGGTCTCGAGTAGGGGTGACCACAGCGAACTTGGTGAAATGATCCACCATGACGAGGCAGTGTTCGTATCCCTGGAATGCGGGACCAATGTGCAGATAATCCACCGTCAGGAGCTCAAAGGGTGCTGAAGTCACAATCGTCTGTGTTGCGGCCCTCTGAGCAGGCGGTTTGGCCAATTCACATAAGCGGCAGGTACGGCAAACTTCGTCCACAACAGCCGACAAGCGTGGGTGATAAACTTTCTGTTGTAACCATTGCAAAGTCTTTTTGACTCCAAAGTGGGCCCCTTTTTCGTGAGCCTCTCAAGCCAGTTCGTGTAGTTGAGCTCTGGGCGTAACCACCTGCCAAACAGTCGTTGAGGTTGTTGCAAAGTGACTTTACGGTACAGTAGTCCCTTTCGGATAATCAGTCTCTCCCATTGTCGCAGCATCAGCGACAGGTCTTGGGTCAAAGCTTGTCGTTGAGTATCAGTGGGTAATTGACCAGCGGCGACCCATGTCCGGAGAAGTCCAACTTCATCATCTTCTTGTTGCTGTTGTATCCACTTATCCCGAGATTGTTCCAGGATGCCCAAGTGGGCCTCTGGGGAAGATACTTTTGCATCAACATTGGTGAGCACGGCAGGGATACGAACACTGCCTCGTCATGGTGGATCATTTCACCAAGTTCGCTGTGGTCACCCCTACTCGAGACCAGACCGCGGAGTCAGCCGCCTCCGCAATTTGCAGAAACTTTATACAAGTGTACGGCTGTCCTCAACGTATACATTCCGACCAGGGAGCATGTTTTTTGGGGAAAGTTATGGAGGAACTACATCATCTTTATGGGATTGATAAATCCCGGACCACACCATATCACCCGCAAGGGAATGGGGCTTGTGAGCGATTTAATCGGACATTGATTCAAATGCTACGCACTCTGGAGAGTGACAAGAAACCTCGTTGGCCTGAATATGTTTCTGAATTAGTATGGGTTTATAATAATCGGGTACATCGAGTAACGGGCTATACTCCTTATTTCCTGCTGTTCGGACGAGAGGGTAAAGGGATCACGGAAGTAGAGTTGGACCCCGAAGAGCCTCGGCCCTGGACCGGAGTGTCGTCTTGGGTCCGAAATCATCGCCACAGGTTGCAAACTCTTCACCGAATTGTACATACCAAACTTCAAGACTGGGAACACCCAGGGAAGAATACAACCTCCCCTCCCCATCTCCAAAGCGGGGACCGTGTGCTTGTACTAGATCAACGCCCCCAGAATAAACTGGAGTCACGTTGGGAAGAGAGTCCTTATCGGGTACTATGCCGTATCCATCCAGAAGGACCTGTGTACGAAATACGGCCCGAGCAGGATGAAACACTGCCCACCCGCATTGTGCATCGTAATATGTTACGCCCGTGTATTTCCACCGACCCGAAGCAACTGGATCCCGTCCCGAAGACATCCGAACCGGAGTCCATATGCTGGGACTCGGACGACGAGGATTTCCCTCCAGTTCCCAAGGGCCCTCCACCCAATAATGAGCCAGTTGACACAATTAACCCACTGGCATCTCGCAGCCCACCGACGTCCACCACCCCAGAAGATTCCACCCCAGTCGAACTTAGACGCTCCGAGCGGTCAACAGCCGGCAAACCCCCTGAACGGTATGAACAAGACCAGTTCGTATGGCAACGAATATTGACACCTTTACAGGCCAATCTCAATAGACTAACTCCCTCGCCCGAGGACTGGCGAGCTTATAGGGTGGAGGAATGTGGGGAGGAGGACCCCCATATAGTGATTGGGCCGGAACCAAGGGGACTGCCATCAGAGTTATTGAAGGAATCACATCAGGAGGATTACAAAGGGAGACATGCGACTGAGGTTGTCAGGGCAACAGGGGGAGGGGCTAGGGTAAAAGGAGCAGGGGACGCGCTGAAGTGGCAGTTGGAGAGGAGCCGGAGTGAAGGCAGGGAGGAGAGTGACTTGCAGGGGCACCGACAAGAGCCTGTGAGGAGAAAACTGCGCATTTATCGACGAGAGAGACTGTTACCAGAGACTGCTACCCACCCCCCGTTCTCAGAGAATCGTCCCCGCATTCCCCCGCCTTGGCGAGAGAGGAACTTTACCTCAGGTTGTGGCCGTGAGTACCCGTAACTAGGCCACAGAGTCGTGGGCACTTCCCCCCAGCCTTCCCCCATCACGCCGACCCGGCCGTCACCGGCCTGAAGGTACGCCACCTCGTCACAGGCGAGATAAAAGGCTCACTACCCTGGCTTTGGGAGAGACTCCTTGATAAAGGACGGTTACAGGTCATCTGGGGAACTGCGTCATCACCGCGCGCCACCTCCATCATTTTCTTCAGGGCCTGTTGCGCCCCAACGGCATCGCTTTCTTCAGGGCCTGCTGCGCCCCAGCGGCAACGCTTTCTTCAGGGCCTGTTGCGCCCCAGCGGCAGCGTTTCCTTCAGGGCCTGTTGCGCCCCAGCGGCAGTGCTTTCTTCAGGGCCTGTTGCGCCCCAATGGTATTGCTTTCTTCAGGGCCTGTTGCGCCCCACCGTCATCACTTTCTTCAGGGCCTGTTGAGCCCCATTCCTCCCAGGAGTAACGAGGCGTCAGGACAGCCGCCTCAGCGACCTCTACGCGGCCACGTTCACGAACCTGTCAGCCCCTGGAAGGCTAAGTACCGCAATAGCGTTGTTAAGATTGTTGAGTCCCTGCGTGGACTGTTTGTCCCAGTATATCTTGTTTGTTCAGTTAAGCCCCAGCGGCTAGTTTGATAAAAAGTTATTTCACCAACCACCATCCGTCTAGTGTCTCGTCACTGCATCCTGCGAACCTGCAGAACCCTACACAATGATGGATACACTTAAAGCGTATGACTGCCTCTGAACGGTGTATTGGAATCTCTGAAGAAACGCAGCATGTCAATAGTCCATTTAGGAGCTCCATTGTTGGAAACAGAAGATATAGGTAAAGATCTCTTAAGTTTATGTGCGCACACTGTCTTTTCCAGGCGGATATCACTTGCAATACAAAAACACTAGAACGAATGAATTTATGCACAGCAACGTCAAAGCAACTTGCTGTGCACATGTTCCGTCTTTTGTTAATTTTTGTAACTGCTTCAGGTGTCGAAAGAAGCAGTTTAAAGAAGTGACTGGTCGATTCTTCTGGTGGCTTGGAAGCCAACACTATGTTATTTACAGAATAATAATAAAAAGAGGCAAAAGTCATCCAGATAGATGACTGATGTATATGGAAGGCTACATGCCCATGAGTAAGTGACCTGGGGAAGAGATGGCACCAGGATACACTCTAAGAAGGAGACGAGGTAACGGAGGCAGTGTGTTGTCCTGGGCAATGTCCCCCCCCCCCCCCCCTTAGTCGTTGCATTCATGTGGATGTTATATTCATAGATCACCTACCAAGAAGTTGTATATTGAGTATTTCTGTTTTGGCAACAGTATTTCCCTAATGGCATTGACATGTTTTCTGTAGGATAATTCATCCTGTCTGCAAAATTCAGGAATTGTGTAGGAACACGACGAAATTTCAAGGTGACGACTTGGCCACCAAGTCCCCTTTAATCCAATCTGCTGAAAAACAAGTCTGATCCATGGAGATTGTAGCTCACAGGACTTGAAGGATCTACTGCTAACATTTTGGCACCAGATATCCCACCTTCAAAGGTCTTGTTGACATGTTTCAGGGGGTCAGATGTTTTTGGTAGCTCAATGGGGCTCTACCAGTGTCATGAGTGATCAACAACCCCAGTCAGCCATGACATTGAATTGTAGTTTTTGTGGCAGTCTGCATTCATAATTCTGTAGACCTGTAGTCAATAACAGTGAATAGACCGGTGAATGCAGCTCTGTACTAGGATACATTTTTCTAGATTACTTCCATATATATATTGTGGAGGGATATTCAAAGGTGATTATACCCTTCAAAGAACTTGAAATCAGTACAAAAACAGCAAAGCCATTTTTTTCTCTCTCATAGTTCTGTGCTCAAGATCTGTAATACTCCTCTAATTCATGTTATTACTTATTTTTACAGGTCGGCCTGGTCAGAAGGGAGAAAAGGGAGACCGAGGTGATAGAGGTGATCGAGGTCCTGAAGGTCCAAAAGGAGATTCTGGGGACCGCACCAGCGCAGGTGTAGGCCCTAAAGGAGACCAGGTACATGTGGGGTTGGATTATTTAGTTCCTGGGACATGAGCATTGCGCTTGGAAGAATTTTAGTTTTTTAAGGGGCAGTGCTTAAAAAAACAAATAATGCCTATGGGTCCATAGTATTAAGCGGAACACCAACCAATCACTAGAACAAAGGTCTCAAGACTGCAATGGGGTGATGAGGGGAAGCTCCGCGGCTGCAGGGTGAGGAGAAAATTCTAATCGTTGTGACCCCAGTTTTACATTCATCACTTAACCTCTAGGAAAAACAACTTAAAAAGTTTCCACTCCCCTTTCTTCCACTCCAGTGCTGGTATATGGAAAATGTTAACTTTTAAAAAAAAAAACGAGGGATGGGGGTTATAGAACTTTGTTTCTGGCTGTGAGGCAGCTTTCTGCAAAAGAAACCATCTCAACATCGCTTCCTACAATAGAGAACTGAAAAGCTTAATTCTTTCCTCTCTACTTTGCCTCATGCCAGTCCCAAGCTAAAGATGGAGGGAGGCAGAAAAAATGGATCCCTGCATGTCTTTGTAAGATTGTTTGCTTCGGGGTCTTGCAGAACGTCTTTTACTTTCTCTCTGTTACTTAAAACATGGTGCAAACTATGTGACCACATGTTTAAAGAGTATGCCCCTGATTCATCATTTGATTGCTTTTTTTTTATAAGTCCCTTTATTTTTTTTGTCTTGAGCTTTTCGTTGCTGTTTTTTGCTCAAAAGCCTTCAAAAAGGTGCACGTGCTGCATGATTTTTTTGGAAAATAAAGAATGCTCTTCTTTTTTTTTTTTTTTTTTTTTACTTTTGTATTTGACCAATTTTGAAACTTCCTAAAAGTCAACCAAATCAAGAAATTGAACCAAAATAACTTGCCGACATAAAATCTCTCCACGGGGAACTGAAGTGTATTTGCGACAAATTTAGTATTTTTTCTGTTTAAAAGTTACATTTGATGATAGATTTTAAAACATCTGGAAAAGTCACATGGAAGTAAAAATCAGAAAAGTAACTGAACAAAAAAAGGCGACTTTAAAAAAAAAAAGGCGTAAATCATTTGATGAATTTATCGGCCAATCAAAAGGTCACTAATTGAGAGATATTCACGCCAAAACATTGGAGAATGTGCAATGATGAATCGAGACCAATAGAAAAAAAAATCTGGAACTAAATGTATTTCTGATTCATCTTTTTTTAGGGCCAGAAAGGCGAGCTTGGAGTTAAAGTAAGTACCCCCCATTTACATGTGATTGTTTAGAGTTTGGTTGTCCACAGGTTAAAATTCAATTCTTTTTCGACAGGGGGATGCAGGATTTGCATATCCTGGAACAAAAGGTCAGAAAGGAGACCCTGGATCTCCTGGTGCACAAGGGCCACCTGGCCCTCCAGGGCAGTCGGTTTTACAGAAGAGTGATGGCACCACCGTACAGCAGGTCGCAGGTCCTCGGGGACCTCCAGGTCCGCAGGGACCTCCAGGAAAGGATGGAGAGCCTGTAAGTCATACAATTCACAAGGTCATGCACAGAAAATACGTTTTAACCTATTTAGCAGGTTTTTTTTACGCCAACTTGGATTTAAAAAGTTATTGGTTTAAAAAATAACTTTGAATTCTCAGCACATCACCCCACTACGTATCTCCTACACCGATACGTTGGTGCTGCCTACACTGACGGACGCCTATGCAGAACACACCGATAGATACTCATATATAGATGGGTAATAGTGCTGAATGTCCAAAACTGGGAGTTTCATCATATTCCATCCACACAATGTGGCGGAAGCAGCTTCTTCACTAAATAAGGGGCAACCCATTCCCGGAACTACATTAATATATTGAACTAAGACACATTTACTGTTTATTGCAAAAATTGCATCTATAACAAAAATATTACATCTAAGCAGAGAGACTATACCAAAAGTGTACATTAAAGGGGAATGTACTATGCTTATAAAATAAACAAATCATACTTGCTGACGGAATCCTCCATCCCCCACACCAGGGCTGACACTCAGACGTTCTCCACCAGACTAGAAGTAATGATGTCACAACCACCATGTTCCTGTAGCCAATCCATGACCTTATCAGGTCACTGGTGTTCGTGGTGATATCATCAGTTCCGGTCTGGCGAAGACCGTCTGAGCACAGGGTGGAGCGCAGATTTCACAGGCAGCATGAATCAGGCACAGGCTTCTTAACTGCAAATATGTATGGGTGATTCTGAATTTCTGCGGCATTACAGAAAAAGTCTGGGCCCCAATTCATTGAGACTGACGTCCTTGTAGACTAGTTCTGAGGAAAAGTGCACTGGTTTAAATATATTTAAAGGAGGTGTTCGGCTTTAGGATTCAAGTCTACAGTCACTCTGTGACTGCAGACTTATGAATCCTCACAGTGCGCACTGCCAGAATTCGCCAGTGGCGGGAGAAGTCAGTGCCGACTAGACATGCGTGGCCTCGATCAATGCAAGTGCATTTCTTGAGGCTGAATACATCTATGTGGAATTTTACCATACGTATGCAAATTACATACTTGTACTGATGTGAGTGCTCGCTTCCACTGATGGAGAATCCTCACAGTGCGCACTGTGCTTGCTGTGAAGATTCACAAGTCTGCAGTGACATAAGTTGACTGCTGACTTGTAGAGTAAGGCTGGAAAACCCCTTTAAGAGGCGTGTGCTCTTAATAAACTTGGAACATCTTTAAGTTTTTGTGCACCACCACAAGCAATGTACACTGGTCCTTCACTATAATAAATTTATGTTGTAATTTGCGCATCTTTTTTGCAACTTATGATGAATTTTACAGCAGTGCTTCAAAACACCACCTTTTGGCTAAGTTAAACCCATTTAAAAAAAAAAAAATTCAAGGTCACAACATTTTTGCATCATCAACCAATTGTACATTAGAAAACTGGATAAAACTGTTTGTTGAATCAGGAGCCAAGAACGGGGAGAATAGTTACTGGGGCAGGCTTCTCCTTGCATTGCTCTGCTTAATTGACAGGTCTCTCGCTATATGTGTGTGTATAGGGTGAGAACTGCAATGTAGTGGAGCCAGGCATGGAGAAGCCTGCGGGGTTTGAGAAGCATTAATCATCCTCCAGATTACCAAAACACCCAAGTAAAAGCCATTAGGTAGTGTACAGCTGATGGAAAAGAGGATACCGTAATATACAAAGCGTGGGAGCACTTATGTCGTTAAAGACATCCATGAATAAGACTTTCTGCTCAAAACGCGTTGGATTTGCTGACAGAGCTGTCCTGTCTATAATAATGTTCCTGAAATAAATTTGAAGTTCTCGGTCCACTCACGGAGTGCTGGACATCTCTTCACCATTAACGTCTGACAAGCTCTTGTGCCCATTCACTTGTAGGAGGATTGATGAGCTGGAAGCCTCATTCCTGTGTCATTAAACAGTTTTTCCGACAATGTTCAGTTCTGCATCGGGATGGGAGCATTGCTGATGGTATGGCATCAGCAGATGGGTATATGAAACCTGCCCATTGTGACGACGCCACATCATCTGCACCGCTCTTCTACCAATATGGAAGTGTCCAGGTTTGGACAGCCATTTTGATGACAAGTATATAACCGGTCTCTGCTATTTGACTCAAGCTGTTAGTAATAACATTAGGCAGATTGCGGCTGAATCGTTGCATCTTTTTAGGTTTTCCTTGTCCAGATGGCTGTTTTCAGTCTCTATTCGGAAGAGCCCTGTGCAGATAATGATGTTTTTTGGAGTGAGATCTATTACTGTGACTGGTGTGATTTCTATATATTTTATATACCACATTTCTTACTAAGAACTAAACCGTTTGTCTGATTTCAGGGTGACCCTGGAGAAGATGGCAAAGCTGTAAGTCACTTGTATTATTTCTGCTGCGACCTTTCCTTATGTTTTGTGTTGCATGTGACAAACCGTGCCTTATTTCAGGGTAAATTATTACCAGTGTTGACTTTAGATCTAAACAACTCTATACTTTAGAGAAAATGTGCTACATAGATGAACAAGGTCCTTTGCACGTATACCAACTTATCGTCTAGCTCATTTATTTGGTTTTGCTATACACTGGGTGCAGAATTATTAGGCAAATGAGTATTTTGATCACATCATCCTTTTTATACATGTTGTCCTACTCTAAGCTGTATAGGCTTGAAAGCCAACTGCCAATTACGTAAATCAGGTGATTTGCATCTCTGTAATGATTAGGGGTATGGTCTAATAACATCAACACTCTATATAAGGTGTGCTTAATTATTAGGCAACATCCTTTCCTTTGGCAAAATGGGTCCGAAGAAAGATTTGACGGACTTTGAAAAGTAAAAAATTGTGAGATG
Organism: Dendrobates tinctorius; assembly: GCF_039654945.1. Classification (NCBI taxonomy): domain Eukaryota; kingdom Metazoa; phylum Chordata; class Amphibia; order Anura; family Dendrobatidae; genus Dendrobates; species Dendrobates tinctorius. Next base: position 14,487,268 of record NW_027361724.1, read on the forward strand.
TCTTGCAGAGGGATGCAGCAGTCTTGAAATTGCTAAACTTTTGTAGCGTGATCACCGAACAATCAAGCGTTTCATGGTAAATATCCAACAGGTTCGCAAGAAGCGTGTTGATAAAAAAGGCTCAAAATAACTGCCCATGAATTGAGGAAAATCAAGCGTGAAACTGCCGAGATGCAATTTGCCACCAGTTTTGCCATATTTCAGAGCTGCAACATTACTAGAGTATCAAAAAGCTCAAGGTGTGCCATACTCAGGGACATGGCCAAGCTAAGGAAGGCTAAAAAACGACCACCTTTCAACAAGAAACATAAGATAAAACATCAAGACTGGGCCAAGAAATATCTTAAGACTGATTTTTTGAAGGTTTTATGGACTGATGAAATGAGAGCGACTCTTGATTGGCCAGATGGATGGGCCCAAGGCAGGATCAGTAAATGGCAGAGAGCTCCACTCCGACTCAGACGCCAGCAAGGTGGAGGTGGGGTACTGGTATGGGCTGGTATCATCAAAGATGAACTTGTGGGACCTTTTCGGGTTGAGGATGGAGTGAAGCTCAACTCCCAGACCTACTGCCAGTTTCTGGAAGACACCTTCTTCAAGCAGTGGTACAGGAAGAGGTCGGTATCGTTCAAGAAAAACATGATTTTCATGCAGGACAATGCTCCATCACATGCATCCATATACTCCACAGCGTGGCTGGCCAGTAAAGGTCTAAAAGAAGAAAAAATAATGACATGGTCCCCTTGTTCACCTGATCTGAACCCCATAGAGAACCTGTGGTCCCTCATAAAATGTGAGATCTACAGGGAGTGAAAACATTACACCTCTCCGAACATTGTCTGGGAGGCTGTGGTGGCTGCGGCACGCAATGTTGATCGTAAACAGATCAAGCAACTGACAGAATCTATGGATGGAAGGCTTTTGAGTGTCATCGTAAAGAAAGGTGGCTATATTGGCCACTGATTTTTTTGTTTGTTTGTTTTTGAATGTCAGAAATGTTTATTTCTAAATTTTGTGTTGCTCTATTGGTTTACCTGGTGAAAATAAACAAGTGAGATGGGTATATATTTGGTTTTTATTAAGTTGCCTAATAATTCTGCACAGTAATAGTTACCTGCACAAACAGCTGTCCTCCTAAGATAGCCAAATCTAAAAAAACCCCACTCCAACTTCCAAAAATATTAAGCTTTGATATCTATGAGTCTTTTGGGTTGATTGAGAACATAGTTGTTATTCAATATTAAAAAGAATCCTCTTAAATACAACTTGTCTAATAATTCTGCACACGGTGTAGATGAATTTTAGTTAAACGTAAAGCAGCTTGATTGAGACCTAAAAAAGAAGAGAACTTTTGAATAATACAGAATTTTCTAAACTTTGAGACCAGTAGATTGGGATCCATTGCTAGGCCATTACTGCCACCTTAAATATCGTAATAACATTGCAATCTTATATCAAGAACTTCCATAAAAATATCTGCATGTGTTTATTTCACTAGGGTGAAGTTGGACCTCAGGGATTCCCAGGAACACCGGGAGATTCTGGACAGAAGGGAGATAAGGTAATTCCTAAAGAGGAACAAATTTCAGGGAAGTTCTTGTCCCCTGAGAAAATTTTATTGTATCTTATAGATTTTGATATGCTGAACACAAATATGTGCTCCAAAAGTCTGTATCACGTAAGGTTTTTAAGAAACAGCAGTTTATAGTCTACATTATGACATCCGAGACACTACATACATCTGCATCGATGTCAGTAGCAAAAGCAATTGTTAAAAAGTGTTTTGCAGACTACTTTCGTTTATAATCCGTGTCAGATGCTTCTCGAATAAGATTCCAGCAATAGTCAGACAACTTTCACTGGTACCTTTTCTCCATCAGCGCAATATCACGGTGATCTCTTTCACCATGTTCAATTGCTAACGGCACCAAGATTGGCTGGAAAAAAGTCCAAGTGAGAATGTAGAAAATGCATTTTTAGTGACATATTGCATTTCATCAAATGATATGCTGTGAGCATGTTGTCCACGAGTTGTTCAAAGTTCGGTGCCCTGATGTTGCCAAGGAAGTTGAAGGTCACATCTTTAAAGGCTCTCCGTGCCACTTGTTCAGCACCTTGCAAAAGACCATTAAAGCTACTGACATTCATTATATCTCTGATCTGTGGATCAATAAAAATACCTTCTTTAATCTTTGCATCACTTATTCTTGGAAATTTCTGTCGCAAGTAAGATAAGGCATCCGATTCTTTGTTCATTGTTTTGACAAAATTCTTCATAAGCCCAAGTTTAATATGCAAAGGAGGGAGAAATATCTTTGCTGGATCAACGAGAGGATTATGTTTAACATTCTTCTTTCCAGCAACCAGGTTTTCGCGGAGTGGCCATTTCTTTCTGAAATAGTGCATTTCTTGTGCACGACTGTCCTACTCACAAATAAAACCACAATATTTGGTATATCGAAGCTGCAGTCCAAGAACAAGTGCAACAACTTTTAGATCACCACATATGTTCCAGTTATAATTTCTATTAATGTGGGTTAACAGTAACTTTATATTCTCATACGTTTCTTTCATGTGTATGGCATGTCCAATAGGTATAGAAGGATAAATATTCCCGTTGTGTAGTAAAACAGCCTTCAGACTTAAAACTGACATGTCAATGAACAGTCGCCATTCCTTCGGGTCATGTTCGCATCCAAGAGCACCAAACAACCCCAAGACATCGTTGCAAAAGGTTAAACTGTCGACATTGTTGAAAAACTGATTAAGGTCTTCTTGATGACTGTGAAAAACAGAAACTCTTGTTCCTGGTAATAAGCGATTCTGTTCTTGTATCCTTGATCACAATAATTCTTCCTGCCTCTCTGACAATTTCAAATCTCTGACCAAGTCACTCAGATCAGCTTGACAGAACAGATGTGGATTAGATGTAGAAGGCTCAAAGTCTGGGTCTGCAGCAGTTTCATTTTCCACTGACATTGTTAGTTCATCTTCGTCATCCTCCATTGTCCATACTTTGGGTGGCTTTGGAACATGAAGACTTTCATCGTGTGGCACTGGTCTTATGGCTGAAGGAAGATTAGGATATTAAATTGATTTCTTGCTCTTTGCTGAATATCCTGTTTCATTTGTAAGGCAGAAGTAGCAGTCTGTTACATGATCTCTCTGCTCTCTCCATATCATTGGGACAGCAAACGGCATTGAAGGTCGTGATCCATTCAGCCATGCTTTAAGTATGTCAGTATTGTCTTTTGATTCTTCCCCTGCCCAGGAGATGTGGTATGCTCAGTACACGGTCAGCTGAAAGATTCACTGTGCCTGCGTCAAATTCGCATAATAGGTGCTTGCATATGTGTAGATCAGCGATTTATGTTATTTCAGTGGAGAAGTCAGAATATACTGTTTCAGAAAAGTTCATATGAGTTTTTCCCGTCTCCCATGACGGCACACATGAGAGAGGGGATCCGCCCAGCCAGGACAGGGAAAATGAGGATCAATGAACTCATGGAGATCAACATCCAACACTGCGGAGACACCATCACGTGTTTCTCAATGCAGTGATTCTAGAGCACTGCCCCCATCCCTTATGGGAAATATGCAAAACATGCAAAACCGAAGCCGCGGAGACACCATCACATGTTTCTCAACGCAAGCAATGACCAGCCAGGTCTTTCCCCGGGAAGGAAAAACCACGGGAAGGGCAGTCTCCAATGAAGGAAACCACCTATGCCAAAACATGGTATCCATCCACAGACAGCTGTTTCAGGGTATTGCCCCTCATCAGTGTGGAGCAGGAAACTGGCTGGTTGGAGCAATGCCTAGTAAAAGACTGTGAAAATGAGGATGAATGAACTCATGGAGATCAACATCCAACACTGCGGAGACACCATCACGTGTTTCTCAACGCAGTGATTCTAGAGCACTGCCCCCATCCCTTATGGGAAATATGCAAAACATGCAAACAGAAGCCGCGGAGACACCATCACGTGTTTCTCAACGCAAGCAATGACCAGCCAGGTCTTTCCCCGGGAAGGAACAACCACGGGAAGGGCAGTCTCCAATGAAGGAAACCACCTATGCCAAAACATGGTATCCATCCACAGACAGCTGTTTCGGGGTATTGCCCCTCATCAGTGTGGAGTAGGAAACTGGCTGGTAGGAGCAATGCCAGGACAGGAACCCTACTGAACATAAAAGGGGCTGTACCTCTCCCTCGCTTCAGTTGGGTTTCCTGTCCTGACAGGGACCCGTGTGCTGAAGACGGCGTGTCAAGATGTCTGTACCTGCCCACCCCCGTGCCAGCATGGAAGATCAGGCAGAGCCTGTGCGCTGGGCGTCGGGAGTGGAAGCGCCGTCCGCGGGTCCCCCGGGGGCTCAGCGTCCGAGCAGGCATCAGCGCAGCACGGTCAGGGGGTCCAGGGGCTCTTCCGTGGCTGCCGCGCCGCCCTCCCCCCTCTGCCGATGTCCAGAAGCTCCAGAAGGGGCGGCTGCTCCCGGGTCACGCCCCTCTGACGTCACGTGCAAAGCACGCTGGGAATGGGCGCGCCCGTGTGACGTAGGGGGCGGCGCCGGGATCCAAGATGGCGGCGCCCATGGGAAAAACGCTGGCCGGCTAAAGATCATCCCGGTGGCGTGGCAGGAGGGGTGAGGGGCTGTGAATGGGCACCGGAGGAGGCTTGAGAGTGCAGTGGATCCCTCTCGGATAGAGGGATGACCACAGAAGACGCACTCATGCCCAAAAAATTTCACAAGGGAAGTGGGGCAAGAGAGCAGTGACAGCAGCAAGAGCTCTCGCCAGATGCAGTGCCGAGCCGCCAGCATACCAGAAGTAGCCGCTCAAGTGGTGGGGGCGGCAGTTGTAAACACGACCGGCATGACTCTGAGACGTCCAGAAAAATCTTCACGAGTTCATCTGAGAAGCCTCCGAGATCGGTACCCTTGATTGACAGCGGGCTAGCAGCAAAAATAGAGCATGCACCTTATGCAGACACCCGCTGGCAGGTCAGTGGCAGAAAGATCTCTGCGCTGACTGTATAAATAAAGCCATACGGGATGAAATCCCTGATTTGGTGACTAGCATTAGGGCTATAATACAAGAGGAGGTGAAAGGCTCCCTAAAGACAGCCCTTAAAAGGGCGAATAAAAGAAGCCGTACAAGGGACTCAGAGGCCTCGCTAGTGCAAAAAGGCCGTGAAAAATCCCTGTCCCCCTCCACCTCCTCTTCTTCTACTCAGTCCTCAGAAGCCTCCTCAGACAAAGATATAGAGGGCCGTCCGTGTTTCCAAAACAGAGGATGTGGAAAAGCTGGTCAAAACTGTCAGGTCTACAATGGGCCTTAAGGAGGAAAAATCTCCTAAATCATGGGAGGAGGTTATGTTTGGAGGACTGGAGGAAAAGGAAGAAAAAAAAAAAAAAAACACACCTTCCCTGTAAATGATAAGATAAAGGCCTTAAATGACAGGGAATGGGGAAAAACCCTGAGAGGTCGGGTGCCTTACCTTCTACATCAAAAAGGTGGTACCCATTTAAAAAGACTCAGAAACCTGGGAAAAAATCCCAAAGATTGATGGTGCCGTAGCTAAATCCTCAAAAAAGGTATTTCTACCATTAGAGGACTCTGGCGTGCTGAAAGACCCGCTTGATAAAAAAGCAGATGGTTTCCTGAAGCATATCCAGGAAGCATCGGGAGGTGGATAAAAACCAGCAATAGCTGGTACTTGTACCGCTCGTGCCCTCATAGTCTGGCTACAACAAATAGAGGACCAGATCAGGGATAAAATTCCTAGGGACGAAATACTGTCTAATCTGACACTGGTACACGGAGCAGTGGCTTTCCTAGCAGATACCTCAGCAGTTGCCGCGAGGTTAACAGCTTGAGCGGCAAACTTATCAAATGCGACAAGGCGAGCCCTGTGGCTTAAAGGGTGTCCGGGGGATTTGCCATCAACACATAGACTGTGTTCCATTCCATGTGACGGCCAGTTCCTCTTCGGGAAAAAAACTAGAGGAAATTTTGGTGCATGTGGCAGGGGTCATCCCACGTGAGATAGGAAAAATTAGGACTTTAAAAGAAGGAGAGGATCGGGCTATATGTTTAAAGGGCCCTCTACTTCCTCCAAAAAATCTCCCCAATGACATCAGGTCGGAGGTAGGGGGAGGACTTTTTCTCTTCCTTCCCGCCTGGGCAAAATATCTCCCCCAGTACATGGGTCCTGAGCATAATCAAGGACGGTTTAAAAAATAAATACATAAATAAAATTCACCCGTCCGCCCAGGTGAACCTTTATAATGACACCCCAAAGGAAAGCCCAAGAGCAACAACTGACCCTGGAGACGGAAGTCTTGGGACTAGTGCAAAAACGAGTCCTACAGGAGGTCCCAGTTCAAGAAGAAGGAAAGGGGCTTCTACTCCCCCCTCTTTTTAATACAAAAACTAGACGGCTCTTGGAGGACCATAGTTAATCTGAGGAGGATCAGTTAGTGGGTAGACAATTGCTCCTTCAAAATGGAGTCAATCAATACGGCCACAAAAATCCTGTTCCAGCAGTGCCTCATGGCAGTGATAGACTTAAAAGATGCCTACTATCATATCCCAATCCATCGGGGGTATCAAAAGTACTTGAGAGTAGCCCTCCAAGGTCAGGTCAAACACTACCAATACGCAGCTCTTCCGTTCGGCCTGTCTACAGCCCCCAGAGTCTTCGCCAAGGTGATGGCTGAGGTAATGTCATTTCTTCGTTCCCGGGACATGGTGATTGTCCCATACCGGGTCGACTTTCTTGTCATAGGGAGGTCGGAGACCCATTGCTCACACCAAGTGAAGGAATTGATATTAACGTTACTAAGGCTAGGATGGATAGTAAACATCCCCAAGTCAAGACTAACACCAGTAAAGGTGCAATCCTTCCTAGGGCTAATACTGGACTCCGAGTGACAGCGCTGCCTCCTACCAGGAAACAATGTGACCAGAATAAGGGGCCTAGTTTGCACAGCAATACAAAGTCCAGCCATGACATTGAGGAACGCAATGTCCCTTTTATGCTTGTTGACATCATGCATACCCGCGGTAGCGTGGGCACAGTACCACTTAAGACAACTGCAGTGGGAAGTTCTGTCAGCACAGAAACAATTGAAAGGGCGTTTAGAGGGCGAACTATGTCCCACCATGGAGGTAAGAAACTCCCTACTCTGGCGGACTGTAGAAGAGCATCTAACAGCCGGTGTCCCGTAGCAGAAACCAGTCGAGGACTTCATTACAACCGACGCAAGTGCCACATGGTGGGGAGCACACCTGAGATCCCACTCGATACAGGGAACCTGGTCCTCGCTAGAAAAGGATCACGGTTCAAATGTAAAAGAACTATGGGCAGTAGAGAAAGCCGTGAAACTTTTTCTCCCCTTGCTTCGGGGCCGCCACACCCGAGTCATGACGGGCAATCGTGCAGTAGTAGCTTACATCAAACCACCGGGGGAGGGGAAAGACCTCGGGGCCTCATGGAAATACCAAATCTACTTTTCCAGTTAGCTGGACATCTGTTGTCCATCACGGCACTGCATATAAGGGGTGTCAAAAATACACAAGCAGAATTCCTGAGTCGCACACCTAAGACAGGGGGAATAGTCCCTAAACCCCCAAGTTTTCCAACAAATACTTCAGGCTTGGGGCAAACCAGAAATAGACCTGTTCGCCACCTCACACAACAGCGGGGTCAGGAAGTTCTGCTCACTGAATTCAAAAGAAAATCCCTTCGCAGTAGATGCCCTACAAATACCCTAGAAGTTCTCCCTGGCCTATACGTTCCCCCCTGTATAAAGATCCCCATAGTAGTCCGGAAAATCAGGGAGGATCGAGCAAGAATAATTCTTATAGCTCTGTTTTGGCCAAGGAGACCTTGGTTCTCCCTTCTGGAACTCATGTCAGTGACGGATCCATGGCTCTTACCAGAGGTTCCAGACCTATTCTCCCAGGGACCGGTAGTCCACTCTCAGGTGGGGGGCTTCCATCTGGCAGCCTGGATTTTGAGAGGGCACTACTGAGTCGCCAGGGATTGACACCAGGGTAAGTCTCCACCCTGTTGAAAAGTAGGAAACCTATAACATCCCAAATCTATGGTAGAACGTGGAAAAAGTTCCTGGGGGAGCCTTTGGGGGAGGTAGCTCCAGTGGGACCTATCCTAGAGTTCCTTAAGTCGGGGCTGCAACTCGGGTTGGCCACTGGCACCCTCGGGGTCCAGGTCTCGGCTCTGGGGGCCCTGTATGGCTGCGGCCTAGCGGCCAATAGGTGGCTGTCCCGGTTTATAAAGTCCTGTGGCAGATCGAGGCCAGTCATTATCCCAAAGATAACTCCCTGGGACTTGAATCTCGTCTTAGAGGCTTTAACCAAAGATCCCTTTGAACCATTACATGAACTGTCACCAAAACTACTCACATGTTACAAGAGTAACATTGCCAGATGGATCAGGGAGGCCATTATGTTATCCTACTCTGCAAGTGGCGCTCCGGTTCCAGAAGGCATCAAGGCTCGCCCACCAGAGCCGTGGCATCGATTTGAGCAGATTTGTAAAGCCGCTACTTGGTCCTAACCTTCGACCTTTTCTTAAGCACTACCGACTTGATCTATCTATCTCTACTGACCTAACCTTTGGTAGAAGGGCGCTGCAAGCGGTGGTCCCACCCCAGGGTGTCTTATTCTGCAAAAGTCTCTCATGTGTGCCGCCATGGGAGATGGGAAAACACCAAGGTTACTTAGCGGTAGCCGGTTTTTCCGGAGCCCATGACGGCACCTGTATATTCCCCCCTTATCACTCCTTTGGTGTGCACTATAGTTTGGGTGCTTTTTCTTAGTAAGATATAATGTGGTGATAGTTTCACATGTGTACTAACCCGGTTGACCTCTCATGCTCTGTAAACCAACTGAAGCGAGGGAGAGGTACTGCCCCTTTTATCTTCAGTAGGGTTCCTGTCCTGGCTGGGCGGATCCCCTCTCTCGTGTGCCGTCACAGGCTCCGGAAAAAACGGCTACCGGTAAGTAACCTTGGTGTTTTAGAATTATAAAAGAATATTATGTTTCGTATCATTTCTTAAAAACCTTACGTGATAGGAAAAATCTGAAGTCTTTTCTGAAATCAGCATGAAAAAATCTATCAGGAACACTCAAAATTGTCTGAGGGACAAAACCTTGGTAACACAGTGTTATTTGACGATCAGCAGTTATCACCTATCTAAAGGATAGGTGACAACTTAGAGATCGGGGCGGTTTTGACCGATGCGCACCGATAGGCACTTTTACCCCATTAGAATGGAGTGGTCGTGTGCGACCACAACGCCATTTCTTTTCTCTGTGACTCCGAATTCTGCAGTCATCTTTTTCAGCCCCATAGAGAATGAATAGAGCAGCACTGGTGCATCAGACCTGCCGCTCCATTCTGTAATGGGGAGAAACATTCCTCATTCTGATGTTCCAGAGATATGTTATTTTCAGCGGACATCCCTTAAAGCGTACCTAAACTATTATAAGTCAACACAAATTTACAACTGTAAGTTTATGAAATATGAAAATGAAGAATTAGATAACAGATTTATTCAATGAGTGAAAAAAAATAAGGATTGACATTTCTCTCTGCGAGTATGATTGTCTTCTTTTTTAGGGTGAGCCAGGAGTTGGTGTCAGAGGTCCTCCAGGACCACCAGGACCTCCAGGCCCACCTGGACTATCTTCTAAAATGGATAAACTGGTAAGATTTTTTTTTTTTAATCAAACCGTAAAGTTATCAAACATTTGGGTACAAAATCAGGGATGATAGGTGGCTGGGGAAAAATTATATGACCCATTGCATCTTCTCTAAAACACTGAGGCAGTGATTATATTGTTTTAAATGTCATGTATTTTTGTAATATACCTTACTAATTATATGTGCTCAGATCTGTAATGCTCTCTGTGGGTCTCCACTTCGGCATCTTATCTGATCACATACCGTATAGCGTTGGCCTCCCCCTGATGTACTTGTCATTAGAAGTGACATCTACTACATGCTAGTCTATAGCAATGTTATAGCACAATGTACAGCACATGGATTGTACATGTGATCGGGCATAGCGCTGAGAGAGGGGGCCCACCATCTTGTGACCTGAAGCAAGAATGGTAGATCTGTCAGGATAGGATTAACAAAGTGTTTAAAAGTCAACATTATTAGTAGAAATAAAAAAATAAAGTCTAAAGGGAAATGTAACTTTCTACGTTTTTACAATAAAGTATAGCAAGTAACGTGTTGAAATTGGTCAAAATGTTAAAAACAAAGATAGTGGTCTGCTGCTGTATGAGCCCAAACTGCTTAAAAATTATTTGTGAAGCTTGGTTCATAGCAGTGATCGAAGACCAGAGGTAACTCCTCCCCGGCGCCATGTATCTGCATGTATACATAATAATCACTGATAAAAGAGGAGTGGTCCCCGTGACTATGAAGCTTTGGTAGTATCTATTGACTAAACAGCACAGTAGTCATTTTGGCTCCTATTACAGTGAGGACCTGGTTCTCAACTATGCAGCTCATTAACGGGACTGTATAGTATGAAGACAGTCGGCAGCTCGTCATCCTCTGTGAGCAGGACCTGTGCTGCCGAGAACAATGGATGCTCCATTACACATCATTCAGAGCATATTTGAAGCTGGGTTCATTTGTATATTCCAGCCATTCATCAAAGAAGTATCTGATCCATAGTTATTTAGTGCTGCAAATCAGCTAATGTGAACAGGACCCTAGACCCACTCATTACCGTGCTCAGCTGAAAGAGCATGAGATTTCAGAGAGATCAGCAGTCGCCAGGCGCTAGTGCTGCTTATCTCCGGGATTAATATAATCCAGTCATTGTCCAGTCATTATGATTCCTGCCTGACAAACCCCCGTACACGTAACATTGTCAGACGTTCTGGAATGTTTTTTATTGTTTGAATTTACTCACATTTTCACTTTATTTTTAGACCTTTATTGACATGGAAGGTTCTGGATATGGTGGGGATACAGAGAACGTCAGAGTAAGTCTTTTGTGTATTAAATCCCTGTACATCTAGCATTGGATGCGGAAAATATTTAGCGCTTGGAAGTGTAAATAATAAAAGGATATTGTCTTAAAATCTAATTACTATTAATAAGTATGAGTATAAGTTTTTCACACGTGTACAATATGGACACGTCTTTATATCTTCATTATGGAATCAAATCTCTAATGACCCAAACTAATTGCATCCCTGGGAACAATGCTGCTCCTAATCTAGAGGCCTCCATGCAAATTACACTGGTGTCAGCCAAACCCGCCGATATCCGTGGGACTGGCTGACAGTCTAATTTGTAAGGACCCTCGCTCCTGTGTATGGGGGGAGTCATCTCTCGGCCAACAGCAGTGTCTATCTAGTATGTATGGAGGGGCTGAACCATGGAAAGCCAGAGGTTGGAGACAATTGGTCTAGATCTTTACTTAGACCAGGTTTGGACTTGAAATTCGTGATAATTTTTAGACCAAGCTTAGGATGTTCACGATAAGCTCTAGAAACTGAAAAAAAAATCATCTCATAGTAAAGATTTGGGATATCACCTTTTTAGGAAGCCATGCAAAAATTACCATGCTACAAGCCATAGTTCAGAAGCAGAGAGAGGGAAAGAAGCCAAGGATAGCATTTACACAAGTGCTTGACTCAGGAACCATGCCAGTGCATTTTTTTTTTAGATACCAGCAATCATACATCTCATCTTTAGGTCAAACACTTCTCCAGTTTGTGGTTCAATATTCCTCTTAAATTATAATCTGTCTGGGAATATCATAGTTATTTGCAATCCTGCAATAAGAAAATTAAATGTAGCCATTAGCCAACCACAAATGTAACACACAGGAGATTATATTGGCTATGAAATTGCTTTACTGTTCCAGGATTGTCTGTGTTGCATCACAAACGTGGGAAAACTACATGTGTCAAAAAGATATCAATATAACAATATTCATAAAGTGCACATTATGTGTCCAGGTTGGGGACAGAGGTACTGAATCCTCCCTTATATCATTTTAAAGGACCCTATGTAGTCCCAGGGTGGAATACTCCTTAAATAATGACCACAAAAGAAGAACAAACCAACGGAGTAGCCAAAGTCCACCAATGAAACTAAAATATAGTTTATTGATAAATATTAAAAATGTTACCATCACATACTCATCTAAGAAGGAGGAAATAATGGGGAGACCCTCAAAATCCAAGCACTGAATGAAACACTCAGCAAAACACCTTACAAGACGGTGCATATAAGGAAGACATTCCGTTATAATAGCCCAATGACCATGACCTTAAGGTGAAATATGCAGTTTAATGTAAAAAAAAATGTTTCTTGCCCATTTTAAGGGAGGAAAAGATGAGCCCATCACACTGCCCCAAATGCACGTTTCACGTATTAGCTTTGTCAAGGGGAAGACACTTGAGACTGTCAAAAATGTGTGTAAAATATATAGAATTGCCCCAGAAAGGGCCTCAATTTTTCCATCCATGTCTGACTGTACTCAGATGTCAACCTAGTGTAGTCTGATGATTCCCATGGACTCATTGACTTGCATGACCAAGTGTGATAAGGATATCAGCTAAAACTCAGGCATGCAGTGATTTTTCCTCCAACAGACTGTTTGAGGGAAAAAAAATTGGACATAGGCTAATATTGGTCCGAGTGAGATCTGATGTTTTGTTGGATCGAACTCGGACCGATAAAACGTTCATCTACACCTGTCCTAACACTGATGTTAACGAGGGTTTTTACTTCTGCTATGAGACTGTTACATGTCAAAGAATGAAACTCGTAAACCTCAAAAGAACAACAGTTGATCATGGAATTAATTGCCAAGTCGTAAACTTCCATAGCTATAATTTTGACTTTCAGCCATGCCTCACTTGTGCCTTCCTGTTCTTTTTGCAGGGCCGACCTGGTCTCCCTGGCCCACCTGGTCCTCCTGGTGTACCTGGATTGCCAGGAGTGCCAGGAACGTTTGGAATGAACACCACCGGAATCCCTGGTCCTCCTGGCCTACCTGGCAGCCCGGGACAAGATGGAAAGCCTGGTTTTCCTGGTCCTCCGGTAATGTTTTCGATGCATAATGTATTATTTGTATTTAGCTCATCATATTAGAAGAAATAAGCATTGAAGCTCATAATTGGAAGAGGTTTACATAGTAGTTTTTGCCATCATTCTTGTGACAGAACAGCCTATTATTACCCTTTCCTTAGCTATTTTTTTCTATGAGAATGTCAGCTGGATGGATACAAGCAATAGGCGGAACCTTGCAATACATGATCATGGATTGATAGGACAAATGTATGTTCTTTCACGGGGAGAAGACCTTAAAGCTGCAGTAGTTGCCTCATCTCATTGGCAGGATTTCATGTAATGTCCAGTTATCCACCAGCCCATGATCCACTATAGTAGCAATTGTAAAAGTCCTTACATAAGGCAATGATAATCCATGAGGTTGAATATCGTTCGTTTCGATAATACGCACCTAGATTGCGTAACATCTGCGTTCAAGACCACAAATTAGATTTTTTTTTTTTATCTCAAATCTGATGTACAGCCAAAATGTAGTACCCACATGTTTTAATATTTTATTTCTTTTTTTTTTTCATGACTTAGGGACCCCCAGGAAGAGATGGAACCCCAGGGACTCCAGGACTTTCTGGCGAGAGGGTAGGTTTGTAATATCTTGGCAAGCTAGATTTATATGATTATTACACTAAAACACCAGTTTGGAAATGAGGAGGGAAAATGATACAAGGATGAAAAAGCAATGCTGGGAAAAAATATAATCATTAATGACTATGTTCACAATGGAAATGATCTTACTTTAAACGGTCTCTAAACTCTAGAGCACAAACTCAGATTTTATGGTTTCTTTAGTAAAGCATTCACTTTCCTAGGGATAAACCATGTGTCCACCCATACTTATGACCTGCCCCATAGAAACCTCGCTAAGAATTATGATTGTATTTGCATCATTCATTCATTTTGTGCTTCTTTTGCGCCAATCCAGGGTTTAGATGGTGAAATTGGGCTTCCCGGAGCTCCTGGACCAAAAGTAAGTTGATCACTTATGTTTATATTTTAGTAACAATAGTCTGTCCTTTTTAACAATTTTTTTTGTATTTTCTGGGAATTATTTCCAATGTCTCACAGAGCACCTTGTCCCCAATCCCCTTATACTTGAGGGAGATTCTGTCTCGTTTCTCCCTAAAGCCAGTAATCCAGGTAATGGGTGACCAGCTCCCAGCATGCGTTGTATGGATCTGTGTTTGGCTCTACCAGCATGCGGCGTAAGACATTGGTTCAGACATTGACCCAGCATGCAGAGGAGATTGACCCTTGTGTGTACCATTTTGTAGGACTGCCCCCGTAATGAGTTACCGAGGACCTGTCCGCTCCTCCTGGGAATGTAGGGATACATTGGGAATCAGTATTCCCGTTGTCCGTAAAATGTACCCGAACACACTGACGCTGTCCAATCGGTGTTGAAAGTGAGATTGGGTACACATTATGGCAAAGGGGGAATGGTAACACCTGGTTTTCATACATTCCCATGAAGAATAATGGAATTTGTTAATCCAAAGTTGTAATATTTAGTTATTACAAAATCAGACCTGGGAGGAAGAGTGGAGTGGTCCTCTTTAATGGTTTCCTGTGGCAGATATATAATGGATAGACATTGTTCTGTAGTGTTTGGGTGTTTCATGAACTGCTGTGCTGTACATTGCTGTGTTTGATTTAGCGATTTCTGTTGTGTGAACTGTGCAACTAGAATAGTAGATTATAAAAGGGTAAAAAGACTAGAAGAGAAGAGAGTAATAAAAAGATACACTTTACAGATGTGTTATCAATGCTTAACAGTCTCATAAATCATATTGCACATCAAATGCACAAAAAAGTTAGTAATCTGGATGGAAGTTTTACAAGGAAAATTAGTTAAGTCTGATTTCTAAATTGGCCTTCCCATATTATAAAATAGAGTCATTCCCACATATACAAAGAATGAAAGCGATATGTGCCCTCAATATATAGGAAAATGTAGCACAGCCTCATTCATGCAGTTCCCGGCACAGACGGGCAGTGTTGCTGCGAGGAGTGACCTTTAGCTTTAGGCTCGAAATTCTCGGGAGTGCAATATTTCAACAGAAAAAAGTAGCAGCGGCATCACCAAAGATTTGGGCGGTACACAAGCCCTGGGTGCCTGGATAGGTGCCACTGATCTCTGGGCGAGATCCACTTTGAACTATACCTGCATAAACCTGAAGGTGACACAGCTGGATCCCGTGGTAGGACATGAAGCCATAGGTCCTACCACTCCTTGCCTTGTGATATACCACCACTTTATAATCGGTAGTGACCATTATTACCGATTATAAAGTGATGGTATATGTTCGTGATATGCCATCATTTTTTAGGATGGAAAAAAACAATTTATACCATCTTCACACTTTGTGTTGTGCTGCAAAAGGGTCAAAAACGCATTAGATTTACTGGAAATGTGGTTACTTTTTAAAAATCAGATTCGAGGAAATGGTCCTAGTGACACTTTTAATGGGAACAGTGTTGGTTACATTCAATATCCCAATAAACGCCAGCAAAACAAAGTGAGAAAATGACCCAAAGAATCCCTGCAAAAGGGAACTAATGAACTGGAAGAGCACGAAGAAAGTCTGATCGATGGGAAGCCACCCTTGTAGTATTTTGTCCTATATGTAACCCTTGGAGAAACACAATTCCAAGTGTCATATGACAACCAGTTAAGTGTCAGCTTCCTGTGCCTGGTTGTCAGGATTTGGGTTTGTGGTCTTAATGATCACAAAATAACCTCATATACGAAGTCATTGAGTCAATACTAGCGCGTGCATCTTAGCTGTACCTGTGCTTGACAACTTTTCACTTTCCATTTGCCTTTCTAAAGGGAAATGCTGGGGAAGCTGGAATCCCAGGATCACCTGGAGAAATCGGCTTGGCAGGACTTCCTGGGCCAATTGGACCACGTGGATTACCCGGACCCCCAGGGCCTCCTGGTCCAGCTGGGCCTGGATTCGCTGTTGGATTTGTAAGTAACATTAGCCATGAATAATATGACTGATAATAGCCCTATCACAGGAATAAAAATACTTTATAAAGAATAAAAAGTCTACAATTGTACAAAACTAAGAGTTGGGGCCTTCAGGTGGCATGTTCTTGTTTGTTAGTCAATAACTAAACTAATAATATGGCAATGACTCAATGACGAACACGTTAAAAAAGAGTCAGCACCAAGTCACTGTGAGTCCATGCTGGATTCTATTAATGGCTGTATATTTGCAGGGATTCCCTTTATGTAGGAATAAAAGCTGAATAATGATGGCATGTGACATTATTTAATTTGATTTAAAGTTCAGAAATGGCTTATTAAGTACCGTAATACATTTGGTTTGTATTCTAGGACGACATGGAAGGTTCTGGGTTTGGTTATGGTGGTCACGGAGCTCGAGGTTCGCAGGTAATAATATAAGCGATATAGTTGTTGGTGCGTTTACTGCAGGATTGTGTCAGTTCATTAGAAATTCTAGTAAGGTTGAGAAATACTGGGAAAAATGAATAAATGTATCGTCGGTGTGAACTGCCGGTGTTGCAGGACAGGGCTCTTCTTGCTTTCACATACTTTGCATATTTATAAATATGCTACAATTATATTTTCTTATAGAAATCCTATAACTGGATCAAGCCTATATGACTATGTAATTATGAAATGGGTCACTTTGCTCTCTTTCTATGTCCACTGATCCCTGTCATTTCCTCGCCTCTCTGGAATGAATAGACTAAATGGAGGGTTTCATTCACTTGTATAGTAGTCATGATGATGATAAACTAGATTTGCCATGAGTGTCAAAATTGGGAATACCCCTTTAAAGGGAATCTGTTATTAGGTTTTCGTGTATGTTTTCTGAGAGCAGCATGATGTAGAGGCAGAAACCATGATTCCACTGATGTGTCACTTACTGGACTTTGCTGTAGTTATGATACAATCACTGTTTTTTTCTGCTGCAGATCTAGCAGTTCTCTGAATGCTGAGCTCTGTGTAACCATGCCCACACCACTGATTGGCAGCTTACTGCCTATGCACACTGTATGCAGAAAGCTGACAATCAGTGGCAGGGGTGGAGTTATACAGAGCTCATGGTGGACTACATGGCACTAGACAACTAGTCCTCTAGTGATAATCTCCTGCTTATAAAAAGTGAAGGGAAGGAGAGGGGCAGTGGATCCCAGGTCTTGCCACTGCTAAAAGTAATTCCAGGCATTAAGGATAAAAAAAAAAAAAAAAATAATATTTTTTTTTTTTTATCCTCACCGCCAGGAGTGACTTTCAGCAGCGGTAGTGCCCCTCTCCTTCCCTTCACTAAATATGTCCTCCACCCACCGGGTGTGCATTTAGCTGCCGCAGCAGCAGCCACCCTACACTCAAACCAAATTTACTTTTCCACTGAGTTGTGCCGGACACATCCTGCCCAGGAGAGCAACCAACCCTCCAGTTCATCCTCATCTACTGGTTAGCGGTATTATACAGGGAGCATTTCTTTTATTTTTCCTCTGCTGATAAAACAATAATTTTATTGAAACAACGGCAAGTGGCACGTTGCTGGAATCTGGGTTTCAGTGTTTACATTATGTTGCTCTCAGATTTAAGGCAGTAATTTGCAGACTTATTTTTTTGCTGTCATGAAAACTTTTGCTGTCTTCTGGCACCCCTGAACTGAACCCTATGAAATGAAACCCTAATTCAGAGAGATTGGGTGAAGCTGAAAGTCCGCATCAGGCTGGTTTCACACTCCAACCTTTTTCCGCCCGAGTTTGCAGCACTAAGTCTGGACCAACCATGGGTCTCCTAATCCAAACTCTGCACCTTATAAAGTTGTTGAGTTTGGACTGGTCCAGACTATGAAAGTTGGATTTGTGAATCAAGCCTTATTGTTAGGACAGCACGTATCAATATAGGCATTTTATGACCGCCATGACGTGAGACCCTCTCATGCCGAGTGCCAGGAATTAGACTGTTTTCTTGGTGCTTGTAAAATGTATTTGACATCATCGGTGTGCTGATGACACAAAGCTAGGAGGGATAGCTAATACTAGAGAAGAGAGAGAGAGGATTCAGAAAGATATAAATAAACTGGAGAAGTGGGCAGCAACTAACAGAATGGTTTTTAACAGGGAAAAATGCAAAGTACTACATCTGGGCAGTAAAAATGAAAAAAGCATATACAGTATGGGAGGAATAGGGCTAAGTGACAGCACATGTGAAAAAGACTTGGGTATACTAATAGATCACAGACTGAATATGAGTCAACAGTGTGATGCAGCAGCAAAAAAGGCAAATGCAATTCTAGGATGTATTAACAGAAGCATACAGTCTAGATCACGTGAAGTCATTATTGCCCTCTACTCCTCCTTGGTCAGACCTCATCTGGAATACTGTGTCCAGTTTTGGGCACCACATTTTAAAAAAGACATCAACAAACTGGAGCAAGTTCAGAAAAGAGCGACCAGAATGGTGACCGGTCTGCAAACCCTGTCTTATGAGGAAAGGTTGCAGGATTTGGGAATGTTTAGTTTGTAAAAGAGAAGACTGAGAGGAGACTTAATAGCTGTCTACAAATATCTAAAGGGCTGTCACGTTGTAGAAGGATCATCTTTATTCTCATTTGCACAAGGAAAGACTAGAAGCAATGGGATGAAACTGATTGGGAGGAGACACAGATTAGATATTAGAAAAAACTTTTTGACAGTTAGAGTGATCAATGAGTGGAACAGGCTGCCACGAGAGGTGGTGAGTTCTCCTTCAATGGAAGTCTTCAAACAGAGGCTGGACAGACATCTGACTGGGATGATTTAGCGAATCCTGCTTTGAGCAGGGGGTTGGACCAGATAACCCAGGAGGTCCCTTCCAACTCTACAATTCTATGATTCTATGATCTTTTTTTGATAACAGGGACAAGTAGGAGGAAGACCAGGATTAAAGGTAATAATTTATCCTGTTCATACATTATGCAATATTGTCCCTTAATTTAATACATATACACATTAGATAACAAAAATAAAGCCTTTGCTTCCCTTTTGTGTTTTTTTTTTTCTGTTTTTTTAATCTTAGGGAGATCGTGGAACTCCAGGTCTGGATGGCAGACCTGGAGTAGATGGATTCCCGGGTCTCGAGGTAAGCACAGGGCCTCTACTTTTTTGCATTCATACATTTGAAGTCTTTGTGTTTTTCTTGGGACACCCAATTTATATATTTTTGTTTTCTTTTATTTATATATTTTTAATTATCATTTCTTGATTTTCTGTATTTAAAAGCAACTCGCCAGAGAAAATGTACAACTAACAATAACTCTCTTATACCCCAGGGTCCTAGAGGAGACAAGGGGGATAAAGGAGAACAAGTAAGTGTGGATGATGAGTATGAGCTGAGAAATGTTTCCAAATTATCAAATTGGGGAAATTCAACCAAAAGTAACAGCTAAACCATCAGGTGTCCTCTAATGTTTTAAAGGGATGTTCCAACAAAAAAATATTAGTTCTCTGTTTTTTAAGGCAGATGCACATATAGACCACAGGTCTCCTGACCCAAACTTGACAACCTCAGAGTCATACATGAGGATGTTGAGTTCAGGTCGGAAACCCGGCTCCAGTCCGTGCATCACTGTCCGTACACAGGCCTTGTTTCATGGATGTCTCAATTTCCCTCTAGATGGAGGATATCAGTTTCTGACTGTAATACCACTTTAAGACCGACGCAGAATTATACAATATTATACTGCACTAATTAGTAGTAATATCACCAAATACAATGTATATTCCATATCCTCGATGTGACTGTAACAATGAATTCTGTTTTCAGGGGCAACCTGGACGTGATGGAATTGGACTTCCAGGACCACCTGGCCAAATAATTTACAGATCAAGTGATGGCCGGGTAGGCAGGTTTGGTTTTTACACTGTACTCCTGTATATTTGTTCACCAACCCGATGCCTGTATGTGCATTTTTAATAGAGATGAGCTAATCGCTTTGAGAGAAATCAAAATCTCCTCGAATTTCACAATGAAGATTTAAAAAAAACTAAATAATTCTGTCTAATTTATGATTCGAATTGTGCGAATCCAGCAAAATTGTGTCGGTCTACCATCATTTTGCTAAATTTAAAAAGGCCAGGAAGGGGGTGAAAAAAATTTTAAAAAATAATGCTCCCCTCTCTCTTGTCCTCACCTTGTCCACGCAGCTCTCTGCTTGGTTTAAGTGTCCTCTCTTTATTCACAGGCCTCCAGTGTTCTTTATGTCACAGCCCCGTTGGGTTTTCGGGGCCTCTGCCGCCCACTAGTCCTCATGTCAACATGACATCTTGGCCAATGCCATGATGTATGTTGAGCTGCAAGGTTACAACGCCTCAAGACCAAGGTTACAACGCCTCAAGACCTAGTGGGACCTGTGACATCAAGAAGTCTGGCGGCCTATGAATGAAGACTGGGCCGAAACAATCAAACTGGGAGCTAGGTGGACAAGGTAAGGGCCAGAGAAAGGCAAGCATCAATTTTTTTTCACCTCACATTATGTTGAGGGACCCCCCAGCATAACATCATACATTGAATAAATTAAATGCAGAACTAATTTCCTGGATGAATTTAGATTTCTGCAGATTTGCTCATCACTAATTTTTACAATTGGATGACAACTGATATCATAATGTGATTATTTTTTTTTTTTTTTTTTCAGGAAATAGTTGGAGGAGTGAGTGGAGGAGAGGTAAGAAGAACATTATCCCCTATCTGGATCATATCCAGACTCTACACCAGTACTTCTCACATGTAGGAGCTTCACTATGAGATGTGAAACCAAATTTGAGAATATCACATCAGTCAGTAGCCTTAAACTAAATGTTGTATCATGTAGAATATGAAAGTCCTTAGTTGGGTCATTTGGGTATGTTCACAGAGTTTTTGTAGGAGTTTTGCTTTTACTAAAGCAGTTTTGAAGACCTTTGGAAAAGTTGTTTTCTCCTGAAAAATTAGGATTTTAATTGCCCGATTGGAGACATTGTCTTCATTCCCTTCTTACAATTCGAAGTGCCAGGTGTTTTTTTTACGTCACCAGGCATTTTTTTAAAAAGAAAAAAAAAGCTCAAATGAACAATAATAGCAGATTTGCCATCGAAATGACTTTGAAGAGTTTTTAAGCAGTTTTTGAAGAGGATCTGCTATAAAAAAAACAAACTCCTCAGAAAACTCTGTGCGTACAGAGGTTTATGGTCACTGCATAAGGGAAGAACTACTACAGGATAGGGGCTAATTAGGAAATACTGATAGTTGTGTGATGAAGTGAAGAACAAAAATGTTTATGACAAAATTATTTTATCCATATATTTACAGGGAAGAGACTTTGGGCAACAAGTAAGTTGAACATCATGTTAGTTTTTAATATTGCGCCCATTTTTCCGCCCTTGACTACAGTATATATTTCATGTTTCAGGGATCCAGAGGATTCAAAGGTGATCAAGGAGATCAGGGTTACCCAGGACTGCCTGGTGTTAAGGTGAGAGTACTCAAAATCTGCAGAAAAATTGCTGCATTGTTCTAAGGATGTTGGCGTGCAATCGTGCCATCCTCAAGAAAAATTGGAGACTCATTATGCTCCACCGTCTCAGGTATGGTATAACATTTTCAGGGTCCATCTTGGTGAACATTAGGGGTCTGAAACCTTTTAACAAGATTTTCCTTTATTCTAAAAAGTTTTTCTGAATGGGATCAAGTTGGGGTAATTAAAAAAAAAAAAAAATAAATAAATCCCATACGTTTGTGTTGGAGCCGCACCGCTCGTCTGCACTTGCTATTGTGTCCGCCAGTGTCAAGTTATATTATTTTGTCAACATAGCTTTCCGTGGACTTTTTTTCTTTGGAATCCTTTTGGATTACATATAATTACTGACTAAAGGGGTATCAGTATCCTTAGAATAGGACATCAATATCCAATCAGTGGGGGTCTGACACTCTGCAACCCCATCAATCAGCTGTTCTGGGGGTGGCTTAATGTAAACATGGTATGGAGTTGCAATGCGCACCTCCATTCACTGTGTAGTGGCCCCCTTCCGAGAATTTCAGAACTCTTATTCTCCTGAATGAAGCTGTTCTGCAGGACATGGCAGCGGACACTGCACTTTGAATCGAGCTGTGTATTGTAGGTCCGGTCAATGAGTTTACATCCAGCCACCATAGATTGGGTGTTGGCCCACCCAACAATTTTTTTCATGCTGATGACCTATTTAGTGGCCAGACAACTCCTTTAAAAAGTAATTATAGAGGGAAATGGACACCCCCCCCACATCAATTGATATTATTCTTGTTATTATGAATGTATGCTTTTCACCATGTTGCTTTTATTGGGTCAGTAAAATTAAGGTAATAACAAACACATAAAGCTGAAGAAATGACAGTAGGCTGCTCCCATGGTAGTGGCTCATACCGATTATAGAACAACCAAGATTTTTAGTTGGCATCCATTTGTATTGAAATGGGGTGAGCATAAAAAAATACACCACAAAGCTTGCCCAACCATAAATGGGTTATGTCTGATATTTCTGTTCAGCTTTATCAAAGTCAACAGGTCTGAACTGTAACATCACATGCAACATGGGGACAGCTGTAGCACTGTTTTTGGAAGGAAAAAAAAGAAAACAATATTTTTGGTAATTCTCTACAACCCATTGAATGCAATAAACATCACAGGTATTGCCTTTACCCTAGTCTATTGTTTATTGCACATGTTACATAATGGACTGTGGTCTCATGTCTAGGGGGAGAAGGGAGAGCCTGGAATGATGCTGGGGCCTGATGGCACACTAATTACTGGAGCTTACAGAGGAGAGAAGGTAAGAACATGGCACAGGTAGGCGAGATGTAAAAATCTGGACTCTTCCTGATATTTTACACAAATATCATAGGGCCCCATAGAGAAACTTAGTATGTCCCATCTACTCTAGGCCCACTCTCACTGCTGGACCCACCAAGCTCTTCTGCTTCTTATCCATGAGATTTGAGTTGACTTTTGATTCTAATACAAGACTGGTGCAGAGAAAATAATTTATAAAATGTTTTTTAGGGAGACATTGGACCTAGAGGCCCTCAAGGACCTATGGGACCTGCAGTAAGTATGAGGCCAAGATGAAAATCTGCATTTTGGTGCAATAATAATATGGTGCTAATATTTCACTGTGTTGTTCTAGGGCCCACCAGCACCGAAAGGTGAAATTGGATTCCCAGGAAGGCCTGTAAGTTTACTACATCTGTTACACTTTTTCTTTTGTCTTTTTTTTTTTCCTATTCCATTTTGCTACTTTTAAGGGTGTGTGCACACGCTGCGGATTCTGCTGCGGATCCGCAGCAGTACAGTACCCGTATATATCCTATGGGAAATAGAAACCGCAGTGCAGACGGTGCGGATTTTTCCGGGCGGATTTGCTACGGTTTCTAATCCGCAGAAAGAATTGACATGTCAATTCTTTCTGCGGATTCCGCTGCGGTTTACCATCTCCTCCATTGTAGAGGTGATAAACCGCAGGGCAAAACTGCAGGTTAATCCGCAGATAAACCGCAGGCTTTTGACCTGCGGATTTTGCAAAATCTGCGCGGATCAATCCGCAGCAGAATCCGCAGCGTGTGCACGTAGCCTTACACATATTCTGTCCGTGGTCTTTGAGTTTTTTCTTTATCTTCCTTGCACAACCTCTGTCCTTCTCTGATACCATGAAATGTACAGGTTCTCCAATGTCGTCCTACTGTTTCTGTGGAGATCTCCTTTATGACTCCAGTTTCTACACTTAACTTTATGGTCTGTAAGCATTTTGTTGCCATGGCTGCCTCCATACTAGAAAAACCAACTGTTCTACTTGACTGGTCCAATTTGATCATACTGATGGCCCTAATGCAAGTGTTCATTAAAATGTTATTTCTTTGCTATTCAGTTTAATTTTAGAAAACTGTTGTCTGTACACATTACATTAAATGGACTGATATTGACGACTTATCTTTGGGATAGACCATTAATATCTGTCTCCCGGCACCCTCAACACTCAACTGATTGTAGCGTCTGCAGCGTTCTTGAGAGCGCAGCGTCCTCTCCATTATTTACCAGAGGCACAGTGCGACATTTACTGAAGTTTTGATGACGGTTTAGTCAACTAATCAGTACGGGTATCGGAAGATGGACCCTATGGGTTTTATATTGATGCCTTAAGGATCAGTCATCAGTATCAAAGTCACTAAAAATTACCCTTTAAGATTGGTGGATCCCAACAACTTTGGTGCAATCCACTTATACTATAGTATGAGGGCATTTAACAGTCTTCCCGGTAAGGATTCCAGAGGAAATGATGACACTGGTTGGATAACTTTTGCCACACTTACTAGTCATTTTATCTCCGGATTAGCCAAAGCCAAGTAACCAAATAAAATCACCTTCTCCAGCCTTCATATCAAATCTTAAAAACCTCATTCTTGTATTTTATAAGTTACAGTAGTAGGAACTATATTAATGTTATAGAAATTTTAGTTTTCAAAATCTGTGTACTTAACATTTTCGTAGTACTGTAGAACCACATACAACTTGCTGCCCATTTCATATGACACTTCCAGAGACCACGGTCCCACTGACTTTTTTTTTTTTGGAGGGGTGATTTTGTAATTTACTGTAACCATAATAAGGTATTATTAAGATTAGCTAACACTTATTTGTAGGGTCGTCCTGGCATGAATGGACTGAAGGGAGAGAAAGGTGAATCGGCAGACCCTACTGGATTTGGAGTACGGGTGAGTTTTATATATCTTCACTGTTTATTCAGACTAGGCATGAGCCAGTTAGACTCCATCAAAACAGGTGAGGGGGATTCTGGTTGTAAAAGACCCTAACGAAGAATTTATTCTCGCCACTCATAGGAGGGCTTTTCGTCATGACCCTATTAAGGGAGCTAGAATAGGGCATCTTTGTGGTTATTATTACCAGTTAAAACACTTATAAAATGATATGTTCTTACAGGAAAATCTTTATATTATGATAGTGAACATATACAACATTAGTGTTTTTTCTTTTAATAGGGACCACCCGGACCTCCTGGCCCACCTGGTCCTCCAGGATCCATTGTAAGTATCTCATGCACAAATATATGTTATTAATATGTAAGACTGTGATGCTGGTGAACTTCTGTTATGGTCTCAACATTTGTTGCCTTCGTATGAAACAATTTGAATCCATTCCCTTTTACATAATATGTACTTAATGGGCCACAATTGAGTGTCTTCTACATGCCATTTGCTGTCTTTCAGGGGGGATACAGTGATCATGGGTCTGTTGGGCCACAAGGATATCCAGGTAAAATAACCCGGGGGGTGAAAATGTCTTCCTTTAGTCTCATCTCTTTTAGTCTCATTTAGTTTCCCACTTAATGGGGTTGTACAGCCTTAGGTTACAAGTCTGCAGTCATTCTACACTCTGTGACTGCAGACTTGTGACTCCTCACATCACGCGTACTGTAAAGATTCCCCGACGCCGAGAGCGGGCATTCATATGACCACAAGTATACAATATGTATACTTTCGGCCACATTCCGAGTAGACATGTCCGTCTTTGCTCAATACACTTCCATTGAGAGAGACTGGGCCCATTTAGTTGCCACATGACCACATATATGCAAATTGAATACTTGCGGTCATGCTCCCAGCAACTGAGAGTCCTCACAATGCGCAGTGTGTGCAATGTGAGGATTCATAAGTCTGCAGTCACCCTAGGAAGGACAACTACTTTAAAAATGCATTTATCCCCCATCCACAAGACAGATGATAAATGTCTGATTGCTCAAGGGCCCCTCTTCTTGGTCTCTCACCGATCACTAAAATGGAAGAGCAGCTGATCCTGCACTCTATTGCTCCATTTACCCACTTCCCAACTGGATATTGTTTTGTGCTTTTTTGTTTGTTTACCTCTTCTTCTTCCAAGAGAATAACTTTATTTTTCAGTCAACATAGCCATGTGTGGTCTTTCATTTTTTGGGGAGTAGGTGAATGAATTGTAGTTTCAAATGACCCTACAATGTACTGGAAAATAGGGGAAAAAAATCCAAGTGCATGAAATGGGGAAACCAATACAATGCCGCCATTGTTTTTTTTTTTTTTAATTTTACGGGGTTCATTGTTCGGTATAAATGACCTGACAGCACGAATTTTCAGATCTGTAAGATTACCGCAATAGCAAAACTTGTTTATTCATTTATTATTTATTCTAAGTGGTGAGAAGAAAAACTAACAGAAATTTCAAACAAAAAAATTGCTCTTTCACTTTGTTCTGAGACTCATGACATTTTTGTTTTTCTGTCAATCAATCTGTGCAAGGGTTTGTTATTTGAAAGGCAAACTGCCTTTTTTAGGGGGCATATAATATTTAGGTGGAAGGTTTTTTTTTTTTTTTTTTTTTTTTTGCATGTCTTTTGTAGTGGCTACAAAGAAAAAACAATTCTGGCATGTTGTGTTTTTTTTCTCTTTATGGTGTTTACCTTATTACAGTACAGATAAATTAATTTTATATTTTGATAGATTGCACTGTTACGGGAGTTATGACACCAAACAATGGTTATGTTGTTTATATTTCTTTATAAAGGTGGGGGGAAAGTCGTGACTCCATATTTATATTGTTTTCATATCTTTATAACCTTTTTTTATTATTTTATTTTGAACATACGGCTGTGGTACAGTAGAAAATCAACATGACGTTCGCCTGTGAATCTCAGCCACTGGCTAGCCTTCATAGGAGGATTGAGATGGTATTCATGGAGGTCACTGCAGCCTGTCAACACTCCGCAATCATGTGGGGGTGCAATAACACTTGGTACACAAGTAAATGCCACTGTTAGTGATTGCCAGCAGTGTTTAAATGGTTAAAAATTGATAAAAACTGCCATTACAGGCAGATGCTGGCTGTGTAACGCAGTCAGCATCTGCCTGATATTGTGTTCGGTCAGCTTATGAGCATCCTGCAAACACCGGCACCCGATGTGGGACGTACATATACGTCACATATTGGAAATATCTTAATATCTATAGGTCCGAAGGAAATAGAGCGCTGTATTTGGCTATTTCTGTAGAATTTAAATGGAGTAGTACTGCGTAGGGTTTGACTAACCGACCTTTATAGTGATCGACACTACAATAGTAGGGCACCGAACAATCAGACATTATGTACTTTTCCTGTGCATACAGTTGTGGCCAAAAGTATTGACACCCCTGCAATTCTGTCAGATAATACTCAGTTTGTTCCTGAAAATGATTGCAAACACAAATTCTTTGGTATTATTATCTTCATTTAATTTGTCTTAAATGAAAAAACACAAAAGAGAATGAAGCAAAAAGCAAAACATTGCTCATTTCACACAAAACTCCAAAAAATGGGCCAGACAAAAGTATTGGCACCCTCAGCCTAATACTTGGTTTCACAACCTTTAGCCAAAATAACTGCGACCAACCGCTTCCGGTAACCATCAGTGAGATTCTTACAATGCTCTGCTGGAATTTTAGACCATTCTTCTTTGGCAAACTGCTCCAGGTCCCTGATATTTGAAGGGTGCCTTCTCCAAACTGCCATTTTTAGATCTCTCCACAGGTGTTCTATGGGATTCAGGTCTGGACTCATTGCTGGCCACCTTAGAAGTCTCCAGTGCTTTCTCTCAAACCATTTTCTAGTGCTTTTTGAAGTGTGTTTTGGGTCATTGTCCTGCTGGAAGACTCATGACCTCTGAGGGAGACCCAGCTTTCTCACACTGGGCCCTACATTATGCTGCAAAATTTGTTGGTAGTCTTCAGACTTCATAATGCCATGCACACAGTCAAGCAGTCCAGTGCCAGAGACAGCAAAGCAACCCCAAAACATCAGGGAACCTCCGCCATGTTTGACTGTAGGGACCGTGTTCTTTGAATGCCTCTTTTTTTCTTCTGTAAACTCTGTTGATGCCTTTGCCCAAAAAGCTCTACTTTTGTCTCATCTGACCAGAGAACATTCTTCCAAAACATTTTAGGCTTTTTCAGGTAAGTTTTGGCAAACTCCAGCCTGGCTCTTTTATGTCTCGGGGTAAGAAGTGGCGTCTTCCTGGGTCTCCTACCATACAGTCCCTTTTCATTCAGACGCCGACGGATAGTACGGGTTGACACTGTTGTACCCTCGGACTGCAGGGCAGCTTGAACTTGTTTGGATGTTAGTCGAAGTTCTTTATCCAACATCCGCACAATCTTGCGTTGAAATCTCTTGTCAATTTTTCTTTTCCGTCCACATCTAGGGAGGTTAGCCACAGTGCCTTGGGCTTTAAATTTCTTGATGACACTGCGCACGGTAGACACAGGAACATTCAGGTCTTTGGAGATGGACTTGTAGCCTTGAGATTGCTCATGCTTCCTCACAATTTGGTTTCTCAAGTCCTCAGACAGTTCTTTGGTCGTCTTTCTTTTCTCCATGCTCAATGTGGTACACACAAGGACACAGGACAGAGGTTGAGTCAACTTTAATCCATGTCAACTGGCTGCAAGTGTGATTTAGTTATTGCCACACCTGTTAGGTGCCACAGGTAAGTTACAGGTGCTGTTAATTACACAAATTAGAGAAGCATCACATGATTTTTCGAACAGTGCCAATACTTTTGTCCACCCTCTTTTTTATGTTTGGTGTGGAATTCTATCCAATTTGGCTTTAGGACAATTCTTTTTGTGTTTTTTATTTAAGACAAATTAAATGAAGATAATAATACCAAAGAATTTGTGTTTGCAATCATTTTCAGGAAGAAACTGAGTATTATCTGACAGAATTGCAGGGGTGTCAATACTTTTGGCCACAACTGTAGGTGATAAATTATTTATTGTTTGAAAATACTTTTAAAGAGCAGCTAA
The DNA here is from genome assembly GCF_039654945.1 of Dendrobates tinctorius. Lineage (NCBI taxonomy): Eukaryota > Metazoa > Chordata > Amphibia > Anura > Dendrobatidae > Dendrobates > Dendrobates tinctorius. The sequence goes on from NW_027361724.1 coordinate 14,516,266, forward strand.
ACTTTTTTTTCCTAATTTAATTATCCACCAAGCATTGGAACTTTATGAATTTGTCATACATGTCATTACTGTATCTTGAATCTTCCTCTCACAGACTGAATGCTGCTGTGCTGTTTCAGTACCCAGTTCATGCTTCTTTAAAAGCTGCTTTCATCTGCTCTTTGGCAAGATTCATGCTCTATAGTCACACAATCTGTTTATGGGATTTTGAGCTTCTTTATGCCTCACACCCAAACTAAGACAGATGTCCCTTATACAGATTGCCTCATCATCATGTCCCACCTCGACTATTGCAACATCCTTTTCTGTGGCCTCCCTGCTAACACCCTTGCACCTCTCCAGTCCATTCTCAACTCTGCCGCCCGACTAATTAATCTCTCTCCTCGCTACTCCTCCACTTCTCCCCTCTGCAAATCTCTTCACTGGCTCCCATTCCCTCAGCGTATCCAGTTCAAATTACTAATACTGACCTACAAGGCCATCTACAACCTGTCTCCTCCATACATATCTGAACTAATCTCCAGATACCTTCCCTCAAGGAATCTGCGGTCCTCCCAAGACCTCCTTCTCTCCTCCACACTTATTCGCTCCTCACCCAACCGCCTCCAAGACTTCTCCCGAATAGCCCCCATCCTCTGGAATTCCCTGCCCCAACACGTCAGGCTATCAACCACACTTGGATCCTTCAGACGGAACCTGAAAACCCACCTCTTCAGGAAAGCCTGCAGCCTGCAATGATCCCCGCTGCCTCCTCACCACTACTGGAGCTACCGCCTCACCATCACTGGAACTGCTGTAACCCCCCAACCTACTGTCTCCTTCCCCACCATCCTGTAGCATGTAAGCCCGAAAGGGCAGTTTCCTCTCTCCCCTCTATATCAGTCTGTGATTGTTAGTTTGTTTGCTGTAAGTGATATCTGTAATCTGTATGTTACCCCTTCTCATGTACAGCACCATGGAACCAATGGTGCTATATAATTTATTAATAATAATAATAATATAATATTAATAAAAATATAGCATACAGACTTTTGCTGAGCAGCAGATGAAAGGAGCTCCTAAAGGAGCATGAACTGGGCACTGAAACAGCACAGCAGCACAGTGTTTGGGAGAGAACGTAGCAAAATAGGGTACTGAGGTATATTATAAAAAAATATATCACAACTTTCATTAAATAAAAAAAGTTTAGTCACTTTTTAAAAAAGAGGAGTCATGTGAAAACTTTTACCGGTAGGGTTTCACCTAATCATTGCTTTGAGCTGTTGTAATACCATGTTTAGACTGTTTGGCAAACTCTTATATTGTATTATTGTAGGTCAGAAAGGGGAGAGGGGATATCCAGGAGCAAAAGGAGATCAAGGAGATATTGGCCCCCCTGGCCCACCAGGTAAGACAATAAAGGGGGAAAAAAAACAAAACAGAATAAAATAAAATCACAATGTCAATTTCTATGAAACACTTGTTGGGAGAGCATCAACTAGTGGAAGTTTCAGAACTTAAGAAACAAAATTGTAAAAGAAAATAAGAAATTGCCAGAAGTAGGAGGGGATTTACTGTATACTATTTATTATTGAGTTCATTGTGTAAGTGGTATGCAGTTAAGCGCCTAAGATTCTCCTCGTGGTTGGTACAGACAGACTGAATTCTAACATTTAAATATATAAGTGACCAAAGGCGCTAAGCGCAAAACCTTAAGGCACACAGCAACAAGTTGTAGGACACCACTCAGTTTGTCCAAAAAAATATAAAATGATAACCGTATGTAAAATTAACTTGCGCTAATATAATGTTATAATGTACCCAGGTTACATAAAGAAGTGCATAGTACACATAAATTTAAAAAATGACCATATAGGAGGATAAATCACCTTAGATGGTACTTGGAAGAGTGATTCTGGAGAGAGGAGTCTTCAGAAACGAGATAAATGAAAAGGTCCTTTCCAAAGGTATTCACTAGCCCAGCGGTAAATGTGGTCTCTGAAGCTAAAGGGTACTGTCTAAAGACGTGCCGCTGTCCCGGCCGGTGACTGGCGTGCAGCTGGAGATATCAAGTGGCAGACTGCAGGGGTAACAGTCGCCGCATACAGAAATAAGCCTGCAAGGTCCAAAAACACTGAAGGACCTTGCGTGACGTCACAGTCACGTGGTGTACCACGTGACATGCAGAGAATGCTAAGAAGCGCTGGGGGAGCCAAATAGCTTAGTTACTCACCAATAACGGTGTTTCTCGGAACCCATGACAGCACCACAGAGAGAGGGGGTCCGCCCATCAAGGACAGGAACCTACAGATAAAAAGGCGGCACCTCTCCTCCACCCCCAGTTGGTTACAGAGCATCAGAGGGTCTCCTGGTTAGTTAACAACAAAAGTATATACATAACATTATAATATTGCATATTATGGAGAAGCCCTGTGTCTAACAAAAACACTTTATACACATTAACTCGTGCTCACCGCACACGTGAAAGGGGGGGAATAAGCGGGTGCTGTCATGGGTTCCGAGAAACACCGTTATCGGTGAGTAACTAAGCTATTCTCTCTCACCCATGACAGCACCATGGAGAGAATTTCAAAGATTGGTAGCTTAGGGAGGGCCCACCGCCTGAAGGACCCTTCTCCCGAAGGTCAGGTCAGACATAGAGGCTAGATCTAAACGATAGTGCCTGAAAAAGGTAGAAGGTGTTGACCAGGTGGCCGCCTTACAGATCTGCTCTATTGATACCTCTGATCTTTCTGCCCATGAGGTCACCATTGCCCTTGTAGAATGAGCTTTTAGACCCTCCGGGATGGTATTCCCACTGGATGAATACGCCAGGGCAATCGCATCCCTTATCCACCTTGCTAAGGTACCCTTGGATGCCTTGAGTCCCTTCCGAGGTCCCTGGAAACACACAAAGAGAGACCCTTCCTTCCTTCATTCCTTGGTGGCCTCTAAGTACTGAACTAAGCACCTCTTCACATCTAGGGTGTGAAATTTTTCCTCTCCCCTATTCTTAGGGTTTGGGCAGAAAGAAGGAAGGACTACTTCTTGTGACCTATGGAAGTGTGTTGACACCTTAGGTAGGTATGCTGGGTCAGGCTTTAATATGACTCTATCGTCCAAGATTTTAGTGAACGGGGGTATCGCTGACAAGGCTTGAATATCGCTCACTCTGCGAGCGGATGTTAGGGCCACTAAGAGTATAGGCTTTAATGATAAGGTTTTCAGGGGTGCTGACTGGATGGGCTCGAATGGGGGGCCCTGTTAGGGCAGACAACACTAGGTTTAGATCCCATGATGGTAATTTCTGGGTGGTTATTGGTCTAGATCTGGCTGCGGCCCTCATAAACCGTGCTACCCAAGGGTTGCCCGCCACATCCTGGTTATAAAGGGTGCCTAGAGCCGCTACCTGTACCTTCAGTATTAGTCGCCAGCCCCTGTTCTAACCCTTTTTGCAAGAATTCGATAATTTTGTCGATTTGTACTCCATCCTGAACCCTTACCCCGGAGCTGGATAGAAATTTCCTCCAAGTTCTACCATAGGCCCTGGTTGTGATCGGTTTTCTACTCTTTTGTAGCGTGGAAACCAGGTTTTCTGAGAACCCCTTCCCCCTCAGCAGTGTCCTTTCAAATTCCATGCTCTTAAATGGAGGTTCACTGCCCGAGGGTGTAACATGGGACCTTGGGACAGAAGGTCGGGGAGATCAGGTAGAACCCAGGGGTCGGTTATTGACAGTATTCTCAGCCAAGAAAACCAGGTTCTTTTTGGCCAAAACGGGGCTATCAATATCATTCGTGCCCTGTCTTCTCTGACTTTCCCACACCATGAGGGCTCTGGAGGTACAAGTTGCCGCTATTGCTGGCCTAAGATTTCCTCCTGCTGATTCCCAAGTGCCCTTGAGGAAAGTATCAGCTTTTTTGTCTAATGGGTCCCTTAAAGTACCCATATCCTCGAAGGGGAGTGCAAATTTTTTGGAGGCTTTGGCGACCGCCACGTCTAACTTCGGGGCTTTGTCCACAGACGTGGACGCCTCCTCATCGAATGGGTAGTTTCTTTTAAGAGAGGGAACCGTGGAGTTCTTCCTATCTGGTCTCTCCCATTCTTTTTTTATCAGACCCTGTACATTTTCGTTCAGCGGAAAAACTGTGCCTCTTTTTGCCTAGTCCCCCGAACATTATGTCCTGGACTGATCTATCTGGCCGAGGGTCTGCTACCCCCATGGTAGACCTTACCGCCTTTACTAGCATGTCTACCTCGTCCAGAGGAAAGCAATGACGACCTTCTATTTCCTCATCTGAGGATGACGTGTCGGTGCCTGAGGTATGTGATGTAACTTCCCCTGACGTCGAGGCCTCTGACTGGGAGGCTACTATTGTGTCCCTTTTCCTTCCCCTTCCTTTGTGCTTTAGGGATGAAATGGCACTTTGAAACTCCGAACGGATTACGGCTCTTAGATCCGAGGCGTAATCCAGGGTTTCATCACAAAGAACTTCCTGAATGCAGGAATCGCAGAGCTTTTTATCCCAAGCTGGTGGTAGCAGTCTGCTACAGGTGGGGCATTCCCTGTTCTTTGTTTTTTCTTTCTTCTTTCCCTAAGGGAAAGGAGTCTATTTAAAATGGAGGACATTCACGTAGATCACTTACCCCGTTGTGCGCGGATGCAGGTACCGGTTCGGGAGGTGGATTCGGATCCCTCATGGGCTGATCCACAGAAGGTGACTTGCTCCTCGCAGTCGACTTGCTCCGCTGCGTGGAGTGGCTACTGGACCGGTCCTCGCAGTCCTTTTCTTTTTGCTGGCGATGGTGGTGTTGCCTATGCTGCTGCTTGTGCTGCTGCTTATGCTGCTGCATTGGCTGCTCCTCGTGCTGGTCGTTGTCCTCCATACTTACAGGACGCTTCCAGCAAGGAGTAATTGCAGCGTTCTCTTTTTAAATTTTCCCGGGCGTGACGTCACTTCCTCTCCCAGCCTGCACAGCTCTGTGCCCCGGGGAGCGCGCAGTGCGCATGCGTCAACCGCGGGGACCCGGAAGTCGTCTCCTCCATTTCCGGGGCAGCGCCATATTGGTACACCTCTGTACCGCGCGCTGCCCCCGCGTGTACCGGCGTCCCTCCAGCCCCATTCTCCTTTTCGGAGAGGCGGCTCGGTCCTCCACCGCCCGTTCACCCTGTACAGCCCCTCGGCTACAGCGGTGGCGGCATCAGGCACCGACCCCGCCGCAACAGGGGCCTCCCCGCTGCCAGTGTACCGGACGAGTCGTCCCTGGACTCCTCTTCAAAGATAATCTGCTGCTGCTGGTTCCACGGGTCACCCGTCAAGGACAGGAACCCAACTGGGGGCGGAGGAGAGGTGCCGCCTTTTTATCTGTAGGTTCCTGTCCTTGATGGGCGGACCCCCTCTCTCCGTGGTGCTGTCATGGGTGAGAGAAAAAAACAATTGCAAATCCTACGCGTTACGGAATTCTCGGATTCCTTCTTCAGGGATGGCCCCAGGGGGTGAAAGTAACCCTTTTATAGCTTACAGAGACTTATCATTCTATCACACATTAAAAGCGAACAGCTCTATCTCGCTGTTTAGACCATTTGGAATCAAGGTGTTTAATTCATATATCCATTTACTCTCTATCCTGGACATCTGGTGAATAAAATTCCCTTTCCTCAAACTTCTTTTAACTATTTGGATCCCAGTCACTTTAGTGTCCCTTATAGAGCCCCCATAATGTATGAGGTAGTGGTTAGAAAGGGGATGTCCTGTGAATTTCTTACATATATTACGTAAATGTTCCCCAATCCTAACATTCAACCAACGTATTGTTCATCCTATATACAATTTATTGCAGGTTGGTTTTAACAAATTTCAGGCCTTTATTGGTATTAAAACCTTTATGAGGAGACTGGCTATTAAGAAATTCTATATGAAAAAGAGAATGACCTCTAGTGACGTTATGAGTCTGCCTGCAGTTACAGACTCTTACCAACACACTAATTTAAAAAAGAAATCCAACTTCAACCCGATTCAAGAATATTGTTTTTTGGCTCCCCCAGCGCTTCTTAGCGTTCTCTGCCTGTCACGTGGTACACCACGTGACTGTGACGTCACGCAAGGTCCTTCAGCGTTTTTGGACCTTGCAGGCTTATTTTTGTATGCAGCGACTGTTACCCCTGCAGTCTGCCACTTGATATCTCCAGCTGCACGCCAGTCACCGGCCGGGACAGCGGCATGTCTGAAGACAGTACCCTTTAGGTTCAGAGACCACATTTACCGCTGGGCTAGTGAATACCATTGGAAAGGACCTTTTCATTTATCTCGTTTCTGAAGACTCCTCTCTCCAGAATCACTCCTCCAATTACCAGGTAAGGTAATTTATCCTCCTATATGGTCATTTTTTAAATTTATGTGTACTATGCACTTCTTTATGTAACCTGGGTACATTATATTAGCGCAAGTTAATTTTACATACGAATTCTAACATTTCATTATGTTTATGAATATCAGAAAAACTATATAAATGTATCTTTTCAAATGTATAGTGGCAGGAGCTACTTGCCTGCATGAGTCCGTATCATATTTTGATAATCACAGGAGATTAAAGTAATGGGATTCCAGAACAGTTAAATCCTAAATTATTAATGATGATATTTTATTTAAATGCCTTTTTTTTCTGTTTTAGGAAATTTCCCATATGATTTTAGAGATTTACCAACGCGGGTGAGTGATTTATAGGGTTAGAGCGATCAAATGTAATTGCATTGAATTTTAGAGAAAATACCTTTAAATTATATCAAATATCTGATGACAGAGTCCCTTTAAAGCTTTTTGCTACCCCATATGAGAGTGGCATAATGTAGGAAGAGACCCTATTTCTGGGTGCAGCAGTTGTGACACAATCAGTTGTAGCAAGTCGCAGCGCTCCGAAAGGTATCTCCGCCCGCAGCACAGCTTTCTGTGTACATTGTATATTGACAGTGAGCTGCTTATCGGAGGAGGGGGCGTGGTCTCTCCAGGGCTCCCACCAGCTGTAGTCCATGTAGTGTTAATTAGATATGGGCGGACACCTGGATGTTCGGATCCGACGGGTTCGGCGGAACAGTTACAAAAAGTTTGGGTACCAGAACTGTACCTGGACCCGAACCACATTTACTTGAATGGGGTGCCCAAACATCCAGTGTTTGTCACGTTGCCATGTGCATAACAGCGCAGGAAACACCGCTTCTGATCGGCCTTGAAATCATCCCCGCCGGTCTGAGAGCCGCGGTTCCCACGTTATCAAAAGACAGCATGAGCCAGCAGCTGCGATCGGAGGTATAAAGTTTACTTCTGATCACTGGTGTCAGCTGATGGGACTACTGCTCCCATAATCCGCCGCCTACTGCCACTAATAAGAGTGAGAGCAGGAGCAGCGGATGGGAGTATTCATCAGCCGACCCCTGCGCTGTAAATAATTTTTAAAAACTCGGCGTCAGTTCCCCCATATTTTTGATAACCAGCCAGGCAAAACTCACAGCTGTGGGCTGAAACCCTAAGCTGTCAGCTTCAGCAAGGCTGGTTATCAAGAATTATCAATAATTTATTTAAATAAATAATTTTAAAAAATGGTGTAGGCTCCCCCCCCCCCCCATTTTTGACAAGTAGCCTTGCTAAAGCGGACAGCTGGGGGCTGGTATTTACAGGCTGGTAAGGGGCCATGGATATAAGCCACCCCAGCCTTAAAATAGCAGCCCACAGCTGCCCAGAAAAGGCATATCTATTTGATGCACTAATTCTTGTGCTTTTCCCAGCTCTTCCCACTTGCCCCAGTAGAGGTGGCAAGTAAGGGTTCATATTTGTGGGGGTGATGTGACCTGAACATGATTAAGACCTGAGGCGTCGAAACGCGTTGTTCTGCAGTCATCCGACTGATATGCTGTACCTGCTGGAATTTTAATATGCATTGGCACAATAAAATGGATTTTTAATTTTCCATTCCTGGCGCTGGAACTTTCTTCCCTTTTTTCTTGTATTGTCAGGTGACGTCATGCCCACGGCTTAGTAATGGAGAAGCGTCTATAAGACACCTATCCATTACTAATCCTACAGTTATATGGTAAATAAGACACAGCAAGAATAAAGTCTTTTATTTGAAATAAAGCAAAACACACTTTTACATTTATATTTAAAAACTAGCTGAAGAGCCTGGCGCTGCTCGGGCATAGTAACTAACTGTGGTTAGTTAAAACAAATTATAATTATCCTCCATTCCTATAGTCCCGTGCCCATGTACCCATCATACATATCCACGATCCCATAGGCCCGTGCCCATATACCCATCATACATATCCTTCATCCCATAGTCGAGTGCCCATATACCCATCATACATATTCGCCATCCCATAGTCGAGTGCCCATATACCCATCACAAATCCTTCATCTCATAGTCCCATGCCCATATACCCATCATACATATCCTCCATCCCATAGTCCCGTGCCCCTATACCCGTCATACATATCCTCCATCCCATAGTCCAGTGCCCATATACCCATCACACATCCTCCATCCCACAGTCAAGCATTATGACATCATAATGAGCGGCGGGGCTTGCAACCTGACATCTGCGTCGCCATGGCAACCATTATGACATCATAATGAGGGGCGGGGCTTGATACACACACTTTTTCCCCATTATGTAGATAGGGGCAAAATTGTTTGGTGAAATGGAACGCGCGGGATTAAAATTTCGCCTCACAACATAGCTTAGGACACTCTTGGGGTCCAGACGTGTGACTGTGCCAAATTTTGTGGCTCTAGCTGCAACGGTGCGGATGCCAATCCCGGATATATATATATATATATATATATATATATATATATATATATATATATATATATATATATACACATACACACACACACACACACACACATACATACACACACTTGAGCTTTATATAAAGTATTAGATAACAAACACAGTTATACTCACCTAACGCCTAATTCCAGTGAACCCTCGTCTCCTGTGATAAAACAAAAGTAAAAAAACAACAATATCCGTCGTTCTGTCCCATGCTGTAATCCATGACTGGAGGATAAAGTTTTCACCCTGGATGGTGCCAAGAAGCGACCGTCCAGGCTGGTGAATGAGCTGCTGCGAGCGCAGCCTCAATGACCGGCGGTGACGTCATAGTGGTTACCTCTGGTCACTGAGGCTGTGTTCCCAGCCAGGCTGAACTTTTGTGACCTTGTTGAGATCCCACTAGCACCGTGAGAAAGTCTTTTTTTTAAACTATTTACAGCACAGGCGCCGGTTGATGAATACTCCCATCAGCTGCTCCTGCTCTCACTGTTATTAGCGAGAGCAGGCAATGACTGATAGGAGCAGTAGTCCCATCAGTTGATACCAGTGACTGGAGGAAAACTTTTATAACTCTGATCACCTCTGCGCTCACGCTGTCTTTTGACAGCGTGGGAACCGCGGCTCCCTGATCGGTGGTGAAATCAAGCGGTGTTTGCCGCACTGTCATGCACATAACAGCATGACAAACACCCGGTGTTTAGACATCTGAACCCGAACAGTAACATAAACTTCCTGGTGAAGGCTGTATTCGGTGTCCGTGCCCGAACAGAGGGGGTTCGGTAAAGACGCCGAACTTTACTATTCACATTCGCCCATCTCTAATGATAATCTGGTGATAAAACATTAATTGTATTGAAACAACAGCACAAAGCCTAATAAGTGACATCACTGAAATCTGTCTTATCCCCTACCACATGATCCCTCAGATTACATATCAAAACCTGCTGACAGATTCCCTTTAAGACAATAAAGCTAGCAATTGCTGTAGTCAAAAGCTACTTGACAATGGATGTTTATTTCAATAGGAAGAGTGAAATTAGGGTTCCCAGGGAATAAAAGTTTAGCATATTGAATCCAGTGTGGCCTTCATTACATCAAAGATCCATGAACACTTGTAAATCTCACAGCTATTCTTCCCGGCTTCCCTATATTTTTGTCAAATCTGATCGTAATAGGAAGGGGGGAAAATAAGATCTTGTAGCCACTTCTCTCCTGTGAGATTTCTTTCTTTCCCCTAAAATTTGCTATCAAAGTAGAGTCTGCATCCCCAATACATATAAAATTGGTTGTTAGACTGACTTTGCATTTATGTATATTGGCACCTTAAACCATACAGATGTAGCAATTGTTACCTTGACACTTGGCATATTGTGATATTTTGGATCAGCGCACACATTCTCAATGGCTTGTATTGTGTTTCAAGCTAGTTAAAGGTGTAGTGTGATACTAAGTGAATTTCATACTATATATCTAAGTATTACATTTAATATTTTAATCACTTTTCTAATGTGCTTCAATTAAAAATTCCCTACCCTTCCCTCTCTATGCTAATTTTGTCTATTTTTTTTTTTTCCCTTTTCTTCTGATGAGGATTTATTTTAGTCCCACAGCATGCACTGGGGATTCTCAAACGGATCCACATTGAAGGCCTGGGGCTGCCATCACTTCCAATGCTTTCTTTTCCACCCTGAAATGAAGCATCATCAAGGGGCGGCACTGCAGTCACTTACTACTGTGTCTGTCTTCTCTCCCCTGATAATAGCCTGTTTCAATAGCAGTGATGAAGAAGTGACCATAGTTTCCCTTACGCTGCCAGACATCAGTGCCCGTTGTCTCATTCACTGAATTGAGACGTCATCAGGGGCGGCGATAGAAGCAGTGTGAGTGATGTAATAATCAAATAATTAACCATAAGGTATGAAATTCACTTAGTTTCAGACAAGGTCTTTAAGCATTTTTATCTGGATCCTGATATACGACTCATTTGTCAAGTTAAAGATTAATTAGATTTTATTTAATAAATTACTAGTACAGGTGAAGATGAGAACAGTTGTAAAATATCAGAGAAAATTGCCTCTTTCCCTACTTACTAGTGACTGCACAAATATGTCAACATTTCTAGTGACTAATGTACTAGCTTCTAGTGTACAAATCATATACTGGCCCGAAATGGTTATTTCTCATGTACACACACAGGGCAGCATATTCTGAGTTTACAGAACATCACTATAAGTACCGTGTAGATCTATTAAGCAGCTTAGGTGAGAGCAATTATGATGTGATCGGATATGAACATAAATGTAAAGTTACATTTGTTTTGTGCTTTATGCTCCATACCCTCCAAATATAGTAGTCATTTTTGGCCCTGATGTAGTCAGACTTGTATCCCAAAATTTGTTGAAAACATTTATTCACTAAAAACTATGTTTTAATGTCTTGAGCTGTAATAAAATACATGTTCAATACGAGTCTGCCCATAGGTATCAGGGTTCAGTACAACCACTTGAGGGGTAATTAAAGAAGAACTGTTTTAATTATCATTTCATAAATTAATACTACACATGAAAATGAACAACTTTGTAATAAAGTGCATTAGAAAAATCTGTCTTTCACTCTAAATTCACAGGTAAATTCTGTATTCAGTCAAGACAGCTTTTCACAATGCTGAGATAAGAGATGACAGTTGGTGCTTCTAAAATCTTATGGAGGAGTAGGTAGAGAGAGACATTCTGCTGTAACTTCTAAAACAGTTACAGTTTTCCATAGAACTTTATAAGCACCAACTGCCCTCCTATCTCAGTAATGAAAACAAATCTGTATGCACTGAAGACAGACTTTACACATGAATTGAGAATTTTGAGAATGTATGATCGGTCCAGGAAGAGAAAGAAGCAGATTTCTCTAATAAGATAAATTATAAACTTTCTTACTTTCGTGTGTACGATTGATTTATGAAAAAATAAATACAATTGTGGTCTCTTTTAAATTCTGTAAGTGAAAAGCATTGACATGATTTGGTTCTACGTACTACGTACCATTGATCTTCCTGATACTGGATTCTATGTTCTTAGGGAGAAAAGGGAGAGAAAGGAGAATCTGGAGGTGGACATGGCCAAGGAATTCCAGGTCCTCCAGGTAATCCTGGATATCCAGGCTTGCCGGTAAGTGACTTGTATGAAATACATCTTATTTGCATAATGTTTATTTACATGACATATGGGGACATATATACATGTGCATTTTCAGGGCGCTAAAGGAGACATTGTCCAAGGTCCTCCGGGTCCACGTGGCCCACCAGGAGCTCCAGGCGTAGGATATGAAGGAAGGCAGGGATCACCTGGACCTCCAGGACCACCAGGACCTCCTGGACCCCAGTCATATCCTGGACCAAACAGACCAGGTTAGTGGAGAGGTACATTTTTAAAAAGTAAGTTAGAATTAAAAATAGCTCACATTGCTGGAATGATTGGACACTAAATACCGTGTTACCCCGAAAATAAGCCCTACCCCAAAAATAAGCCCTACCAGGAATTTTCTGCCTTTTTGGAGTAGGTTTGATATATAAGCCCTACCCCAAAAAATAAGCCATATTTGCAGTTCAATGAGGAAGTGTCCAGGCAGCTAAAAAAGTTAAGGAATACAGCAGGTTTTTAAGTAAATAAAGCAGACATCCCCAAAAGAAAGACACCACTCCAAAAAAAAAAAAAAAAAGAAAACGCTCACCAGACCCTACACAATTTCAGCTGGCAAGTGCCAATGGTGGATGGGCTCCCGCACAGAGATCTCCATCGCTGTCAGGTCACTCGTCATTCCAGCTGCATTGCACTGCACCTCACACACAGGCTGGGTCCCAGTATCACTCCGCTCTCACACACAGGTCTGATCCCGGCATTTTAAGGAGATAGACCAGATCTGGGGTACCTGCATGCCGGGTCCAGAACTAGGAAAGCTGCATCCTCTGTTCCTGGGGGGTAGACTGAGTGGGGCGGATCTCCCTCTGCTGCATGAGAGAAGCCTGAGAGAGACGGAGCGCTTCTTGCTGACAAGAGGGGGCGGGGAGAGCCAGAAAAGGGCGCGCAGCAGCCGGGATATAAAGAGGAAAAGCACGCAAAGCAGAGCAGTTTGATGCCAGGGCAGAGCGGTGAGTGGCGCGCTCTGCCTTTCCTTCCCCCACTGGGTACTGGCATTGCGGCAGGGTTCAACTATCTAGAGCGGGACCGCTGCCAGGAGAGTAGCCGGGTGCAGAACGGAGCAGAGACCGTCGTGAGAGAGAAGTGCTTTGTCCGGGGAGTAACAGCGCCTCGCAAACCAGCGACTGTTATTTCCCGCTGCCAGCAACCGGGCACAGAGAGCGAGAGGGACAAGCAGTGTGTGTCGGTGACTGTCAGAAAGCAAGGCACAGAATGCTCCGTGTCCGTGAGTATAACTCAAGTGCCCCATATGAGTGACAGAGGACAGGACAGACCCTTGTACCCTGACCGTGCCGGGGCCCATACCAGATCGTGACCATTTTTACCGTCAGCCACTTTAGGCTCGCTTAACCGAGACTGTGAGGAGAGTTGTGCAGGAGTCTCGTCGAGCTTAGACCGTACCGTGGCCCGTCACCTTGTAGGAAACTACAGTATATGGACTATGGGCAGTGGAAGGTACCGGAGACCCACCACTGTTACCAGAATATGGGGGTATTGTTTTTATGAACTCCATTAACAAGGACAATGCGTCGGCCGTTGTATGTGCCACTGAGTTCGCAGCAGGAGCTGCAGGTTCCGAATTGCCATTGTTTGTAGCGTTCTACTTTACTGTGCCATTTCTACTGTTTAAACTTTTACCTCCCTGCGTGGAGTATTCCCCTGTAATAAACCTGTTAACCCTTGCTCTGCCTGCGTCCCGTCACTGCATCCCGCGTTCCTGCTTGTTACTCTTACATTTGGCGTAGATGGCAGGATGCAGTCTACCGCTGCAGGGGTGGCAGACCAAGCAGTTGGGGAGCTCCAAGGGCTATTATACCTCTGCGGACAATTTTGAGTACTCTCCCAAGTTTACCGGGAATGTACTGTACTGGAGCTGGACTGAGCGGGTCAGGGGAATGTACCCTATGACTCCTGCGTTAGCGGCGGAGGTTTGCCCTGATGGCTCTAGCCAGAGAGGCCAGGGATTCCGTCATGCTACAACCTTCCTATGAGTGAGACAACTTTGACAAAGTACTGAAAATACTGGAAGAGACACATGGAGACCCCACGGACGTAGGGGAGTTACGCACGGGCTTATTTAGGCGTATTCAAAGAGAGGGGGAGACTGTGACACAGTACATGAACGCACTACAGGAGCTACACACTACAATTCTTAAGAAAGACGGCATAGGACCCCCCCAACATAGTGCTGCCAGACCAGTTAGTGACGGGCCTGAGAGATGTGCAGCTTGGGCGGGCTTTGCATGAGCGCCTGTGAGCTAACCCACTCCTGAGTTTTGCGGACATTGGGGCAGAGGCGCGCATAGGTGAGCAGGGGATTGCAGCCTTGACAGGGATGGTCTGGTGTTGTGGAGTACCCACCCCGAACAAGAAAGAGCCGAAGTGGTCCTGCAAATTTCTGCAAGGAATGATAAGAATTTAGGAAGAAGTCGAAGGCCTGAAAGAAACCCTTGCTGTTGTCCTGGAGTCCAGCGTCCTACCCCGAGGTAACTCACGGCTAAAGGCAGAAGTCAGAGGAGAGGTTTGGCGCACGAAAGCAACTTTAGTAGCAGCTCCAGAGTTTAACCCCGTATCCTGGGGTGAAGACTGGAAGCAGAAGGGATACTCTTCCCACAGAGGCCGAAGATCCAGACTAAGGCGCCCATCAGACAGATGCAGACAAGGGTGTTGGACATGTGGGAGAATGGGACATCATCTGTCTGGAAGTTGCCCCACCCAAGACAGACGTCAGGGAATGTTCGCTCATCCCTCTGAAGGTCCTGCGAGTTGGAGAGAACACCGCCCCTGGGAGAAAAGGTACGGCGAGGAGAAAGCAACCACACCCAGAGCCAGACAGTCACAATGTCGAATGCCGAGAAGAGATGAAGGTGATGACCATCAACTGTGAGGTGCAGAGCCAGTCGTGCCGGAGTCAGAGAGAAGTGCTTTGTGTGGGGAGTACCAGCGCCTCGCAGACCAGCGACTTATTTGCCGCCGCCAGCAACCGGGTACAGAGAGGGACATGCAGTGTGTGTCGGTGACTGTCAGAAAGCAAGGCACAGAATGCTCCGTGTCCACGAGTATAAACACACGTGCCCCATACGAGTGACTGAGGACAGGACAGACCCATGTACCCTGCCGTTAACTCCTGAGCCACGTGGGGCCCGTACCAGATTGTGACCCTTTTTACCGTCAGCCACTTTGGGCTGGCTTGACCGAGATTGTGAGGAGAGTTGTGCAGGAGTCTCGTCGAGCTTAGACAGTACCGTGGCCCGTAACCTTGAAGGAAACTACAGTATATGGACTATGGGCAGTGGGAGGTACCGGAGACCAACCACTGTTACCAGAAGATGGGGGTGGTGTTTTGTTGAACCCCATTTCCAAGGACACTATGTTGGCCGTTGTCGGTGCCACTGAGTTCGCAGCAGGAGCTGCAGGTTCCGAATTGCCGTTGTTTTGTAGCATTGTACTTTTACTGTGCCATTTCTATTGTTTAACCTTTTACCTCCCTGCGTGGAGTATTCCCCCGTAAATAAACCTGTTAACCCTTGCTCTGCCTACGTTTCGTCACTGCATCCCACGTTCCTGCTTGTTACTCTTACAGTATCACTCTGCTCTCACACACAGGTCTGGTCCCAGTATCACTCCGCTCTCACCAACTCTGCGTGAGTGATACTGCTTCTGGCCAGCAGGGGGGCCAACCGCTGTGGAATGCAGGGAGACCTGACAATGACACAGATTTGTATGTGAGAGCCTGTTCACATGCCAACTGTATTGTTTAGGGTCTCGAAAATGCAATTCTTTTGGGGGTATCTGCTTTCTTCTGGGGGTAAACAGTAGATAGAAAATAATACATTTAACCATTGAAATTAAAACAAATACTGTATATATTTAACTAGTAGATGGCACCACATACACAGAGAAAAAGCAATAGAGTGGGAATCGGTGTCCACCTCAAAATTCAGAGGACCTCACAATGTCAAGTACAATACAGCAAAATGTGCGAGTTTATATTAAAACTTAACTTTCACTTGGTCACTAAAATGAAAAAGAAGTGCTGCCTAAAAAAAGGGAAAAGTGGCTCCAACAAGGGTATATGACCTTTGGCATAAGGTGGAGGCCCAGGATCCTACAGGAGAGACCCACTTTACTCTGCACTAATTACCATAGAGACCCAACTGGTGGTACAGGTCTCCTGAAGACTCCATTGAGAGAAGAATCGCGTCCGACTGCACACAGGGAGAGCTAGTTGTGGACTGGGTGCTTTTGAGGATTCAGGCTATTATTTTGGTAGGGGATCCCGGTATATACAAAATGATGGTGTCGAACAGAACATATAATTATGATTATTTTCCAAAAAGATTATTTTGTATATTTTTAGCTCTAAGCATTCCAGGACCACCAGGACCTCCAGGGCCACCCGGACAACCAGGAGGTTCAGGAGGATATTCTACGGTAAGTAGTAAGCATAAGCCAAAAGCACATAAAGGAAGAATTGACCTTGCATACATATGAAGATAAAAATCTTGCTGGACACCAACTTCTCTAAAAGGTGAACTTGTATGATCTTTGACTTTACAAGATGCAACTAAAACCGGATTTGTAACTTGTCCTTCATGAAATGTGAGGCTTTTTCATGACCTAACATCAATGGTTGGTTCAACTTTTTCCTTGCTAATTTCTGACCAGAAAATCATAATCTAAATCTTGGGTTTGTGCCTTGGTTTTTCAGTTATTTCTAATGATGGCGTTCTTCCGTTTTTATTTATTAGGCTACAGTACTGCATACTTATCAGACTATGCTTCACTTGGGTCAGACTTTCCGAGAAGGGACCATTATATTGGTACTGGAACAATCAGAATTGTATGTGCGAGTAAGGAATGGATTCCGAAAAATACTTGTAAGTCATACATTTTGTGGAGAAATGTACCAAAATCTAAATAAAACTGACTTTAATGTATTAAAACAAGAAAAAATTAGATAATCCTTGACTTCACCAAAGAGTAGAGGATAAAATAATTATTTAAATCCAGATAATAGTTAGCCTTAAGAGGGGTTGTCTCACCATGATAAATCAGGTAGTTAAAATTAAAGTGTAAAAACAAACAACTTTGCAATTTACCTTTTATTCTAAAAATTCTGTCCATACTAAAAAAAAAAAAAAAAAAAAAAAGTAGAGATAGTCATTAACTCTGCTGTGTACTGCTCATTGCCTAGGTTATGTGTTACCTCTGTAGTTTAACAGAGGTGGATCGTCTGCTAGGCAAGGAGCCAATCACAGACCAGCCACTAGCTTTAGAAAATGTAGGTGCTGCTCAGAAGCTGACCGGATCACGGGATCTGGCCAGATTTGTTCCCTCTTGTGCTTCTCTAATGCTGCAGAAGCAAAGGTGGCTGTGTTAGCAGCACGGTTCAGCCATGCCACAGGTCCAAACTGTCAATCATAAGGCATTCGTCGCCCTCCTTAGGAAGCTGGGAGACAGGGGAGTTTGCTCCTGAAGCACTGTGTTGAGACTGCCCCTTGAATATAATCAATATGCTTCGGAGCACAGGAGTACAGTTGTGCTAAAAAGTTTACATACCCCGGCAGAAGTTTTACTTTCTTGGCCTTTTTTCAGAGAATATGAATGATAACACCAAATCTTTTCTCCACTCATGGTTAGTGGTTGGGTGAATCCATTTATTGTCAGACTACTGTGTGTTCTCTTTTGAAATCATAATGACAACCCAAAACATCCAAATGACCCTGATCAAAAGTTCCCATACCCTGGTGACTTTGGTCTGATAACATGCACAGAAGTTGACACAAATGGGTTTGAATGGCTACTAAAGGTAACATCCTCACCTGTGGCAAATGTCAGGAAAATTGTTCAGAATGCAAAAGAAATACCCACAAATAACATCAGCTGAAATACTGGACTCTCTGAAAAGATGCACAATAAGGACAATTATCTTGGTAGAAAGGCAAAATGAGCAATTGTAAGTACACAGTGCTATATAATATGATGACTGCAATATATTAAGAGGATAAACTTTGATGGGAGCAGGAGGAATGCTTAGCGTTTTGCACATAACTAACACCTCGTCTAGGCCTGATTGAAAGAACTGACTTGCAGAAGGTGTGGCTCTAACATAATTCCACAATTCATACCTCTCTTGAGTCTCTTGACAGTAAGCTCAAATCAGCTCTAATATGTGGGTGAACCTGGAGGGTGATGTATAAAAACAAAGCATTACAGTGTGCCTACTCAAATCAATAGGTTGCCTGTGTAATACTTTACAGGTCAAGAAATTTACTTTATACCCACTCTCCAGGACCTCCACTTCTATTAGTTAAATATTATGTAATATGAGAATTCTTTTTTTTTTTTTATCTGCACGACTTATTTATCGGAAACCATGCTAATATTGATTTCATATAGGTTAGAGTCCTCGTTTTCAGAAGGGTTGGGTGTCTTATCTTGGAAACCTTTTGCTGACAATGTTTTGTTTTCACAGCTTGGAGAATATGCAACATTGAATGGCAATGGGCAGGTAAGTTCATTAACCCTTTTGCTGCAAGGGTTTTTTTTTTTTTTTTTTTTACATAAATTAAAACCTGAATTATAAAAATAGAATCTTAACCACCCAATGCTCAGAAGCAAAAAATTCTCTCTTTGTGTAGAGGTCTCATACTCTAAAAAGCAATGAGGGGTGGCCATACTGATTAACAACAATGTTAAATATGAGGTGGTGGACACGGTGGAGGACCCTGCGGGCAGATTTGTCTGCGCTAAACTCAATATTGAGGGGACGACTTACAATGTGGTTAACATTTATGCACCAAATACACCCGATCCCCAGTTTCAGGCCTCCGTGTTGGAATACATTGCTGGTTGGGACACAAATTCTCTCATAGTGGGCGGGGATTTTAATGAGGTATATGATGTAAACATGGATACATCTAAACACCAATTGCCACCTACACGGACCTCGGGGAGCTTCCTACAATCTCTCTCTGATCCTCTCGATTTAGTGGACGTGTGGAGGTTACAGCATCCGCTAGAAAAGGATTTCTCCCATTATTCGCATGCACAGGACTCCCACGCCAGAATTGACTATTGGTTGCTGAGCACTACACTTGTCTCTCTCATTCAACAGACAAAAATATTAGATATTTACATCTCAGACCACGCACCAATCACCTTCCACCTCAAACTAAAGCAGCCTGTTCATTGTAATAGGAGATGGAGATTCCCCTCATATTTATATCAGTCGGATGACTTTAAGAATCGCCTAAATTTCACTTGGAACACATTTAAAGCAGACAACTCAGAACACATTGAAACACCCCATTGGTTTTGGGACACCTCCAAAGCAGTTTTGCGAGGACAAATAATATCCTTTGTGAACAATAAAAAAAACAAACCTATTACGCTTAACTTTAGAATCACAAACAGCATTGACTCTTGCATACAAAAGATTTAAAGCCAATAATACGCCCCTTACGAAAAGCCAATACCTAGAAGCGAAGAGAGCAGCGGACGTTCTGGCCCATGAGAGAGCAGTCTTTAATCTTGACTACCAAAAACAAAAATATTTCAAGTGGGGCAACAAACCTGGCAAACTGCTCGCATCACTTGCTAGGTCATACCATAAAGCCACAAGAATTCACAAAATTAAAAACAAGCATGGCACCGTCCGGACTGGCAATGAGGAAATTATTGAAGAGTTTAGAGCTTTTTTTCGAGTCTCTCTATAGTGCTGCGCCAAAGACAGGGAATGATGCCCCTGAGTTCTTGAAGCCGGATGTACTACCTAAATTGACCGAGGAGCACAGAGAAACCTTGAATGCTCCGATATCCATAGCAGAAGTCGTCCAAACCATAAGTACCCTAAAAATATCTAAGTCCCCTGGCCCCGACGGATATAGTAATGAGTACTACAGAATATAGGGAGGAGCACTAGGCCCTCACTTGTGTGCAGTTTTCAACCAAATTGTCCAAACGGGACGGCTACCTGATGGGTTTACTGATGCAGATATAATTGTACTTCCAAACCGGGCAGGGACCCATTGCGAGTAGATGGATACCGTCCGATCTCGCTGCTGAACTCAGATTTCAAAATTTTCACGAAAATATTAGCAAACAGAGTCCAACAACTAATCCCCCAATTAATATCACCCCAACAGACTGGCTTTGTCCATGGGAAATCAATAACGTATAATATACGCACGGCTCTGGGGGCTATTTCTTATGGGAGAGTGAGTGGGGCTTTGGGTCATGGTTCTGTAAGGCCATCACTATGATATATCGTGAACCGGTGTCTAGGCTGGCCATAAATGGGTCACCATCGTTGGCTTTCAGGATTCAAAGGGGCACCCATCAAGGTTGCCCTTATTTCCCTCTACTCCTCTTTGGTCAGACCTCATCTGGAATATTGTGTCCAGTTTTGGGCACCACATTTTAAAAAAGACCAACAAACAAGCAAGTTCAGAAAAGAGCAACCAGAATGGTGACCGGTCTGCAAACCTTGTCTTATGAGGAAAGGTTGCAGGATTTGGGATTGTTTAGTTTGCAAAAGAGAAGACTGAGAGGAGACTTAATAGCTGTCTACAAATATCTAATGGGTTGTCACATTGTAGAAGGATCAACTTTATTCTCATTTGCACAAGGAAAGACTAGAAGCAATGGGATGAAGCTGAATGGGAGGAGACACAGATTAGATATTAGAAAAAACTTTTTGACAGAGTGATCAATGAGTGGAACAAGCTGCCACGAGAAGTGGTGAGTTCTCCTTCAATGGAAGTCTTCAAACAGAGGCTGGACAGACATCTGACTGGGATGATTTAGCGAATCCTGCTTTGAGCAGGGGGTTGGACCAGATGGCCCAGGAGGTCCCTTCCAACTCTACGATTCTATGATTCACCCCTATTATTTAACATAGCATTGGATACATTGATTAGGACTTTACTGGGTATGTTGGAGTATGAGGGAATGACCGTAGGGATCGCTGCAAGTTAAAATTGCGGCGTTTGCCGATGATATCCTATTATTTATTTCCAACCCAACCAAGGCACTCCCCATAATAATGGACGCACTCAAAAAATTCAGCCACTGTTCTGGCTTTAAAATTAACTTTACTAAATCCGAGGCATTGGCCTTGTTCAAACAAGGAAGATCGATCCCATCCTTTCCTTTCAGATGGTGCACATCCTCTATAAAATATTTAGGAATCCATCTTCTAGCTGATTTAGCTGACTTATACCAAATAAATATAAAACCACTGATTGCCTCGATACTTGGTCTTTTAACCTCCTGGAAACATTACACCCTGTCCTTCTCCGGACGATGCCATCTGATCAAAATGGTTATATTTCCAAAACTCATGTATTTATTTCAGACCTTGCCCTTATTATTATCTAACGCAGACGTGCATCTGCTGAATAAAGCATTCCGTTCATTCATCTGGGGAGCGGGGAAGAGGGCTAGAATTGGTCTGCCAAAATTAAAAGCCCCCAAAGAAGGAGGTATCAACTTCCCAGATATTGGGCAGTATAATCTGGCTGCAAATTTACGATATGCTATTGATTGGTTGCGGGGAACGTCTCACTTTGCTAATGTGGATATGGACCAGCAGTTCTACCATTGCGCTCTCAGCCTTGTTACACTTAAGAAACGACAGCCTTCCTACCGGCGTGGATCAACACCCAACCATATGGCAGACCATACGGGTATGGCGAAAATGTAGGAAAAGATGCCATATGCACACTGATTCTTCACCTATCATGCCATTTTTGGGCAACCCCAGATTTCTGCATGGTAAACCGCCCTTACTTTATGCAGCTCTGGCCAGACATGGGTGTGCGATGGCACTGGACTTGCTGTACGATGGGTTTTCCATACTTACGTTCAGCAACGCGGTACATCGATTCCCTATATTTGCTAATAGGCCCCTTCCTCTTCCTTCAGGCACGAAGTTCAGTCCAAAAGAGCTTGGGGGATGGCCAGCAGGGGAAGGGGAGCAACAAAATGAACAACTTTCTAAGGAACACGAAGACACAAATCGTGTCAACTAGCAGCATTTACTCTTTGATACGTAACAGATGGTCATGGGCGAGTAGAACCACAGGTCCGGCGAGATGGGCGGGGGACATACATGATAGAACGGTTGGCGATATTTTGGAAGCCACTAATATACAGAGACAGGTTGTTTCATCCAGCAGTTATACAGACATGGCGCTTTTGCTCCTTCATAGAGCCTATGTCACCCCATATACTAAATCCAAAATGTCGCCCCAGGGCACGTTTGCTTGTACCATGTGTGGCATAGAAAACACGGACATCCTGCACCATATGTGGGGATGCAGAAAAATCCATGAACAATGGGAGCGCATTCATGCAGAAGTTCAGCAGATCTGCGGAATAATGTTCGAACTCACTCCTCAATGGGCGCTCTTTAACATACTCGGTCAGACAAGCTCCCCAAACATATAAAAGCCACACTGATACTATGGGCCTCCACAGCTAGAAAGAGCATTCTACAGCATTGGTTGAACCCAATGCCGCCACCTAAGACACTTATACAATCTAAGATAATGTTTCTTTTTCGCATGGCTTGGTTGGACGCCTTGACCTGTAAGGAGAGAATGGTGGGGAGGTTTTTGACCACATGGTCGTTATTTGTCTCAACACTACCTCAGGACACCAGGGACCAGCTCAGATCCCAATTTGAAAACACTCAATGGTACCTTTTTAAAAGAATTGGTGGTCATACACCAATACCATAAACATCTTCTAACCAATTAGAGTGCAGAGGACTATGATGGGGGTTGGGGAGGGAGGGCGGAGGGAAGAAGTTGGGTATTTGGGGAATTTATAAGATACTAATATCTTGCATGACCAAATGAATTGTATACCTTGAACTTGTATACCTTGAACTTGTTTTGAAATGCTGCTTCTTTTCAATTCTGTATGTTATTGAAACCAATAAAATATATTTGGAAAAAAAAAAAAAAAAATCTTAACACCCATAGACAAATATTTTCTGAAAACAGGTACATAATGTGTGCTCCTTGCAGAAAATTATCTACCCAGCTTCTAAAAAAGAAAAAGTTAAAGTTGTGCCGTGTTCACACATACCACGTAGGTCTATAGGTCTATGCCTGTATAAACTGGAAATGTAAAGAAAATAACAGGCGATTACTTAAGAAAGCATTAAATGTTAAATTACCGACTAAACTCACATTCAAGCCCAGGCTTATGCACAATTACAGTATATACATTTCTTTTGTCTGTGAAATATTTCTGCAATAGGGTTTCGTTAAAATTTTGGACTTTGTTAAAAATGCACAATGAGTTCACAATGAAATCCATCGGTGAGTTCCTCTGGGTTTTTTTTTTTTTAAGCCCTCATCTCTCCAGAATAATTTGTTAAGCTGATGTATGACCATATGAAAGGTGAACTTTAGCTTGGACATACATCAGCATAGAACATCGCTCAGGAGAATTAGGAGCTACATACCCTCAGAGAAGCACACTGGCAAATTTCACTGTACAAATGCTTTAGACAAAAAAATTAAGCATTTAAAGGTAACCTGCCATCAGCATGTTAGACCCTGAACTAATGGCATGTGTAAAGATTTTTTTAATGATTATTACATTCACACCTTTCTTGTAGTAATTTGCTTGGAAATTGTAGAGAAATCCAGCCTTGAAGTTTTAATCACAAGAGTAGATGGTGGACACTCCACTTCCAGCTCTCCTGCCTTTCTCCCTATTTCCCCATCCAACATCGGTCTTTGACTGCCAATTCACTATTCTCTTAATGACCTGCCTCCGCTGCCCGAGATTCGGCGCAAGAGCCATTATTACCTGGGTTTGTCTCACCCCAGGGGGTGGCGATCGTGTAGTAATCTCCTGATGATGTTGCAAGAGCAGGACTATTGATTTGCACATACACTGCCAAAGCTGTCTGGGTGATTAAGTGGAATGAATAACCTATCGGGCTCAGTCCTTAAGGTCCTCAGAGATCTTCTCATTTCTGTTTTATGGAGCGTTGCACAAAAGCTCCATGTTACCCCTCCTCTTGTGGTCAACTAAAACATGCTCGGGCTACATTGTGACTTAAGCCAGTCTCGGTCATGTTGTAAAGGCAGGAGTCTTGACTTTCAAACAAGACCAAGTATGGAAGATTGGATGGAATTTTTCTTTTCGTGCCATTGTATCACAAATCTATGTTACCAATTGCTAAATGGTTCCTCTTCTCTGCAGGCTAATGAAGTTGCTGTGGTACAACCACCAATTATTAATTATCCTTCTGACAACAAAAATTCAGGATATTATCAGGATATTACAGAAGATAATATTCCTCCACCTCAACCTCCCAAGAATCCTGAACCTCCACGACCAGAATACCGTCCACCACCAGAATATCGTCCACCACAGCAACCACAGCCGCCACCTCAAGTGTTCCCCAGACCTGCAGAGCCAGAGAGAAATACTCCTCCCATCCACACACACCAAGAATACCAGGCAGCAGTGAGTATGGCGATGATACACGGAGATGTTTTCCCTTGTTGTGCTCCTGGGTGGATTCTTACTTATTTTTTCTTCTATTGCAGTTACATCTTCTGGCACTAAATGCCCCTCTTAGTGGCAGCATGCGTTCCATCCGCGGGGTTGACTTCCAATGCTTTGAGCAAGCGCGTAAAGCTGGACTTCAAGGGACGTTTCGCGCATTTCTATCATCACGGCTGCAGGACTTGTATAGTATAGTCCGGAAGGCCGACCGTCTCACGGTGCCTATTGTTAATCTTAGGGTGAGTGTGGAAATCAAGTACCTGTGCTATAATATTAGAATTTACTTGTTTACTATGGAGGATAGATATAAGGTCCTCCTTCAAATATGCAATACAAGAAGGAAATAAAAACTTTCCTGTTCTTGCTGCCATCTTTTATCCTGGTTAGTCAAGGCAGGAAGTAATTCAAATAGATGGGCCCAATTCATTTAGACTAGTGTTTTGCAGGCTGGTCAGTAGCGCTAGAGGGCAAAGCAACAGTTCATTCAGATCACACTCCACTTAAGTGCATGTTACAAGTGCCATTGCCAGAAATGTTACTCCAATCAGACTGGAGTACATTTCTGGCATTATTTCTGCCATTGGCGTGGCATAAACATTGAAGAATTTGCCAAGCAGGCTTCACCACTCCAGCTCTGCCCATTTCAGGAAAGTTGGCCAGAACTAGAATAAAAAAAAAACGCTAAAAGTCACAACCTTTTTGAACAACTTCAACTTCCACCAAAACTTTACAACATTTGAGGGCATTTTATACCAGAATTCTGGAAAAAACACCTTCATGAAATGGCCCCTAATGGTGGAAAGGCCGGGTCCCCAAAAGAGCATGGAGAGTCAATGTTGTCTAGCAGCAGACTGTTTTGCATTAGAAATGTTATACTCGAAACTAACTTATAAGGAAGTCTAAAAATTAATTGGCTAAGTAGAATGAAAACTTTGTTTTTGATTCATCATTTGCATTTTTTTTTTTTTAAGTCACTTTCCTACTACCTGTTTGGTAGTGTATGGAGCCAAATTCCTCCGAATGGCGCACACAGTCTCACGAATTTTGGGCAAAATAAAAAATGCTCCTCAACCTTTAATGCGTGTTTTTACAGCAGAAAAGTTTCATGTTCCATGTCGCGCACAACACTACCCTTTGCGCAAACCTTTTTATTGGACAAAAAAAACCTCTCCTGTTTGAGGATAGGGCTGGACTAGGGTAGATTTGCGCAATAATGCTGCTGCTTTTTATGAAGTCGCAATTGATCAATTGGTATCAAACATCTGGAAAATAAAAAAAACACGACCACAAAGGCAAACATATGAAATAGACGTAAAAAAAAGGCGCAAAGTAAAAGAAAAATTTGGCACAAATCAAAAACGGGCCGAAAATATTACAAATTGAATGATCCTTCCGTCCCCTAAACAAAATGCAAACAATAATGAATCAGGGCAACTGTGTTTTAAATTATTTTTTTTACTGGAGATTTGATATATGACCACCTTTTTGTTTATTGTAGATGGACTAACATAGGTCGCACTGTATGAAAACCTTAACATGGTCATGTTTGTATCCATATAGCAAAGTACAATGCAACTAGTGTCTCACATTCCCAGAAAATATAGCCGGTGCCAGTGTACAGGGGGGCACTAATGTTGGGGTAACTTACCTAAATATCTTCACTGTTGACTTTCATCAGTGAAATAACGTGGACAAGGATGTAACTAATTACTGTTATTCACAGGCTACTCGTCATCTTAGTTTTTGTATTGAAATCTGACATCAATTTATGTGCTGTGTGACCCTGTTCCAGGATGAGACACTGTTTGACAGCTGGGAGTCACTATTTTCTGGTTCGGAGGGACAGATGAAGCCTGGGGCTCGAATCTATTCATTTGATGGACGGGATGTTGTAACAGATTCTACTTGGTAGGTCAAGCTACAATACAGTTACAGATTTGAATAGGAAAGAATTAGTAAAATTCATGGTATAAATGGTAGACAAATTAAAATAAAATATAAACCATATTCGAATAATAATGGTATATAGCCCCCGTTCTGCCGCTGTTCTCTATTGCATAGAAAAAAAAAAAACAATTATACTCACCGTCCATCTGCTCCCTTGCCATGCGGCATCCTTTTCTAAAGCCGGCAGCTGACTTCAACGTGTAAGTGACGGGAGCGCATTGCGTCCCTGCCACGCTGCGCCCCTGCCACGCTGCGCCCCCTCAGTCACGTGAATGCCAACGTTAGCTGCTGGCCTCTAATTTGCTGGCAGCTTGCATGGCCGTGCACGGACCAGACGGGTCTCTGCGCCGCAATACGCTTCAGGTGAATGTGCGTTCGAGGACGCACATCCAGTTGGTGTTAGTGCTGGCATCAGTGGGCCCCCACCCGCATGGGCCCAGTCACAACCTCTTTAACTGCGATTGTTACACCCCAATCATCAGAAAATAACCTTCTGTTTAAATCTGGGTTTTATAATATATATTTTCATGAAATTTTGTCTCTCAGGCCACAGAAGATGGTCTGGCATGGGTCAGACGCCAAAGGTCGCCGTCTAACTGAGAACTACTGTGAGACCTGGCGCACAGATGAGAGTGTAGTTACCGGCCAAGCTTCATCTCTGTCAAGTGGGAAACTCCTAGAACAGCGCTCTCAGAGCTGCAACAAGAACTTTATTGTCCTGTGCATTGAAAACAGCTTCATGTCCACCGGCCAGAAATAGGAGCACGTTTAACAACCAAATTGGTGCCTATCCTGGCAGAGGCTGCACATGGATTTCCCAAGGTTCCTTCTTGCATCCAGAGACCAAAGAGTCGAAAGCTGCTCTTCTCTGAACACTAATGTGCAGTGTTATGGTCCCATCCTTATAGGGCCACATCACTTGGATACACTGGTTGAGCTATTCCATGCCTCTGCTCAACACACACTTTTAGTTTTACTTTGTGAAAGAGGCTGCAATTCCAAAAATTGAACCAACCGAGGTCATGAATTGAACCAACTGAGATCATATTGATTCTAGTTGTGCCAACTTCTACTGAAGTCTTCCCCAGAGCAGAGGGTTGTTTGCAACTGGACTGTCGTAAGAGGAAGCTAGCCTAAGATAGTACAACAGTTGTGCGAAGGATGCAAAGTTTATGGGTGCCTCAACTCTTTGCATCAGGTATGGAATAGTCTCTATTTTATTCAGTAATATTTAATCACTTTTAGTTACAGACACACATACGTGTTCATTAATCTCTCGTGAAGGTCTGTTTCCTAGTTCTTTCTATGACAAATACCTGGTGACTACCACTATATTTATTAGACTACTCTTTAAAAAAAAAAGTTAGGACAGCCTAAATGTTTTAGGACTACAGTGCTTATTAAGCAGTTGTCAGCCTACAGAATCATTCCCGACTTTGGTCTTTAGGATGACAGATGCCCAGTGAACACTGTATTCCCCGGACTGAGGCTGCTCTATATGTGACCTGCCCAGCCTGACTAGGGCAAACTATACTACTTGGGACCGTTGCCATTTTTAATCCAGGATGTATGTTAGTCATATTTGTTTTATATCTAGTTATACATGTTTACTTGTTTGGATGAGACAAATGGAAGGATTAGCTATAGTTCACGCAACCCTGAATATTCCCAGTTGGACTAGGTGTCCACACAATGAAGTTTAGGATGAGAGTGCAATAGAGGTAAAGCCACGCTATTATTTCACTATCTGAAAAACTACTACAGCCCACAATGTCTTTGTACTGCCAGATAAAAAGGTTCGAATTCCCCCCTCCCCGTATGCCGGACTGCTGAGTCTATGATCAATGACGTGTCCAATTATCTTCCTACAATGTAGAAAACATGGCACTTTTGCCTGCTTTCTGACCTGTAAAGTTGTTGCCGTCTGCTGGTTACTGGGAACCTTGTGCAGCCGGGAATGGACTCAGGTGTGTGGTACAGCAAAGTTACCAGTGAGTAAATGAAATCCTCATGTGTCTAAAATGGTGCTAAAAAGTCTTTATTTTTTTAAATACTTTTAGAATATTTTAAGACAGGAAACAGATGGAAGTTGTCTACCGTAATCTTTGTATTTTAAAAAAAAATAAAAATCAAACCTGTGGATATTCATTTCTATAAATACTTCCTAGGACTAATATCTTGTGTGTGATTTATTTGTAGTATTGTTTGATAAAAAGTATCTGAGAATGGTGGCCAAAACAAGGAAATGGGGGCCCTAAAAGTGAACTCCTGGGCCTTTTCCACATCATATATCATTTGTTGGACTGGGATATTTGTGTTATTTTAAAAATGGCTAAATCTGTATTTGGAATATAGACTCTATAGTCATAATTATATACAATGGGTGAAATAAGTACTGAACACGGCACCAATTTTCTAAATAAATATACTTCTAAAGTCGCTATTAACATGAAATTCTCATCAGATGATTGGTAACAGCCCATCCAATCCACACATGCAAATAAATCAAACCAAAGATGTCCTTAAATTAAGTTGTGTGTAGTAATGAGAAATTACACAGGGAAAAAAGTATTGAACACACTTACTGGACTGTAATTAATACTTCGTACAAAAGCCTTTGTTGGTTATAACAGCTTCAAGATGCCTTTTGTATTGACAAACTAGTCACATGCATTGCTCAGGTGTGATTTTGGCCCATTCTTCCACACAAACCCTTTTCAAATCCTGAAGGTCCAGTGGGCTCCTTCTAGTTCCTTCCATAAATTGTACATTGGATTCAGGTCCAGTGATTGCTTGGCCATTCTAGCAGCTTTATTTTCTCTCTCTGAAACCAATTAAGAGTTTCCTTGGATGTGTGATTGGGATCATTGGCTGACATATCTACCCTCATTTCCTCTTCCTGGTAGATGGCAGCAGATTTTTTTTCCAAGAATGTCTCTGTACATTTCTCCAGTCATGAAGTTTGCCAGCGCTGTATGCTGAAACCAGCCCCGCATCATGATGCTCCTACCTCCAAACTTCACTGTTGGTATGGTGTATTTGGGGTGATAGGCATTGCCTTTTGGCTTCCAATTAATGGTATGTATTATGGCATCCAAAGAGTTATAGTCTGGTCAGATGAGACCAAAATTTATTTGCCCAGTACGTCACAGGCTTGTCTAAATGCTGGTGAGCAAATTTTAATCAACTGAGTCTGACTATCTCCTCCTGGTTCACTAAAGTGAATAAAGTAATGTTGATGGATGAACTCGCCGACACATTCAATAGTTCCTGACTCCTTTTATAAAACTTGATTCAATTGGCTGGAATTGAGATCTTTTCCCAAATACCAAGCCTACATTGAGGAAAACTGAATTTATAAGCAAAGGCTTGCTGACCGGAATTAATACTTCTCCCATCATCCCTTCACTCTTCATCTTTTTCTTTTCTTTACCCCTCTTCTAGCTTTTAATGCTTTATTTGGTTGCTATTGCAGAGGAATTCTATATTGTTTTTTTTTTTTCTTTTTTTTAGAACTGCTGCTTTTGTTTTGGCATAGATATGGTCAAGATAGCACTTTTCTATTTCTCTCGGCAGCTTATATTGATGTCATGTTACTGTTATTATTTTCGATTTTTTTTATCACTCTTAACCCCTTAAGGACCAAGCCATTTTGTTGGTTAATGACCAGGCCTTAATTTTCAAAATCGGACCACTGTCACTTTATGTGCTTATGACTCTGGAACGCTTCAACGGATCCCGCTGATTCTGAGATTGTTTTTTTTTTTTTGTGACATATTGTATTTTCAATATGACTTGTTTATTTATGAAAATAATGGAAATATGGCAAATATTTTGCAATTTTCAAACTTTTAATTTTTATGCCCTTAAATCAGAGAGATTTGTCTCACAAAATACTTAAAGGGAATCTGTCACCTCATTTTTGCACTATGAGCTGCGGCCACCGCCATCAAGGGCTTATCTACAGCATTCTGTAATGCTGTAGATAAGCCCCCGATGTATCCTGAAAGATAAGAAAAACGATTTAGATTATATTCACCGGGGGGCGTGGTCCGGTGCGGTGGGTATCGCAGTCCGGTGTCTCCCATCTTCTAGCGATGACGTCCTCCTTCTTACTTCTGCTGTGGCTCCTGCGCAGGCATACTATATCTGCCCTGTTTAGGGCAGAGTAAAGTACTGCAGTGCGCAGGCGCCGGACCTCTCTGACCTTTCCCGGCACCTGCAGTACTCTGCTCTGCCCTCAATAGGGCAGATATAGTACGCCTGCACAGGACCCGCGGCAGGTGTAAGGAGGAGGACGTCATCGCTAGAAGATGGGAGGCGCCGGACCAGACCGCGACACCCACCGCACCGGACCCCGGGGTGAGTATAATATAACTTGTTTTTCTTATCTTTCAAGTTACATCGGGGGCTTATCTACAGCATTACAGAATGCTGTAGATAAGCCCCTGAGGGCGGTGGCCGCATCTCATAGGCCAAAAATGAGGTGACAGATTCCCTTTAATAAAATTTCCCACATGTCTACTTTACATCAGCACAATTTTGGAACCCAAATTTTTTTGTTAGGAAGTTAAGGGTTAAAAGTTTACCAGCGATTTCTCATTTTTCCAATAAAATTTACAAAACCATTTTTTTAGGGACCATCTCACATTTGAAGTCACTCTGAGGGGTCAATATGACAGAAAATACCCAAAAGTGACACCATTCTAAAAACTGCACCCCTCAAAGTGCTTAAAACCACATTCAAGAACTTTATTAACCCTTCAGGTACTTCACAAGAATTGAAGCATTGTGGAAGGAAAAAATGAACATTTAATTTTTTCCCCCAAATTTTTCTTTGAACACAATTTTTTTATTTTGCCAAGGGTGTCAGGAGAAAAAGAATCACCATATTTGCTGTGCAATTTCTCCTGCGTACACCGATACCCCATGTGTGGAGGAAGACCAATCTTTAGGCGCACGGCAGTGGTCAGAAGGGAAGGAGCATCATTTGAGATTTTGAATGTCAAATTGGCTGGAATCGAGAGCGGACACCATGTCACGTTTGGAGACGCCTAGATGTACCTAAACAGTGGAAACCCCACATAAGTGACCCCATTTTGGAAACTAAACCCCCCAAGGAGCTTATCTGTGATGAGCACTTTGAACCCCCCAGTGCTTCACAGAAGTTTATAACGCAGAGCCGTGAAAATAAAAAAAAACATTTTTTTCCACAAAAATGATCTTTTTGCCCCCATTTTTTTATTTTCACAAGGGTAACAGGAGAAATATGATCCCAAAAGTTGTTGTGCAATTTGTCTTGAGTACGCTGATACCTCATATGTGAGGGGGAACCACGGCGATCGCCTTACTGCGATCTTTGGGAGGCAGAATGAACAAATCCACAAAAGGTGAAGAATTGGTTTTATTTTTTAGGCCGTTCCTTGTGCAGTATTAGTAAGATGGCGACTTTATTCCTCGGGTCGGTGCGATTACAGCGATACCAGATTTATATCCTTTTTTCATGTTTAGCTTCTGTCACACAGTAAAAGACTTTTTTTTTTGAAGAATGTTTTGTAAGAAATTTTTACAGCGCCGTATTTTGAGAGCTATAATTTTTCCATATTTCGTTTGACAGTCATGTGTGGGCTTGTTTTTTGTGGGACGAGCTGACATTTTTATTGGTTCCATTTTCGGGCACATAACGTTTTTTGATTGCTTTCTATTCTGATTTTTGGGAGGCAGAATGAACAAAAACCAGCAATTCAGGGTTTTTTTTTCTCCATTCCACGTGTGGTAAAGTTAGTATGGCAGCTTTATTAATAATAATAAATCTTTATTTTTATATAGCGCTAACATATTCCGCAGCGCTTTACATTTTGCACACATCATCATCACTGTCCCCGATGGGGCTCACAATCTAAATTCCCTATTATTTATTCTTCGGTCACTACGATTACAGCGATACCTCATTTATATATTTTTTTATGTTTTGGCGTTTTTTACACAATAAAATCTTTTATAGAAAAAAAAAATTTTTGCACTACTTTATTCTGCGCGCTATAACTTTATTTTTCCGCTGATGGAGCTGTATGGCGGCTCGTTTTTTGCAGGACAAGATGACATTTTCAGTGGTACCATGTTTATTTATATCCGCCTTTTTGATCGCGTGTCATTGCACTTTTTCCAAGCGGTATGATGATACCGCTTGGAAAAAGTATAATTTGCTACTTTTTTTTTTATGGTGTTCACTGAAGGGGTTAACTAGGGTGACACTTTTATACATGGGATTTTTACGGACGAGGCGATACCAAACATGTATTTTTTTTTATTTTTTATACATAATGTGTATTAGGGGATTTTTTACACATTTTTAAAAAAAATTTTTTTTTACCTTGTCCCTTTATGGGACTTTCACTTTTATTGCAGATGTAATAGATTGCAATGCTCCAGCATTGCAATGTATTATGCCTATGCTGAAAGCTGCTGAGACCATGCTGTGAGCATGGTCTCAGCGCCTTTCCGTAGCTGGATGGACCCCGGAGGTTGTCATTGCAACCCCTGGGTCATCATGGCACAGATCAAGCCCCGCGATGTCTGCGTCCCCCCTGAATGCTGGGTGTTAACAGCCAGGGGCGGTGTGAACACCGCTTCCTGGCTGTCAGTGGAGAAGCTCAGCCACTGCAGCGCTGAGCTCCTGAACTGATCGGTTAGGAGATGCTGAAATTTCAGCATCTCCTGCCTGATCGCTGCTGTGTTTGGTCAGTCAATGACTGACCAATCACAAAGCTCAGGGTGCAGGGACCGACTGCAAGGGTTACTGCACCCCTTGCTGTGCTTGTCAGCTGTCAGACAGCTGTTGGCACTGAACTGTCACTGCGTGTTTACATGCAGTGACAGTTCAAAGGCATGACATGCACATCCCGTCATGGTGCAGTAAATTACACCCGGCCCTGACGGACTGTGCACGTCCATAGACTTTAAGGGGTTAATGCCTTATGTTTGAGTTACTATTTTGCAATGTAATAAAGATAAGTTTGAGAGGAAAAAAAAGTATTGGAGTCTTGCATGCTTACAGGCCTAGGAGGTTGATTGCATTACTTTTGTTTTCTTTGATAGAAAGACCTGGAATCAGCAGGTACAATTCTGTAGCTCTCCACAAGTGGTCCTTGGCTCTTGGACAACTCTTCTCAAAATTATTTTCACTCTTCGGACTGAAATCTCGAGGGGAGCACCTGATCGTGGCGGGTTATGGTGAAATGATGTTCTTTCCACTTCTGGATCATGGCTCCAACAGTGCTCACTGGAAGCTTCGGTAGTTTAGAAATTCTTCTGTAACCAATGCCATCAGTATGTTTTACAACAATAAGGTTGAGATGCTCTTGAGACAGCTCACTGGTATGGCACCTTGGTAATGAAACCCCCTTTTTATAGGCCATCAGTTGAACCAACGGATAGTGAAAAATAAATATCAGGATTGCTTTCTAATTAGTGACAGATTTCAGCTGGTGTCATGACTTTCCATGGCTTTTTCCACCGCTCTTTCTACATATGTTCAATACTTTTTTCCTGTGTCATTTATTATTACTACACAATTTATGGACATCTAAGGTATGATTTATCTTCCTGTGGATTAGTTGGGTTGGTACCAACATCTAGTGAGAATTTCATATCAATAGCACCTATATAAATACATTTACTTAAGTATTGAACACGTCAACAATTTTCTATTTTACCAACTGGATGTGATTAACATTTAAAAAAAACTGATGCGGAAGTCCCCTTTTGCCCATGCTCCACTCTGCGCTCAGGAGTAGAGACTTTCTATTAAATCCTGCACACACACTCATGAGCTGAAAGGAGAGCAGTGTTTTGAGCGATGGGTGGTCTCACGACTCAAACCCCTACTGATCTGCAGCACATTTAGGCTATGTGCACATGTAGATTTTCGTCCTGCGGATTTTTCCACGCAGATTTTAAGAAATCCGCAGGTCAAATGACCTGCATTTTTCCTGCGGATTTCTTCCTTTTTTATTGCGGTTTCCCCCCCCCCCCTGCGGATTTGGAGAATGGAGCAGGTGGAAAACTGCACAAAAAAAGTGACATGCTTTTTTTGGACCGTACAAAAACCACAGCGTTTTTTTTTTCATTGATTTACATTGTACTGAAAATCACAGTGCGGATCTGCAGCGTTTCTGCTCGGAAAAATCCGCTGCGGATCCGCAGGAAATCTGCATCGTGTGCACATAGCCTTAAGTATGTAAAACATTAAAAAGAAACATACAAATTCGGCACGTCTGTTGATTCATTCTACCCAAACCACAGGGAGCATAATCAGACCCTCGCTGTGTGACTGATACCGATATGCTGTACTCTGCAGTGTTCAGGCGTTTTAGAGAAAGTCTGAAAAGTCAGGATGCATCTGAGGCCGTCCCTGGCTGGATTCTCCTCGCTCTGTTCCAGTTGACCTGTTAATCACCTGGAGTTGGAAGGAGAGAATCTGGCCAGAGAATGCACTGGACTGATCTCATGGTCCCTGGCGAGCCCTTCAAGTTGTTTTCTCTGAAACAGCGGAACAATTCAGAGGAGAATAAACCTGACTGCAGTGGTGACCATGGTTTGGACATCATGAATTTGAGTGATGGGTTCCCTTTAAGCAGCTTCAAAAGATCAAGAAACGTGAGCTCATGAAGAGGCTGGTTCCTAAGCCACGAAACAGGAATTAATACAGATTATTAAAATGTTCACGTGCGCTGAAAAACCATAGGTGTCCCATGGACAAGTTCTGACAACTCTTTGTAATGCCACATATTATATAGTGCTGTGTCAGGTTCACTAGCACTTAACACAGAGTAGGGGATTATGTAGCCGCAATCAACTTAAAGGGGTTCTCTAAGAACCTGATAAAATGGTAACAGTGAGTGAGCCATGGAAAAGGTCTGTGAAAAATAATAAAAATTGCCAGCGGTGCAGTTTTCATAGAATGTTAGGTAGGAGAACGTGGTGAAATTGTTATTTTTACGCATAAAAAAAAAACTAATGAACCTTGTACCCAAATCACTGATGAATCGTGGTCGCTTTTCCCATACAAGATACGGGTTCAATTTTTGAGCCATCCATACAAAATTGCCAGGAATTTAAAAAATAAATTGAAACACAAGGGGGGGTGCTCAGTGGAGTTTATCAATGAGTAGCTCGCTCCTCTGCTTGCTAGAGTAACCACAGAAATCAATACCGTTGACAGCTGTTTTTGCAGGAAAAATATCTTGTTATTCTGTTTCCCCCTATTTGTATAGAGCATGCAGAAAAAATACATAAATTGTTTTT
The DNA here is from genome assembly GCF_039654945.1 of Dendrobates tinctorius. Classification (NCBI taxonomy): domain Eukaryota; kingdom Metazoa; phylum Chordata; class Amphibia; order Anura; family Dendrobatidae; genus Dendrobates; species Dendrobates tinctorius. The sequence continues at coordinate 14,552,060 of NW_027361724.1, forward strand.
TGCTAGGTGTTTATTTTGGTCCGAAGGTACAGCAGACAATGCGAACAATGCGCCGCTCACATCTTACCAAAACAATGTTCATCAAATCAAGTCTCATTATATACAAATAGTAATAAAAATTGTAAGTGCACTTTTATACCCAGAAAGGGAGAGCCCATCTTTAGTTTTAATACTGCACATAATGGAGAATACCTCCTCTTCCCTTATACTGGGTATAAGTCTATGAAGGATCTGGCTGACAATCCTCTAGTACGTGGTTCAGTGTACTACAGTGGAAGTCCATATTTGAATACGACTTCTTATATCATTAGTTTCTCACTTATTTTAATTGTGTACAATTCCAGTGATTGTGGCGTGATTCACAGTTCTGATTGGAAAGGCGGTGAAGTCATTTCTGGTCCTCATAGAAAAACTTAAATTACTCACATCCAGGATCAGAAAACCTCTATTTTGGCAAATCAAAACCCCTGAGATTCTTCTTCTAAAAATGCACTCCTTAGCTTCAGTAAACCATTCTTCCAAGGCTCGAAAGCAGCCTTGTTTGCCTCCTACCTCTCGCACCAATGTAGGTGCAAGGGGTCGAAATCACAGCATGTACTGACAAATTGTACTGAGATACTACCACATCTAGGCCTCATAATGCCTAAATCACTGACTACTAAGTGCACTAACTCTGCACCCAGCGCAGCACTAATACTGGACCACTACGTTTGGCCACAGACAGAATTCATGCATGGGACTCCATATTGGATTTATCAGTCACCGACTTCTGTTCAGCTGTTGCTTGTGGCTTAGTTTGTTCGTTTTCGTCAACGTGCTCTTCTCGTTTGTATCTGATGATAACCCACGCTGCGGCAACGAGGTACAGCACAGCCAAAATTGTGAAGTAGCCAAAGTACACATAGAACTGGAAGATAACAACACAGTGTCAGACCGTATTATCACGTCACAGGCCCCAATGGGCTGACTACTTAGCTTCTGTAGCTGCTATTGACTACAGCATATTAAAGCTTATAGATGTTTCAGACTTGTAGAAATTTAGTAAAAATCACTACTCCCCTACTCTTTCCCACCGGCGATCTGGCAATGAATCTCCTGCAGGGCTCCAGGTCTGGCATAGGCAGTGCCAGTAGGATGGCACGTGACCACTGCGGCCATTGATCTTCTGCAGAGACCACCCACATGTAAACAAAGACTAGAATGCCGCAGGACAGGCAGAACTAGATCACCGGTGGAGAGAAGTAATGTCATCTACTACTGTGGAGAAATTCTCATACATTACCTGTGGGTGCACAGAAAGAGCCAAGCCTCTCTTGTCAGAGATAATAATGGTTATGATGGTTTTCAATATCGTAGCAAAGAAAGTGTTAATTCCAAAAACCAGAGCACAAAGTTCTTTAGACATAGAGCTGGCAATCTGGAAACTGGAAAAGAAGCAAAATGTGATCATGTATAACACAAGCAGAAGATTTAAAGATGTTGAACACTACTCAGACAACCCCTTCTCACTCCCTATGTTTTCCACCAATAAAATAACACCTACACTTACCTCTGCTGCGGTGTTGGCACTGACCCTCCCGGGGCTTGTGTGACATTATTATGTTACGGGATCACTGTGGCCAATCAGCATTGGCTTCACTCTCCCCTCCTTCGGACATAATTGACATCCAGAGTAAGTGACAGCAGCAGCAGCGCTCACTTCCTCTGGATGTCTGAATTGTTAACCCATTCGCAACCTGGTTATTGTTTTGTTGCATATTTTTTTTCTTCCTTAAGCCATAACTTGCTTTAAATAACTTGTGTATGATTGTTCTTTTTCACGAGATGCATTGTAATTTTCAATTACACCATTTATTTTACCATACAATGCACTGGGAAAAAAATCCAAGTGTGGTGAACTAATGAAAAAACAGAATTCCAACATTATTTTAGGGCTTCGTTTTTTTTTTTCTTTTACAGTATTCATTGTGTGGCAAAAATGATCCGATTTTCCCTGTCAGAACGATTCTGTTGATACCAAACTTATTCAACTCTTTCAAGCGGCAAAAAAAGATGAACTTAAAATAAATAATTTGTAATTTACTGTCGAATGAGCAGTATGAGGACTTGTTTGTTTTTTTTCATGGTGAACTGCTTTTATTTTTATTGGTATCAGTTTGGAGTACATGCAACGGAAGATAGCAATTTTGGAGTTTCACGTTTCCTTTACAGCGTTTAATTTATGGGATAAATAATTTTATAATTTGACAGACTAAATGATGTGCTAGTGCAGAGTAAACTTATTTTTATCATTTCTTTATTTTTAAAAGGAGAAAAGCGAGTTGATTCTAAATTTTATTTTATATTTTTTACAACTTGTAATTGTTTAATGGCTTCTACTATATACTGCAATACTTACATTTTTCAATATATAGATTAAAAAGTCAGCCTTGTTAGAGATGATCTCCACAAGTGCAGAAAGTCATATACTCAGACTAAGGCCGAGGTCTGGCTTGTGAGAAATTCGTACGAGTCTCGCATGTCAATGCCCGGCACTAAGATAAGAGCGTTCAGCTGCATAGAAATACTTGCAGCTGAACGCTCCTATCCAAGTGCCGGTAGCATTGCCGGGAATTGACGTGCGAGACTCATCTGAGTTTCTCGCAAGTCTGACCCCGGCCTAATCATTACAATCTAATTACATGTTCCCATTACAGAAAACCAATATAAATTACTTACATGGCAATGGGAACCAAGAACTGGTATGAACTGCGGAAAAGGATATAAGCCACGTAGCAGACCCAGATATTAGTTGTTGTATTCATGAGCATAAGAAGCCCTGCCTGGAAAGCGGTGACCACTCCAATAACCAATTCAGACCACAAACTCCAGCGGATCTTCACATACCCTGCAGCAAAAGAGGTCATCGCACCTAAAGAACAAGCAGAAATATAATTATCAGCACTCATATTAGAAATTCATAGTGCACATTGAAATCATCAGTAAAATCAGACATCAGCAATGAGTAATGGTGCCAACTTCATAGAAGATGCCACAATATATTGTTGGTTGGACATAAATAAAATTGACACAAAAAATGTTTTGTGTTGATTAATGCAAGTTTCAGAACAAAGTACATTTTAATCAAAAGAACTTGGAATAATAAGTTCCACAATTGAATGTGTTAAAAAAAAAATGTTCCTGTGCTGAGATAATCTTATAATTGTGCCACTTGTACATACTGTGTGATGGCTGTGTCTGACTATACAGAGCAGCTAAAGTTCAGGATCGGCACACACCACAGATCCTGGCCAGGGAGGAAAGCAGAAGTCACTTATGATAAATGAGTATACACAGCAAGGACTTACAGCTGCTGTTTTTGGAGGCAACACACATCCCTACCTGTTTTATCACAGGAGTGTTTCTGCCGCATCTCAGCTCATCATAACTCAAGTCAGCGACATAGGAACTCCAGCTGCCGCTGAGCTTCTATGTCACGGAATTGATTTATGATGAGCTCAGGGGGCTGGAGACGCAGCAAAATCTGTCAATCCTGTGATAAAACAGGCAGGGAAATGTGTTAACGCAGAAATCCGCTTTTGCAAGCCCCTACTGATTAGTCTGTATACTCACTTATCATAATTCACTTATACTTCATGCTCTGGCCAAGAGCTGTGAAATGTGCGATGCCGATTAGGAACTGGAGCAGCTCTGTATGGTCGGACACAGCCATTACACAGCACATAGCACGGGCACAATTTCAAAATTATCTCAGCACAGTAACATTTTTTAACACATTAACTTAATATTATTCAAAGATCTATTAATCAAAATGTACTTTGCTTGTGGGAAAACCCACTTTAATTTATCAAGGTGCCTTTTGTAGGGCCAACATTCTGTAGAAAATGAATTTTTAATATACTTTTAACAATCATTCATTTTCTGATACAAATCTCCAAGTCGCACATGTGGCCATAAAGCAGTTGGTATACACTCACTGGCCACTTTATTAGGTACACCTGTCCAACTGTGTGTTAAGACTTAATTTCTAATCAGCCAATCACATGGCGGCAACTCAGTGCATTTAGGCATGTAGACAAGGTCAAGACAATCTCCTGCAGTTCAAACCGAGCATCAGTATGGGGAAGAAAGGTGATTTGAGTGCCTTTGAACGTGGCATGATTGTTGGTGCCAGAAGGGCTGGTCTGAGAATTTCAGAAACTGCTGATCTACTGGGATTTTCACGCACAACCATCTCTAGGGTTTACAGAGAATGGTCCGAAAAAGAAAAAAAATCCAGTGAGCGGCAGTTCTGTGGCCGGAAATGCCTTGTTGATGCCAGAGGTCAGAGGAGAATGGGCATACTGGTTCGAGCTGATAGAAAGGCAACAGTGACTCAAATTGCCACCCGTTACAACCAAGGTAGGCAGAAGAGCATCTCTGAACGCACAGTGCGTCGAACTTTGAGGCAGATGGGCTACAGCAGCAGAAGACCACACTGGGTACCACTCCTCTCAGCTAAGAACAGGCATCTGATGGCTACTTTCAGCAGGATAATGCGCCATGTCATAAAGCTCGATTCATCTCAGATTGGTTTCTTGAACATGACAATGAGTTTACTGTACTCAAATGGCCTCCTCAGTCACCAGATCTCAATCCAATAGAGCATCTTTGGGATGTGGTGTAACGGGAGATTCGCATCAGGGATGTGCAGCCGACAAATCTGCGCCAACTGTGTGATGCCATCATGTCAATATGGTCCAAAATCTCTGAGGAATGCTTCCAGCACCTTGTTGAATCTCTGCCACGAAGAATTGAGGCAGTTCTGAAGGCAAAAGGGGGTCCAACCCGTTACTAGCATGGTGTACCTAATAAAGTGGCCAGTGAGTGTATACTGGTGTTCTGTAGATGCACAGTCCCCTACTCTTTGGTACAGGAGAGAAGCAAAGTTGGTATTTAGCTGCACCGCCATGCAGCGTCCGCCTTGTCCCTGTCAGCCAGGAGCAGCAGGGCGCCTGAGGACCTCAGTCCTTGTAAACAGTGGGGGCCTAGCCTTTAAGACGCCCATTGATCACAAGAGCTGCAGATGTATGATAATTTTGAAAATAGGAAAACCCTATTAAAAGACATGTACATAAGCAGGGCCCACTGCCCCCACTCTACACTAGGTCCTTCATGGTCCAGCATTTAACAACTTGATGAAGACCTAAACAGGAGCTGGAGTGTAGTAGTGCATACAAGGTCCCATGTATATGGCATTTACAGGAAGGCTCCCTCTTAAGGCCCCATTACACATAACGATGTCCGACATGATGGGATCGCTGGGACATCGTTAGGCTGATCGCTGGTGAGCTGTCACAAGACAGCCCCTCCAGCGATCAGGACTAGCGACGCTGGTTTCTATTGTAAACATCGGGTATCCAGGAGCCGCGGCTCTTGGATACCCGCTGTTTACCTTGGAAACCGGCGTACACGCGGGTTTCGAAGGTGAACATCGGGTATCTAAGAGCCGCGCGACTCCTGGATACCCGCTGTTTACCTTGGAAACCAGCGTGTACGTCGGTTTCAAAGGAAAATAGCGGGTATCCAGGAGCCGCGGCTCCTGGATACCCGATGTTTACATTAGAAACCAGCGTCGCTGATCGCTGGTCTCTCGCTCCACACGCAGCGATGCATGCTGGCCAGCGGGAGACCAGCGATGGAAAAATGGCCCAGGCCGATCGAGCACGATCAGCGATAACCGGCAGGAGGGCCGGTCGCTGATCCCCCGTCACACACAGCGATCTCGCTGTGGCGTCACAAAATCATCGATCTGGCTGGTGAGATCGCTGTGTGTGACGGGGCCCTAACAGGCGGCTGCACCCTAAGGGTGTGTGCACACGTTGCGGACTCTGCTGCGGATCCGCAGCGGATTTGGCCCTGCGGATCAGCAGCAGTTTCTGCTGCGTTGTACAGTACCTTTATTGTCAATGGAAAATGAAAACTGCTGTGCACATACTGTGGATTTTTCCGCGCGGATTAGTTGTGGTTTTAAATCCGCAGTATGTCACTTCTTTGTGCAGAATGCGCAGCGGTTTGACACCTGCTCCATTACTAGGTGTCAAAACGCAGGGGAAAACCGCAGGCTAATCCACACTAAATCCGCAGGTAAAACGCAAGTTATTTGACCTGCGGATTTAGCCAAATCTGCACGGAAAAATCCGCAGCAGAATCTGCAACGTGTGCACATACCCTGAATGACCACTATGAAATGGAGCCACTTCATACGAAATGCACTGAAGATTTTTATTTTCTGTTCATCTCTATTCATTCAACAAGAATCAAATCCTAATAATCCTTTCCAATCACTGCCAGGAAAGATCTCATGCATAACATCAGGGGATGCGTCAGAAGAGTCAGCTCTATGGGTGAGCATAGATGGCAGGGAGAGGAATCAGCTCTATGGGTGATCATAGAATGCAGAGAGTCAGCTCTATGGGTGAGCATAGATGGCAGGGAGAGGAATCAGCTCTATGGGTGATCATAGAATGCAGAGAGTCAGCTCTATGGGTGAGCATAGAATGAAGGGAGAGGAGTCTGCTCAATTGTTGTGCATAGGCTGCAGGGAGAAAGAAGTCAGCTCTATGGGTGAATGGAAAGTAGGAAGGAGGTGTCAATCACTGTGCTTCTGATAAGGACTCAATAGCAGGATAAAGCACAATCTTTTCATCAGGACAAAAAAAAAAACACTATCTCTATGGGTGAGCAAAGACTGCAGGGGGAAGAATCAGCTCTATGGATCAGCATAATCTGCAGGGAGAGGAGTCAGTTCTATGAGTGAGCATAGACTGCAGGGAGAAGAGTCAGTTCTATGGGTGAGCATAGACTGCAGGGAGAAGAGTCAGCTCTATGAGTGATCATAGACTGCAGGGAGAGGAGTCAGCTCTATGAGTGATCATAGACTGCAGGGAGAAGAGTCAGCTCTATGAGTGATCATAGACTGCAGGGAGAGGAGTCAGCTCTATGAGTGATCATAGACTGCAGGGAGAAGAGTCAGCTCTATGAGTGATCATAGACTGCAGGGAGAAGAGTCAGCTCTATGAGTGATCATAGACTGCAGGGAGAAGAGTCAGCTCTATGAGTGATCATAGACTGCAGGGAGAGGAGTCAGCTCTATGAGTGATCATAGACTGCAGGGAGAAGAGTCAGCTCTATGAGTGATCATAGACTGCAGGGAGAGGAGTCAGCTCTATGGGTGAGCATAGACGGAAGGGAGAAGAGTCAGCTCTATGGGTGATCATAGACTGCAGGGAGAGGAGTCAGCTCTATGAGTGATCATAGACTGCAGGGAGAGGAGTCAGCTCTATGAGTGATCACACTGCAGGGAGAGGAGTCAGCTCTATGAGTGATCATAGACGGAAGGGAGAAGAGTCAGCTCTATGAGTGATCATAGACGGAAGGGAGAAGAGTCAGCTCTATGAGTGAGCATAGACAGAAGGGAGAAGAGTCAGCTCTAAGTGATCATAGACAGAAGGGAGAAGAGTCAGCTCTATGAGTGATCATAGACTGCAGGGAGAGGAGTCAGCTCTATGGTAGTAAAGTCAGGAAACCCCCATATGCATTACACTGGCATCTTTATCCCCTTCGCACTGCAGCCACTTTTCAATTTTGAAGGGTTTTTTTTGCTGCGTTTTTAGCTTGATTTTTGCAAGGCGAATTGTAGTTTTGAAAAACACCATTTATTTTTACCATACTATGTGCTGGACACAGGGAAAAAAGTTCCGAGTGTGGTGACATTGTGATAGGACTGCAATTTGCAATTCTGTCAGCATTTTTTTGTTTTTACCATCTTCATTGTGCGGTAAAAATGAGATGCCATCATGATTCTTTAAGACAGTACAATTACAGCAATAACAAACCAATGCATACACAGTGGTCAACATATTAGAAAAAAAACAAACAAAAAAAAAAAACAATTATAACTTGTACAGCATTTTCTGAGAACTGTTATTTATTACTTTTCTGTCAACGGAGCTGTGTGAGGTCTGTTTTTTTTTTTTTTTTAAGTGTTGCTATCAGACTTTTTAATTGATACCATTTTTGGGGTACATACAAATTTGCTCCATTTTTAAGCATGTTAATCGCTTTTTTCGTGGAGGTGTTGTGTCCAAAAAACAGTGAGTTGGGCATATTTTTTTTTTTGTGCCTCATGACGGTTATTGCACGGGTTAAACAATTTTATATTTTCATAGATTTGACTTTTAGGGATGCAGCAAAACCAAATAGGTTTATCTTTTTAAAGGGGCAGTCCACTACTTGGATAAACCCATTTCCATTGTTATATTCCACAATCTAAATTAATAACACCTACACTCTCTTCCAGTGCCAGCGCTGTTGCAGTGACATCGAAGCTGGGTCTCCCGTTATGCTACGTCAGCCCTGCAGCCAATAACCAACCGATAATTCGCCTTTTCCCTCTCCCTTCACTCAGACGAAACAGACACCTGGAAAAAGTGATTTCCTCCATATGTCAGTTATGTCCAAAAGAAACGAGAGTGAAGTAGCCCATTAGCGGGTGTTGATTGGCTGCAGGGCTCACGTGACATAACATAATAAGAGCCCCAGGAACACCGGGTGCCAATGTCGTTGGATAAGTGCTGACACCAGAGTAGAGTATAAGGTCCAAATAGTGGAAAACCACTTTAATAATTTAATGGTGGAAAAGGGAGAAAAGGTTATTTTTTATGGTTTTTAATAATCTGAACACTTATACTATACGTGATATCTGATCACTTGTTGTATATACTGTAATACAACTGTATTGCTGTATACAGTTAAAATGACAGTCTCCCATGAAGCCAAGCCACAGGCTGTCACACAAAGAAGAGAACATGGCTACACTGACTTACCATTACATTTTATGATATTGGTGCAAAAAGACAGAAAATTCAATACTTTTTTTTAGTAATCTTACCAAGAAGTGTAGATGCGGCGTCAACACCCCCATTGTACACAGTGCGGTTGTTTGTGGCGGGATAGATCTCATTCCACAGGATCTGCACGTAGTACAGCATAAGGTAATACCCGGCAGAATTAAAGATCCACCACAGCGACCAGATCCGCAGTCTGGGATGACGTACGGTTCCTTTCAGTTCTAATACCATGCGGACAAACACAGAGTCTTTCCACCGGCTGCACAAACCCCCAACTTTGGCTTCGGGATTCATCTTTTGTAGCTCAGACTGGTGAATCCCATTTTCTTGCTTAGAGACGGTTTTATTGAAGAAAAGACTCTTCTTTGGACGTGTCAGGAAGAAAGTAAGGATCAGCCCAAACAACATGAAGCCCAACGAGATGTAATTAAGAGTCAGAAAAGGGACCCCAGCCACAGTGACGCATATCTGTCCTAACACTGAGCTTAAGAAAACCCCCATAAGCACAGAGGATCGGGAGTAGCTGGCCGCCCTCTGATACTTGGCCGGAGAAACCAGTGAGAAAATGTATGAAGAATAGGCAACTCGGGCAGCCATGGTGATACCATAGAAGAACTCCATGAACTGCATTGCAATTACATCTGTGCCGAAGATGAGCAGTAACCAGACGGAGATGTGACTCAGGCTCTGGAGGATCAGCACCGGTTTATAACGCAGGTAATCCGTCAGGAGAAAAACCGGCACTAGCACAGCCATGTATGAGTAGCTCAGCACTGGAGTAATTTCATTGGTGACCTACAAAAGACAAGAGCGAAGAAAAAAGGTAAAAAGATTTTACAAAGTAAGAAGTGATTATTAATAATAATAATAATAATAATAATAATAATAATAGAATATACAGAGAATAATGATTACGGGAAGAATATAACACGAAGCTGGAAATACGGAGCGGAGAAACGTACTGCAATATGAACTTTACTATTGCGGCACATACAGGCTACCGAGGAAAGGACATGCGTCATTACTATCATATTGATCGCCACCATACAGCACCACAATGTGGGGGTCCCATAGTCACCCCTGCACAGCTGAATAGGACGGTAGTTGAGCACGTGCTGTTTCTTCATTCAGTGCTTTGCCTGGCTGCCTTAATCAGTGCCATAGTGAATATAACAGGATGGTGTATGACCGACCACTACCGAATACCAAAGGCTCCTCACTACGGTCATGCAGTAGGAACAGAGGCTCCAAGTGATCGGTGGGGTCCCCGAAGAGACGGTCTCAGCACTCACTTACTAGCTATCCTATGGATAGATGATAAATAGCCAATGGATGAATACCCCTTCAAATATGCAGACATAAAAATAAAAAAAACTCTGCTTCTCGCCGACGCTTACCAGCATTACTCAGTTTATGCCATCATTGATTAAAGGGGTTGTCTGGGACTTCTGCATTGTTGGCCCATCCTTTGGATAGGTCATCAATGTCTGATCGGTGGGGGTGCTATACTTGGCACCCCCGCCGATCAGCTGTTCCTGATGTTGGCAACAGCCAGAACTGCACAGCACAGCTCTGTCGGCTGAATAGTGACCGTGGGAGGGTACTGCACTTCCACCCGTATTGATTTGAATAGGGGTGGATGATCAGTAACCGGACGTGGCCACTTTCAGTAGATGGAGCTGCACAGCACAACTCAGCAGTTCTGGCCGCCGACTAAAGTGATGGCTTCTCACTAAGACATGCTGTCACTTACGGTTCCAACAGCCACAATGCTCCCGGCACCACTGTGCAGAGGACCACAAGTCACAGGGATGGAGCGGTGTTGCATTTCCCTCTACTACATGTGCAGCAGAAAGGACATATGTCTCTGGGATTGGCAGAGATCTCAGAGGTCTGACCTCTATGTATCATAACGATATGGATATCCTATAACATTATATAAGAGAAATAGAAAAATTAAAAAAAAACAGGAGTCAACATTACAGGAACTGACCACCTTTATCTTATTTATGTGCACTGACCCTTGACCCCATGATGTCAGTGACCCTTTTCCCTCCTTTTTGGCCCACTTAAACCCTGTCTGTTGTCCTATTAACATACATGCCTGGCCTGAGGAAGACATTTGTCTGATGTTGAAACATGCCGCCCCATTTTTTAAAATAAATTCTTATGTAGATATTACCTGCTTTTTTGGTCGCACTCAGCAGCACTTTTACCACCCAATTTTTATCTCAATATTTAATATTTTTCACACCCCTAAATGGCGGCATATTGTGTACACTGTCAGCAAGCTGTCAATCAGTGGTGGGAGCTGGGTTACACAGATTAGCTGGACTGGCATGCACATGAGACCTACTCCTCTAGTGATAATCTCCTGCTGATAAAACACATTATATTATGACTACAGAACACAGCCTAATAAGTGACACATCCCTGGAAACAGGCTCTTTGCCTCTACTTTACGCTGCTTTCAGATTAAATAGAAAAAAAACTGCCGACAGATTGTTTTTAAATGAACGGCGATTGGCTACGTGTCAGCCAACCGGCAGTCGTTTAGGCTGGTTTCACATTAGCGCATTTTCAGCGCGCGCACGGCCGGGGGTAGCTCCGCCCCCGAGCCGGCTCTCTGCCCGGCGTGCCCGCCCCTTGCTTGTAGCGCCGCCTACTAGCGGACAGCGGCGCCTGCGATCGGCGCACCCTATCTTTAGCATAGGGTGCGCAGATCGTGCGCAGGCCGTGCGCTAGTTGCGCTTTGACCTGCGCTGCGCACTTTTGACGGTGCGCCGTGCGCGCCAAAATCCGAAAAGTTTGATTTTGGCGCGCACGGCGCACCGTCAAAAGTGCGCAGCGCAGGTCAAAGCGCAACTAGCGCACGGCCTGCGCACGATCGGCGCACCCTATGATAAAGATAGGGTGCGCCGATCGCAGGCGCCGCTGTCCGCTAGGAGGCGGCGCTACAAGGAAGGGGCGGGCACGCCGGGCAGAGAGCCGGATCGGGGGCGGAGCTACCCCCGGCCGTGCGCGCGCTGAAAATGCGCTAATGTGAAACCAGCCTTAGAGGCCTGTTTAGGTCTATCTGAATTCTATAACTACAGAACGATCGTTGACACGACTGTTCTGTGTGCACAGAGTATTGTTCTTGGCAGCACATCTCCTGTTTACATAAAGGACAATGTACTGCAGAAAACAACAATATCAGAAGAGCAAGAGTTTGGTGATTACCCGCCTCTTTAGACAGGCTGATAGTCGTGGACCGGCATTGCTATAAAAGCTCATTTCCCAATTACTGGACAATATAAAAGGGTTTTAAGACTAGAAACATTTAGATGTATTAATAGATGTCATCAGGTTACAGGGGGTTTTCTAAGATATTTAAAAAGCTGCTCGAAGCCACCAATATGGCTAAATAAAAAAAATAACGTACACTCATTTTCTCCTGCTATTTCTGTTTACCTTGGCTGCAACCATCTAATCCTTTATACCAATCACTGGCCTCTGTGATCCCATGACACGCACCGCTGAGGTCATTGATTGGCTTCATCAGTCACATGGAGGATACAGGATATTACTGCTGTACCCAAAGTAATTAAGACAGGGGGCAGAATAGTGTTGGCGGAAAGTCAGGAGGTAAATGAGTACACCTTCACCTATTTTAGCAAATTTGTGGCTCTGAGCAGATTTTTAAATATTGCAGAAAACTCTCTTTAAAGAGTCCAAAGTCTGCAGTTCCTATGCTGAATGATCACCACCATACGATCTTCTTTTCACACATAGCGACGCTACAACGATACGACATGGCAGGGATCGTTGCCGCATCACTATGTGGTCGTTATTGAGATGTCAAACAGTCCGATCTACCCAACGACGAAGCAACGATCTGGCGTGCCGTAGCGACCTTTGTAACGATGTCGGCGGTCATTGGGACCCTGTCACATTGCAGGCTCTCTTGACGATTCACAGCTCGATGAGGTATGTATTGTGTGACGCTGTATTTACACAGGCGGGGGGGGGGGATTGCGTTCCATTTTTCACGCCCCCTCATCTCTGATTGGTGGTCGCTACCGCGTCCAGACTGGCGGCCTTGCCTTTAAAAGACGGTGACATACTAGCGCTTCAGTTCATTGTTCCTGATCGGATGCCATGTCAAGTTTGGAGAGCCCCTGATGTGCCTAAACAGTGAAAACCCCCCACAAGTGACCCCATTTTGGAAACTAGACCCCCCAAGGAACTTATCTAGATATGTGTTGAGCACTTTGAACCCCCAAGGGCTTCACAGAAGTTTATAACATACAGCCGTACAATTAAAAAATAATTTTTTCCACAAAAATGATCTTTTCACCCCCAATTTTTATTTTCCAAACGGTAACAGGACCCCAAAAGTTATTGTACAATTTGTCCTGAGTACACCTATACCCCATATGCGGGGGTAAACCACTATTTGGTCGCATGGCAGAGCTCAGAATGAAAGCAGCGCCATTTGACTTTTTTGGCTGGAATTGAGATCGGATGCCATGTTGCGTTTCGAAAGCCCCTGATGTGCTAAAACAGTGGAAACCCCCCAATTCTAAATCCAACCCTGACCCCAACACAACCCTAGCCCTAACCCTAGTCCTATTGGGAAAATGGAAATAGCAGCTGTCGCACGCTAAAAGACACTTTTTATTGTAAAAATAGTTTTTGCATCACCACATTTTGAGAGCTATAATTTTTCCATATTTTGACCCACCGAGTCATGTGAGGTCTTATTTTTTGCGGGACAAGTTGACGTTTTTATTGGTACTATTTTCGGGCATGTGACATTTTTTGATCACTTTTTATTCCGATTTTGGGACGCAGAATGAACAAAAAAAAAAAAAAAAGCGTTTCATGAATTTCTTTTGGGGGGTGCGTTTACACCGTTCCGCGTGCGGTAAAATTGATAAAGCGGTTTTATTCTTCGAGTCAGTACGGTTACAGCGATACCTCATGTCATTTTTTACGTTTTGGCGCTTTAATGCAATGAAAACAATTTTATATAAAAAAATAATTATTTTTGCATCGCTTTATTCTGCGAGCTATAACTTTATTTTTTTGCTAATGATGCTGTGTGTTGGCTCGTTTTTTGCGGGACAAGATGACGTTTTCAGCGGTACCATGGTTATATCTGTCTTTTTAATCGCGCATTATTGCACTTTTTGTTCGGCGGTATGATGATAAAGCATTATTTTTTGCTTTGTTTTTTATTTTTTAAGGGGTTCAATAAAGGGGTTAACTTGTGGGACAGTTTTATAGGGCGGGTCGTTACGGACGCGGCAATACCAAATATGTGTACTTCTATTGTTTTTTTTTATTTTCAAAAAAATGAATTTATTAGGGAATATTTTTTTTTAATTTAGCGATTTTTTTATAAATTATTTTTACACTTTTTTTTTAAACTTTATTACATTGTCCCAGGTGGGACATCACTGTCATGTGACAGATCGCTGATCTGTCACATCACAGATCAGCGATCTGACACAGGCGCTGCACAGGCTTCCTACAGGCCCCCCGAAGGTCCCTGCCACCATATTGGATCCGGGGACCTGCAGGGAAGGAGAACCCCCCGTGAGCGCCGCTGATCGCACTAGACGTACTATTCCGTCCTTGGGACTTAGGTCCCAGGTCACATGGACGGAATAGTACGTCTAATGTAGGAAAGGGGTTAAAGGAGTTCTCATGGATGAATTTTTTTTTTTTTAAATCCAAGGGGTTTCTGCTGTAGAAAATAAAAAATACTAATTGTTTAAAAAGCCACTGGATAGAAAACATTACTTAAATTCAAATGCAAAATTATGTATTCGGTGCAGTGTGGGTGGAATCAATGCAGCATGGAATGGAGGCAGCCAGCAAACTGTGGGGGTAAGGGTGCTCTGGGCACGTTATCTGCATATGAATAAAAAGGCCAGAGACAAGCGTTCCAGCGCAGGGGCCCCCGAGCCACGTGGGAATGAGATGAGCGTTCCAGCTCAGGGGGCTCCCGAGCCACACGGGAACTAAATGACCGTTCCGGGGCATGGGCCTCCGAGCCACTCGAGAACAAGATGAGCTTTCTAGAGACACGTGGAAACTAGACAAATCCTCCAGAGTGGGGACCCTCCCTAAGACACGTGGGATCGAGATGAACGTTCCAGCGCGGACCTCCCCCCTAGATACGCGGGATCGAGATGAGCATTCCAGCTCAGGGGCTCCCGAGCCACACGGGAACTAAATGACCTTTCCGGCGCAGGGGCCTCCGAGCCACGCGGGAACAACATGAGCGTTCCAAAGGTGGGGGTCCCCCCCCCCCCGAGACGCGTGGGAAACAAAAAAGCGGTGCAGCGTTACACCCCCACCCAGATGCGTGGGAACGAAACGAGCGATCGCCCAAACAATCGTAAAGCCAGTTTTAGTGCCAAGTCCCTTACAAGACCCTGAGCTTCCTTTTATACAGATTTTGGAGTTGACAGACTCCCTATAAACCTGACCCTGTATCCTTCTTTAATTTTCATAGCCATACAGTATGTATTTTCATCCAGCTTCTTTTGAATTTTATGTGCATCTAATGTGAAATGGGACTCCCCAAAAGATGGCAGGGCCTCTCTCAAGAGAGAACAAAAGAGTATTTGGCCGTGCGACCGCCCCTGTGTATGGGGGAGTCGGGAGAGATAGGTGTCGGCTGAACTATCAAGTATCACAGCTATATAATGTGTATGGCCAGCTTAAAGGTGTTGTGTCTCAAGTTCTTAAATGGATAAAATTGCAAAGTGCTAGTAAAAACAAGCAACTTTGCAGGTTCCTTCTTAATAAAAATCCTCAAGAACAGAGGAACTTTTAATTTTATAGTGTAGATCTCGTTGCCAAGATTATCAGCCACCCTGCAGCCTCAGAGTGGCCGGTTACCTAGGTAAGGAGTGTGCAACGCTTGCAGGTGCTATGTCTGAAGCTGGTAGGATATGAGCAGCCGCAGTCCCCCAGCACTTCTCCCAATGATGCAGAGACGAAGCTGCCTCTCCTAGCAGCCTGGGAGAGCTCTCCATTTGGTCCAGCGGTACAACCTTGTTGCTGGCCTAAACTGTCAATCTTCAAGAATACACCGCACCAACGGCAACCAAGAATCCAGGAGGCAGAGGCTCCTGAAGAAGTTGATCATGACAGGTTAGTTGTCTAGTCCTGAAGGAGAGATAATCCTAAATACCTCTAATCTCCGAAGTTTTCAAGAGTTTTGGGAGAGAAGACAATTTCCAGAATTACACTTTGAAAACAAGATTCCTTTTTTTTTCTTAGGGGAATATTTCTTTGCAGTTAACAGGTTCCCTTTAACAACTGGCGAGCCCTGTCTTAAACTCATAAGCTCGTGGCCACATGACGGATGTCTGGGTTGGGGACTGGACAAAGGTTGCAGTTCACATGCTTGCACAGCAGTTTGCTGCTTAGTACATTCCTCAATAAGTAAAGTGTGAAAATCTCAGTGCACATTTCTGAGCCATTTCATTACAGTAGAAAACTGATGAATCATTGTGCATGATGAAGCACAGGACAAGTGACCACCATCAGATGTGAGCCTCACCATAGTGTCTGCATTATCAGAGTAAGCTACGAAAGGATTAGGGGCTTCCATGTAACCAGGGTCCCGACCAAAGGTGTGATTTCTACCTTACTCATTCATATCCCGTGGCTTATGCAGCCTCGACAAGTTACTAGACACCAAATAAGCTTTTATTCTTACATATAATGATGCGCCACGCGGCATGGCCGCTCCCGTCAACAGAACCAGATCTACAGGATGAAGTGTGCAAAGTATCAGGAAACATGGTTTAAGCCTGGCCGGAATAATGTAACAAAAGTGAGACGTGAACCCAGCCTAATAAAGGCTGACTTAGGGGTGAAAAAACTCGAGATATGTTCCAGCGCCTTGAGATAAAATCCAAAGTGTATTTAGTCCATATAAAAAAAAATTGAAAAAGCTCCTAAAAACAGCACCCAAATGACAAGGATAATGTGACGCGTTTTGATCACAATCACAAGATCTTTATCTGAGCTTCAGATAAAGATTGCGATCAAAACGCATCGCTTTATCCTTCTCATTTGGGTACAATTTTAGGAGTTTTTTTTATATGGACTAAATACATTTTGGGTTTTATCCCAAGGAGCTGTAACATATCTCGAGTTTTTCAAGTGTCTGATGACGTTTCATCAGGACGGAGTCACGTGTGCCTGCCGTAATTGTTGGTGAACTGACTTTATTTCACTTTTTCTTCTCTGACTTAGGGGAGACCCAAGAGGCCAAATTTAAAAGGATTGTGCCAAGATCTGAAGTTTCCCTCTGTTAGATAGGGCATAGCTGCCTGATCAATGGAGTTTGACTGCTGGGATCCCAAAATGACAATCAGTCAAATACCATTCAAAAAGGTGATGTGATCCGTCCCTTAAAAGTTATACATCATGTATGGATTGTATACCTGCTCTTTGGTAAAATTCCTTTCATGGCTGAGTAGAAATGGCGTTATGAAGCTTTCTCCTGGGCGAAGCTGAGTCATGAAGCCATAAAAGCACAGGTAAAACAGCAGAAACTTCCATCCTTTCTGTTCCTCGGTAGGCGCTGGTGGAGTCTCAGATGGAGATTGCGCCTCTTCCACAGGAGGTTTGTGTTCCTCTTCCTCTGGAGGTTCAAGTTTCTCATTCTTTTCACAATCTGGATCCATCTTGACGTTATACCCTGTGGGTTCACAAATATTATTAGACTTTACATTTACTGTAAACCTAAATTATTAATTGTCCCAATTAAACCAAAATTTACCAATTTCATTAAAGGGATTGTCCAGTCCAAGCACATGCTATTGGTGACCTTTCCTGCACTCTCGTACTCGGCAGCGTCCTCTACATAATGAAGCCGCTAGTGCAGTGGTTACATCCGGCCGCTGCAGGAGCCTATAAGAGTTGACCGGATATGGTGCCGGACTTCTAGCCATTTGTTATTGATGCCGTATAAGAAATATCAGATGCCAACAGAACTCCATGGGCAGCATTGTGGCTCAGTGGTTAGCAGCACTGTTGCTTTGAAGAGCTGGAGTCCGGGGTTCAAAATCCACCAAGGACAACATCTGCACGGAGTTTGTATGTTCTCCCCGTGTTTGCGTGGGTTTACAACAGGGTTCTCTGGTTTCCTCCGACACTTCACAGACATACTGATAGGGAATTTAGATTGTGAGCCTTAATGGGGACAGTGATGATAATGTCTGTAAAGTGCTGCGGAATATGATGGTGCTATATAAGCAAAGCATAATAATAAGATAAATCCCTTTAAGTATGGGCTCAACTTAAGAAAGAAAGGGACATTTTTACCAAGCATTACGCATTACTGTCACCCATGTAGTGCTAGCATAACCACGTCCTACACAAGGCCAACACTGCAACTTTTTCATAATGAACAATTATAGGTTTGTGGCAATCAACAGCCAAATTAAAAGTTAAAGTGACTGGTCCAAGCTCAGACCATGATGCATGGACCTGCCACTGGTCTCCTGACCTGAATTCAAAAGCCTCATAGGCATTTATCAGTCTGCCGAGTACGGGTCAGCAGAGCCATAGCGAATCTGTGCATTCTGTACTAGGACCAGGATGTGTGAATCTGACATAGTATATATTAGGAGGTAAAGTGCGAGGAGTTTTATGAGGGAGAAACTGGGTGGACAGCAAGTTACCCATCTTGAGACTGTACGAGTCTCAGGATGGTGCTTTATAGCTGGAGTGGCCAGGCACTGAGGGTGGGAGTGAAGCAGCTGTGGACAGATACAGCTCTGACAAAGAAGCCAGAGAGCACTGCATCCTGGGAAACGTAGTCTAGAGGCACAAAGGGAGAGCTAGCAGGAAGTCGTGAATGTTAACTGTGAGAAACCACAAAGATGGCTGCAAGGGAGCAAAACAAAAAAAATGAAGGCGACAGTCTTTGGGGACTCATTGCGGTGTCAGAAAGATAGCAAAAATCCTAGTTCTTTTGTGTCTGGAAAATTCCTTTAACAAAAGCATTGCATTTGTCATTTTAAAGCTGGTGTTGCCCTGGGGGTTTTGAGCATTTGCTACTACTACTCTCACCTGGATGTACGGTAATTCTGGTGTAAGGAAGTTTACCTATATGCATTTATAGTTCCTATGACATAAATCCCAGCACAGGGCGACCGGGCTGTGATCTAGTGACACTTGTGCCAATGTAATGGCTCTGACCTTTTGCCTGATTTCTCATTTTAGCACAATGGTAGAACATGTAAAACACAGGAAGTACAAAGGCTGCATTAATATTATGAGGCTTTTTCACATGTGCCATCTATCTTTTTGCACACAGGCTTTTTTTTTTCCCACAAACCTATCCTTCTAAGGCTATGTCCACCCACCTGTGATGCATCAATCTGCAGCAAATCTGCATATATACAACGCGATGATTTGTGACAGAATCCGCATTTGTGTGTGACATCGAAAGGGTTAAATAAACGTCCAAACTGCAGGTCATTGTGCAGCAAGTGGATGAGAGAGATTCTGTGGATTTGCGAGTGGACTTAGCCCGACACTTCTTATATGGCTGCAGATAACTCCAATACCTGTCCATCCCATCAGTGTCAGATGTACAGAAGTCCAGGCAGTTGAAATATGTGGAGTAAGGAGGAGACCCTGCCTCTGTGTCAGCCTGGGACAAAGAGCTGACAATCTAATGCAAGTTCTGACAGATGATGTTGGGAGGTTGAATTTCAATGGTCAATCCTTTTATTCAGCAGGGAGATGAGCATCTGCCATAGGAGTCTGGCAGGGGCTCTTACATACAGAACACAGGAGCGATCGGCTGAGTGTTCCAGTCGGGAGAGAAGCCACCGGAAAAAGGATGCTTCAGCCGACAGCTATTGAGGGTAAACAGGGGCGACTCTTTCACACACAATAAGAGCTCTGAAAAACTGAGTAGTCAAAAGTAAAGAAACTACTGGTTAAAATCCAATGTCAGGATGACCGGACGGGATAGATTTTTACCTGCAAGTTTCTGTTTTTTCTTTTTATTCCCCGAGATACAAGCATGAGCTACCTGGTGTCTGCCAGCCGCTTATCTCAGCGCTTCGGTAATGATAGCAGCAGGGCAGACACCGCTTATCTGAAGCTTTAAATTTAAAGGGGTTGTCCATCTTTGAGAACATTTTTTTTTTTTTTTTTTTTTTTTACTTAAATAGATTTTTTGCTATTTGTTTTCATTAAACTTTGCATCATTTACCTTCTATTGCTGGCTGCAGAATGAATGAGCTGTCTAACAATTCATTAGCGAGTTTAACTCTTATCGGTCGTTTTCTGAGCTCCTCTCAGCTTGATTTATGACCATAGGACTGCATGAAAGGAAAACGTACAGGGAAAACAGAGCCTGAAAAAGCCAAAATGGTGAAACATTTGCAATGAAGCCCAAATGCAACAATTATAGATCCAGATACATTTGTTTAAAAAAAATAAGTTCACAAAAGATGAACAACCCCTTTAAGTGACTTTGTTGACACAAGTCATGTGGCCGAAGCTGGAGGCATCCCGCGGCTCCTTCGCTGTGTCACGCAGGCGAACGAGATCCCATTGTGACTCGCAAAAGTATGTCAAGAAGCAGATCACCTAGAGTCAGAACCAGTTGGGTTTTCGGCAACATTCCTGATGTAGTCGTTGTACCCAGGGCTGTAGAGTCGGTATTCCAAACCTGCGACTCCGACTCCTCAATTTCCCTTACACCGACTCCGACTCCCACATATATTGCTTATATTTAAGTGAAAAATGTATTGTAGTACAATGTGAACATCAGACATTTAATCATTTCTATGATCCAATAATCAAGATATTTAGATAGAACATAATATATATTTATTGGAATACAACTTTAGAACACAAAAAACTGTAATAAATTGTAAATATGTAATACACTGTATACATGTACATGTATACGGTACAGACCAAAGTTTGGGCACACCTTCTCATTCAGAGAGTTTTCTTTATTTTCATGACTATGAAAATTGTAGATTCACTCTGAAGGCATCAAAACTATGAATTAACACATGTGGAATTATATAACTAAAGTGTGAAACAACTGAAAATATGTCTTATATTCTAGATTCTTCAAAGTAGCCACCTTTTTGCTTTGATTACTGCTTTGCACACTCTTGGCATTCTCTTGATGAGCTTCAAGTGGTAGTCACCAGAAATGGTCTTCCAACAGTCTTGAAGGAGTTCCCAGAGATGCTTAGCACTTGTTGGCCCTTTTGCCTTCACCCTGCGGTCCAGCTCACACCAAACCATCTCGATTGGGTTCAGGTCTGGTGACTATGGAGGCCAGGTCATCTGGCGTAGCACCCCATCACTCTCCTTCTTGGTCAAATAGCCCTTACACAGCCTGGAGGTGTGTGTTGAGGCCATTGTCCTGTTGAAAAATAAATGATGGTCCAACTAAACACAAACCAGATGGAAGAGCATGCCGCTGCAAGATGCTGTGGTAGCCATGCTGGTTCAGTATGCCTTCAATTTTGAATAAATCCCCAACAGTGTCACCAGCAAAGCACCATCACACCTCCTCCTCCATGCTTCACGGTGGGAACCAGGCATGTAGAGTCCATCCGTTCACCTTTTCTGCGTCGCACAAAGACACGGTGGTTGGAACCAAAGATCTCAAATTTGGACTCATCAGACCAAAGCACAGATTTCCACTGGTCTAATGTCCATTCCTTGTGTTCTTTAGCCCAGACAAGTCTCTTCTGCTTGTTGCCTGTCCTTAGCAGTGGTTTCCTAGCAGCTATTTTACCATGAAGGCCTGCTGCACAAAGTCTCCTCTAACAGTTGTTGTAGAGATGTGTCTGCTTCTAGAACTCTGTGTGGCATTGACCTGGTCTCTAATCTGAGCTGCTGTTAACCTGCGATTTCTAAGGCTGGTGATATTGATGAACTTATCCTCCGCAGCAGAGGTGACTCTTGGTCGTCCTTTCCTGGGCCGGTCCTCATGTGAGCCAGTTTCTTTGTAGCGCCTGATGGTTTTTGCCAATGCACTTGGAGACACTTTCAAAGTTTTCCCAATTTTTCGGACTGACTAACCTTCATTTCTTAAAGTAATGATGGCCACTCGTTTTTCTTTACTCAGCTGCTTTTTTCTTGCCATAATACAAATTCTAACAGTCTATTCAGTAGGACTATCAGCTGTGTATCCACCAGACTTCTGCACAACACAACTGATGGTCCCAACCTCATTTATAAGGCAAGAAATCCCACTTATTAAACCTGACAGGGCACACCTGTGAAGTGAAAACCATTTCCGGTGACTACCCCTTGAAGCTCATCAAGAGAATGCCAAGAGTGTGCAAAGCAGTAATCGAGGCAAAAGGTGGCTACTTTGAAGAACCTAGAATATAAGACATACAGTATTTTCAGTTGTTTCACACTTTTTTGTAAATTATATAATTCCACGTGTGCTAATTCATAGTTTTGATGCCTTCAGAGTGAATCTACAATTTTCATAGTCATGAAAATGAAGAAAACACTTTGATTGAGAAGGTGTGTCCAAACTTTTGGTCTGTACTGTGTATATATATATATATATATATACACACACACACACATGCACTATGACTTATCTTGGCTAAGATAAAGCCTAGATCCTCAGGCTACATTCACACTATGGGTGTAGCCAGGATCAAACCTGGGGGGGGGGGGGAAATCTCATACTGTTCCGCAGAATTTCATACTGCACACCTCAGCTGCTGCAGAACCTCATACTTCACACCCCTACACTTGAAAATAAAGCCTGCACCTTAAGAAGATGTGGTGAAGAATGCAGTCTATTTATTCCAACTATCAGTTGATGTTGATGTTACTGAAGATAAGCAATGCCTGTCCTGGGCGTCCTTTTGGGCAGCTTTGAGGTGTACCTGACCGGTGCTAAAAAAAAAAAAGGAGTGTTAGTCTGTGTGCTATCCGGCTTTCATTCTTTTTGGTACAGAGATTATATGGATAGTCAGATATGGATAAATGGATGTGTACAGTCATGGCCAAAAGTTTAGAGAATGACACAAATATTATATTTTCACATGATCTGCTGCCCTCTGGTTTTTATGTGTGTTTGTCAGATGTTTTTATCACATACAGAAATATAATTGCAATCATATTATGAGTAACAAAAGGTTATATTGAGCGTTAGAAGGAGTTAATGCAGCAAGTCAATATTTGCAGTGTTGACCCTTCTTCTTCAGGACCTCAGCAATTCTCCCTGGCACGCTCTCAATCAACTTCTGGATCAAATCTTGACTGATAGCAGTCCATTCTCGCAAAATCAATGCTTTTATTTTGTCTGAATTTGAAGGTTTTTGTTTGTCCACCCGTCTCTTGATGATTGACCACAAGTTCTCAATGGGATTAAGATCTGGGGAGTTTCCAGGCCATGGTCCCAAAATCTCTATGTTTTGTTCCCTGAGCCATTTAGTTATCACCTTTGCTTTATAGCAAGGTGCTCCATCATGTTGAAAAAGGCATTGTTGATCGCCAAACTGCTCTTGGACGGTTGGGAGAAGTTGCTCTTGGAGGACATTCTGGTACCATTCTTTATTCATGGCTGTGTTTTTAGGCAAGACTGAGAGAGAGCCCATTCCCTTGGCTGAGAAGCAACCCCACACATGAATGGTTTCAGGATGCTTGACAGTTGGCATGAGACAAGACTGGTGGTAGCGCTCACCTGGTCTTCTCCGAATAAGCTGTTTTCCAGATGTCCCAAACAATCGAAAAGGGGATTCATCAGAGAAAATGACTTTACCCCAGTCCTCAGCAGTCCACTCCCTGTACCTCTTGCAGAATATCAGTCTGTCCATGATGTTTTTCCTGGAGAGAAGTGGCTTCTTTGCTGCCCTCCTTGAGACCAGGCCTTGCTCCAAGAGTCTCCACCTCACAGTGCGTGCAGATGCACTCACACCTGCCTGCTGCCATTCCTGAGCAAGCTCTGCACTGCTGGTAGCCCGATCCGCAGCTGAAACACTTTTAAGAGACGGTCCTGGCGCTTGCTGGTCTTTCTTGGGCGCCCTGGAGCCTTTTTGGCAACAAGGGAACCTCTCTCCTTGAAGTTCTTGATGATGCGATAGATTGTTGACTGAGGTGCAATCTTTCTAGCTGCGATACTCTTCCCTGTTAGGCCATTTTTGTGCAGTGCAATGATGATTGCACGTGTTTCTTTAGAGATAACCATGGTTAACAGAAGAGAAACAATGATGCCAAGCACCAGCCTCCTTTTAAAGTGTCCAGTGGTGTCATTCTTACTTAATCATGACAGATTGATCTCCAGCCCTGTCCTCATCAACATCCACACCTGTGTTAATGGAGCAATCACTGAAACGATGTTAGCTGGTCCTTTTAAGGCAGGGCTGCAATGATGTTGAAATGTGTTTTGGGGGATAAAGTTAATTTTCTAGGCAAATATTGACTTTGCAAGTAATTGCTGTTAAGCTGATCACTCTTTATAACATTCTGGAGTATATGCAAATTGCCATTAGAAAAAATGAAGCAGTAGACTTTGTAAAAATTAATATTTGTGTCATTCTCTAAACTTTTGGCCATGACTGTAGATAGAGCAGATTTCTAATCTGCTTTTGCTATTGAAAACATTATCTATGAGCTCAAAAACCTTTCAGGTGATGCGGTTTTTTAAAAATCTGATCTGTTTTTGCAACTGAAAAACGTATCCTCGAAAAACGCTGTGTGTGAATGTAGCCTTAGATCAGGAATAGAACAGCCATTTATAGGACATTTCATAACTTTCCCAAATTCCTATGAAAAAATATTCTGCATTGAATTACTGTACCCAATTTATTATATATTTTAGGTGTCGGAGTCGGTCCATTTTATACCGACTCCACCAAAATGAGCACTGACTCCGACTCCACAGCCCTGGTTGTACCTCGCGGGTCACAATATGACCCCATTCACCTGCCATATAGCCCTGGCCCAAAGGCCACGCCAGGGAGTAATTGGCGAGGGGCCCCGCGTCCCCCATAGGCTGACCCCATGGCAGATGCCACATAGCTGCCCCGCAGACAGGCATGTGACTGCCATCCATATTGGTGGTGCCCTCTTACCTCAGGGCACACCATGTCCTCCTGTGGTCAGTACCCAGCTGGCACAGAGCCATTGTACAGCCCATGTGCCCTCAGTCACACGCTGGTGGGGTCACACATGGCACAGGTAACTCTGGGCATCCCCATAGCAGCAGCATGTGAGGGTCCTGCCTGGCACACTGCCACGTGCTCCCCACACCCTGGCAGCTGCTGGCATCACTTGCACACATCACCTACCTGTGCGCGGCCGCCCGTGCTGGCAGTGCTCCTCAGTCACCGCATGTAGTCTCCTTCCCTGTCACTCACGTCTCACACACTCACAAGCAAGGCTGCGGCACATTGGAACTACATTACCCGGCATCCCACACTCGACTACATTTCCCAGGATACATCGCAACCAAGCAAAACAACACGTCACCGGAGCGCCGCAGCGCCATCTAGCGCCTCCGAGGAATGTTTACAATACATGCTGCGCTGTTCTGGTTGTCAGTGTGCAGACTGTGAGCCGCAGCGGCAAGAAGAGCTGCGATAATGACACACCGACATCTGGAGATGTATCATTAGGACTTGTGGCTTTGGTGCTAACAGGAGCCCCTGTACAGGACTTTTGCCCTGCCATGCCCAAGGTGTGACACACACTGTGACGATGCTGAAGTTGGTAATTCAACAATTTATTTTTTTTTCTGGTTTTTTTTTTACAGGTTTTACAATAAAAATAAAAAAATCACAATAAAATACAATGCAGCGAGGCGTCCTGATGTGAATAGATTTAAAAGCAGCAACGAAAGTTATAAAAACTGGCACAAAAATGGGCATCACAGTGGGCACCGAAGGGCGGGAGTGAAAGGGTTAAATGACTTTGGGCCACTGATCTGCAGAGATAGTGATGCCCCACAACTAATACAGGTCACTCCAGCCTGGTCCCAAAGGGTTCTGGGCATCAGAACGGGCATCACAGCCGGCAAAGAGCAATTTTTTTACCCCTTCACCATCGAGGCCATTTTTCGTTTTTCGCTCCCCTTCTTCCCAGAGCCATAACTTTTTGTTATTTTTCCGTCAATATGGCCATGTGACGGCTTAGTTTTTGTGGGACGAGTTGTACTTTTGAACGACATCATTGGTTTTACCATATAGTGTACAGGAAAATAATTTCATATGCAGGGAAACTGCAAAAAAAATTCAATTCCACTATTGTTTTTTGCTTTTTTACCATGTTCACTAAAGGCTAAAACTGACCCACCATTATGATTCTCCAGGTCATTACGAGTTCACAGACACCAAACATGTCTAGGTTTTTTCTTATTTAAGTGGTGAAAAAAATTTCAAAGTTTGTTTAAGAAAAAAATGACGCCATTTTACGAGACCCGTAATGCAATGTTGCTGCGACCAAAAAAACCTGTAATTCTGGCGTCTTGATATTTTTTCTCGTTACGCCGTTTACCGATCGGATTAATACTTTTTATGTTTTGATAGATCTGGCAATTCTGAACGCAGCGATACCAAATATGTGTATTTTTATTTTTTATTTTATTTGGAATGGTCTGCAGTCACATAGAGTCACAAATAAAGAGACTTGTAGCTTAAGACTTTTTTGATCAGTAACCTCTCCGTCAGCCTTAAAAAAAATAAATAAATAAAAAAAAAAAACTGATTTTGATGTGGGTCTTCCTGTTTTGTGCTGGTGCTGTAATCCCAGTGGCTCAAAGTCATTTAAAGGGAACCTGTCACCAGGTTTGGCCGATATGTTAAGGCCACCACCATTGAGCCCAGAGATACAGCATTCTATAATGCTGTGTATCTGCACCCAACCCGACCTGGAGAGAAGAAAAAGAGCTTTAATTATACTCACCTTCGGGGTGGTCTGGTCCCATGGGTGTCGCAGGTCCTGGACTGGCACCTTCCTTCTTCTTACGATGCCGCCCTCTTTGCGGCTTCGTGTGGATGATGTGGTGAAAGAGCCCTGGTGCGTGCGCACTACAGTACTTTACTAGAGAAGTATACCTGCACAGGAGCACAATGCCGGGGACACTGTGTGGATGACATAGGGACGCGTCATCCACATAAAGCAAGAAGGAGGACGGCATCCAGGGCCGCTATCAGGGCAGTACTGCCCTGACTGGCGTATGGGACCCGGTGGGCAGAGGGGGCCCCGTCTCATCTGCTCACCGGGCTCCTACAGGCAGGCTAAACCGGGCCCATAGTGGCGCAGCGGGCTGCAGCAGTTCAACGCTATTGACGTGCGGGCCCGGGAACTCCACACAGCTTCCCTGGCTGACCTGAGGTGAACTGATGAGCGTGGGAAAAAATGCAGAAACTTTCCCACGTTCATTAGTTCATCTCTGGCCAGCTGGGGAGGCTGCGCAGAGAGGAACAAATTCATTCTGGCAGTGGTTTAGAGCAGGCTGGTCGCATTACCACCAGTCCCGTTCTAAACCACTAAACCCCTTCTGATGGATTGCAGAAGGGACATGACTGACGAGCGGAGAGGTAAGGATATTTTTGTTGTTTTTTTATTTTTTTTACAGGTCGCTGGTTTATTTATGGATTAAGCAGAGGAATAAATCTTGTCAAAAACTTGTCTTTATTTCATTAAAATAATTTTTCATTAATGTCTATGTGTGTTTAACCCTTTAATAGTCTAGGGTTAATAATGGATCGGTATCTTATTGACACCTCTCCATTATTATTCTGCTTAATGTCACCTTCCTTTAGCAAGGTGAAATTATCCCATGAATATCAACCCATTTGCCGCCACCACTACAGGGCAATGGGAATAGAGAGGCTAAGTGCCAGAAAAGGCGCATCTTATAGATGCGCCTTTTCTGGGGTGTCTGGGGGTAGATTTTTGTAGCCGGGGGGGGGGCAAAAACAATGGTCCCTCTCATTGCTGTTAAAATCTGCCCTCACTCACCTGCTTTCCCTCTCTCGTTGCACATTTACCGCGGGAGCCCACACAATTTTTTTCAACGAATTAACCCCTTTATTTAACACCTAGATGTCCCAAATTTTACACACAAACTCTAATCTAATTATTAGTCAGGGACGTATAAAAATTACATGAAATGAAATGGTTTACTGTATGTAAACCATGTGTCATTTCATGTCGGGTTGGGGAATGGTTTTAGAAAAGTCGGCAATTGATTTTGCAGCTATTCTGCTATGTAGAACGCTATGAAATATAAATATATATATATATATATACAGTATATATGTGCGTGTGTCTCAATGACATGTGTGTATATATATATATAAATGTATTCTATGTGTATATATCTATTCTTTCACTTGGGTTGTAACCTGTCTTTGGGCTCCAAGCCTGGGAGAAAATCTCGGCATACGGATGCCATACGGATTACATACGAATGCTTACATGCGCAAAATACGCGACCACACCTTGACAACGGATGACATACGAATCAATATTCAGGGAACATTTCTGAGTCTTACGACCGTACAATACGGTCCGTATTTTTATACGTTAAGTGTGACTCCAGCCTTAGATGCCAAATACGTTGCATCTTTAAATACAGCCCTAGCCTTGGTGTTTAGTATAGCGGGCTGTGTTGTGTCCTATATTTTGAGATGTCTGTCCATTAGCTTCAACACAAAATGATTGGCTATTCACACAAAAAAAAAAATCTATCCTGGTGGGCACTCACCGGCGGCTGCAGTAGAGGCTTGCCTGGAAGTGCGGCGTCAGGGTCGGCTAGCGACGGCGGGGAGCAGGGACCAAGAGCGTGTTAAGGTGCTGAAGGAGCTAGCTGCCCACTAGTGAAGGCAGATAGGACCTGCGGCACGTGACCGCGGGTCAGAAGGGAGGAGGCGGAGACTAGCTCGCCGCTGCAAGAGCCGACAGAGTGGGGTTGCCGCGGCTCCAGGGGGCAATGCAGGAGGGAGAGGGGATCCAGGGGACATTACAGGGCGACAGAGGGGAACGTAGTCAAACACAAGCCAAGGTTATACACGAATCCAGGAACTAAGTACAGAGGGGTAAACCAAAGGATAGTCAAAGTACATGGCCAGAGTCAGATAACCAGGAGAAGCATATAACGGTATGTAGGAGGACTAGTCCCTGCTGTATGGTATGACCGGGCTGGAACCAAGGGGACAGTCACCAAGGTTTCTAGGGGGACTGTTTCCGGGGGACATAATTAGGGGACGGAACACAGAGTTCTAGAAAGGTTGGGGGTGGAGCCAGTATAAAAGGGGCTGAGGACACCAGCAGAGGGCAGTCGACGGAGCAGGAGAGAAGGAGCAAGGAAGCTAGAGGGCGCCAGAGAGCCAGAGCAAGAAGAGGAGAGCAGCGACTGGAGAGACTGAAGGGAGACGACACCGAGCCGTCTAGCAGAGAGACACCGACTGTCCGACCGCGCTCCTAGCGGCTGCCACCGCCCGACTCCAGCCCGCGGCTGCGGCCTGTCTGCTGCTGCCCGTGGCTGACACCACCCGACCACAGCCGTGGCTGCGGCCTGTCCGCTGCCGCACGTGGCTGCCGCCACTTCACTCCAGCCCGCGGCTGCGGCCTGTCCGCTGCCGCCCGCGGCCGCCGCCGCTCCACTCCAGCCCGCGGCGGCCTGTCCACCGCCACCCACGGCCCCCGCAGCTCAGCTCCAGCCCGTGGCTGCGGCCTGTTCGCCGCCACCTGCGGCTGCCTCTGCCTGTCCCCAGCTTGTGGCTGCGGCCTACACCTTCTGGTCCCCGGGCAACGCCGTCCCGCCTCCGCCGGGAGGTGCAACGCAGAGGAACTCATCAGGGGCCTGCTGTGCCCCCACTTCGCCTGGGCATAGGAATGCCCGAAGTCTCCACAGATCCTCGTCGGATGGGCCCAGGGGCTGAAACGCCGAAGCAACACCGACCAACACTCTTCCAGACGTCAGAGAGGATAAGGGACACAATGTAGTTAATACTCAGGACCCGTAGTCGGTCATATCGCGGCCCTATAGTGACCGGTCTTTGCCGGTTCATGTTACCAGTGTATTCTTGTTTTGATCCCTGCGAAGATAACTGTTGTTAGCTTGTTTGGTTGCTCAAGATAGCCCCTATAGGCATATATATATATATATATATATATATATATATATATATATATATAAAAAGTCACATCTTAAGTTCATCCCGTCTCCCGTCTTGTCACTGCATCCCGCGTACCTGCGATTACTACAGGTACACAAGCAACAAGCACAAACCACAAAGGGGACAGAACCGGTGTAACAGGCCAGAATAACCCCCTCCCTGCCCAGAATATACCCAGGGTTAAAGTGGCCTAGGCCAGATTATACCCTTCTGGGTCAGAGTATACCTCAGCTGCTGTAGATCAGATTTTTCAGGCTTTTCAGAACCATTGAGTGATATAGTCAATAACGGAGACCCATGCCGCACATAGGGGTGGCAGGCAGCACACGAGGCCCCAGGCAGCACACGGGGGGGGCAGAGACAGCAAACGGGGCCCCAGGCAGCACACAGGGGGGGGCAGAGACAGCGAACGGGACCCAGGCAGCGCACATGGCCCCAGGCAGCACACGGAGCCCTAGGCAGCACACGGAGGGCAGAGACAGCGTACGGGGTCACAAGCAGCGCACGGGGCCCCAGGCAGCACACGGGGACCCCAGGCAGTGCACAGAGCTCCAGGCAGCGCACAGGGACCCAGGCAGCAAACAGGGGCCCAAAGCAGCACACGGGGGCCCCAGGCAGCGCACAGAGACCCAGGCAGCATACAAGGGCCCCTGGCAGCGCATAGGGTTGCATAGACAGCGCACGGGTACCCAGACAGCACACAGGATTGAGTGATATACTCAAGAACGGGGCCCCAGACATCACACAGGGGCCGCAGACATTACACAGGGGACCCAGACATTGCACAGGGGCCCTAGACATCGCACAGGGGCCCCAGACAATGCACATTACACAGGGGCCTCAGACATTGCACATTGCACAGGGGCCCAAGACATTGCACAGGGCCCCAAACATCTCACAGGTGCCCCAGACAATGCACATTACACAGGGGCCTCAGACATTGCACAGGGGCCCAAGACATTACACATTGCACAGGGGCCCCAGACATTGCACAGGGGCCCAAGACATTGCACAGGGGCCCAAGACATTGCACAGGGGCCCAAGACATTGCACAGGGGCCCCAGACATTGCACAGGGCCCCAGACATTGCAAAGAGGCCCCAGAAATCGCACAGGGGCCCAAGACATTGCACATTGCACAGGGGCCCCAGACATCGCACAGGGGCTCCAAACATCACCAAGGGGCTCAAGACATCACACATCGCACAGGGGCCCCAGACATCACACAAGGTCCCCAGACATCGCACAGGATTGAGTGATATACTCAAGAACGGGGCCCCAGACAGATCGCTCAGGGGGTCCCAGACAGCGCAAAGGGGGGCAGAGACAGCGCACAGGGGGCAGAGACAGCGCACAGGTTCCCTGTGTGCTGTCTCTGCCCCCTGTGCGCTCTCTGGGGCCCCGTGCGCTGTCTCTGCCCCCTGTGCGCTGACTGGGGCCCTGTTATTAAGTATATTACTCAATGGTTCTCAAAAGCTATACCAAAAAAGAAAAGGAAAGAAGCGCAACAGTGATGCACACACAGCCCAATATTGAATGAAAAAAGGCTTTATTAATACAATGCCAGACAGAGAAGGATAAATAAAAACACTTATAAAAACTGGTGCAGGCAGGGTGTCTAATGCTCTCCATCTGGTAACTATGATCTTTTACTGATTGTTTAGCATGTTGTGGACACTCATGGATATGATCTGTGGCTGATTTAGCTGGTATAGATATATATGGGTGCTAAAGTCTAATATGTTGCAATCCTTTGGGCCAAAAATTCATGTATTCTTTTATTAGCACATCCATGTGTTTGAATTTGGTATAGTACACATATGCTTATATATTCCTGTGTTATAGGATCTATTTATCTATGTGCATATATGCTAGCTGCTGCCCCTTATGAGATTGGACTCATGAGCGTCCCTCTCAGCATACTATTTACATAATTACCTACTGGGTGGTTGTTCTATTTTAGTATTATACTCTTAATATTTTTATTGTCATATATCCTTGCTATGCACTGTCTTTACATGTTATTGGCTGCATGTTTTTATAAGTGTTTTTAATTATCCTTGTCTGTCTGTCATTGTATTAAAACCCCAAGTAATTGTACGTCATCAGTAAGGTCCCCCGCTTTGAGCCCACCTCAAAGCCGCAACATGTCAGCTGTTATGAACAGCTGACATGTGCCCGCAATAGGCGCGAGCGGAATCGCCATCCGCCCGCGCCTATTAACTAGTTAAATCCCGCTGTCAAAGCTGACAGCGGGCATTTAAATAGCATTTCCGGCCGCCGACCCCCGTCATGTCATCGGGGTCGGCGTCATGTTGCCTGGACAACCAGAGGTCTCTATGAGACCTCTATGGTTGTTTCAGGCATATGGCTTTCAGCGCCACCCGGTGGTCGGCGCTGAAAGCACAGGAGTAAATTTGCTACATATGGGCGATCTGCTCATCGCCCATATGTAGCAGAGCCGATCGGGTTGCGCAGGCTTCTAGCCTCCTATGGAGGCTATTGAAGCATGCCAAAAGTTAAAAAAAAATGTTTAAAAATAAAAAAAAATACAAAAAAACCTAAAAGTTCAAATCACCCCCCTTTCACCCCAATCAAAATAAAACAGTAAAAAAAAAAATCCAACTTACACATATTAGGTATCGCCGCGTTCAGAATCGCCCGATCTATCAATAAAAGAAAGCATTAACCCGATTGCTAAACGGCGTAGCGAGAAAAAAATTAAAAACGCCAGAATTACGTTTTTTTTTGTCGCCACGATATTGCATTAAAATGCAATAACGGGCGATGAAAAGAACATATCTGCACAAAAGTGGTATCATTAAAAACGTCAGCCCGGCACAGAAAAAATATGCTGTCACCGACCACAGATCACGAAAAATGGAGACGCTACTGGTCTCGGAAAATTGCGCAATTTTTTTTTTTTTTTTTTTAGCAAACTTTGGAATTTTTTTTCACCACTTAGATAGAAGAGAAACTAGACATGTTTGGTGTCTATGAACTCGTAATGACCTGGAGAATCATAATGGCAGGTAAGATTTAGCATCTAGTGAATCTAGCAAAAAAGCCAAACAAAAAGCAAGTGTGGGATTGCACTTTTTTTGCAATTTCACCGTACTTGGAATTTTTGTCCCGTTTTCGAGTACACGACATAGTAAAACCAATGGTGTCATTTAAAAGTACTACTCGTCCCGCAAAAAATAAGCCCTCACATGGCCATATAGACAGAAAAATAAAAAAGTTATGGCTGTGGAAAGAAGAGGAGCGAAAAAAGAAAAATCGAAAAAAAGCTCCGGTAGTGTAGGGGTTAATAAAGCCTTTTTTTCATTCAATATTGGGCTGTGTGTGCATCACTGTTGCACTTCTTTCCTTTTCTTTTTTGGTATAGCATAATTTGGCGCAAGCTTGCACCTAGCTAGAATATTCTCTAGAATAGTGACTGATTAAAAGTACATTACTAATAATTCCTATATACATACTGACATATAAATGATGACACAATATAGTATGACCACTAATAGTTCCAACAGGACTGCCGCCAGGAATTTCAGGGCCCCATACTGGCATAATTTTCAGGCCCCATTGAGACTCCGCCCAGGCTCCAACCGAGCTCCGCCTCCACCCCTCAAACCTTCCACAGTCCCACTTCTCACTCTTGGAAAAGCACCACTTCTGCACCACGTCCTCACCAATCACACATTAACAGTTTCCAACAAACAAGTTATCACACACATAGCCATCAGCTTTTGTTTGGCCCAAAAGTTTTTTTAAGCCGCCACCACGACAAGCCCGCACCAAACAGGGGAGTCCAACATCGGCATACTATTACGCCCGATGTCAGAAAGGGGTTAAGGAATGTAATAGTGGCTGATGGTTGCCATTAATCCTGTTGTGCCAGAGATACTGCTTATTTGTTTAGTTTGCTTTTTAATAATGCAAATATTATGTAGGTGATGTGATGTATTATTAGGTTTACCCTGCTTCGTATCTCCAGCAATTTGCCTGACATGTCTATTATATTATGGTAATATACACTGATGAAAACAACGAAACCCTTAAAGTGAACCTGTCAGCAGAATTTTGCTAAGTGAACTACAGGCATTGTACACACATAGACAGAGCAGATATGAAGAAGTAGGAGAAGCTGTGGATCCCAGCAGAAAACTGTTAGCATCATAGCTAGCTAGCAAGTGGGAGTAAGTAGCACTCACTGCATATGGAATGCCGACCTAGGGCAATAGAGGAGATCACGAATAAGCAATTACAAAGGTCCACCCGGTTTAAAAACAGGAAGAGCAACAAAGATATTAAATTTTATATGTTTAATCCAGTAAGGCACGCAGTGTTTCTAAAAAAATATACAAAGCGGCTCAGAGCTTAGCAGAGGAAGGTACTCCTTTTTAAGAAAATGGACTGAACACCAGAAAACTGTATCTTCTAGCACTGACAAATGACCAAAACCCAAACTCTGATTTTTAGTAGATCAAGGTTACACCCACATACCTCCCCTTGGGGAGCTTATATGGTGGGCTGGTAGTGGGATGTGATACCTCTTTAAGACATTTCTGTGATCCCCAATTTTTAGGATATCTTTGCCCATGGAGGTTCCAGGTGGCAGATATGGTTGTCATGTTTCCTACCATGATATTACCTTTGTTTAGAGTTGAAACATGGCATAAATAGCTTCATCCATCTGGCCGATATTAAGATGGAGGCGTTCACCCGGCCTTATGGTGATGTGAGTGAATGCATTATGTTTGATTCTTTGCTACGACTCTGAAAAAATATCTCTTATAAATATTGGATCGATGCAAACCCCAATATTCATCACTGTCCACTGGCTCCAGAAAACCTGAGAAAATTCCTTAGAAACTGAGGAGTACAGGGGCTTCTTCTGTTCAGAGTATACAAATCCTAGCCTTGTTGGCTGGTTTTCATCAGTTCCCCCTGGGGTAATTACCTGTTTATGGCAAGAGGTCCTACTTCAATGGAGGTTGAAATGTCAGCTCTTTCTCACTTCCCCAGTTATAATTAATCCCATAAGTTCAATGTTAGGGTGATATGTCCCCTCTCTGAAGATGTGTTTATGGATTTTAGAATTTTTTTCAACGACAGAGGCTTATTCCTGTGAGCGAACAGGGCATCCACCAAATAAGTTGTTTTGAAGTCACCAGTGATGAGCAGGTATACTCGTAAGGCCGGGGTCACACTAGAGAGGAATACGGACGAGTGAGAGGTGTTAAAAGCACGCATTATACACGTACAAATGATTCTCTATGGGGCAGCTCCCAACAGCCGTATATTTCTCGGCCGTATTCTACGGTCCGTGCCAATCGCAGCATGATGCGATTGTCAGCGTACTACGACCGTAGTACGCCAATGCAAGTCTATGGGTGCGCAAAAAAATACGGAGTACACACGGAACACACGTGTGACTTGCGAGAAATACGCAGGTCTTTTGGCTGGTGACAGGAAATGGGCCAATCAATCATCAGGAAGCTTAGACATGCAAATGAACTCAAAAAGCGCTCCAGACATCCAGGAAGTACCCCTCCACGGAGTACATCAGCGTCATGGTGCCATATTTCCTCAATGTGGAGATGCTTATAGTATTAGTGCAGGAGCGGACAGAAATCTGGGACCAATGTGATGCCCATTATGCCAACCGGGCAAGAAAGGAGGCGTCATGGAGGCGCATATGTCGCCAGATGTTCCACGATTTTGGTGATCGGCCACGTGAGGAGTAGCAGCAACTGAGTAAGTACAACCCAAAAACTGTGTAAAATTACCTCACATCAAAAAATGCATAAAGAATCAGCCCCCCCCCCCCCTTCCTGTGCTTCTACTTTTTTTACTCATGAGGCGGGTAGATTTTGATGTGACACGTGGTTTAACACTGCCATAATTTGTCCCAGGCCACAAGCTCCTCATCCTCCTAGCCTACCAAGTTAGTAAGTGTAGTTACTTGATACATGAACTACTGTGACCGTGTGTATCTGGCCTGGATGTCCCAGTTATATATGCCACCCTGAGTAGAAAGCACACCCCAGAAGGCCACATGCCTAGGCTACTGTTAGCAAATGTGACATATCAAATATGTGAAATTGAGAATATTTCCTGTCACATTGCAGTGGAAGATGTGATGAGACAGTTGCGCAGCATCCGAGACCAAT
Organism: Dendrobates tinctorius; assembly: GCF_039654945.1. Classification (NCBI taxonomy): domain Eukaryota; kingdom Metazoa; phylum Chordata; class Amphibia; order Anura; family Dendrobatidae; genus Dendrobates; species Dendrobates tinctorius. Next base: position 14,588,281 of record NW_027361724.1, read on the forward strand.
ACAGGCGGGAACGTCAGCAGCGGTCCAGGAGTGGTGATGCAGGCCACCTAAAGCGTAAATACATTTATTATGACCGCCTCTCCTTCCTCGCCCCTATTCTGGATCTGAGACCGTAAGTAGATACCTCACACCACATTACACAGATACTTTACAGGGCCAAAAATATTGATTATTTTTTGGCTCTGTTCTATTTCATAACAGAACTCACTCCAACCTTACGGAGAGAGGAACTGGCTCAGATACAGAGCCCATCATTGATCCTGCAGGAGATGAGGTGGCTGGCCCATCTTCTCCCCCTACAAGAAGCATGGGTGAAGAATCCTTGCAGGAAAACCCAGTGCCTGTGCCACAAACCCCACCACCAGGACCACATCCCCAACCAGGACCGTCTGCTGCGCACCATCAGCCATACTGGAGGAGCAGGGCAACATGAGCAGCAGCCCAACTGGCCAGATCCGGGCCTCACCACAGCCTGCTGGACCATCCCGGCGAGGAAGAAGGCGCCAGATCCCTGCCCAGGATACACGTACAAATGTGGACACTGGTGTCCTCAACTATTTGACTAGAGTCAATACTGATGATGGCGAGGAGGCATACTCGCGCAGCCTGGCCCTTTACCTTTGTGCCCTTTCCCGTGAGGTGAGGCTCCGTATTCGAGGATGTTTTCAGATCCTGCTTGATTCTTGCACACACCCCAATACCCCATATGAATTATTTGAATATCTGGAGAGGTGGCAGCTTTCACCCAGAAATCTAATGCGCCTTAGACACCCCACACACATGCTTGCTCAAGCAGGCTCTGAGGATCCTCAAATACGTGGGCCTACACCTCACCCCCTTCCTCCCCCTACTTAACCTTCCCAACAGCAGCCACATATGTCTGCCTCTAGCCAACCTCACCAATATGGCCACTTGTTCCCACCCAGTGTTGGAGGCTGGTCCCAACCTGGTTGGGGACGACATTGCTATATAGGTGGGTATGAGACACGGGCCTACCAGACCCAACAAGATGCCCCTCTTCAGTCTCACTATGGCCAGTACCCACAGCAATCCCAGGAGGCAGTACATTACCCACATCATGGGCAACAGTATGCCCCCACACAGGGCGATGTTGGGCAAAGTAGCCAGCAGCAACCACAGGCTGGTCTTCCGCCTTCTCCTTCCCCAACTCCACAATTTATAATTTAGCCATTTTGGTATGGCATAATGTTTTGTTTTTATTTTTGTCTTTATGTGTGCAAATGTTATTTTGAACAAATGTTGACATCTGCAAAAAGGCCAATTTTGCCCATTGCCACAGTTCTCATATGGCAATAATATGTTTGGCTTAAAAATAAACCCCCCCAAAAACTAGGCAAAAGTAAACATTTGTCTACTACATTTAACGTCTCTGTGTCAATTATAAAAAACAGTGTCAGCATACTAACATACGCTTACCAATGCAAAAAAACACTCAAAGAATCATAAGGGGTAGAAATATATATATATATATATATATATATATATATATAGACACACAAAAACCAAAAAATTATAACATAGACAAAGCATGCTCTTGCCAAGAAGTTTCACCCTCAGGTGACATAAAGTAATTTGTGAAAATATCACGCACTTTGAGCCCATTGAGCGGTCTACGTTGAGGGTAGATAGGTGGTCTCGCCCTACGCACATTGTCCAACCCACGCACAACACCAGCAGAGGAGGAACAATCATGTATCCTGGTGAAGTTATGAAGAACCACACAGGCTTTAACTACTTCATTAACATTTTGTTCACTCAGCTGAATGGCAGACTGGAGTAACCGCGATTTGGCACAAAGAATGCCAAAGGAACACTCCACCAGTCGCCGAGCACGTGATAGGCGCAAGTTAAAAATTCTGCACCGGTGGTCAAGGTTGTGTCGGGGATATGGCCTCATGACATTGCGCGTTAACTGAAACGCCTCATCTGCCACAAGGGCATAAGGGACAGATTCTTGAGTGAAGCCTGGTAGCTGGCGTGGTGGGGGTAGATCCAACTGGTTGGTGCGTAGCCGCCGAGCCATAATGGAAGTATTGAAGACTCGAGAGTCTCCCGTCCTTCCATAGGCCCCAATGTCAACAATTATAAACTTGTATTGAAGGTCTACCAGAGCCAACAATACAACAGAAAAGTATTGTTTATAATTGAAGAATTGGGAGCCAGAGTTCGGCGGCTTACGCACCTGGATATGTTTGCCATCAAGGGCCCCAATACAATTAGGAAACTGGCATTCCTCCTCAAAGTCCCTTGATATCCTCAACCAGTCTTCCATCCTGGGCTCGGGCATGACGAGTGGATGTAGTCTTGACCATATTTGACTACATGTCGACCTGACTATGCCAGAAATGGTAGATCTTCCAATCAGAAACTCATGGTGGAGGGCGGCATAAGACAGGCCAGTGGACAGGAAGCTGAAGAACAGCAGAAAAGGGACATTTTAGAATGCACAATTTAAAAAAAAAAAACAGGTACATACATACCAAACTTGTTAGGATTTCAGATCTACTAACAAACACATATTTGGTTGCACAATGACTAAGTGATATTCAGTACATATTACACATAACATTCTGGTCTGTAAGTTTCAAGATATCTGGAATAAGATGAGGGCATTAAAATTAGTCCATGAAGCAATAAATACATACTTTGGGCAACACATTATGAATGTAGAGAATATGGTTGTGTAGTGCATACCGTTTTGTGAGTAGAAGTCGCTCCTCTGCAGATATAGCTTTGCGCATCCTTATGTCCTGAAAGGTTTTCCCAGGGCGCACTGTCTCCAAGAGTCGATCAAATGTTGCAAGGCTCATGCGACAGTATTGGTAGAATTTTGCAGGATGCTCCCGCAGAGAAGAATAGAGGCGGTGAAAATGACCTCTTGTGAGTCGTTGCCTCAAAAGTGGATGTACCCACATGTGTCTCCTCCTCCACGGATCCACTATCACTGGGTATGGTTGACCAAAGCGGCGTGACAAAAGCCAGTTGAAGAGAACCTGCTCAGTTGTGTTGAAAGTCAGACTGTCTGCCATGTTGCACATACAACAGCAACACACCTAGTGAAGGCAAGGTCACAAATGGACAGAGTGGAGGCAGCCACCTGTTCCTGAGGCAATAAATAGGGTGCAGGCTAATGATTTAATCAGTTAGCAGGCCTCAAAACCGTTAAATGTCCATTTTGCAAGCCTGCGAGAAAATCTCGCAATACGGATTCCATACGGATGCAGACATGCGCAAAATATGCGACCACACCTTGCTTACGGATGACATACGGAGCACAATTTAGGGGTCATTCATCTGTATTACGCATGTAAAGTACGGACTGTATTTTGCGTCGGTTAGTGTGACCCTGGCTTTACTCGAGATTTTCCAAGCATGCTTGAGTGATCTCCGAATATTTTGATGTGCTCGGAGATTTAGTTACTGCCACCGTAGCTGCTAGACAGCCTGAATACATGTGGGAGTTGCCTATTTGTTAGGAAATCTCCACATGTATTCAGGCTGTCTAGCAGCCGCAAATCATGCAGCTACGGAGACAGAGACTAAATCTCCGAGCACGCCAAAATACTCGGAGATCACCCGAGCATGCTCGGGAAATCTCGAGTAACAAGTATACTCGCTCATCACTAGTAGCCACCTTTCTGAATGTCTGTAGATATATCAATCAAAGTGTTTAAAGGAATACTGGCAGGGGTGAAAAATGTGTCATACTTCAAGCCTCAGGGAAATGCATGACATAGAGATTTAAAGAGCCCAAAAAAGAGTGTCCTTGTGTTATGCACCATCCTGCAGACACTTTTTTCCTAGAGATCCCCTTTTAAGTATTTGCATAGCTAACTGCTCTTATTTTCTGCTAAATAACATCTGATTTCAATATTCAGTGTCAGATCTGATGTCAATATCCAGCACCAGCTATCACTTACTGTCCTGCAATTTCTGCAGACAAGACATAAGCAGGTCAGCTAGAGAGCGGGTCACATTCTGCAGAGCCAGGCATCATCTACCCCCATATAAGCTCCTCTCTTCCCCCTCCGCCCCCTTCCCATCTGTCTCCCTATTGCCATATCTATGTTTAAATCCTACTTGTTCCTTCACATAGGACTGAGCACATGACCAGTTTTTGCTTCATTTATTATTGCACTGTTTTATAAGTAATATTTTAGTGTTGTAGGTTTTATCACACATATCAAATGCTATTTATCATAAAGACCACCTTAGTATACCGAACAATAGATAAGCGTTTTTATATTGATTATTAAGCAACATATCTCTATAGTAATTTGTTAAACTACCAGGAAACGTTCAGATTGCAACATATTTTCGAGGACTTTTTGTCCGGATCTCCTGATGAAAATTTTTCTAAGCTCATCCACATATTACTTTTAGGGTCCCGTTACATTTAGCGATGCACCAGCGATCCTGACAATGGTACGACCCGGTCAGGATCGCTGGTGCATCGCTAAATGGTCGCTAGTGAGCTGCCAAACAGCGATACAGCAATCCATCGGGGGTCGCTGTTACCTGTCACACCGCAGCGATTCTGACGACTTCCGCCTGCGTCCATGAGTTCTGCGACATCGCTAGTCGGTGCCGAACACAGCGATGTGCGCTGGCCAGCGGGACGCCAGCGACGAAAAAATGGCCCAGGCCATTCCAGCACGATCAGCGATATCCAGCGGGGGGGGGGCGGTTGCAGGTACGTGTCAAACAAAGCGAGATCGCTGTTGCGTCACAAAATCGGTGACGTTTTAGCGAGATCGCTGGCGATCTCGCTATGTGAGAAAGGCCCTTTAGGCTAGAAACTGACCTTCTTTGCAGATTTTTCAAAGCACAACATGTCAATTCCACCTGTGTAAATAATGCAAGAATGTATGGCTAAAATCCACTATAAATACAGTGGTTTGTGAAAGTGTATACCCCCAGGCATTTTTCATGTTTTGCTACCTCACAATCTGGAATTACACTATTTTTTTGAGCGTTTGCATCAGTTCATGTTAAGAACTTACCTACAAATGTGAACATTGGGTTTTCTTGTATTTTTTTAAGCAAACAACAAATAGGACAAAGTAACTGAACATTTCAGTGTGCATAACTGTTCACCCCCTAAAGTCAGTACTTTGTAGAGACTTCCTTTGGTGCAATGACAGCTGCAAGTCGCTTTGGATAAGTTTCCATGAGCTTTCCACATCTTACCACTGGGATTTTTGCCCATTCCTCAAGGCAAAATTACTCCAGCTCCTTCAAGTTAGATGGCTTCAACTGGTGAACAGCGATCTTCATGTCTGACCACAGATTCTCAATTGCATTAAGGTTTCGGTTTTGACTAGGCCACTCTAAAACATTTACACGTTTCCCCTTAAACCACTCGAATGTTGCTTTAGCAGTATGCATTGGGTTGTTGTCTTGTGGGAAGGTGAACCTCTGTCCCAGGCTCAAATCACTGACAGACTGAAACAGGTTTTGCTCAATAATATCCCTGTATGTTGCACCATCCATCTTCCTCAACACGGACCTGATGTGGAAAAACATCCCCACAGCATGATGCTGCCACCGCCATGTTTCACTGTAGGGATGGTGTTCTTGGGATGATAAGCTCTGTTGGTTTGAAACCAGACATAACCTTTACCTTGGTGGCCAAAAAGTTTAATTTTGGTTTCATCTGACCAAAGCACCTTCCTTCATACATTTCGGGAGTCTCCCACATGTCTTTGGCAAACTCAAAACGAGCCTTACAATTTTTGAGTGTAAGTAAATGCTTTGTTCAGCCCACTTTTCCATAAATGCCACCTCTACAGATACTCCAGACTTTGCTTGGGAACACCATAGCTCCTTCAGGGTTACCTTTAGTCTCTGTGCTGCTTTTCTGATTAATGTCCTCCTTGCCTGAGCTGAGAGTTTTGGTGGCGGCCCTTTCTTGTCAGGTTTGTTGTAGTACCATACTATTTCCATTTGATGATAATGGATTTGATGATGCTCCAGGCGGTCATCAGAGATTGGGATATTTTTTATAACCCAACCCTAACTATTATTTCTCAACAGATTTGTCTCTAATTTGTTTTGAGCTCTCTTTAGTCTTCATGGTGCTATTTGGTTAGTGGTGCCTCTTGCTTTTCCTTTGGGGATTAATGTTTGAGAACCTTTTGTCTTTTAATCATGTGATTGTGTATACCTTTTGTAATTGGTTCCCTTTTGTATTTAATATGCATGAGCCTGTGGAAATACTAGCTCAGATAAAGACTGCAGTTGCAGTTGAAACGCGTTGCTTTTTTCTCTTTGTTACTATGCCTAGTGCCATGCTATTTTAGCATTTACTAAATAAGCAAACAAATATTTTTAACTCATCCTGGAGCTGTTTTTTTTCTTTTGCCTCTTGCTTATCCTATTTACAACTTATGGCTTACCTATATGTCATAGGTCGCCTCCCTCCCTTTGAGATCACCTTTCGGCGGGCTTCGTGTATCCGATAAGGCTTCAAGTTGACCCAGACATGAGGCTCCATCAGGACCTCATGCTCTATGACCTTCGTACAACCTGGAAGTTCCAAAAACAGTGCAGCAGCTCTCGACACTACTGCTTTTGCAAGGGTATCTGCCACCTTAACATCCTCCGTACTGACATTGGACATGGCTAGCAGACAAGGAGCTTCCAAGGGTTCTCTGTCCTGCCATGGTTTGATCAGGTTCACGTGGTAGGGCTTCCGCTTCTCCGCTTGGTGGATTTTGTAGTTGACATCACCAACTTTCTCCACAACCTCATAGGGACCCTGCCACTTGGTCAGGAATTTGGTCTCCACCGTGGGCACCAGTACCAGTACTCAATCCCCTGGGTTGAACTGTCTTACCCTGGCTGGCCTATTATACACTCTGGACAGGGCTTCCTGAGCCTTGAGGAGGTGCTCCTTCACAACGGGCACCACGTTGGCAATCCTCTCTTGCATCTGGGTGACATTCTGTACCACGCTTCTATAGGGAGTGGTTTCAGCTTCCCAGGATTCTTTCGCCACGTCCAAGAGTCCTCGAGATTGTCATCCATAGAGCAGTTCAAATGGGGAGAAGCTGGTGGAAGCTTGGGGAATTTCTCTGATGGAGAACAGGTAAGGAAGCAGACAGTCCCAGTCTTGGCCGTCCTTCTCCACTGCTTTTTTTAACATGGCCTTCAAGGTTTTGTTAAACCTCTCCACCAGACCATCAGTCTAGGGATGGTATAATGAGGTTCTGAGCTGGGAAATTTACAGGGTCTTCCACAACTCCCTCATGAAATTCAACATGAAGGGGGTCCCTTGGTCCGTTAGTATATCCTTCGGCAGCCCGCTTCGGGAGAAGATATGGATCAGTTCGTTAGAGAAATACTTAGCCAAGGCATTTCTCAAGTGTACTGCCTTTGGGTATTGGGTAGCATAATCCAGGACCACCAATATATATTGATGTCCTCTTGCTGACTTTACCAGGGCTCCCACCAGGTCCATCGCTATTCGCTCCAATGGCACCTCGATGATGGGCAACGGTACCAGAGGACTGCGGAAGTGGGCTACTGGGGAGGTCAGCTGGCACATGGGAAGGAAGAACAATAGTTCTTAATTTCTCTGTAACACCCAGGCCAGTAGAATCTTTGCAGAATGCGCTCCTGGGTCTTATATGCCCCCAGGTGACCACCCAACACATGGGAATGAGCCATGTCTAACACCCTGCGTCTATAGCGCCCTGGTACCGATAACTACTCTATCACCTCACTTCTAGGGTTGGTTACCCTATAAAGCAGATCTCCAATCACAGCAAAATGAAGGAACAGATTGTCGGCTGCCGGCTCTTGAGGCACACCATTTAATACAGTTACATTTTCAAATGCCCCTTTAAGATTTAGGTTCCTGAGTTGGGAAGTTCCAAAGTTTCCCCCGGACACCTCCACTTCAGGGACATTGGCCTCAGTGGATGCTGCTTCATCTTCATCACCAACAAGCACACAAAATGGAAACGTGTCATCCGCAGCTTGCAACAAGGTTTCTTTGGGAGCAAACTGACTGTTGTCCAGACAACCAGACATCCTCCCTTTTCCCCACAAGTCCCAAAATAATACAAAGTCCCTCCCTATTATAATAGGGTGCAATAGGTCCTTGACCACACCGACCTCATGGGACTAGGTGCCACAGTTTGTGTTTATGACCACTTGGCCCACAGCATAGTCCTTAGCGTCGCCATGGATACAGCAGATGCCCACCCTTTTTCCAGGAATCAGCCGATGGGAAATTGTGGCCCTCACTAGTGTTACCAAACTCACTGAGTCCAGCAGACCAGTCGTTTGCACCCTGTTTACTGTCATGGGGCATGCCTGTGGTTCCATGTCTGGATGAGTGAGAGCACTGCAGGCGGGATATGCAAAATATGAGCATCGCTGTCCTATGCTGTAGTTTATTGTCACGGTGGTCATGGGACAACGGGTGGCTATGTCACCTGGGGTAAGACACCCCCAACCAATTATACTATTGGATGGGTCCTTTGAATCAGATACCTCCTGGTCTCATGGATGTCACATCCCCTTTTTGGTGTCCATCCCCCTCTGGGAACTCCAGTAAAGGGATGCTATGCCCCCTTTCTTTCCCAAGGAACTCTCAACTGCTTGGTACCTGTCCACCAGGCTCACCAGGTCATTGACATTATGGGGATCTCTTTGGGCATCCCAGGATTGCATCGGCCTTGGTAGTGTGTATTAGCCTGTCCATGACAACCTTCTCCACCATCTGTGCTGGGGGGGGGATTCAGATTGCAACCATTTTTGGATCAGGTGTAGAAGGTCAAACATTTGGGACCGGGGAGGTTTGTCACTGTGATAAGCCCACTGGTGCACCCGTTGAACCCTGACAGTCAGAGTCACTCCTAAACGTGCCAAGATCTTGGCCTTTAACTTGGTGTACTCTTTTGAGCCCTGTAATGCCAAGCCATAATACGCCTTCTGTGTTTCACCTTTTAGATATGGCACCAGAACCTCTGCTCACTGCTTTGTAGGCAATTTCTCCTGCTCTGCCACCCTTCAAACACCGTCAAGAACGCATCGACGTCATCACCCGGGGTCATCTTTTGCAATGCTCTTACCGTCTTCCTCATATGAGTGTCATCAACTGGATTTGTGGTTGGGGTGGTTGCCCTGCCACGGATCGCCTCAGCTAGGAGTTCCATCTGCTGCCGGTGCTGCTGCATCTGCTGCTGCTGTAGCCACTGTTTGGGTCTATTTTGGGTATTATCCCTATAGGGGATGATGATTTATTGTCTTTGTTGTGTCCGGACTGACTGTCCGTAATTATATTTATACATTTCTATTTTAATTAATGGGGTATTTTTAATGTTTACTAGTAAAGATTTATATATTTTATAGGGACGATATTTTTTTCTTGCACTTAATTGATTTTCAATATCCCATTTATCCAATACATGTGATCACTATATCAGTGGCCACAGGAAATCCCGAATTGATAAGAGACACCTAAACACCTCTGTGCACTATGATCATGTCCTGTTCAGCTCACATTTCCCAACTGTCATTATGGTGTTTTAATTAATGCTTACTCATTACAGTCTAATTGTTGCTATATAATGACAAATTAGTCACCGAGAACATTGTACTACAGTTGTATAATACATTGTTAGCCAGATATCGGCTCTGCTTCATTAGCAACTGAAGGTTAACTAGAAGGTGCAACATTGATTTGGTAGGGAGACAGCATTGTTTCCTGCCCCGAGGATGTACGTCCTATGACATGTGTTTGGATTCCCACTCTTCTCTCCTCGCTCCCCTTCACGCCCTTCTGAAGGGATTAATACAACAAGATCAAGGTCACCTCCCTCTTATAGAGCCAACCTTGCTGTGGGACATGGCAGAGGTTACTTATAGGATGACAACGAGCTGGGTCTTCAGCCTTGGATGTCACCCACCCTGATCACAGATCCAGCTGAACTTGGTAAGTCTTCAAACGACTGGGTTTTAAATACCCATATTTATTTTCCAAGTAGGAGCCTTTCAAAACTTTTGAGGTCAATGATTTATTTTTTTAAGTATTTTTTTTTCTTAAAAAGGTAGAAATAAGAAAGAAAAACTACTACAGGGCTGAATGCAGTTCTCGCGACGACTGGAATTGTGGGTTACAAATCATCTGGCGATAGATAATGTATAACTGGTCAAGGAAGGTTGGACTTGATGGACTTATGTCTTTAATCAACCCGTGTAACTATGTACAGTACTTATTATATTTTTGGAAATAGCTTGCAAAATTGAAATGGTCTTTTTTTCCAAAATAACCCGTTGTCTTCCAAACTCAACTCCAATGTATTTCAAAATGTTAATAAGCGTAAAAAATATACTAAAAATGCAGCATAAACTATAGTGATGAGCGAACGTGCTGGAATAAGGTGTTATCCGAGCATGCTCGTGTCTAACCGAGTGTCTTCGGCGTGCTTGAAAAATACGTTTGAGTCCCCGTGGCTGCATGTGTCGCGGCTGTTCGACAGCCCAACGCATGCAGGGATTGCCTGTTTGTTAGACAATCTCTACATGTGTTACGGCTGTTGAACAGCCCCGAGACATGCAGCCACGGGGATTCGAACATATTATTTGAGCACGCCGAAGACACTCGGTTAACAGCCGAGAATGGCAGATAACACCTTATCCAAGGACGTTTGCTCATCATCACTAATAAACTACATCTGATCTAACAGTATTTTGAAACACAGTTTATACAGTGGGGAAAAAAGTATTTAGTCAGTCAGCAATAGTGCAAGTTCCACCACTTAAAAAGATGAGAGGCGTCTGTAATTTACATCATAGGTAGACCTCAACTATGGGAGACAAACTGAGAAAAAAAAATCCAGAAAATCACATTGTCTGGTTTTTTTTTCATTTTATTTGCATATTATGGTGGAAAATAAGTATTTGGTCAGAAACAAAATTTAATCTCAATACTTTGTGATATATCCTTTGTTGGCAATGACAGAGGTCAAACGTTTTCTGTAAGTCTTCACAAGGTTGCCACACACTGTTGTTGGTATGTTGGCCCATTCCTCCATGCAGATCTCCTCTAGAGCAGTGATGTTTTTGGCTTTTCGCTTGGCAACACGGACTTTCAACTCCCTCCAAAGGTTTTCTATAGGGTTGAGATCTGGAGACTGGCTAGGCCACTCCAGGACCTTGAAATGCTTCTTACGAAGCCACTCCTTCGTTGCCCTGGCGGTGTGCTTTGGATCATTGTCATGTTGAAAGACCCAGCCACGTTTCATCTTCAATGCCCTTGCTGATGGAAGGAGGTTTGCACTCAAAATCTCACGATACATGGCCCCATTCATTCTTTCATGTACCTGGATCAGTCGTCCTGGCCCCTTTGCAGAGAAACAGCCCCAAAGCATGATGTTTCCACCACCATGCTTTACAGTAGGTATGGTGTTTGATGGATGCAACTCAGTATTCTTTTTCCTCCAAACACGACAAGTTGTGTTTCTACCAAACAGTTCCAGTTTGGTTTCATCAGACCATAGGACATTCTCCCAAAACTCCTCTGGATCATCCAAATGCTCTCTAGCAAACTTCAGACGGGCCCTGACATGTACAGGCTTAAGCAGTGGGACACGTCTGGCACTGCAGGATCTGAGTCCATGGTGGCGTAGTGTGTTACTTATGGTAGGCCTTGTTACATTGGTCCCAGCTCTCTGCAGTTCATTCACTAGGTCCCCCCCGCGAGGTTCTGGGATTTTTGCTCACCGTTCTTGTGATCATTCTGACCCCACGGGGTGGGATTTTGCGTGGAGCACCAGATCGAGGGAGATTATCAGTGGTCTTGTATGTCTTCCATTTTCTAATTATTGCTCCCACAGTTGATTTCTTCACTCCAAGCTGGTTGGCTATTGCAGATTCAGTCTTCCCAGCCTGGTGCAGGGCTACAATTTTGTTTCTGGTGTCCTTTGACAGCTCTTTGGTCTTCACCATAGTGGAGTTTGGAGTCAGACTGTTTGAGGGTGTGCACAGGTGTCTTTTTATACTGATAACAAGTTTAAACAGGTGCCATTACTACAGGTAATGAGAGGAGGAAACAGGAGATTCTTAAAGAAGAAGTTACAGGTCTGTGAGAGCCAGAAATCTTGATTGCTTGTTTCTGACCAAATACTTATTTTCCACCATAATATGCAAATAAAATGAAAAAAAAACAGACAATGTGATTTTCTGGATTTTTTTTTCTCAGTTTGTCTCCCATAGTTGAGGTCTACCTATGATGTAAATTACAGACGCCTCTCATCTTTTTAAGTGGTGGAACTTGCACTATTGCTGACTGACTAAATACTTTTTTTCCCCACTGTATGTGAGTGTATTATCTTTAATTTGTACGCCCAGTTGGCAATAATGGTGCACCCGCTTTTAAACACTCTCTGTACAATCAGTATTTTTCATATTTAATTTTTCCTTTTATTTAGCCAATTCAGGCGATGTTAGGAAGTCATCAAATTTTGCATGAGTTTGAGGCATCAAGTGGTCTTTCTCATCGAATAACCATGAGACGCTGAGCAGATGTCACATTACTTCGGAACACCGACATTACAGTTTATACATAGATTGATGGCATTTGTCTATTACTTGTGCAGTAGCATTTGCTATCTGTAGATACTGATGTGGGTGTAGGAGGGGGGTGAAGGGGACAACAGAATGGTTTTAATCTGGAGGTTTTAATCCTCACTTCTATCCATCAGTAAAACTAGACACATTTGATATGAAATCCAGGCTGGCGATTAACTGTTTGCTTGCTAGGTCATCATTTGACCTTGATGCGGATCTGCCATTTTATTTTTGATCATTTGCATTTTTGGCAAGCAATTCATCAATATCTGCAACTAGATTTGTCCAGTTCTTCATATATCAAACACGTCCGGTATATGCGTTTATTCATTTGTTCATATGTAGGGTATGCAGAGCTTCCATCACCATAGATATGAATCAGGAGATTAAAGGGCATTAGACCCCTCCTTTCTCTTCAGTACCCATGAGGATGTGCCAGAAGCTTTTACGTGCATCAGTTCATCCTCAATGCCAGCCTGAGATTTTTTTAGCTGCCTCTTTAAAAAAAATAAAATAATAATAATTAAAAAAAATCTCTCTCTATAGAGATGATGGTTTAGCACATTAAGCTATATGATAAAATGCAGCATTGGTTAGTACTAATTTTTTTAGAATGGTTATTGGCTGGAAATATTCCATTTGTCCTACATAATTACGTTCCCCGCACTCCAGAAACCCCTTAGATGGGCTCTGCTGCCTGTGGCATTTGCCCCATATATGCCTGAATGGAGTCCAGTCGCAGCAATCAGAGGCAGCTGTAGGAAATATCGTGTGAGCACCTACAGCGGTGAATCCCATTTACAGAAAATAAGGGTTTTGGGAAAGAAATTAGGTCACATGCGCACCGCTGCTGGTCATGTGGCTTCCTCGTAGGGCCAATAAGGTTTTTTCGTGTTAAGAGCTCGGAACGAAACCTCTATTGGAATTTACATTTTTTTTTTTTCATTGCCATTTCTGATTTAATCCAAGCGGTGAAAGGACTACATTACCACCAAAGAACCCTATCGAAATCATCCTTAAAATACCGAACGGCTGAGATCTACCAACGTGTAGTCAGTACGGTAAGTGGATTGATGGCTGGTATCGTTCATGGTCATAGTCATTAATGGAAATGTGTCAGAAATATACATTTTGTTTCAATGCTAACTGTGATTGGGATCTTGGTAGATAATTGTAGGATAATGTGCCTGATGTATCTTGCTATTTATCTCATGCGCATTAAATATTGTATTTTTCCCTTATTTCGTCTTCATTCATTCATTCCTTTATTATGTTCAGCTATTTTATCAATTTCCTATAATATAAAAAAGAGACAGATTCAACAATTACTAGGGATTTAACTTGATGACCATATTATAAAATATAGTGAAATCATTCGGAAAATTCAAAATGGTCTGTTTACTACTCATCTGCTGTAGCTCAATCTCCGATCTAGCCCCAATCTGGTGGAAAAACCAATAATATCATGTCTCCCAGCCCTTAGGCATCCATTTTGTGAGACATGGCCAGTACGCATTTTTTTTTTTACCATTTCCTCCATCTCACAAACGACATCTTTGTCTGGCATTTTATATCATCACCATAACTTACATACACAAGTCAGGAAGCCCCGGCATCATGAAAACGGAGCCAAGGTCGTTTAATCTACACCTGGATATATAGAATTTTGTTCCATCCTTCTTCCGTACTCTTACATTTGTCCTCATTGTGTCCTTTCCATGTTCCAAAATATCTTCTCTCAATAATTGTGTAGATTTTTAAGTGGTGTCCTATTAATTGAAATATCTGCATGTATTCTTTTTATTCCTATATAGTGCTGTTAGGTTCAGCCATGATACATTTAGTATATTATCTCATCTGTTTGCATGCACTTGTATGGCTCCATATAAATCTTATCAGCTTGGCTGGAAAATTGGATTAAATTTGCAACACTGGTATTTTAATTCCATTATAGTATTAACATTTGATAGAGTATATAGGGGTTTACGCAAAGTCACATACTCGTCAATACTAGAGATATGTGGGCAAAGTGCGCAAAAAATCTCAGTTTAAGAAAAAAATAAAACTGTTTGTCTAGCGCCGCCTTCAGGTAGTAACCTTGTAGGTCAATGTCTGGGGCGTTATAGAGGGATATGTGGATATACAGTCATATTGATGGGGTTAATATAATTTTCCTTATTTCGGAACACAATTTGTTAACAGATATTTTACCTAAAATAATCAATATTTCCTTTTAGGATTTGGTATGTTACTCTATGCTGGTCTTCGGGAAGCAGGGTGGATTGAGATTTATAGATATTAGCACGTCCAATGTGTAGAACGTTTGGTTGCATCATGTACAACGTCCGTGTTTTTTCTGCTTTTTTTCTGCAAACATTGTCTTCAATGGTGATGTCTTCCTTTAACATGTTAGGGTTATGAATAAATATCGACGCATCATAAAACACATTTATGTACTGTAGATTGACAAAAATTATACTTTTAAGTCTGTGTATTAACAAATGGATTCCCAAGGCCTAATATATTGTAAAACAATGGATCAAGATAATTGTGAATCTCGTGGCGATATGTGATTACAGTATTGTAATTGTCTTCAGGTTAATGTGAGCCCTCGGGTAAAAGAGCACCAGGGGGCTCTACTATGTTTTAGATTTTTTTTCTCTTTGCTTTTCAAGAACTATAACTTTTTATTTCTTTTCGGTCTATAGTGTTGTATCAGGGCTTGTTTCTTTATGGTACAAGCAGTAATTTTTATCATTAGCATTTTGAGGTCCATATGACATTCTGATCACTTTTTATTGTAATATTTTGGGTGGCGAACTGACGATAAAACCGCAATTCCGATATCGATTTTTTTTCTAATTAATTTGGTGGAGTGATACAATCTTTTGTATTTTTTTGAATAGTTTTCATTTTGTTTTATTTTACATTTTTTTTGTTGATCCACCCATAGGAGATTTGAACCTGTGATCATTTGATCGCTTGAACAAAATGCTGCAATACTGTAATATTACATTATTGTAAATACCAGTCTCCTATGAAGCCCAATAACAGGTTAGGCTTTATAGATTTAAAAACATGGAAGACTCGTGACCTTCAATAGACCCCAGTTTGCCATGACGATGCAATCGACAGCCTGAAATTATGTGGCAGGGGAGTAAGATGGGCAATGAAAGGGTTATCACCAATTTCCACCCACTTAAGTGCTGCTGTCAAAATGGACATCTGCAGCTAAGAGGTTAAACTGCTGCAATTTAAGTTAACTTTGATCACTGCAGTTTCAGTAGTGCTTGAAAGTTTGTGAATACTTCGTAATTTTCCAAATTTCTACAATAATTTGCCCTAAAGCTACATCAGATTTTCACACAAATCCTAAAAGTAGATAACGAGAACCAAATAAACAAATGAGTCAAAAATATTAGACTTTGTCATTTTTTAAATGAGGACAATGATCCAATCTTACATGTCTGGGAGTGTCATTAGTACGAGAACCTTTAGGATTAGCACTTAATCCGAAAGTAAAATTAGATTACGGTCTTTTCAATCAATGGAATGAAAATCAGGTATGAGTGGAAGACCTGTTTTATTAAAAGAGCAGGAGTCAGATCTTCACAACACGCTTGTGGACGTGTATCATGGCACAAACAAAGGTGATTTATGAGGATCTTAGAAGAGGAGTTTTGTTTATGCTCTTCAGGCTGGAAAAGATTGCAAAACCATCTCTAAAGAGTTTGGACTCCACGAAGACACAGATTGCGTACAAATAAAGAAAATTCTGTACTATCATTACCCTCCCCAGGAGTATTTGACCAACATAGATCACTCCAAGAGCAAGGAGTATAATAATCCACAAGGTCACAAAGGAACCTAAGGTAAGCTCTAAGCAACTTAAGGCCTGTCTCACATTAGGTAATGTTAATGTCCTTAAAGAGTTTTTCCCATGAACAAAGTATATTTTAATAACTAGGTCTTGGAATAAAAATAAGTTCCACAATCAGATGTCATGAAAAAATGTTCCTGCGCTGAGATAAGATTATAAATGTGCTCCAGCTAAGTACTGTGTAATGGCTGTGTTTCACTGTGCAGGAACATGGTCTGATCACACCACACCTCCTGGGCAAGGGATGAAGCAAAAGAGAGTATACAGACAGGACAGCACTGGATCATAGCTGATTCTTTTTGTGAGGCAAAACATTTCCCTACCTCTTTTTAAGGGAAATCTGTCACCCCATTTTTCGACTATCAGCTGCCAGAACTGCCATCAGGGGTTTATCTACAGCATTCTGTAATGCTGTAGATAAGCCCCCGATGTAACCTGAAAGATAACAAAAATGAGTTATATTATACTCATCCAGGGGCGGTCTGGGTCCGGTTTTGGTCCGATGGGTGTCGTGGTCCGGTCCGGCGCCTCCCATCTTCTAACGGTGATGTCCTCCTCTTTGCTTCCCATCGTGGCTCCTGCGCAGGTGCACTGCCCTGCCCTGATGAGGGCAGAGCAGAGTCCTGCAGTGCGCAGGTGCCGGACCTCTCTGACTTTTCCGGGTGACAGATTCCCCTTAAGTAATGTCTTACTTCAAAGATAGAATCGTTTACAATCCCATGGTGTAATGTCTGTATACTCTTTTGCGTCATTCCCTGCCCAGGAGATGTGGAATGTTCACATCATGTCCCTGCACGGTCAGACACAGCCATTACACAGTACACAACATTTATAAGATTATATCAGCACAGGAAAAAAATTTTTTTAAACACATCCAATTGTGAAACTTATTATTATTCCAAGATCTTTTGATTAAAATATTAAGTAAAATTAACTTTGCTTGTGGGAAAACATTGCAGGATTGCAAGTAGAAATCCATTGCTCTTTACTAAGATCTTTGCTGTGTCTGCAGCTTTCTAAAGATCCCTTGAATAAGTCAGAAGGCTATTGGAACAATGTTTTGTGGACGGATTAGACCAAAATAGAGCTTTTTGATTTCATTGATAAGTGAACACCTTATTACGGCTTAAAACCCTCATAACATCAGTAAAACGCGATGGAGGTAGTATCATGGTCTGGGCATGTTTTGATGCATCTAGGCCAGGACGGGTTGCCATAATGGATGGAAAAATCAATGCTGAATTATACCAGCAAATTGTAAAAGGTATTGTCTGGACACATCTGCACCACATCCTCACCAATCACACAGTATAAGTTCCTATCTAACACCAGATCACGTACATAGCCATCAGCTTTTGTTTTGGTTAAAAGATTTTTTTAAAGCCACCACCACGACTAGGTAGACTTTTATTGGAATGAAGAATACTGAATGGGGGTATTGTGGGGACCTCTGGATCTAGGTATACTGCTTCGGGGTGATTTCTGTGGAAAAGCTTTGGTTATCATTATACCCGTAATGGTGGCTTTGGTTGACACTATAGTGAGGGGGCAGGAGCTGGATGTGGCTCATGACCCTCTCTGAGCTGAATGTGACTCTCTAGGTCAGAAAGGTTGGGGACCACTGGTGTATAGTGTACAGGTAATACAGTAATCACCTGTGACATTTTACACAGGAGCTCTGTATATTGTGTCAGTGTACAAGTAATACAGTGGTCACCAGTGACATTATACACAGGAGCCCTGTATATAGTATTCAGTGTATAGTGTCAGTGTACAGATAACTACTGACTCACCAGTTACGTTTCTAGTTGAAGTCCTTCATCTTCGCCTTTTATTTTCATCCAGCGCACACCACCATCGCTTCTTCCAGCCAGGACTTGTCTCTGCAGAAAATAACAGCTATGTAGAGCACATTCCTGAATTTTTCCACAACCTCTACACTATGCTAGATGACGAAAAAAGCAACCGCGTTACCCTTTACAGTAACAGGACCTCTCCTCCCCCACACTGGAAACAGTATCCTCAAAAATAATATCCTTTAATTAGCCCCTACAGTAATAATATTCCACATTCTGGACCCCACGTGTCCTCCCATTCTGGACTCCACGTGTTCTCTCATTCTTCACCCCACGTGTCCTCCTATTCTGCCTCATGTCTCTCCTTACTTCCCCATGTCTCTCCATATTCCCCCATAGTCATCCATAATAGTATAATGTACCCCATAGTCATTTATAGCAGTATAATGCACCCCATAGTAGTATAATGTACCCCATAGTCATACAGTGAGTATGGAAAGCATTCAGACCCCTTTAAATTTTATCACTCTTTGTTTCATTGCAGCCATTTGGTAAATTCAAAAAAGTTAATTTTTTTCTCATTAATCACCCCATTTGACAGAAAAAAACCCAGAAATGTAGAAATTTTTGCAAATTTATTAAAAAAGTAAAATTGAAAGATCCCATGGTCATGGACCTTTTGCTCAGTATTGAGTAGAAGCACCCTTTTGAGCTAGTACAGCCATGAGCCTTCTTGGGAATGATGTTTTTCACACCTGGATTTGGGGATCTTCTGCCATTCTTCCTTGCAGATCCTCTCCAGTTCCGTCAGGTTGGATAGTGAACGTTGGTGGACAGCCATTTTCAGGTCTCTCCAGAGATGCTCAATTGGGTTTAGGCCAGGGCTCTGGCTGGGCAGTCAAGAAGCACAGCCACAGTGATCTTGGGGTTCTCCTTTACCTCTCTCGCCAAGGCTCTTTTTCCACGATTGTTCAGTTTGGCTGGACGACCAGGTCTAGGAAGACTTCTGGTGGTGCCAAACGTCTTCCATTTAAGGATTATGGAGGCCACTGTGCTCTTAGGAACCTTGAATATGGAAGAAAATCTTTTATAACCATGGCCAGATGTGAGTCTTGCCACAATTCTGTTTCTGAGCTCCTTGGCCAGTTCCTTTGACCACTTGATTGTCATCTGGTCTGACATACACTGTGACCTGTGAGGTCTTATATAGACAGGTGTGTGCCTTTCCAAATCAAGTCTTATCAGTTCCATTAAACACAGCTGGACTCCAATGAAGTAGTAGAACCATCTCAAAGGAGGATCACAAGGAAATGGACAGCATGTTATGAGTATCTGAGCAAAGGGTCTGAATACTTATGACCATGTGATATTTCAGTTTTTCTTTTTTAATAAATGTGCAAAAATTTCTACATTTCTGTTTTTTTCAGTCAAGATAGGATGCAGAGTGTAAATTAATTAGCAAAAAATGAATTTTTTTAAATTTACCAAATGGCTGCAATGAAGCAAAGAGTGAAAAATTTAAAGGGGTCTAAATACTTTCCGTACCCACTGTATATAGTATAATACACCCCATAGTAGTATAATGCAGCCCCAGTCATATATAGTATAATGCAGCCCCATACCAGTATAATGCACCCCCATAGTAGTATAATGCACCCTCATAGTAGTATAATGCACCCCATACCAGTATAATGCACCCCATACCAGTATAATGCACCCCATACCAATATAATGCAGCTCCATAGTAGTATAATGCAGCCCCATAGCGGTATAATGCAATCCCATAGCGGTATAATGTACCCCCATGGTGGTATAATGCAGCCCCATAGTAGAATAATGCACCCCCATGTACTTTATATTCTTACCATAATTCAATGGGTTTTGTTAATCATTCAATATTTTTTTAAATATTATACTGCACTTGTTGCATATTTTTCCAAACTTTAAAGGAGCTCTCCTGGAAAAAGAATACACTTAGCTATACTGAGCACAGGTCCTGAAGAAGAGAGGCATTACATGTAAAGTCATAGAACACCACGACAAATGTGGTACCAGGGTTCAGAGAAAGAAAAACAAACTAATTTATTTGTTCTCCTGGTTATTGTAAAATTAAAAAACTTAATATTCAGATAGAATGCTATTATTTCTATCTGCTTTTCATGACACATTGTGCAGTGATTCAATGCTCCTTATCAGCTACATTGAGCATGGGTATGTAATGTTGGGTCTTCTGAGAGTTTCCCCGTCTGCTCCTTTACAGCCTCCCAGGTCCTGCTAAGCAAAGCAGGCGAACCAACCCATTGCAGAGCCTCACCTATGTACTCTGGGTGTAAACCTCCAAGACGCGTCCAGCCTACAGTCCATCACTGCTTCACCCAGTGACCAAACATGTACCAGTTTCTGGCTCAGTGCAAGCTTCCAAGTGTATAGTCCTCATACCTAATTATCTCTCAGGCCAACTGCAGCTCCAATAAGCACCATAAGTGGACCATATACAGTACATCTTCTCTAGTGGAGCTAAACATCTCCCTTTATCTATTCCTTATTGTTCCTTCAAACAGCATGGTGGAATAGTGCATTGGCGGTACTACATATGTCTCCCAATCAGTATTAGGGCTTGTGCAGACGACCGTATTTGCGGCTGAGTGCGATCCAACACAACATCAGATTTGGACCAATGTTATTCAGTAGGACCGTGGACATGTTTTTTCAAATCGCAGCAAGCACGATTTGCATCCAATCGTCAATGAGTTGATGGAAAACATCGGACCGCACTCGGCAATTTTCATGAATTGACACATTGGAGATGATGGAGAAAAATGTTATTCCCATCATCTCCACATTCAAGAAATTCAGATCACTCTGTGATCAAACTCTGATCCTTACAATCTTAATGACAAATTACCTTATCTGTATGTGTTTACAAGTGTAGGAAGAAGCCAGAGGGTACCGTTACACTTAGCGATGCACCAGCGATCCCGACAACGATATGGATCGCTGGTACATCGCTAAGTGGTCGCTAGTGAGCTGCCACACAGGCAGATCTCACCAGCGACATAGCAGCGGTCGGGGGTCTCTACTTACCTGTCAGACGCGGAGATCCTGACGTCCTCCCGGCCGCGTCCATGCCTCGCTCGTCGGCGCCACAGGAAGCCCAGCAGGAAGCTGACGACAAGAAATGATCCAGGACCTTCTCGCGCGACCAGCGATGAGCAGCGGGGGAGCTGGTCGGAGGTAAGTATCACGCATAGCGATATCGCTAGCAATATCACTGCAAAACCAGTGACTTTACAGCGATAATGCTAGCGATATCGCAGTGTGTAATGGGGGCTAGAATCCGAGGAGGAAACTCATATACAGTAAACAGTGAGAGAACATGATGTTGCCCTTGGTCATATTCGAAGTCAGGACCGGGGCACTGCAGGGAAGTAGTACTAACCTAGACCCTACCCACATTAACATTTATTTTATTTTTTATATGAAACCAATTATACATTTTTTAAACTTACATGATTGAACAAAAAAATTTAATATGTCATTATGGCAAAATCTCAAAACAAATAACTTACATTATTTGTGTACACTTTATAGAAGCATATTTTTCTGAAAATTTACTTACCGTATTTTTCCATTTTTTTAATCCTGTTTGACAAAGCCAACTTGGCAGGACTTTTATAATGAAGTGGAATAAAAAGGGTGTTTGACCCTTCCACTATAAATAATGTATTATGTATTACTATGCTGGGTGTAGCACATTAAGGGTGTGTGCACACGTTGTGGATTTGGCTGCGGATCCACAGCGGATTTAGCTTTGCGGATCCACAGCAGTTTTCCATGCGGTGTACAGTACCATGTAAACCTATGGAAAACGAAATCTGCTGTGCACATGCTGCGGAAAATTCCACGCGGATTTGCTGCAGTTTATTTTCCGCAGCATGTCAATTCTTTGTGCAGAATCCGCAGCATTTTTACACCTCTTCCATTATAGGAATCTGCAGGTGTAAAAACGCAGGTGAAATCTGCACAAAATCTGCAGAAAATCCGCAGTAAATCTGCACTAAATCCGCAGGTAAAACGCAGGTCATTTTACTTGCGGATTCAGCCAAATCCGCGCAGAAAAATCCGCAGCCAAATCCGCAACGTGTGCACATACCCTAAGACACTGGACTGGAATATAGGAAGGTGAGGATCTCTACTTTCCAGTTCCCCAGGAACTCCCATTGTCAAAATATAGTATTATTACTTTATTAAAGGTTTTTATATTTATACAGAAGAAGTGATTATTTAGATCTTATTAATTTATAAAGATTTGGTTTGGTGCAGCTTTCTCTTTGCACATGGCTCCTAATCGTAGCTGCTTAAACTGTTGGTCCCTATGCAAAATCTTCATTAGGGACTCAACTATTAAAGGTCTTTGCTAGTTTTACCCTTTTTAGATCATCCAAAGGGACTATTTGGGCTTTCCTTGTGATCCAGGGTTAGGGTGTAACTGCAACCATTGCAACCACTAAAGTTACACCCCCTGTTTGCACTGCTAGAAGTTATCCCATGTCAAGGGTTAATGTTTATTTCAATGAGGAAAAGGTATAATTTGCTTCTAGACACCTCCAGATTTGCTTTTCTCTGAGGAGATGTTGGGAATCAAATGGCTAAGATATGACAAACCTGATCCTTGTTTTTCCCAGCAGCAGATACTGGAGGATAGTCGCGCTGCACCCCACCATCCTAATTTGTCAGTGCACCCTGTCACTGTTTGCACGATCTGTCAATGAACATTCATGTACTGAGGGTATATGGACGGCTTAAAACGTAACCATCGTTTTAATTTTTATTTGATCAATCAATAGAACACATGAAAATAAGCAACTTTGTATTAAATCTTATCAGAGCAATGATAAATCTGCTTCTTTCTCATCCGGGACGGATCATTCATTTTCAAAATTCTCAATTCTCGGGTAAAATCTGTCCTCAGTGAGCACAGATTATTACTTCACTGAGATAAGAGATGGCAGTTGCTACTGGTAAGATTCTGAGGAGAATGGAGGAGCTAGAGGCAGAGCGCATTCCTTTTTCATAGAATCTTATAAAAACCAACTTTCATCACAAGTACTAATGAAAATAAGGAACTACTTTGTAATGTATCTTATCAGAGAAATCTGCTTCTGTCTCCTTATATATTGATCGTTCACATTAAAGTAACGAGTTAAAGCTGTAAAAACTGTATTCAGTTAAGTCAAATTTTCCATTCTACTGTAAGTTTTCCTGAAATAACAGTGCCAGTTATCCATAACCAACTTTGGTCTTGATTAAACACAGTGGGCCTACACCAGCAGATGACATGGCTCCCCAAACCATCACTGATTGTGGAAACTTCACACTAGACCTGAAGCATCTTGGATTGTGGCCTCTCCGCTCTTCCTCCAGACTCTGGGACCTTGATTTCCAAGGTCTAGTGTGAAGTATCCACAATCAATGATAGTTTTAGAACCATGACATCTGCCAGTGTAGGGCCACTTTGTTTTATCAAGACCAAAGTCAGCACAGCCGTCTACCAGGAAATTTTAGAGCACTTCATGCTTCCCTCTGCCGACAAGCTTTTTGGAGATGGAAATTTCACTCTCCAGCAGGACTTGGCACCTGTCCACACTGCCAAAAGTACCAATACCTGGTTTACAAACAACAGTATCACTGTGGTTGATTGGCCAGCAAACTCGCCAGCCCTTAACTCCATAGAAAATCTATGAGGTATTGTCAAGAGGAAGCTGAGAGACACCAGACCAACAATGCAGACGAGCTGAAGGCTGCTATCAAGGCAACCTGAGCTTCCATAACACCTCAGCAGTGCCACAGGCTGATCGCCTCTATGCCACGTCGCATTGATGCAGTAATTGATGCCAAAGGAGCCCCGACCAAGTATTGAGTGCATTTACTGAACATACATTTCAGTAGGCCAACATTTCAGATTTTAAAATCATTTTTTCAAGCTGGTGTTATAAAGTACTGTATATATTCATGTACAAGCTGAGTTTTTCAGCACATTTTTTGTGCTGAAAATGCCCCCTCTCGGCTTATACACGAGTCATTGTCCCAGAAAGCCGGCGGGGGAGGGGGAGCGGTGGAGCAGTGGGTCACACAGGCAGGAGTCGGTGGCTGTGGCTAAAGCCTGTGCCGCTGCTAAAGAGAAATGAATATTCATTTCTCTTATAGTGTGCACAGTGACAGCTGCAGTCGCAGCTGCTGGCTTCCCGAAGACATCCGATCCTACTCATCCTCCAACTTGCCCTTGTAGCATCTCGTTGGTTCCGGTGCCTTCACAGCATCTTGTTTGTGCCGGCTTCCTGTAGCTCTTCCAGTGCTGAGTGATCACGTGGCACCGCTCTTTAAGGAAATGAATATGCATGCATCTACACTCCCATAGGCTTGGAGTGCATATTCATTACCTTAATGAGCAGTGCCACGTGATCACTCATCACAGGAAGAGCTACAGGAAGCCGGCACCAACAAGATGCTGCGAGAGCGCCGGCACCAACGAGATGCTGCGAGGGCACGCTGGAAGGTGAGTAGGATGTTTTTTGTAATAGGAAGCATGCATACCAGGACAGGACAGGGGAGCCACACATACCAGGACAGGACAGAGGAGCCACGCATACCAGGACAGCGACGGGGGGAGCCACACATACCAGGACAGGGCGGGGGGAGGCACGCATATCAGGACTGGATGGAGGGAGCCATGCATACCAGGACAGCGATGGGGGAAGCCACGCATACCAGGACAGGACGGGGGAGCCATGCATGCCAGGACAGTGACGGGGGAGCCATGCATACCAGGACAGGACGGAGGGAGCCATGCATACCAGGACAGGATGGGGGAGCCATGCATACCAGGACAGGATGGGGGAGCCACGCATACCAGGACAGCGACAGGGAGACACGCATACCAGGAGAGGCATGAGGGGACAATGCATTACTGGCTTATACTCAAGTCAATAAGCGTACCCAGTTTTCAATGGCAAAATTAGGTGCCTTGGCTTATACTTGGGTCGGCTTATACTCGAGTATATACGGTATTCTAATTTACTGAGTTAATGACGTTTGAGTTTTCATTGGCTGTAAGCCATAATCATCAACATTAACAGAAATAAACAATTGAAAAAGATCACTCTGTCTGTAATGACTATATATAATAGATGAGTTTCACTTTTTGTATTGAAGAGCTGAAATAAATTGACTTTTTGATGATATTTTAACTTTGTGAGATGCACCTGTATCATGTACTGGAAAACGGGAAAAAAATTCCAAGTGCCGTGAAATTTCAAAAAAAGTGCAATTCCACAGTTATTTTTGTTTGTTTTTCTTTTTACCATGTTCACTAAATGCTAATACTGACCTGCCATTATGATTCTCCAGGTCATTACGAGTTCATAGACACCAAACATGTCTAGGTTCTTTTTTATCTAAGTGGTGAAAAAACAATCTGAAATTTGTAAAAAAATAAATAAATAACGGGGCCATTTTCTTAAACGTGTAGCATCTCCATTTCTAGTGATCTGGGGCAGGGTGAGGGCTTATTTTTTGCGTGCCGAGCTGATGTATTTATTCATACCATTTTTGTGTGGATACGATAGCCCGTTATTGCATTTATTGCAATGTAGCGTCGACCAAAAAAAACCTAATTCTGGGGGTTTGACTTTTTTTTCTCGTTACGCCATTTACCGATCAGACTAATTTTTTTCTTATATTGATAGATCAGGCAATTCTGAAAACGGTGATACCAAATATGTGTATGTTTAATTTTTTTTTCTATTGTTTTATTTTAATTGAGGCGAAAGAGTGGTGATTTGAACTTTTATATTTTTAAATTTTTTTTATATTTTTAAAAGCTTTTCTTTACCTTTTGGGTGCTTCAATAGTCTCCATGTGAGACTAGAAGCTGTGGGAATCCAATGATGAGATCGCCTGTGTGTAGCAGAAATGCTCACTTGCTATTAGCGCCAACTGCTGGGCGGCGCGCATAGCAATCCGGAAATGACAATGGCAGGGGTCTGCTGCAGACCCCAGGTTTTCATGCCAACCCATCGGCGACCCGCGGTCATGTGGCTTGGGCGTCGATGGGCGGGATTCGCGACGCACTTCCGGTAAGCGTAAGTTAAATGCCGCAGTCAGAGAGTAACTGATGGATGAGTGACAGGTGTAGGCCTGGTGCTCTGAGAGCTGTGCCAAATTCAAGTAACACAAATGAAGGTGACCCAACTTGGAGAGCAAATATTTCCACAAAGTTTGGGCAAATACCGCAAAAAAGTGGCATCAATTTCTATTTATTTCTTTTTTCAATCACTTACATAGCTCCAGTAATTCCACAGCGCTTTACAGACATTATTGGCACTGTCCCCATTGGGACACACAATCTAAATTTCCTATCAGTATGTCTTTGGAGTGTGGGAAGAAAATGAGTAATGGGAGGAAACCCACACAAACACTGGGAGAACATACAAACTCCTTCCTGATATGTCCTTGGTGGGATTCGAATCCAGGACCCCAGTGCTCCAAAGGAACAGTGCTAGCCAAATTGTTAGGCCACGTTCACACGTTCAATATTTGGTCAGTATTTTACATCAGTATTTGTAAGCCAAAATCAACAATCAGAGGAAACGTACGGTATAACAGAAACACGTCACCACTTCTGTATCTATCACCTGTTCCTGGTTTTGGCTTACAGATATGGAGGTAAAATACTGACCAAATTCTGAAAGGGTCAACGTGGCCTAAGATGTACTATTGGGTGTTCACTTTACTAGGTTGTGCTTGGAGCAAAACACCTGTAATTGTTAACCCATGGGTAGCTAGCTGACCTAACTTTCTAGATTCAGTTTGGCTAAGAAGAATAGGTATTAACTAGCCAGCATCATCCCCAGAATAAAATCAGCTGAGAATATCAATATAATAGGTTTATAATAAGGTGATGAATATACAATGTACAAGGTACAAACACTGTAAGAATACAAGTATTGTACAATGTTCGTATACAGCAAAGCCGCCACCCTGGTTAGAGTCATTGGTCGCAGAAGGGCGGTGAGATTCTGCTTTCTGGAGGCAGGACTAAGTTAAAATATATACATCTTCCATAAAATTTAATTTTTAGTCATAAAAAAATGATGTATTTTAATTTAGACCCATATCCGAAAAACTGAACCTCTCCTCCATTCTGTGACCTCTGACCGTATCCGGTGCGGCAGACGTTTAGGTGTATAAACATTGTGCATTACTTGTACCCTTATATTAGTGTTTGTATCTGGCAAAGAGGGGTCCGTTCTTCCCCAAGAAGATTTGTATAGTTCTCATCTTGAAATAGAGAATAACCTTTTACAACTAATTCTTTGGTTCTTTTCCCTTGACCATTGAATGCGCCGCCAATGATCTCTATACTTACCACATGTTCCTTTTATTTACAGAAAAGGGATTAAAGGGATATGAGAAATGGTTTACTTGTGAATTTTTAAGAATCTATTAACATATAGGATCTATGACAAGTGAGAAAGGGTTTGTGTCTTTTTCTTTTTTGATGGTCAATCCGTAAATAAAAGAGACCCCAAAATCCAACACCGCAGGTCTGCAAACCACACAGGTTGGATCAAAATGAGTGCAAGGAGTAGCTGCTTACAGGGATGAATAGGATCCCTGCTTCCTCATCAGTGGCCCTTAGAACCATAACATTGGCAAAATTGATGCAAATGAGCTTTCTTTATGATGTCAGCTCAGGCTTTGTGTGAACTGACTCTATATACTGTATTATGCGTATATCTCGCTAACGTTAATGTTAAGAAGTCAGCTCAGGACACAGTTTGCTCTCGAATCCTCTGGCTGCGTTACTAAACCCATAATCATTATTCGGTAAAACATGGATGTGTCTGTTCAGTTTTTATATCTCCTGGTTCATTGCATCTTGGTTTACGGCCAATGTGATTTAATTATTCCGTTGCTCTCCATGTATTTTAGTATGTGCTTTTTTTTAAAAGACTTCTCTGGCAAAATCTTAAATGATATTAGCTTGTGGCTTGTGTTACATAAGGTGACGTTGGGAACATTAGAATTTATTCACCAGACTCTCAGCGAGCTGCGCCTTCCTTAAAGAGAACCGGATGCTGTGATTTTGTAGACTCCTCAATTTGTGCTCCAAACTCTAATCTTTGTTAAAACGTCTTTACCGTTTTCCTGTTACAGAGTGTCTGTAAGGGTAAGTTCACATTGGGCGTTTTTGCTGCGTTTTTTTCTGCAGCAAAACCTGAGGGCTTGGCAGGAAAGAAGCTGCGGCAAAAAAGCATGTTTTGCTGCATTTTTTGCGGCGTTTTTGGTGCGTTTTCTCAGCGTTTTTTTTCCATTCATTTCAATGGGTGAAAAATGCTGAAAGAAGTGACATGCTCTATGTTCGAAAAAACATGCAAAGCAGAGATGCTACTTTATGGCGCTCTGCTCCCCCTTCCTTCTGTCAGTGTTAGGGCTCATACTCACATGCGAGAAACTCGGACGAGTCTCGCACGTCAATACCCAGCACGCGAAAGCGGAGAGTTCAGCTGCATGCATTTCTATGCAGCTGAACACTCCGATCCGAACTCCTTCGATCTGAGTGCGGTAATGACGTGCGAGAATCGTCCAAGTTTCTCGCATGTGAGAATGAGCCCTTAGTAATAGCAGGAAGGGAAAGAAGGAAAGTGGATAGAGGATCTGGGAGGTCAGAGAAAAAAAAATTAGAAAGGAGGAAAGCACATAGGCCCCGATTCATCAAGACTGTCAATCTTCACGTCAGTCTTGACGAGGGGTCGGGGTGGACTGTGAGGTTCCTGATTCATTAAGAGGAACATGCTTCTTAAGCCAAAACATCTGATAAGTGTCGCCTGTCTCAATGTGCATCTTGCCACAAATCTTACTCCAGTCCCTGCTGGAGTAAGATTTGTGGCCTTTCCCATCTGTCATGAATTTGACAAGGGTCATTTGCCATGATCTTGTCCTGCAGTAGCTAGACCCATTTTGCTGAAACTGGGTGAAAATGGTGTGAGAACATGAAAAATTGCAACATTTTTAGTGCAGCCTCAAGTGGCTCCAAAATTGTCATATTTTTCTAAGTTTTTTATTCCAAAATTCTGGCCAAAAAGCTTTGATTAACTGGGCCCATTGAATTGAAATTACAATATTGGAGCTGTGCTGATAAATGAAAGCAAGTGAAGACAGCAGTAGCCTGGACACACGCAGAGATCATATCCAGCCTGTATTACAGAGAGAGACACTCCCATAACAGTAAAATCTTAACTTTGGATCGGGCTGAAAACTGCATATCAGGGGGTCTGGAAATGGTTAAAGGAATACAAATTGCAGACTGAAACTTTGTGCAATGTGATTAACTAAAAGTAACCACTAACATGGGTAAAAATAATTTTTCCTTGTCATAGGTGTTCATTGCGTTTAAATGCTAACGGAGCCTAAAAAGTGCACATATAATAACTCCTACTGTACTTTCTCCTAATTGTTCCTTTTTAATCCTTTTCACTTTACAGAAAAAATAATACCTTTAAAACTTACCTTTTATTAAATCAGTTAAAACAACCACAAACGAACACCTACATATAATACCCAACGCAACGAGGCAAGAAAAAGAGGGATGAGGTTTCCTGACCACCAACTAATGAAGTGGTACCATGATAGAAACAGACAAACGTAATTGGTGTGCCTAGGTCACCCTATAAAACCCTACCTTGAACACAAATTGGCGCCCCTGCTTACTAGCGGCTCACCTTAGATATCTCCTATAAATCCCCACATTCCATATATCATCAAAAAAACACAGATAAGAGGGATGACCTCTAAAGAGGCAGCTAATTCCACAGCCAGTCCCTGCAGAGAAAAGGAGGAAGACTACCCCGCAATGGATAACCAGACACCAATAGTAATATGTCTTCAAGGGGGAGTGGTGGTTGGGGTGACGGTGAGAATATCTCACACGTGTAACGGGATAGGTTCAACCTAACCACAAAGCATGTGATCACTTACCAAAAAAAATCACAGTAACAAATATGAATCAAATACAGTCAGATAACTCATTACAAATACATTGATTTCTGCTGGGGGGAATTGTGGGGGTTGGACCTAAAAATAGCTCACCCTCCAGTATCCCTAATCGGTGTCCCTACCTTGCCGCGAAGGTTAGCACCCAAGCATGAATGAAAAATTGTTGCCCGGCTGACCCTCACTTGCCCTTAATACTCTCCCTCTTACAGATATGCCCAAATAATTGGATCATGAATAGCCCTATAAGGAGGGTTTTTTCTCCTAAAAATCTGATAGGTGAATGGCCCCATAGACTATCAAAGGTACAAGTGAAAAACACAAGTAGCACTGATACGTGAAAATCAGATGTGTGAACGAGGCCTACTGGGAGTCATGTTGCAATGTGTAACTTCATCACAACCTAACTCACAATGCCGTCCCTCATTTTTAGTAATTACCACGCCTCTGGACGTTATTGCTATTTTTTGAAAGCACAGAGGATCAGCGCTCTGTTCTGATTAATTTCATAATATATGTTAATAGGGTCAGTCATTTGTGTGTGTGTGTGTGGGGGGGTTATATAGATCCCCAAATCTCCTGCTTCCTTCCTATCTGCTATGATTCTATCCAGGGGGATTAGGAGTATACTTTATCTAGATTTATACAGCAATCAGTCAAATGAATAAAAAGCATGTATGCGATGACCTCCACAGCTCCCCCTAGTGGTGGCTGCAGGCAAAATAATATAAACATGTATACTTTAGCACCATTTTTTTTACAGACCCATTAGATAAAACTTTGTTCAGGGCACCTTCTGTTAAAAGCAACAAAATAGAATAGTCTTTAAAACCTATATCTTATCCTCAGAATTAAATACATGAAATTATTGTTTGTTTCAGTGGTGATATTTACATTTCTAACATAAAGCATCAAAAAGCCACATTTCCCTACTATAATAATTAGAATCTAATTGGAAGCAGTTCGTGACTGGTTTTGATAAAGAGATGGAATAGTGTGCGACTGTCATCTTCATGCACTAATTGAGCCCCATGGGATCCTGCCATGTAGCCCAAGGCATAAATAAGCTAGATCTGTGAGTTTTGGCTGCAAATATGTTGTGAGATCCTATCCGTAAACAGCCGGACCATGGGACCAGACTGGCGTATATATAGACAGCCTTGGGATTGCAGCAAAACAGTCTGTGGCACTAAGTAATTGTTTATTTTTTAAATGTCAAAATGTCTACTTTTCTGTAGCTCGATTTACTATAAATGTGATGTAAACTATCCTGGTCCTACTGCAATATCCACTATATAAGAAAACGCCCATTATCCCAGACTAGAATAGGCATAGAAAATCCAGAATTACCCCAGTCCCAGTGAACAAAGGCTTTTCTTATCCTGTAAGCAAGAACCTAATTGACAATTGTACAGAATGTCCCGACCCCCGAGGGGCCATTTCGGAACAAGTTCCATTAGGCTAACTGAAAATGGTTAATGTGATTTGTCAGAATGAGAAGTAGAGAAGGAGAATGATTTCTACAGACAAAGTGTATGCTACAGAAGACTCCCTAAATGGATAGCTAGATTTCCTATGGATAAACAAGATTGAGAGTCCTCAGTAGTTGATACCTTTTAATGGCTAACTGAAAAGATGGTAATACATTGCAAGCTTTCGAGACTACTCAGGTCTCTTCATCAGGCTAGACTAATACAAAATCTGAAGTCACATATTTATGCACAGTACAGCCTAGAAAAAATGCAATAGATAAGACAAGTGACGTGAAGCAGAACTATCAATATGGGAGAGGGAGAAACATAAATATAAACATTGGACCAGTTCATAGATAAGGAGTCTGGATGTTTTATGGTCCTCTGATTGGGGTCTAGTTCTGTGTTGCCCCGCAAGGTTTTAAAAGGAAATTCCTTAATTGATGTAAAAAGACATAAATCCATGCGACACATTCATTCCAGCATTCATTCCTTATCTATGAACTGGTCCAATGTTTATATTTATGTTTCTCCCTCTCCCATATTGATAGTTCTGCTTCACGTCACTTGTCTTATCTATTGCATTTTTTCTAGGCTGTATTGTGCATAAATATGTGACTTCAGATTTTGTATTAGTCTAGCCTGATGAAGAGACCTGAGTAGTCTCGAAAGCTTGCAATGTGTTACCATCTTTTCAGTTAGCCATTAAAAGGTATCAACTACTGAGGACTCTCAATCCTGAATATTTTTCTATCTACTGGCTAACACGGTACAAAGATATACATCTTTCCTGTATGGATAAACAGTATTTTTGGCACTGAATTAAAGCTGTATTAGTGTAAGATGCACTGGATAGTTGTGTTACCTCCAGCCTACATTTATATTATAGTGCCCATACATCCCCTAATAGGGCAACTCTGGGAAAGGTGTCGCTAAAAGTGCATGAAATGCTATTATTTATAGAGGGTTTTTCACTTGAGTGTTGCGTCACTGATTACAGAACAGTTTTTCTTTTTCCTCTGTGACCCTCTATTCTAAAGTTATGCCTCCTGATAAAAAAATATGGAAATTTTCCCTTAAACCATATTTTTTTTCCTGTGGGAGCGACCATGTCTTGATTGGCCGGTGTCAGAGGACAAAAAGCAAATGCGTTTATTCCTGTTCCGTGGTACACGCCCAGATGGATTAAAGGAAAATTTGCATCTTTATTACTTGGGGGGCAATAATTTTGAAATGGAGGGGCAGAGAAGAAAAAGAGTTCTAAAATCAATGGAGCAGCAGCAATTACAGTATAGGAGCAACTTATAAATAAGTAGTGATAGACATAGGCTGAAGAAAAACTAAATACAATGTGCCATATTTATCAATACTGTCTAATTTGTAGGCCAGACAGTTAGATAATTAGATAAAATGCACCAAATTTATCATAATGGTTTATGCTGTTTGATAAATCTGACTATAATTGATTCATAGAAAATAGATGGAAATTTTCTTCATAATATAGTAACCAATATGCAATATCATATGCACCATATAGGACTTATGTATCAGGGATGGATCGCTATAGCATTAGCAAAACAAACAAAAAAAAGATCAATATCCAAAATTGTAAAAAATGACAAAACTTTATTCAAACAATAAGGTATGAGGAAACAGGGGACATGATAAATACATACATTGTGAAGGGTGCATGTCCTGTAAGGAATCAAGAAATAGAACACTCAAAGCGTTCCATCAGGGTTTGCTGAAACGCGCGTCAAGGTGGGCGTGTGTCCACCCAG
Organism: Dendrobates tinctorius; assembly: GCF_039654945.1. Taxonomy (NCBI): domain Eukaryota; kingdom Metazoa; phylum Chordata; class Amphibia; order Anura; family Dendrobatidae; genus Dendrobates; species Dendrobates tinctorius. The sequence continues at coordinate 14,621,867 of NW_027361724.1, forward strand.
GGATCATATCACTGACTTCTTCTGCCTCTCTCCAAGGTGATGAACATCTCTCCTGGTGTACACACAGACTCTTCAAACTGTGCAGCCAGTCTCTTGGTCATGCTGCCCGTGGTTTGGGCTCCCTTTAATTATAAATGACAGAGAATGATGTGAAACATCAAATTTCATCTAGTTGGAATCTTTAGTTTTGAAACATTGTCATTGTTTATTGTTAGAAATTATATTTTATGGTTAGATATTTAATTACCTTAATTATATCTATGATCAACTAAAATCAGAAATGTTTGCCTGTTCTTGCCAATAATCACAACTAGGCATGTCTCTGACTCCCAGCAGCTAACCTCCAAAGAATAGGTCATCTAGAATTGTTTGTGGTCACTTGCCATTGGCAATCATGATACTGCTCTTGGGCTTGAGCTTTACACGAACATTCGGCCATATATCCAGTTTGCCCTTTTTTGTATCTCATGTGTGCAAGGAACCTTTACTGCTGGCTTATTCAATTATGTATCATGTAAGATATAATCTCCACTTACGATGTCATATGGTTGTGCACAGAACAATTTGTTACAATTATTTATTTATAAAGCAGGAATGTTTCCTGCTCTGATCATTGGGGATTTAGCCAGAACAAAGTACATTACTATTTACAAATACAAGGAATTTTAAAGACAATGCGACAGAAATGAAATGCAAAAAAAATTAAGGGCAAAGTGTTTAAAAGATTGGAGATCCTCATGCTGGTATCTGAAATGTGTACTAGAATATTAGGTTATGTTCATGTGTCGAATTCTTGTTTTCTGGAACCAAACATCCAAGGATGACTGTATACTTGCATTTTCACTTTCCTCAGATGCATCCAAGAACTTGCCCCCATGTCGATCAATATGGTTAGACTTTTCCTTTTTTGTGCACAATCTGGGGGATTTTTTCTTTTCCTGATGCATTTGATCCAGGTTGCAGAATCCACATTTACATACAATGGATATAAATTTCTGTATATTTAGATGAAAAATACAGATAAACCATCTGAAAAGACAAAGTATAAACAAAACCAATCTCTAAAAATACCAAAACATATTCAACGACGACCAAAACCTTTAAATACTCAGGCACCCAAAGATGAAACGCAATACTCCCTGAGAAAGCATCATGCGAAACGCACGTCAGAGTGCATGGTAGGCGATCAAGCAGACACCTATCGATATGATCGGTCCATAGGTCTCTACTTGTCTATTCAGTAAAATCTATTTCATTGAGTGTAGTCACACATTGTTGGACAGGTTACATTTACAGGCCAATTTTGGGTTGACCTTCACATTATATGCGTGCCCTTTTAAAATTGATTAATCAGTCAGCATTAAATGGTATCTCATTATAAATATAAATTATTCCTATGGTATATCTTTATGATTTACTATATCTCTTTTGTTGATGTATATCTTTATGTAACTAATTATGCCGTTAGAGGACAAAAAGCAAATGCGTTTATTCCTGTTCCGTGGTACACGCCCAGATGGATTAAAGGAAAATTTGCATCTTTATTACTTGGGGGGCAATAATTTTGAAATGGAGGGGCAGAGAAGAAAAAGAGTTCTAAAATCAATGGAGCAGCAGCAATTACAGTATAGGAGCAACTTATAAATAAGTAGTGATAGACATAGGCTGAAGAAAAACTAAATACAATGTGCCATATTTATCAATACTGTCTAATTTGTAGGCCAGACAGTTAGATAATTAGATAAAATGCACCAAATTTATCATAATGGTTTATGCTGTTTGATAAATCTGACTATAATTGATTCATAGAAAATAGATGGAAATTTTCTTCATAATATAGTAACCAATATGCAATATCATATGCACCATATAGGACTTATGTATCAGGGATGGATCGCTATAGCATTAGCAAAACAAACAAAAAAAACGATCAATATCTTTGTTTAGAACTATGGGTCCCTTTGTTTAACGGGTAGAGGGTTTCCCTAGTGGCTGCAGGGTGAAACAGGGCCCCTAGGGATAGACATCGTTGAGCGGGGGCGCCACAACTTTCCCCCTAGGGTGCCAACCTCCGCGGCCAGGCAGGTGTAAGCTCAGTACATCTTTTAGGGACTCCTAGGTGTTCCCTTTATGGGTTGGTTTTTGAACACTGATTTGGTTTTGATTTTTGTCACGTTTTTTGTTTTTGGTGTTTAACCAATTTTTGATTTTTTAATCAATAAAGTATCATTTTTAGGGGATTCTTATAAATGATTATAACTTTTATTTTTGCCATTAATTTGCCTAGGTACAAAATACACCTGAAATTCCACCCACGTGACCCTACCCTTAGTTCACTTTAACGTTGCTTTGCACACTATGCAGTATGTATTCCTCTGTATCATCTTAATCTTGGAATTACTTCAGTAGCTTCAATAATTAGTGCATGGATGTCAAGGGAATGCAAATTAGTTCAATTAGAACATGTTCAGATATTTCTGAATGCAGGTTTGATATACAAATTTTATTTCTATACATCTGTTCATTTGTTTAAATGGGTTTGTTTTTGCAGCATTTGCATAAATATCAACTAACCCTATTTAGATGAATGGGACAGTCTCAGATGCTTTAACAAAACATCTGCGACATATGAACTATTACTGAGTAATAGTGTAGTAACTCTTTCTGGAAAAATATGTAACACTCTAAAAACTGCTACTGACCCTACCAGTTCATGTACACACTAGAGATCCTGATCCCACAGTCCGACTCCCCAGTTGTTCCTAAGTGAACTGAGATAGCACTAACCACACACTAGACGATGTCAACTCGTACCTATGCTGCCTGAAAGGCCATCAAGTGCTTCACATTCCTCCTAAATAACCAGAGAGCAGAGCTGAGTGCAAATTACCTACACAAGGGAAAGTGTGCTTAAATAGAAAGAGATAGCAGAGTGAGTAAAACAAACCATGAAATACAAAATAAAGAATTAAGTACGTTCTGTTAAAGTATATGCCACCTACTCCCTAAAGAAACAAAAGACAGGTGCAGGGTAAAGAATATAAATAGCAGAGAGATAAACCCTAGCTGGTCTTTCACTGACTGGCTTAACCTACAGTAGTATGGCTGGACATCCAAATGAGATTATCACCAGCAGGGGCAAAGTATATAAAGCTGCAGCCAAAAGGTGATAGGGCAGATAAATTAGTAAACAAAAACACCTGTTACCATAAAAAGACTAACATAAATAGGATAACAGAAACTAAATACCCAGAAAAAATGTGTAGCTGCTGTGGCTCGGTGGAAAGAGAAACAAAGCACAGGCTCAAGGGTTCAAACCTAGATGCATGACACATTCCTTCATTTACTAAAAGCCAGTAATGTGTTCTAAAGGAAGAATAAGTATCAAGGAAAGATTTTCATTTAGGTTCTGTTATTTTTATTTAAGCTCATATTTACAAACAAAGAGAGTCCTCTGATCTGTCACTCCATCATCGCTTCCATTACAAGCAGAAGCCAGGACACAGATGTGCACAAAGTCTTTTTCTCTTTTATTGCATCTACTGTGAGTTTGAAGACATTATATACACAAAAAATAGGCCTACTATTTCACTGTTTCCTTTTTTCTATTAAATTTACAAAATGTATTAATTTTCAAAAGTTAAGTCAACTTTAAGCTAAATTGTCAATAATCGGGTGATAATCTTTTGATATTTTATGGAGCATTGTTGATATAGTTTTACTAAATATAGGATAATAAAGTTTTGTGTTCTCAAACAAGCTTTTTAATTTTAGTTCTCAATTAATTTAAGCTATCTTTACGCTCTCGCTGCACCGTTCACCTTGTCCGTTTAGGCCCTACAATTATTGAATTAATATTAAATTCTCTTTCATGGATAAAATCAGTGCAGGCCAGTTTCTACATCTCGCATTCTTCTTAGATGTGTAAGAAGAGACTTGTGTTCTCGGCAGTACCGGGGAAAGTGAAGCGTGAGTAATCCAATAACTCTGATAGATCTCACCGCTCCAGCACATGACCCACTTTTTCAGTCAATTGGAAACATTTACTCAGGAGCTGCAGACATGGGAATTAATGATGTCTTTGTCAACATGTGGTGTTCTGGATGTAACTTTGTGATATCTCTTCTCTTATTGATTAACGCCTATGGGATATCTCTTTCCTTATTGATTTATTACTTTGAGGCCTACCTTACTCTGATTTTTCCAAACAGTGTAAACTGTTCATCATTCTGCATCATTTGGTTTCCTTTCTATGTCAACCAAGTGTAAATATATTGAGACCCAAAGATTACTTGGTCAATAATATATTGGGCCTTATTAAAAAAGAGTACACTGCTTAGTCTCTGATCTCTATGGATATTGCCGATCTGCTCCTATAGATAAATGGGTGGCACAAAGCACCTCTACTCCCCAAGGTGGCAGTCGTGGAGTTTGAAGGCCGACCATAGACATATGCCAGAAAACCTATTGATTTGTCCATTATTGCCAGATTATTTTCTATAACCATGTAGACCGTCAAGATAGATTCAGGACAAATGATGGGGACAGCAATCTTCAATAACACAATATAATGCTTTAAGGTGGCAGCTGCATTAGTCTTAATATGCCATTGTAAAAGGGCTTATATATTGAAATTCTGGTAGTCCACTTTTATCAGAAATTTATGGCAACAGATTAGAAAAGAATGTGAATCAAGAACTCCAAATTCTAAGGCTGGACAAGGTTTATTTTACAAGATAAAATGCTAATCACGTAAGCCATGGTCATGACCACAGCACAGACCACCAAACCTGTGATGGGTATTAACTAGATCACAGGTCAGAATTACGGAGTCAGTGTCAAGTCCAATCATGTTACGGATCTGACATATCTTCACATACAATAAGGGCATAGGGTGGAAGGTAAAAGGATTTGACACCCACATTTTTTTGTACACCTAAGACTATCTGGCTTCCTACTGAGTTTGCGGCTTCTGATACCCTATTTTATGTAGGACGTTTCTTTAGAAAATCCCAATAACACAATTGATAGCCAGGGGCTTAGAAAAGGACACAAAGGAAGGATGGAAACAATCACAAAACCAGTAGAACAGGAGAACCAGACAAAAGATGTGACAGGCAAATTGAGTCGATCCCAAAAGTATGACAGCAACGTCCAAGGTCGGAGGTGTCAACATTGCTTGATCGTTTAGATGCAATGTGAATTAGGTCAGCAAATAGGTGTTCATAAACCTTTTCTGGAAAAAGAAGCATCGGCTTAGGAAAAGATTTATAAACACTGAACGTACTCTGTATAATTTTTCTCAAATTTTTCTCAATCAGCTTATTTGGTGGAAAACGATCAACAAGTTCTGAAAATCCATTCTATAAACCTTAATTTCGGTAAAGTGCTAGGATTTTTAGTAACATGATTAAGATTTGTAAAAAAAGAAATCATTGAAATTTCTGTAACAGATCTGTTATTTGTAAAGATAGCCCAAAAGCTTATTTGCTGCAGTCTGTTAATTGAGTAGATTTGCAACAGTTAAAAGTCCCGTTGCTGTGCCGTGCTGTACACGGAAGCAGAATGGAAACCCTAAAAATGTCTTCGCTACCCTTGGTCATTTTCACGCTGTAGTAATGAGAAATGACAGACGACAACCAGAGAAAAGACAAAGAATTTCCAAGAGTTCAGCTTTTGAATGTTTATAGATCTGGATCTTTTAGGAGCTGAGCTAAATACTAGGTGAGTTAAGTTTTAGCTTGTAACAGCTACACAGCTATATGTCCCAAACTAATGTCAGTCCTAAATTGTATTATTTTGTATTGTATTGCTGTTTTTTTTTTTCTATAATTGCGCCATTTTCTTAATCATACTTCTTTCATACTTACTTTGGAGAAGCCAAAAAAGGATTTACAAAATTCCCTAGAATAATACACAAACTGGGTGTGAGAGCCAAACCACAAAGGCTTCTCCAGTATTATCCAGGCTAAAGAGCAGACTCCGTGGAACATTTGAGTTACTAAATCCCTTCAGGCAGTTGTCTACTACTTTTGCTGCATTGATGAACTGTCTTTAGATCATTAATTCCAGATCAGTGGATATGTGACACCCAGTACACCCAACAATCAGCTGTTTTCAATGCTGGTGCTGCACATTCACCCCTATTTAAATGAATAGGGGTGGATCTGTAGTGCCCCATTGCGGGCAACATGCTAGTGACAGAGCTGTTCTTTTTCCTCCATCAACACGTACATATGGCTGCCACATGTTCCGGGAATGACTGATCGACAGGGTGTCCGTGTCACACCCCAACCGATCTGGTATTGATGACCGATCCCAAGGATGGACAGTACAGTGTCTCAGTGGTTAGCATTATTACATTGCAGTGTTGTGATCCTGTGTTCAAATCCTTCCTTTCACGCTCGGACATGGGTAAGTGCGGCGGACAACACAGCAAACAAATACAATGGAAAGGGGAGAGGAAGGCCCTAAAGGATGGGACATCTCATGATACCAACCTGTGCCTGTCCCTAAGAGGGTCTTTCCCCCTGACACCAACCTGTGCCTGTCCCTAAGAGGGTCCTTCTCCCGACACCATCCTGTACCTAGTCCCTCTCACAGTCCAAAGATATACTGTTTGGAAACTTAGATTGTGAGGGCCAATGGGGACAGTGATGTGGAATATGCTGGCGCTATATAAGCAAAGCATAATAAATAATAAAATAATAAAAGGATAGTTCATCAATACAAAAGTACTGGACAGCCCCTTTTAATAATTAAACTGAGGTCCATGTTTCTGGAATTTTTTTTGGTTATCTTGTTTGACCTCTTTTGGATTTTCGTTAGCATTTGGACATCTGATCTGTATCTTCCCTGCTTTTAACTTGTTGATCTTGATCTTCATCTTAAATAATCTTAGTGATCTCATGTTCCTTAAATGGAATGTATTATCAGAAAATGACCTGTGGTTTAAATCACGAGTCTGTCCGAGTAAAAAGAGAAACCATGAAATATTTGCGTCCGTATATTGGATCGCACTTCGCCATGCAAGTCGATGGGTCCGTCAAAAGAATCGGACTGAACTCAGATTACAACCAAGTGCGGCCTGATTTTCATGGACTGACAGAATGGAGAAATTTAGATCACATTCTGATCAAAATTTAATCAGAGTCTGATCAGACTGTGATTAGCATAATTGGACCGATTGTCTCGGAGGAGAGAAAATACAGTTGTGTGACCCTGGCCTTAAAATTAAATGTTCATTGTTATGAGATGCCAAATTGCACAACTTCAACTGGTAGACAATGTTATGGTCCTAAAGATTCATTTTACCCATGCCTTACAAGATTCCACAATATTTAGTATTTTAAAGTATTTTAATTTAAATCAGCACTCCTCCTCCCATCACAGTTTTTATCCGCTTAATATATTGCAGTCACCACATTATATAGCACTGTGTACTTACAATTGCTCATTTTGCCTTACTACCCAGTTAATTCTTCTGTTTTCCATTAGATCTATGACATCACGTGATTAATAACTGACTAGCTGAATCCTCCTAAGCGCTATGTAGAAACAGGAGGTCAATTTTCCATGTATGAGTCATGAGTCACTGCAAAAGTCTACGGCAGGAGGAAAGGAGGGAGCAACTGGGTCAGGGGTTGAAGAAGAAAATGATTCATAAAGGAAAAGAGACTTTGTGTTTCTACATCGAGCAGAGAAAAGAGAAAAATTGTCTGGGTAGAAAGGCAAAATGAGCAATTGTAAGGACATAGTGGTATGTAATATGGTGAGTGCAATATATTAAGAGGATAAAAACTGTGATGGGAGGAGGAGGTGTGCTTCTTTAATGGAAAGTAATGTGCACATTTTGTGAACTATTGGTGAACCAATAGTTTTGTATAATGAAAAAAGTCCCACACCTTACTATACAGATATCTTAGTTTAGTTAATTTTAGCTCTGCATATTATTCATTTTCGCTTATGTATTTACAATGCAGGTCACCCAAAGAACTGCAATTCTTCACATAAATAATGGAGTCTAAAGTCTCAGAAGGAGGTTTAAATGTCACCTTGACAATTCGTCTTTTAATGCACGGAAAAGTAAGTGATTAAAATATCTGCTCAGGACAATCCTTGAAGTTAATTTTACCACATCACATTTATACCTCATGCTGCTCTCTGTTGAATTTCTAACAATCATGCTACGAGTACTAAGGCCTCGCCGATTCATCAAGCCCTGCGATTTTTTTTCTCCGGTCTTGATTAGAGGGATCTGGTGGAGCCAGATGCTTCTGATTAATGAAGTGGTGCATGAATCTTCATGAAGCTGGAGTGTCTGAGGAGTGGCGTGCTCCTCCATGCACCTCACCACAAATCTTACTCCAGTCCATGACTGAAGTAAGATTTCTGTCTTAGGGAATGTCACAGCTGTGGCAGTCAAGCCTTCACCTTGCCCCTGTGCTGCCCCAGCTCCACCCATTTTGGCAGAGCGCTGAAAGAAAATGGAGTGAAAATGGCAAATGTTGTACAATTTTTGCACCACTCCGAGTTGCGCTAAAATTTTGTGACTTTTCATTTCACTTTTATTTTGGAATTATGGTGATATTTGTTTGATTAATTGTGACCTCAGTGTTTTATTGTGATTATCGCAATTCCCGCCTACTATAACCCGAGGAGTTAAAATATTAAGTTGACATAGTTCTGGGAGCATAAGAAGCAGCTCAAAAAATATACAGTACTGTAATACATACTGATTACACTTTTTTACATATTTTGAATAATTATCAAGTTTAGTTATGAAGTGAGCCATTTCTTAATAATTTTGATCTCCTGAATTCAAATCCGACAATGAAAATCTTTAGTTGGCGCTTGTTTCTATGATATGAAATAGTTTCCCTTTACTGCTACTTATAATTAATGCATAAAAGTTTCAGCACTTTGAAACATTATTATTTTTGCAAATATAAAGATGCAAAATATTGTGTTATGCCAATTTTCTGAGATTTCATTCAGAGGAAACTTACAAAAGTTAAAATAACTAAAGCATTTCTAATTGCACTACAAAATTTGGTCACCATTCAGTGACAATTCTTTTTTGCTTGTCTCTTGTACTCCTGCATCAAATCATCTCTTAGGCTAGATTCACAATGCGTTAGGGCATGAACTCATCAATGCAAAATGACCTGGGCGCCCCCGGAAGACAACAGTGGTGGATGATCGCAGAATAGTCTCCATGGTGAAGAGAAACCCCTTCACAACAGCCAACCAAGTGAACAACACTCTCCAGGAGGTAGACGTATCAATATCCAAATCTACCATAAAGAGAAGACTGCATAAAAGTAAATATAGAGGGTTCACTGCACGGTGCAAGCCACTCATAAGCATCAAGAATAAAAAGGCTAGACTGGACTTTGCTAAAAACATCTAAAAAAGCCAGAACAGTTCTGGAAGAACATTCTGTGGACAGATGAAACCAAGATCAACCTCTACCAGAATGATGGAAAGAGAAAAGTATGGCGAAGGCGTGGTACAGCTCATGATCCAAAGCATACCACATCATCTGTGTTATGGTCGGCGGAACGCACCTAATAAAAATAATACCAGGTGCGTTCGCCGCCCGGGGTCCACCGTGCGGTAGATGACAAGACCGCTGCTGGACAATGGCAGATACTCCAATGAGTGAAGTAGTGCGCTTGGGTTAACGTCACCCGAGCAGCTAAGGCCGGCTCTGTTCACGCACAGAAAACCTTTTAAGAAATAAATACAGAAACGCTGGCCTTGTTAAACGCACAAGGTAACCAGCGGGGGCATCGCAACCGCAAACACCAGTGGACTGCTAAGCACAGCGTGGCAGAACTGATAAGCGCAGGCGCGGCGGTAACTCACGCCGCTAGACGACGGTGCCGACAGGCGGACACCGGCGGGCGCTAGTGCTAGGTGCGGTAGCACAGTGGCAAATAGCTAGCCACTACCTGGAGCTGACTATACACACTCTGTCACCACTCGTAATATCAGAGGGCAGGGGTTTCATAATAAGTCATCCACCAGAACATGCATCCATCACCATTCACACATAGCATAGTAGGTCTACACTAGCGCATGGCCGAGCCGCCATGCGGGCTTTTATAGCCATGCGCTTCCGGGACCTTCCAGTAACCTGTGAAGAACCTATCAGATCCGACGCAGGACCTGGACATGTGACCCCTGCTCTCCACTGAGAGGACAAGTTGCGGGCATGCCCAGTAGCATGGCACAAGGACTTAGCCTCTGGAGCGGTTCTCTGCAGAGCAGGTTGCGCTACCATTGCTGCACCAGAGGTGGCAGCAACATCCAGGCTCACAGAACGAGTCTGGGCAGAATGCCTGGCTCGCCGTGATTGCTGAGCAGGAGTCTGAGCGGTCGGAGCGGAATGGGGGACCACCGGATGTCTGGCTCTGGATTCCTGCTGTGCAGCGTCAGGAATGCGACGCCTAACATTACCCCCCTCCTAAGGCCCCCGCCTCACTGCGCTCAAAGGCCGTGATTAGAAGAGGTGCGTGGATGTTTTCCACCGGCTCCCAGGTCTGAGCCTCGGGACCGTGACCCTTCCAATCCACCAAATAGAACTTTTTGCCATGCACAAACCTGCGCCCCACGATGGCATTAACCTCAAACTCGTCAGATGACAAGTCTGACGACCCGGCCGATGACTCGGAAAACCGGGCCATGTGAACTGGTTTGAGGAGGGACACATGGAACACATCTGAAATGGCTAAATGTGGAGGAAGAGCCAGGCGGTAGACCACCGAGCTAAGTCGCTCAAGGACCTTGAATGGTCCAATATATCGCGGCGCGAACTTGGGGGACTCGACCCGTAGTTTGATATTTCGGGTGGAGAGCCACACCATGTCGCCAGGGGAGAAGCTTGGAGCGGGTCGCCGATGCGTGTCGGCGAATGCCCTCATCCTTTCCTTAGAGGCACGGATAGCATCCTGAGTGCGGTCCCAAATGTCCCGTGCCTCCACTGCCCAGTCTGCCACCCTGGAGTCAGCGGAGGACACTGGCATCGGGACAGGGACGCGAGGATGTTGGCCGTAATTTAGGAGGAAAGGCGTCTGACCCGTGGAATCAGCCACTGCATTGTTTAGGGCAAATTCAGCCCAAGGTAGCAAGGATGCCCAGTCATCCTGTCTGGCAGATACAAAATGCCGTAGGTAGGTGACCAAGGTCTGATTGGCTCTCTCGACCAAGCCGTTCGTCTCGGGATGGTAAGCGGAGGACAGATTGAGCTCGATGCGAAGTAAACTGCAGAGCTCCCTCCAGAACCGAGACGCGAACTGGGGGCCTCGGTCACTCACGATTTTGTCCGGCATACCATGTAACCGGAATACGTGCTTTATGAACAAAGTGGCAAGACCACGAGCGGAAGGCAACCGTGCGAGTGGCACCAGATGCACCATTTTGGAAAAATGGTCGGTGACCACCCAGATGACCGTACTGCCACCAGACTTGGGCAGGCCAACCACGAAGTCCATGCCAACCATCTCCCAAGGTCTATCCGCCACTGGCAGGGGATACAACAGCCCTGCCGGCCTCTGTCTAGAGGGTCTGTTCCGAGCACACGAGACACATGCTTGCACGTACTCCTTAACATCTCGAGCCATATGTGGCCACCAGTATGACCTTGCCAGGAGTTCAGTGGTCCGTTTATTGCCAAAATGACCACCCACCCTGGAGGCATGTGCCCAGGCGAGGACCTCTGGCCGTAGCTGAGGAGGCACCAAGGTCTTGCCTGGTGGCACTGACTCGAGAGCGACTGGAGCCACGGTCGTAAAACTCTCCGGCGGGAGAATTAACCGAGGCTCAGCCTCTCCTTCCTCTGCTGAAACCACCGAGCGGGAGAGAGCATCCGCACGGACGTTCTTTTCTCTTGAGAGATAGTGCAGGGTGAAGCGGAAGCGAGAAAAGAAAAGCGACCACCTAGCCTGACGGGAGTTCAGGCGCTGGGCCGTCTGCAAGTAGACCAGATTTTTATGGTCTGTGTATACCTGGAAGGGAAACCGAGCCCCCTCCAGGAGATGTCTCCACTCTGAAAAGGCCAACTTCATGGCTAGTAGCTCCCTGTCACCGATGGAGTAATTCTTCTCCGCCGGTGAGAAGGTCTTTGAGAAGAAGCATGGATGCTTCCGACCTTGAGCGTCCTTCTGGAAAAGGACTGCTCATGCACCGACGGAAGAGGCATCTACCTCCAGAATAAACGGTTTATTCACATCGGGACGATGTAATATGGGAGCGCCGGCAAAATGCGATTTTATAGCCGAGAAAGCCTTGGAGACCTGTTCCGACCAAGCATTGGGGTTAGCTCCTTTCTTGGTGAGAGCAACCAAAGGAGCCACCAGTGTGGAAAAATGTGGTATAAACTGGCGGTAGTAATTCACGAACCCCAAAAAGCGCTGCACCGCTTTGAGGGAATGGGGTTCCTGCCAGTCCATTACCGCTTGTAGTTTGGCAAGATCCATGGCCAGCCCCTGGGCCGAGATGATATAGCCCAGGAACGGCAAGGACTCTTGCTCAAACTGACACTTCTCCAGCTTGGCAAATAGAGAGTTCGCCCGCAGACGGTCGAAGACCCTGCAGACGTCTCTCCGGTGGGTAGCCAAATCTGGCGAAAAGATGAGTATGTCATCGAGATAGACCACCACCGATGTAGAGAGCATGTCGCGGAAGACGTCGTTGACAAAATCTTGGAAGACAGCTGGCGCATTACAAAGGCCAAAGGGCATAACCAGGTATTCATAATGGCCATCCCTGGTATTAAAAGCTGTCTTCCATTCGTCTCCTTCGCGAATGCGGATCAGGTTGTATCCCCCCGCAGATCTAATTTTGTAAAGATCCGGGCCCCCCGCAACCTGTCAAATAACTCAGAGATCAACGGTAGAGGGTATTTGTTTTTAACCGTGATAGCATTGAGACCTCTGTAGTCAATGCAGGGACGTAACTCTCCGTTCTTCTTCTGTACGAAGAAGAACCCTGCGCCAGCCGCTGACACCGATTTTCTGATAAAACCCCTAGCCAGGTTCTCCCGGATATATTGAGACATAGCCTCTGTCTCAGGGAGTGATAAAGGATACACACAGCCTCGGGGAGGTTCTGTGCCTGGCAGGAGATCAATCGGGCAATCATAGGGACGGTGCGGCGGGAGCGTCTCCGCAGACTTCTTAGAGAAGAAGTCCGCGTACTGGTGGTAGGGCTTGGGGAGCGCGGAGACATCCGCAGGCACTTCAGTGGAAGCCGCCTGAACACTGCCCCTCAGGCACCTTCCCTCACAGTCCTTGCTCCATCCCAGTATATTCCCCAAAGCCCAATCAATGTGAGGGGAATGGCAACGGAGCCAGGGAACTCCAAGAAGCACCTGGTCGATGCCATCTGGCAGAATGAGCAGGGACAGAATCTCACGATGAGAGGGTGAGATAGAGAGCCCAAGTGGAGCTGTCTGATGGGTCACCTGAGAGGGTAACGGGGCACCGTTAACCACCCTGATGGTCAGAGGCTGTGGTAATAATACCAGGGGGATAGCGTGTTTCTGGGCGAAGATAGAGGACATAAAATTTCCCTCGGCCCCAGAATCCACGGTAACCTCTGCCTCCCAAGTGGAAGACCCACTGTCTAAGATACCCCGGAATACTGGTTTGGATGAGAAGGGTTTCATATTGGACTGCCCACCACCTACGGCCACTAGTCGTGGGCATTTTTTCGCCCGCAGAGGACACGTGCTGGCCGGGTGACCAAACTGGCGGCACTGATAACAACGTACCGAGCTTCGCATCGGCCGTGGCTTAGAGCCGGTGCGAGACACCTCCATGGGTTCGGAGGGCGAAAGCTCCTGAGCCAGATAAGTTAGCGGCTTGGAGAATGTGGGAGCCAAATTAACCCTTCGTCTGGGTTGTGCACGTTCCAACCCGCGCTCCGTGAACCGGAGGTCAATGCGGGTGGAAACTGCAATCAATTCCTCCAGACTTGTGGGAACTTCTCTAGTGGCTAAAGCATCTTTCACGTGCTCAGCTAACCCACTCCAAAACACCGGGACTAATGTTTTGTCCGGCCACTCTATCTCGGAAGCCAGTGTCCGGAACTGGACCGCATAGTGGCTAACCGAGAGTGAGCCCTGTGTTAGGGATAGTAGTTGGAGTGAGGTATCGTGTGTGATCCGTGGTCCCAAAAAGACCTGCTTCAGGGCCGCAAGGAACTGAGCAGGACCCTGAACCACGGGATCACCACGCTCCCACAGTGGCGTGGCCCACTGTAATGCCCGGCCAGACAACAAGGAGACAATAAACCCCACCTTAGCCCACTCTGTAGGGAACCGTGCAGCCAGCAACTCCAGCTGAATAGAGCACTGGCTGACGAATCCCCTACAGGTGGCGCTGTCACCTGAAAACTTGTCGGGGAGCGGGAGGCAAGAGATTGTCGGCGTGGGCGAGATTGTGGGCACACGTGTGACAGCCTCTGCGACTGTCTGGGTAGCAGCTAGTGCAGCATTCGCAGCTGAGTTGGCGCTCTCGATAGCCGTCAACCTGCTCTCCAGCTGCCGGATGTATCGCTGCAGCTGCTGCAGGTCTGCCATTACCAGCCAGACCCTGGCGCTAGTGTAATGTTATGGTCGGCGGAACGCACCTAATAAAAATAATACCAGGTGCGTTCGCCGCCTGGGGTCCACCGTGCGGTAGATGACAAGACCGCTGCTGGACAATGGCAGATACTCCAATGAGTGAAGTAGTGCGCTCGGGTTAACGTCACCCGAGCAGCTAAGGCCGGCTCTGTTCACGCACAGAAAACCTTTTAACAAATAAATACAGAAACGCTGGCCTTGTTAAAGGCACAAGGTAACCAGCGGGGGCATCGCAACCGCAAACGCCAGTGGACTGCTAAGCGCAGCGCGGCAGAACTGCTAAGCGCAGGCGCGGCGGTAACTCACGCCGCTAGACGACGGTGCCGACAGGCGGACACCGACGGGCGCTAGTGCTAGGTGCGGTAGCACAGTGGCAAATAGCTAGCCACTACCTGGAGCTGACTATACACACTCTGTCACCACTCGTAATATCAGAGGGTAGGGGTTTCATAATAAGTCATCCACCAGAACATGCATCCATCACCATTCACACATAGCATAGTAGGTCTACACTAGCGCATGGCCGAGCCGCCATGCTGGCTTTTTATAGCCATGCGCTTCCGGGACCTTCCAGTAACCTGTGAAGAACCTATCAGATCCGACGCAGGACCTGGACGTGTGACCCCTGCTCTCCACTGAGAGGACAAGTTGCGGGCATGCCCAGTAGCACGGCACGAGGACTTAGCCTCTGGAGCGGTTCTCTGCAGAGCAGGTTGCGCTACCATTGCTGCACCAGAGGTGGCAGCAACATCCAGGCTCACAGAACGAGTCTGGGCAGAATGCCTGGCTCGCCGTGATTGCTGAGCAGGAGTCCGAGCAGTCGGAGCGGAATGGGGGACCACCGGATGTCTGGCTCTGGATTCCTGCTGTGCAGCGTCAGGAATCCGATGCCTAACAATCTGTAAAACATGGCGGAGCCAGTGTGATGACTTGGGCATGCATGGCTGCCAGTGGCACTGGGTCACTAGTGTTTATTGATGATGTGACACAGGACAGAAGCAGCCGAATGAATTCTGAGGTATTCAGAGCCATACTGTGTGCTCAGATCCAGCCAAATGCAGCCAAACTGATTGGTCGTCGTTTCACACTACAGATGGACAATGACCCAAAACATAAAGCCAAAGCAACCCAGGAGTTTATTAAATCAAAGAAGTGGAATATTCTTGAATGGCCAAGTCAGTCACCTGATCTCAACCCAATTGAGCATGCATTTCACTTGTTAAAGAGTAAACTTCAGACAGAGGCCCACAAACAAACAGCAACTGAAAACCACCGCAGTGAAGGCCTGGCAGAGTATCAAAAATGAGGAAACACAGCATCTGGTGATGTCCATGAGTTCAAGACTTCAGGCAGTCATTGCCAACAAAGGGTTTTCAACCAAGTACTAGAAATGAACATTTTATTTACAATTATTTACTCTGTCCAATTACTTTTGGTCCCTTTAAAAACAGGGTGGCACATGTTATGGAGCTGAAACTCCTAAACCCTTCATCCAATTTTAATGTGGATACCCTCAAATGAAAGCTGAAAGTCTGAACTTCAACTGCATCTGAATTGTTTTGCTTAAATTCATTGTGGTAATGTCTAGAACCAAAATTAGAAAAATGCTGTCTCTGTCCAAATATATATGGACCTAACTGTACATCATCACTGATATTTGGTTTTCTGAAAAAAGTCCCCCATTTTAACCATTGTATTACATTTTGCTCATTTGAATGGAATAGTCTATGGTATTTGTGGACATAAGACACTCATTAACTAATTTTCTGGCTTATTGCCATCTAACATAGACTGAAGGAAGGTTATGCGTCCATGTACCCATGATTAATAACAGTCCAATTATATATGACATGACCTAGTTGTAATTACATATATTAGGTATAATTAATTCAATATATTTACAGTGCTTAATTTTTAAATGAGCTAATATTAATTTTTTATTTGATACAGGAAGTTGGAAGCATAATTGGCAAGGTAAGACCCACTTCATAGTAACATTTCAAATAACATTTATTTATGTATCTGCGTATGGAAAAAATACATTTAGAAATATTTATTAATGAATTTATGTTTGTATTAAAAAAATCATACAAAAATGTAGATTATGAAAAACAAGTGAAAAAGTCTATATAAAGAAGGTCAATTGAATCAATAGATAAGTGGAATTTGCTAAATGATACAGGGGCGGACACAGACAGAAGAACTGTGCAAGAACAGTACTTGTGTGAAGGAGAGAATGGCTAATGACATCAATTATTAAATTTACAAGCGCTAGTTCACATGTGGTGTGGCAAGATGGCGTCTACATCCTGGAACTACACCCTGGAATCCTTGGAATGTGAGGTGGATACACTGAAGACCATATAAGGAATAGACATAACATGGACCTATCACAGACTGATATAATGCACAATGCCCTCTTCCTACCTGCTACATGATCTTTTGTTGTTCATACTAATAAAGTCCAGATCTGTGCCAGCTCTTGCTGAGAGAGGAGCACAAATCTGACCTTGCATCCGATGTATTTCTTCTATGCATGCACTTGGCTCATATTTATCAGGTCAGTGGCAGGCAATCACTAAGAACTCACCTTAAGAGATCACCCTAACACATGGGCCCTTTGTAGTCCTATTATGTGGCTGTGACAGAAGATGTTTGCTGCTTTGGAGATGGAAGTGGGCCGTTCCCTTCTAGGGCCCCTTTGCAGCAGCACAGATTGTACCACAAGAATGTCAACCCCTAAAATAGCAGCGGCATACTATTTATAAGAACAAGAATGACTCTGTAAAATATCCTCTGATAGGAGAGTAAGTCCCTGGTTTTAACAAAAATAAGAAGATAAGGTTTGAACATATTGAAATCCAACTGCCCAATCCTTCACTCCCTTGACATCTCCCAAGTGGGGAAGATGGGGAGGCCCTCATACATAGTAGATGACTGTCCAGCCCCAATTAAGAGCCAGTGTTAATGTGGGCCAGGGGTGCAGTTACAGCTGCCGCTCTGCATATTCAGTGATGACTGAACCCATGCCGGTGTCGCCCCCGTGACTGAAACCAGAGGAACACTGTATGGGGAACAAAGTTCATTTTCTCCCTGCAGCGTTCGGCTAAGTGCAGGCGCCAGGCAGGTTAGTAATACTATTACCTGCAGATTAACCCCATATCTGCAGGTTAATAGCGTTTTTCCTGGTGAGACAGGTTCCTTTTAATGGTCTGCTTCGATTAACAACTTATTGGGATTTTAGTTCAGGTGGTGAAATTGACTATTTAGTTAAAAAAATTCCGATCCTATTGTAGCACATTGATATATTCCATATTATAGTAATGTAAAAAATAATAGTAAAATGCTGCAGATCCACACTGAAGAAAAAAGGTTCTACAAAGTAAAAGTCTGAACTTCATTAGGAGTCAGTTTTTTGTACTTGGGTTTACCCTACATAATACAAAATGTATATGATTTTGAAAGTCCTTGATGAAAAGCAAATACTTTCCTTCCAAGACTGATCACCATGTGTAAGATTGAACACTTATAAAACTGGTAATAAGATTTTATTTTTGTTTTCTTTAGAAAGGAGAAACTGTAAAAAAAATGAGGGAAGAGGTAAGTGGTATCAGAAAATCTCGGTTCCGCCAATCCTAGGTGTACTGGTTCTGATTCTTCCTGGGTGTCCCACCGGTCTCCACTTCTTGCCCCGACAATGAAATCTCTGACTTGGAGAGGTGCCAACATGTCTGCAACTAGTGTCTGCCTTCAGCATTGATCTGTGATGGGCAGTACGGTAATTAGCTGAAGCAGTTACATTTCTGGGTCAAGAAGGCAGTACAGGACAAAGAGACCTGCTGGAAACCCTAGAACTGTTTGGGCATCAGTAAAGTGTTACTAATTTTTTTTTTTTTGCCTGGCTGGAAATAGATCATGCAAATATTTCTGACACATTCTTTGGGTTTTGTCGTCACTGAGCACAGAATTCTCTATTCAGATTTTTTTTCTATATTTTAATTAAAGTCGATAAAATAAATCTTTAATGCAAATGAATGCAAAAAGCAAATGCATCTATCTGCAGTAATTTACATATTGAAATCTGCCTGGAGCCAGTCAAAAAAATGTGAGGACATCTGTTCTGTCTTACATAGAAATGCTCCAAAGGATGAGGAGCAA
The DNA here is from genome assembly GCF_039654945.1 of Dendrobates tinctorius. Lineage (NCBI taxonomy): Eukaryota > Metazoa > Chordata > Amphibia > Anura > Dendrobatidae > Dendrobates > Dendrobates tinctorius. The sequence goes on from NW_027361724.1 coordinate 14,640,657, forward strand.
AGTGTACAACGATCCCTCTGCTCAGATCAGCATTCTGATCTACTTCAGGGTCTCATTTTCTATTTTCTCTTTTATGGAACATGCCTGTATTTTGCCAAATTGGAATTGGTCAAAATATGAAGATAACAATTTGGAAAAAGAAACATTTTTCAATTTGCCTTTAATTCTGTCCCGCTCACTCAGTTCGTGTTGCCGTTTCCTAGAGCAACATGAAGCTCTGACAGGACTTTTCATATTTATTTTGAACTAATTATTATAAATGTTATTAATTACTGTAAACCTACCATTGACTAGTTATAGGACACAGTGTTTTGTTATGTACTGTGAGCTAGGAGTCCACGGCCTTCTTACTACATAATTAGTGGAGCATCGGACCTGTGACCCCGGTTACCATTACAAGCCTTCCGTACTCTGCCTAAAAGCCAACAGAGAAGTGTCCTGTCAATTGAAGTCTATAGGATTAATTAAAGAGCCAAGCAAGCAGAACTGCAGAGGAAAGAGCATTCCAGCAGATATGTGCAGCACCAGAGGAGCCTTGTTCATAACATTGGAATTTGATGTTGTATAATATGTAAGTGTTGAGTGTTTTAGCGATTAAGAAGGAGGATGTTCAGTATCTCGATATAAATGAGATAAAAGAAATATAGCAAATGAGAAGCTTTTCAGATGAAAATAAGAAACCTTTTAGGATTTACTTACATTATAGGGGTTAAGCCCCCGTCACACATAGCGATCTCGCTAGCGAGATCGCTGCTGAGTCATAAGTTGTGTGACGCAACAGCGATCTCACCAGCGAGATTGTTGTGTGTGACAGCGATCAGTGACCGGCCTGCCTGCCGGGTATCGCTGATCGCTGTTGAAAGGTCTGGATATTTTTGGGGTTGCTGGTCAGCACGCATCGCTGCGTGTGACAGGGGTGAGACCAGCGACCAGCAAGCAGGAGATGGTAACCAAGGCACACATCGGGCTACTAATGGGTGCGCAGTGCCTAGAAACCCGATGTGTACCTTAGTTACCAGCGCGCTGATGCAGGGAGCTGGTAACCAAGGTACACATCGGGTTTCTAAGTGACGCATGCCCCTTAGAAACCCGATGTGTACCTTGGTTACCAGCTCCCTGCATCAGCGCGCTGGTAACTAAGATACACTGCGGGTAACTAAGCGACGTGCGTCGCTTGTTACCCGCATGTCGCTGGTCCTGATCGCTGGTGAAGCTGCCTGTTTGGCAGCTCACCAGTGATCAAGTAGCGACTCACCAGCGATCCTGACAAGGTGATGTCGTTGTCGGGATCGCTGGTGAGTTGCTATGTGTGACGGGGCCCTTAGTCTTTCCCAATACGGATTCTAGAGAAATGTTTGTATTAGAAATGTGCTCTTTCAATCAGCTGTAAAGTATACAAGCTTCTCTGTCGGCATTTAACAAAAACGCTAGAAGTAAACTGATTGGGGGATTGATCCCTTTATTTGCAAGGGGATCGTTCCAACCTGTTGCCAGGTGAGCCTGAAGGCCAGATCACAGTGTCTTGTGTCATGTTGTCTGGAAATTAATGGTGAAAATGCCTAATAGTAACTAATGCTTTTTTGCATCACATGTTATCCAGATGAATTGCATCAAGGTCCAAAAATTGAGTCTGATGCAATGGATATATGTGAATGCACCCTTAGAAAGAGAAAAACAAGTTGCAATCTGGCACAATGGGAAAAGGTAAAAACGTTATCTTTATTGAATAACCATCTCAATAAAAATTCATAAAAAACAAATAGGAAATGAAAAAGCACACATTGCAGCCTTACGCATTTTGGACTACTTCAAGTCCTTCATGAGAACCAAAGAGGGAATGAAAAAGCACACACATGGCAGCCGTACGTGTCTTGTACTCCTAAGGGTCTTTAATAATCCTCTGATAAAACCTTTGTCTTTTTTGAGTAATCATCTCAATAAAAATTCATAAAATCAAAAAACATACATCTTGCATCCTACGCCTTTCGGGCTCCTAAGAGTCCTTAGTCAGAGGATTAATCCTTAGAATCAGTGGATTAATGACTCTTAAGAGTCCGAAATGCATAGGAATACCATTGGTATGTTTTCTTTAATTTCTTTTTGGTTTTTATTAATTTTTTTAGATGGCTATCTCTATATATAAAAATGAATGTGTGTGTGTCACCAGCCAATCACAAAGCATCTTTCATTTCACCAGAAAGAAGCTGCTGTTTTCCTTGCAAACAATCACTAAGCATCTCTCATTTTACCAGAGCTGGTTAAAAGTAGCTGAGCTGTGATTGGTTGCTATGACCAACAGTTTTCCCACTTGACAACACCTCAGCAGACACTGACATGGTGGGAGAAATATAGCATCCCTTTGAACATAAGCTCCCAGCCATTGTCTGCCCCCCTGAAAGGAGCAGAGAGCACATGACAGAAATGAATCCCCTCTTCCCTCTTAAAGGGATCATTGGTATGGAAGTCAGAGCAAATCCATCCAGCGCTTTGGTACTGACCCCAGGCCTTTCTTAAAGGGACCTACGGTATGGAAGTCAGGGCAAATCCATCCAGCGCTTTAATTCTGACCCAAGGCCTCTCTTAAAGGGATCCCCGGTATGGAAGTCAGGGCAATTGCCTTCAAATGCTCTGGTACTGACCCCAGGCTCTCTTAAAGGGATCCCCGGTATGGAAGTTAGGGCAAATCCACTCAGCGCTCTGGTTCTGACCCAAGTCCCCTCTTAAAGGGATCCTTGGTACGGAAGTGAGGGAAAATCCACTCTGCGCTTTGGTACTGACCCCAGGCCTCTCTTAAAGCGATCTCCGGTATGGAAGTTGGGTTAAATCCCTCAGCGCTCTGATTCTCACCTCAGGCATCTATTAAAGGGATCATTGGTATGGAAGTCAGAGCAAATCCACTCAGCGCTCTGGTTCTGATGTCAGACCTCTCAGGGATCCCCAGTATCGAAGTTAGGACTGTTCCACTCAGCGCTCTGGTTCTGACTCCAGGCTGACGGGATGATGTGGGATATTAGTGATAGTGGTCCAGTGGCTCTGGCTGATGGGATGATGTGGGATATTAGGGGTAGTAGTCCGGTGGCTCTGGCTGATGGGATGATGTGGGATATTAGGGGTAGTAGTCCGGTGGCTCTGGCTGACGGGATGATGTGGGATATTAGGGGTAGTAGTCCGGTGGCTCTGGCTGATGGGATGATGTGGGATATTAGGGGTAGTAGTCCGGTGGCTCTGGCTGACTGGATGATGTGGGATATTAGGGGTAGTAGTCCGGTGGCTCTGGCTGATGGGATGATGTGGGATATTAGGGGTAGTAGTCCGGTGGCTCTGGCTGACGGGATGATGTGGGATATTAGGGGTAGTAGTCCGGTGGCTCTGGCTGACAGGATGATGTGGGATATTAGGGGTAGTAGTCCGGTAGCTCTGGCTGACGGGATGATGTGGGATATTAGGGGTAGTAGTCCGGTGGCTCTGGCTGACAGGATGATGTGGGATATTAGGGGTAGTAGTCCGGTAGCTCTGGCTGACGGGATAATGTGGGATATTATAGTGAATGTGGCTATGTAGAGTGGGCGGGGCTCTACACTCAGCTTTATATATATAGATATAATCATTATAATTTGTTTGAACTAACCGTAGTTAGTTACTATGCCCGGGCAGCGCCGGGCTCTTCAGCTAGTACAATATAAAATTTTTACCCTTTTCCATAATGCCGGATTGCATTTTTTTCTCTATTTGATAAGTTCTCTCGAAGATACTGTCCTGGATAATATCGAGCTTAGTGGAAAGAAGGACGATCTTCTCGTTACCAGTCTTGGATAATTCTCCGTATTGATTGCTTGTAGACACCGACATCCAGTCCAATGTTTGAGGTTCATTGTTGAGCGATCCTAAACACAAACACTTTTTAGATTCCATAGTTTTTGATGCTGTTATTAAAAAATAAATTCTTATAACTTAGAGTGGAGCACGGATTAACATTTCAGAAGGGAATTGCCCTGAAAGGATTGTCACCATCACTGGACCAACTGATGCTATTTTCAAGGCGTTCGCTATGATCGCTTATAAGTTTGAAGAGGTAAGAGTTTTACATCACTATTATAAGCTTTTACTTCTCCCCTAACTGAAAAATGGTTTATTGTTTTCCTGGATTTAGATCCAATGTGGATTGGTTGCGGACTACAATAGTGGAGCTCCAAACGTCAGTCTGGGGAATAGGTTTAAGAGGGTAACATTGAGGGGAGCACATAGAGCTAAATATAAAATTAACTCTTATTTTTTAATGAATTATCAACAATATATTCATGAACAAGAAGTTATGTATTCTGGTTATTTAGATCTCTACAGTTTTAGATGTTTTATTTCTTTTTAGGACATCATAAATTCCATGAGTAACAGTACTGCAACGAGCAAACCTCCTGTCACTTTAAGACTTGTAGTTCCGGCAAGTCAGTGCGGATCTCTGATTGGAAAAGGTGGTTCCAAGATCAAAGAAATTAGAGAGGTACCGTATGTGCAGTGGGAATGCTGAGCGACTTCATCATGTCTCATTTTAGGATAGTTATTGTATTATTTGCTTTTCTAAACTATTAATTAATTGTGTAAAGAGGAGCTGTCACCGGGTGAAAAATGGCCAGTTTTTATTGTTATCTTACTCCTCCTACTTGTCAACTTTTTTTTTTAAATCCACCATACAATTCCACAGATATGAGCCTTTTTATTCAATGCTAATTTTTATGGTCTTTTTCAAGGGAGAGGTGCTCGCAAGGCAGTAATGCAGAGAAGTCAAAAGAAACGCCTCACAGAATACTTTGACCAATGCCCCTTTGGTAAAGACCATAAAAAGCAGCACTAACTAAAAAGATCCTTGTCTCCCAAACTAAATGGGGATTTAAAAACAAACAAACCAAGAAGCAGGAACAAAACAAAAGCAAATAGAAGCCACTTTTGACTCGGTGTCAGGTCACCTTTAAAGTATTTATAATGACATTGGTGTGACACTGAGTCACTACTCACTGGAAAGCTGTGAGATAGGGTAGTCAGGAAGTCTGAGGTCAGATACCAGGAGGGCTCATAGTACAAAGGGGTAAGTTAAGGCATGGTCAGGAAACAGTCCAGGGTCAAATGCCAAGAGGGTACATCAAAACTAGGGAGTACAACAAATGGATATTCAGAGGCCACGTCTGGGGTCAGATACCTGAAGCCAGAGAAAATCAAAAGCAGAAGGGTGAATCCACAAGAGAAGTCACAACAAAACCAAAGTCCGGCATCAGGGTCAGAGGAAAGAGACACAGGGCTAAGCAATCACATCCAGCTTAGGCAAAGCTACAACTGACTCTGACTATGAACAGCTAGCCAGCTAAATACCTTGCAAATGATTACAGATGGGAGGCACTTGAGGAAATGTCCACAGATTAAACCAGATAGAGCAGCAGGGCTGTCAATCAAAATGCTGACAGCCCAGCATGCCCCAGGATCAGATAAGATGACTGGACTGTCACTCACAAAACTAAAAGTCCAGCACACTCCAGATTCCATAGGACAGCTGAGCTGTCAATCAGAGCATCCCTAGGCAACTGTCAGTTATGAAACTGTGACAATTGGGATGACAATGCTATATCATGATCATGAAGGCAGAAGGGTCAATGAAGGAAAGTGATCCAACCAGTCTTATGTTGAAATTTATTCTCTTTTTCTGTGCAGTCTACAGGAGCTCAGGTGCAGGTGGCTGGGGACATGCTGCCTAACTCCACAGAGCGTGCGGTAACAATTTCGGGGACCCCTGATGCTATTATCCAATGCGTGAAGCAGATTTGTGTAGTGATGTTGGAGGTACAGTGTGTCGGCGTAGCGGTAATGTATACAACACCAATCCACATATGTTCAGCACCAGCCTTATAAGAAAGATACTAAACTAATTCTATGTAGATTTATCATCCCAAAGGACAGTGCTCCCTATGGCGCTGATAGTGTAGTCACAGTCTAACGTAAGCCAAGCAGAACCTGCAGGTGAATAACAGCAGTGTATTGATCTGGACCACAAGTAATAGATTACTGCATAGTTTTCTATCACGGCCTTTGGGAAAACTTTGTGACAACATTCAGTTTTATCTTCAGTTGAAATATCAATGTTTCATGTAAAAAGACTTTACATTGTAAAGTTTAGTAAGTCAATCACAGACTGTATTCCTAAAGAAAAAGCATCTGCACAGAAGTGCATTAGACGCTCAGATAATCTGCAATTATTTGTCTTCCCCATAAATAATTTCCATAATTTACACATCTTTAGGGGTTTTATGCCATAATCTCCTCTCTGAACAGTGTTGTTAGAAAATGTGGAACTGACATGGTCATAAAAACAGAAATGTTCTACTCAGTTACCAAGTGTAAAGGCTCTTACAAGTCTCTCCAGTTGATGTAAAACATGCTTAACATCCTAACACTCCTGTACGAATAATTTTCTTTATTCTTAAGATTTGTTGTTGTTTCGGTTATAAAAGATTACAAGGACCAAACTAGTGTCCAAATGCATCCAGAGGCAGAACTCGAAGGGACACTTGCGTGTTATTATGAGCCTCTGGACTCCAAAGCAAATCAAGCAGCTCATATGGTGGCTACATTCACGGAAGCAATATAGGACACGTATATCATGAGTGATAATACAATTCATGAAACAAGTTGAGGTTTCTTTTCCAAAAAATGTATCAATGCTCGACCAATCAATCCTAAAGTGGTAGTTAAAGGACAAGACTGGACTTTTATGTTGTTGGCCTATCCTTAGAAAAAGTAATCGTAGGATCATATAAAATTGGTAATGGGTCGACACTCGACTTCCCCACCGACCAGCCCTTTAATTTCAGATGGATATAAACAGTGTTACCTATTTATACACTTTGTATTATTTTTAGTAATGAGCGGACGTGCTTGGATAAGGTGTTATCCTCCATGCTCGGGTGCTAACTGAGAATTTTCGGCGTGCTCGAATAATATGTTCAAGTCCTCGCGGCTGCATGTCTCGCGGCTGGTCGATAGCAGGGATTGCCTAACAAACAGACAATCCATGCATATGTTGTGACTGTCGAACAGCCATGAGACATGCAACCGCGTGGACTCTAACATATTTTTCGAGCACGCCGAAGACACTTGGTTAGCACCTGAGCATGCTCGGATAAATATCTTATTCAAGCACGTTTGCTCATCACTAATTATTTTAGGATCTGTAGTTTTATGATCCTAAAATAATTTTTTTACCAAGTGGCTATTGTTGTTTTTGGTGAGGGGGGGTACTCTAATATTATCTCTCCCTCTCCTATCCCTTTTCCTAGTCCCCACCGAAAGGTGCCACCATCCCTTACCGTCCAAAACCCGCCTCCGCCCCTGTCATTTTTGCAGGTGGTCAGGTAAGAGCGGATCCGCTGGGCGCCTCCACTGCCAACCTCAGCCTATTGCTGCAGCACCAGCCTCTGCCCGTTAGTTTACTAAAATTTTCTTGCATGTTTTCTCGTCCTTCAAGTTATCACTCATCAAGAGTGGATCATTAGCTCTAAGACTCTGCAGTCTTTATAATGCAGGCGGCAGAAAAATCAGTTTAATGTGATGTCTAGAACGTAAAACTTTGCTTCTGAAAGAGAATGATTCCAGTAAGATATTGGATTGATCCCTATCAATTTTGACTTTCCCATGTGCATGGGGCTTTATACAGTATACCGTATTTTGCCAATATGGTCTGACAGTGTGACTTAAAGTTAATGATCCCTCATCCTCTGCATGAATGGTTGGTTGGGTAAATTCAGTGTCATGGTTGCATGCAACATAATTAGGGAACTAAAGGGACTAATCCTAATAGTTTTGTTATCTTAATGACATCTAAATTGTAACTATGTTTAGAACAGTTCAACTCATGAGCAAAGTGTCAAGCAGAAAGAATCGAATCTAGCACAGACTTTATTTTAATGATGGTTCAAACATTTATGCATGAATTATTTATTACTAGTCATTTACATAGTAGCAACATTTTCCCATAGGGAAAAAAAAGAGGAATGACAAATTTATTAGTGGGTATCAAGGATTTGTCTTAAAAAAAGTAATATACAATAGTTTGGATGAAAATGAACAAACATTAATCCTATAGAACCAAAATGAAATATATAATAAAAAGCAGCCTATTGTTTAAATCATTTTTTGTGTTAAATGTATTTTCTTTTATATTTTTTTTTTACATTAATTGTTTTTCATAGTTCAGTCTGTATTAAACAAAATTGAAACCTTGTAATTTTCATACTGATTAATGGGGGTATGTTGGACTTATACTATCTGTAGTTTACTGGAGACTTTTCAGAAGTCTCATTATCATCACAGGTAGGATTACAATGACAGGTGATACTTCCTATACAAAGCTGATAAGACACCATCCGCCAATCACGATAAACGAGGTCACAGCTGATCCTGCTCTCCCTCCTTTCACAATGACCATTGCACTCACTCATTAGATGCTTCAGTACAAAAGATAGGATCTGAGTCACCTTATTGCTGCTAATGCACATGTGAATTACCTAATAGAACAGGAAGTGTGAGTCTAGAATTACTCTAGTGGCCAGCCTGGAAATTGTAAGATTTTTTCATACATATTATATGTAAAATAACAGAAAAATACACGCAGACACACACATACACACTCATATATATATATGAAATATTTAAATATATATTATATATACATATATATTTTATATTATTTTTTTCTTACATACATATACATATATATATATTACATATATATTTTATATTATTTTTTTCTTAAATACAAAACATAAAAAATTGTTTTAAGCAGTACGTCAGTGTTTGATGGCACAATCCGTTTATAGATACCGCAAACTCAATATTTTGTCACTTTTCTGACAGATCAGAAAACGGCAATACACTATAGTAAACACTAGATGTCACTATACTCCCTGGCATGAGAATAATTAGCGCGCACTCAGTTTTACCTCCTTTCATCAAGATCATATTTTCTTTCATCTTTTATATGTATATAAATCAAGAATTAACTTATGTAAATAAATTAAAATGTTTAATATTGTCCCATTCAGCTTGATGGAAAATCTTTTCATTTAGGACTTTTGTTACTCCACAAACATGACAACTTTTGCCCCTTTTGAGGGAGTTGTTCAACTTTCTTTTCTCATCAGTGGAAAGGGAGAACAAAAGAGCTCTTTTGTTCTCCATGTATCTGTCCACATATTATCACTCAGGTCCGGCTTCTTGGTCGCAGGATTATTACTTCTATACGGTTCTACACTGTAATCTCACCTAAGTACTATAGACATCCTACCACCATTAAGTATCCCTTTGTTGCCTCTGTTTGATCGTCACTGGAAAGGTTGCGTTCATTTTGAGCATACATTTCTTTCCACTGGCGTTTGACTATTTGTTGCACAACAGCATGGAATCCCTTAATGACTGCAATAAGTGGCAACTTTTAGCCACGTTGTGGACATACTAAGCCGCACATATTGTGCATGGGATTGTCAGTCCTACTGATAACATTTGTCATCCTCTTATTGCCTTATTCTTGTGTTTTCTGAGAATGGAAAGCATGCATGATTCTACATTAGGAAATAGATGTGAAATGTTTCGTTGTAGGTCCCTGGGTCATGTAGGACTCATCCATGGTCTTCTACTCTTTGGCTATGACTATATTTCCATATCTATATACCTCTCTGATTTTATTTCCCCTTCTGTTTCAGGCCTATTCTATCCAAGGACAGTACGCAATCCCCCACCCTGATGTGAGTTCTCATCTCTCATTTTCTATCACCCTCCTCTTCCTTACACTTTCTTCCCCAGCATGCTGATGTTGCTGATAATTAATATTAGCTGATAATATTAATATGTCTGAGATGGGAGCTCTGTATTTGTTACTCGATGGGCTGCCATGGAACGTGCGTCACAATGGAAAGAGGACTTGGCTCCATCAGGTTTACGCTTCTTAACTGACAAAAATAAATAAATGCAACACAAATGAGCATAAAATTATGCCCCATTATGGGAACATAAAAAATATATGCTCCATCACAGAAATATTTGTTAATTTCATCAAAGTTTTAAAGGAGTTATCCGGTGAAAGCAAGCTATGTGCTATCCATTGGGTAGGTGATAACTTGTTGATCGGTGGGGGTTTGAGCTATGGGACCCACACCAAATGGTAGAACTAGGTCATTTTGTCCCCATTAAAATGGAGCAGCAGCACCCATATGTGATTTGTGCTCTACTCGTTCTCTATGGGGCTGCTTAGCTTTATGCTTGACGTTTTCCGGCAGCTCAAAAGAAGACAAATAGAGCGGCAGTCGGGCATCTCACCTGCTGCTTAATTTTGTAACTAGGATAAAGGTACCGCAATGGGGTAAAAATTGTCCCTTCGATCCTCACCAATGTAAGTTATCACCTATTTTATGGATAGGTGTTAACTTGCTTTCACTGGACAACCCCATTAAGGGGGGACTTGTCAGGTCACATGCTTATTGTCATTTTGGACCAAGCTCTTTTCTTCTCTACATTGTGTGTGTATGTCCCATGGCAACCTGGTGATTTGTTTTCTTTTATTATTTGACTCTGTTTTCTTGTGCCTGTGACTTCTTGTACTCTCTAACAATAACCTTCTTAGTTCTAATGTCCCTCCTACCCCTCAGCAGTTGACCAAGCTCCACCAGTTGGCCATGCAGCAAACCCCCTTTACTCCCCTCGGACAGACCACCCCTGCTTTCCCTGGTACGTACCCAACTTTCCCGTTCTAGAGTCTTCCTTCTTTTCTCTTCTCACGTCTCAGGCATTTCATTTTTTTGTTCATTTATTGTTTTTTTATGCACTAATTTCTTTTTTTTTAATACACTGTGCATAGTAATGTTCTGATAACTCCATCAGCTTGCACTCTATAATAAGTGGTTGGGTGTTAGATAACTTCTGGTGGTTCTTTGGTAGACATAGTCATCTGTATTTAGAAGTAATGCCGGATTTATTCCATTTTCTCATCAATTTATGAGCTTTTTTAGATGATGCAAAAGATTAATATCCTCAAGGGCAAGAACGTTCAATATATCTCTTCTTTCTCCTTAGGAGAAAAGCTGCCCTTACATTCCTCTGAAGAAGCTCAAAACTTGATGGGCCAGTCAGCAGGTAACACATTCATATCAGAAGTAGATCTATTTAATATTGTAGGAGTCTCCACTATTTGACCGAAAGTTAATTGGGTGGATGACCTTTATGTAAAATATGCATCTTAACAAAATTAGGAGTACACTAGAAGATTGTGGACCAAATATAAAGAGTTGGAAGGTGGTGGAGACACATTTTACATATCATTCTCGTATCAATCACAGATTTAATAATGATCCATCCTAAGAATCCTATATACACTTAAAGAGTAGCCGTCATTTTTATTTTTTATATATTTATTAATAGTACACATGAATATAAGAAACTTTATAATATATATTACTAGAGAAATCTCTTTCTTTGTCCTCATGAACTGATCAGCCATTTCAAAATTTCTAAATTCACAGGTAAAATGTGTATTTAGTAAATACAATTTTTCCCATTACTGAGATAGGAGATGATAGTTGGTGCTCATAAAGTTCTATGGAGAACTGTAACTGTCCTTCCAGGATGTTACACACCGGTCCTGGGTATCCCAGGGTCTGCTCCCTTCTTTAGGGTCCACTGCCCTCTGTTGTGCTCCACGTCGGGTTTTGCAGGTTGTACAGTGTTGATCAAGAACATCATCTCCCTAGACCTATCTAAGGCCCATTGACAACCACACCCGTTGGATTGAGACTCTAGTGTTCCTTGTTGGGTGTGCACCATTATCTGTACTATTGTGTTTCAATTTGCATCCATCCCTGATGGGTTCCTCTCCATCTGTCCATCTTTAACTGAGTTTAAAGTTATTCTTAGTCCCCATGGCATCCTCTGGAAGCTGCCCCAAAGCCTGGGGCTAGTGTGCCTACCCGGACCAGAGGCTTAGCAGGTCCAAATATAAAGAGAATGGGCTATAAGAAGCCCCGGCCAGCTCACCAACCACAGCCGGAGCACGGAATCTCATCTGGACCCAACGATGTGTGGATGAAGGCAGAAGAAAAAAAAAAAGGTCGTTCCAGCTTCTTAAAATTTCTTGCTTTATTAGGTTAAAATCAAAATGACAGCATGACGGCGTTCTCCCCGCAGCAAGCAGAAGTGCTGGGAGGCACTGAATCAGCTATGCGTTTTGATCCAAGCAGGATCTTTTTCACAGCTTGGATCGAAACGCGTAGCTGATTCAGTGCCTCCCAGCACTTCTGCTTGCTGCGGGGAGAAAGCCGATATGCTGTCATTTTGATTTTAACCTAATAAAGCAAGAAATTTTAAGAAGCTGGAACAACCTTTTTAATTCTTCTGCTTAGCAGGTCTACCTCATCTGGTGAGCCTTTACACAGGAGAACTTGCTGCAGAATATCTGAATGAATCTGTGTCACTCTCGCACCTTGGCTGATTGGCGCGAGCCGGGGGGTTCTGGCACCACTGTGCCACAGACCAGACTACCCTGGAAGGGGCATGACTAAGACAGCTGTCTTGGTCTTCTCTGGAGCCTCCAATGGTGAGGTCAGGTTTGTGCAGCGGGCAGCTGCCAGGTGCCATTCCAGGGTGGTGTCTGGCCGTGACTGCTGATCCCACTCAGGGACAGGACACCTGGTTAGGTGCGAGTGACAGGCAGGCTGAGACACAGGGCAAGCAGGCACGGCTGAGACACAGGGCAAGCAGGTACGGCTGAGACACAGGGCAAGCAGGCACAGCGTGATACACTGGCAGGCAGACACGGCTTGGAAACACAGGGCAGGCAGGCACGGGCGAGACAGAGAAGGCTAGCACAGACGAGATACAGAGCAGGCTGGCATGGACTGAGACACAGAGCAGGTGGGCACAGACTGAGACACAGGGTAGGCGGGCATGGACTGAGACACAGGGCTGGTGGGCACGGCCTGAGACACAGGGCAGGCGGGCATGGCCTGAGACACAGGGTAGGCGGGAATGGCCTGAGACACAGGGCAGCGGGCACGGTCTGAGACACAGGGCAGGTGGGTACGGCTTGAGAAACAGGGCAGGCTGGAGTGATGTATGACAGAACAGGGTTGGACCGGTTCACACAGGAAGTGCAGATACAGATACAGGCAGGAGTGCGGAGTAGGCGGAGCCGCAGGAGTGTGGAGTAGACGGAGCCGCAGCAGTGCAGAGTAGGCGGAGTACAGACAGGGAGGACACAGGGAAAGACACAGCAGGGAAAGGAACCACAGACAAGGAGGCTGACAGACAGAGGTAGGACAGGGTTCAGACATGGAAACAGTACGAGACAAGGTACAGGGACCAAAGTATACACAGATACAAAGCTAGGCTTAGACCAAGACACGACAAGGAGTAATGGCACAGGGACCAGGAAATACTGCCTCCTGGAGGCGGCAAGACAGGTGCAAGACAAAGCTGAGACAAGACAGATACCAGGATATTCTGCCTCCTGGAGGGCAGTCAGAGAAGTACTAGGCAATGTACCAAGACACAGAGATTAGGCACAAAGCTTCCACAGAAGGCAAGACATAGGACAGGGCCTGACTAACTCAGCAGCAAGAAACTAACTGAGTAGAGACATTGCACAGGCACCCTGACTCCATAAGAAGCAGAGTTCAGGCGCTGCCCCCCCACTATACACACAGTCAGGAAACATGAACACAGCAGACAGGCGACAAGGCAAGGAACAGGTAGTAAACAGAAATCACAGCATGGCTTGGAGCAGTGAGCAAGTTGATGAGTGGGGAATGGGAGGCCATGCAGCGATGCCAGCAGGGTTGTTACAATGTGCTTCTAGTTCCTTCCTTCTACCATCTCGATAGAATTTTAAAAGCATGAACTGTCATCTCCTATCTCAGTAATGTGAAAGTCTGTTTTCACTGAATACAGATTTTAGGCTAGTTTCACACTAGCGTTACTGGGCGCAGCGCAGGGCCACCACTAAGCTCCGCCCCCGGCCACACCCCCTCGGTCAGCTCCTCCTCTGATCGCATGACGCTGCATGTGATCAGCGTCCCCTACATTTAGCGTTGGGTACACTGTTCGTGCGTTGGCACACTTTTGCCGGCGCATCCGCCCTTTTGGTGCTGCGCCGAGCGCACAAAAATGCAACACAGTGCGTTTAGCGCACTTCAGCACAGCGCCAAAAGGGCGTATGCGCTGGCAAAAGTGTGCCAGTGCACCACCAGTGTACCCAACGCTAAATATAGGGGACGCTGATTGCATGCAGTGTCATGCGATCAGAGGAGGAGCTGACCAGAGGGGGCGCAGCTGGGGCGGAGCTTAGCGGCGGTCGTGCGCTGCGTCCAGTAACGCTAGTGTGAAACTAGCCTTACACGTTTTATCCATGAACACAGAATGAAAGATCAGTCCTGGAGATGACAGAAGCACATCTCTCTGGTAAGATATATTACAAAGTTTCTTATTTTCATATGTACTATTGATTTATTAAATAAAAAATTCAATGGCTGTTACTCTGTAAAGAGGCCATGTCATTTGCCATAAAATATAATATTTTAATCTGGTCTAAATGCCGCTGTTCTCAAGAATTATGGCATTATTTAATTCTGGTCTGGTGCTTTTTCTATTCCTGAGATATGGTCCATCTTCCCTGGATATAAATCTGTTTTTTTTTTTTTTTTTATAGCCAACTGGGCGTTAAGGCTGTGTGCACACGATGCAGATTTACAACGGTTCCGCAGCGGATTTTACCGCGCAGAAACGTTGCATATCCGCATTGTGATGTACAGTAGCCTTAAAATCAATGTAAAAAAAAAAAACGCTGTGCAGACGCTGCGGATTTTTCCGCGCGGTTTTCCCGCGGTACAAAATCCGCAGCATGTTACTTCTTTTGTGTGGTTTTCCATCTCCCCTGTCACCAAATCCGCAGGGGGAAAACCACGATGGAAAACCGCACAAAAACCGCATGAAAACCGCATGAAAAATAGGCCTTAGGCTGAGTGCAGACGTACTTTTTGGCCCTGCGGATTTTTCCGCGCAGAATGGAAGAAATCCGTAGGTCAAATGACCTGCATTTTTCCTGCAGATTTCTTCCATTTTTCATGCGGTCCGCAGCGTCTGCACAGCGTTTTTTTTTTTACATTGATTTTAAGGCTACTGTACATCACAATGCGGATATGCAACGTTTCTGCGCGGTAAAATCCGCTGCGGAACCGCTGCAAATCTGCATCGTGTGCACACAGCGTAAGACTTCCATTTAGAGTTAAGGACTACACCCACTTGTCTAAAAAAGACTGGATTGATATACTGTATAGAGAAGAGAGGGCCATATCTCAGGATCAGAGAGGCAAAGGAACAGAAAAGCAACCCCAAATTCAGAACTGCAGCATGAAACCAGTTAAAAAACATATCAATGGCAAGTAATGAGACTTCTTTAAGTTTTTATTAAATAGTCTGACCATTTCACAGTAAAATATTCCAACAATTCAACTTCACTTCATTGTTTTTTTCCATAAATATTTTTTTTCTCTCCAATTCAAAACAGTCATGATCATGTTCCTGCAGAATCTGACTCAGATCTGTCCTACTGTGGATATACCAGTTGTGAAATCTAATTACTTGTTAGTGGTATTTTTCAGCAGAAACACAGCTTGGAAGCGACTGGACAAAACGTGATCACTAGAGAATAGGAATGGCAGTGTATAGAGACGGTCTCTGGTTATTGGGAGTGACCTATTGTGCTTTTTGCAACCGATTATGTTTCACGTGAGAATCGCCCCGTTATTTTACTTGGATAGAAAATGATGTAAAACCCTTGGGGAAGTCAGAAATAAATTGTGAAATTAAGGCAAATCACACTTTGCATTTTTGTTTCATTTTTTTTGCTCAGTTTTGTCACAAAACCATAAAGATTTCCTAGTGCCAGCAAAGTGAATGAGATTCCTAAAGTCTCATGCACATGTTGCCTATTTTTTCATTTCAGATGTAAATCTGCAGAGCATCTATTCATTCAGCGTTTTTTGCTGCAGATTTCACTACTACTAATGAGTTAGGAAAAATCTGCAACAAAAAAGCATGGGAAAAAAAAGGAACAAAAACGAGCATATTTTATGCAGCGTTATTCCTGCCAGCACATAAGGATTTGCAGTCGAAATTTCCTGATTGTGAGAAGATACCCTAAGATGTTAGGAATTTGACTCAATCAGCAAAAAATCAGTATTTAGCATTTGCTGAATGAGTCCAATATACAGTGGGGAAAAAAGTATTTAGTCAGTCGCTAATTGTGCAAGTTCTCCCACTTAAAAAGATAAGAGAGGCCTGTAATTGACATCATAGGTAGACCAAAACTATGAGAGTCAAAATGAGAAAACAAATCCAGAAAATCACCTTAATCACCTTGTCTGATTTGGCAAGATTTATTTTGCAAATTATGGTGGAAAATAATTATTTGGTCACCTAAAAAACATGCAAGATTTCTGGCTCTCACAGACCTGTAACTTCTTCTGTAAGAGGCTCCTCTGTCCTCCACTCATTACCTCTAGTAATGACACCTGTTTGAACTTGTTATCAGTATAAAAGACACCTGTCCACAACCTCAAACAGTCAAACTCCACTATGGTGAAGACCAAAGAGCTGTCGAAGGACACCAGAAACAAAATTGTAGCCCTGCACCAGGCTGGGAAGACTGAATCTGCAATAGGCAAGCAGCTTGGTGTGATGAAATCAACTGTGGGAGTAATAATAAGAAAATAGAAGACATACAAGACCACTGATAATCTCCTTCGATCTGGGGCTCCACGCAAGATCTCAACCCATGGGGTCAAAATTATCACAAGAACAGTGAGCAAAAATCCCAGAACCACACGGGGGGACCTAGTGAATGACCTGCATAAAGCTGGGACCACCGTAACAAAGGCTACCATCAATAACACACTACGCCACCAGGGACTCAGATCCTGCAGTGCCAGACGTGTTCCCGTGCTTAAGCCAGTACATGTCCGGGCCCGTCTGAAGTTTACTAGAGAGCATTTGGATTATCCAGAAGAGTATTTGGAGAATGTGAAATGGTCTGATGAAAACAAAGTAGAAACAAAACTCGTCGTGTTTGGAGGAGACAGAATGCTGAGTTGCATCCCAAGAACACCATACATACTGTGAAGCATGGGGGTGGCAACATCATGCTTTGGGGCTATTTCTCTGCAAAGGGACCAGGATGACTGATCCGTGTACATGAAAAAATTAATGGGGCCATGTACCGTGAGATTTTGAGTGCAAACCTCCTTCCATCAGCAAGGGCATTGAAGATGAATCATGGATGGGTCTTTCAGCATGATTAATATCCCAAGCACACCTCCAGGGCAACGAAGGAGTGGCTTCATAAAAAGCATATGAAGGTCCTGGAGTGGCCTAGCCAGTCTCCAGATCTCAACCTCATAGAAAACCAATAGAGGGAGTTGAAAGTCCGTGTTGCCCAGCGACAGGCCCAAAACATCACTACTCTAAAGGAGATCTGCATGAAGGAATGGGCCAACATACCACCAACAGTGTGCCAACCTTGTGAAAACTTACAGAAAACATGTGACCTCTGTCATTGCCAACAAAGGATATATAACAAAATACTGAGATGAACTTTTATTAATGACCACATACTTATTTTCTTCCATAATTTGAAAAATAAATCTTGCCAAATCAGACAATGTGATTTTCTGGATTTGTTTTCTCATTTTGACTCTCATAGTTGTGGTCTACCTATGATGTCAATTACAGGCTTCTCTCATCTTTCTAAGTGGGAGAACTTGCACAATTGGTGGCTGGCTAAATACTTTTTTCCCCACTGTATTGTTGCATTGAATCATCAGAAAATAATAATGCAGAAAGTAAAATATTCTAGTTTCATACACACCCTAATAATCACATACAAAATATACTAGAAAATAGGTTAAGAGGAGTCTGTCACCCTAAAACGCATAATAAACTACCAGTATTACTAGTAATACTAGCGCCATACATTGGACAGTGCCTGTGAAAATTACTTTTAGTTTAAATGCAAATAAGGGTTTTCTGTGTGACCATTGGCGTGGCACAATGCACCGTTATGACCCCTCAATTAGCATTTTGGTGGCTTCAAGCACTTTTGATTAACAGTGCTCACCTGCCAAAAACCAAAACTGCCTGAAAAAAAATTCTACATTTCTGTTTTTTTAGTCACGATGGGGCACAGAGTGTACTTAATGAGAACAAAAAAAGGAACTTTTTTTGAATTTAGCAATTGGCTGAAATGAAACAAAGAGTGAAAAATTTAAAGGGGTCTGAATACTTTCAGTACCCACTGTACATACATACACAGTCATGGCTGAAAGTTGGGGTTTTGTGTGAAATTATGTCCAATTTGCCCTTTTTTTCTGTGCATATACTGTACCTGTACTGTATATAGCAAAACTAGTGTAATTGCAACAATTTTCTAGGAGAAATACTTCATTTTCCGGAACAATTTCCAGGGTGCCAACCCTTTTGTCCATGACTGTATATATATATATATATATATATATATATGTGTGTGTGTGTATACACACATACATACAAGATTGTTATATAATATTAGTAAGCATGAAAATAAGCAGGTTTGTAATTAACTTGCCTCAAGTCATTGCCTTGTCTTAAGCTTGTCATTCCCCTGCAGGGAGCTTTTATCTTACAGTGCCTTGCAAAAGTATTCTGACCCCTGGAAATTTTCAACCTTTTCCCACATATCATGCTTCAAACATAAAGATACCAAATGTAAATTTTTGGTGAAGAATCAACAACAAGTGGGACACAATTGTGAAGTTGAACGAAAGTTATTGGTTATTTTATTTTTTTTGGAAATACAAAAACTGAAAAGTGGGGCGTGCAATATTATTCGGCCCCTTTACTTTCAGTGCAGCAAACTCACTCCAGAAGTTCATTGTGGATATCTGAATGATCAAATGTTGTCCTAAATGAATAAGGATGATAAATACAATCCACCCTTGTGTAATCAAGTCTCCGTATAAATGCACCTCCTCTGTGATAGTCTCAGGGTTCTGTTTGAAGCACAGAGAGCATCATGAAGACCAAGGAACACAACAGGCAGGTCCGTGATACTGTTGTGGAGAAGTTTAAAGCCGGATTTGGATACCAAATGATTTCCAAAACTTTAAACATCTCAAGGAGCACTGTGCAAGCGATCATATTGAAATGGAAGGAGTATCATACCACTGCAAATCTACCAAGACCCGGCCGTCCCTCTAAACTTTCATCTCAAACAAGGAGAAGACTGATCAGAGATGCAGCCAAGAGGCCCATGATAACTCTGGATGAACTGCAGAGATCTACAGCTGAGGTGGGACAGTCTGTCCATAGTACAACAATCAGTCGTACCCTGCACAAATCTGGCCTTTATGGAAGAGTAGCAAGAAGAAAGCCATTTCTCAAAGATATCCATAAAAAGTGTTGTTTAAAGTTTGCAACAAGCCACCTGGGAGGCACACCAAACATGTGGAAGAAGGTGCTCTGGTCAGATGAAACCAAAATCGAACTATTTGGCAACAATGCCAAACGATATGTTTGGCATAAAGGCAACACAGCTCATCACCCTGAACATACCATCCCCACTGTTAAACATGGTGGTGGCAGCATTATGGTTTGGGCCTGCTTTTCTTCAGCAGGGACAGGGAAGATGGCTAACATTGATGGGAAGATGGATGGAGCCAAATAAAGGACCATTCTTGAAGAAAACCTGTTGGAGTCTGCAAAAGACCTGAGACTGTGACTGAGATTTGCCTTCCAACAAGACAATGATCCCAAACATAAAGCAAAATTTACAATGGAATGGTTCACGAAAAAACGTATCCAGGTGTTAGAATGGCCAAGTCAAAGTCCAGACCAGAATCCAATTGAGAATCTGTGGAAAGAGCTGAAAACTGCTGTTCACAAATGATCTCCATCCAACCTCACTGAGCTTGAGCTATTTGCCAAGGAAGAATGGGCAAGAATTTCAGTCTCTCGATGTACAAAACTGATAGAGACATACTCCCAGCGACTTGCAGCTGTAATCGCAGGAAAAGGTGGCACAACAAAGTATTAAGTTAAAGGGGCCGAATAATATTGCACGCCCCACTTTTCAGTTTTTGTATTTCCACAAAAATTTAAAATAACCAATACATTTCATTCAACTTCACAATTGTGTCCCTCTTGTTGATTCATCACCAAAAATTTACATTTGGTATCTTTATGTTTGAAGCATGATATGTGGGAAAAGGTCGAAAAGTTCCAGGGGGCCGAATAATTTCGCAAGGCACTGTACATTGTTGATAGCCCATTCCCAAGGATGATGGACCACCTGAAGATAGCTGAGCATATGCAGTAAATACATATAAATGCTTGGATTTTACAGTTAACTCCTGAGATCCCAGTCACCTCTCTCCAGGCCATTAATTTCCATACTAAAGTCTGACAGTGTTGCTCACCTCCTCCTGCCTGTCAGCTCCTGACCCAGAGCTGCTGTTATCAGTCCTGCAAAGTCCCAAGATCCTCCCCATCCATCAACTTCTGGAGCAGTAAATCACTGCTCACTTTCCCCATGATATGTTGAGCTGTGCAAAAGAAGTCTGACAGTGTTTCTCACTTCCTCCTGCCTGGTAGTTCCTAACCCAGAGCCACGAATATCAGTCCTGTAAAACCCAAAGACTCTGGTCCACACTCATCATCTGCTCGCACTCCAGCAACAACGAAGTCAGAAGGCTGGAGAACTGTGTGCTCCTGAAGACCCTTTACTTGTCAAGTGGAGTTGATAGTCACAGAGACCTAAAGGGGTGCATTTTAAAGAACTATTAGTCTGCAAACTTTCTGACACAGAAGACCTTTCTGACATAGAAATTCTTCCAGTACAATTAGTTATTTATTTTCAATTTCATTCTTCACAGGAAAAGACATGAATGCTACACTTTCAGTGGTTCAATATGTTATTTCTTTTTTCTACTTGATGTAAAATTTGCTGCTTCTTCTCTGAATCATTGTTTTTCTTTTATTCTTGCACTTCTCCATTCCTGATATATGGCCTCTCTCCTCTCTATGTAAACCTAGTATTTTTAACCAAGTCGACATGGTCCTCACCGCTTCACTATGGGAATCTTTCCTCGGTTTCTGAGGACCATGCTCAGTAGGCTAGAAAGACTACATTTATATAAAGAGAATAAGGGTTACAATCTCAGGAATTCCTGTGAGAGGCACAGAAACAAAAAAATCATGCCAGATTTAACAGAATGGTGACTTTTACACCAGGTGAAAAAAACACACACTTACAGCAAGTGACAGGTACTGATTAAAAATTAAATAAATAGAACTCAACTATCTACAAACACTCATGTACAGTTCAGGTAAGTACTTGGGAAAATAAGAGCATTCTTGGTATTGGCTTGGAATTTGGCTACTTTTCTTGCAAATTAAGTGGGCAAAATGTTGGAAAATATGAGCAAATTTTACAAATGACAAGAGCCAAAAGTTGAAATTTTGCTCTGAAGTAGGAGATAGCAAGGAAAAGGAGAAAGGTGAGCTACAAATGTAGTCGGGATATTTGGAAATGATGACTTTACTCTAACACCATTTCTTCACGTATTAGGTATGGATGCCAGTTCCCAGGCAAGTACTCATGAACTCACCATACCAAATGATGTAAGTATGACACCTTATTGCTGACGTTCTTCTTTTACATGATTTTCAGAGTAATTGACTCAAAATAATTCCTACGTAACCAAACAAATGGGACTTCACCAATATGTGCCAATTGGACAGATGACTCGAGGGCTCAGTGCCATTTGTTTTTTACGGTTAGCCAACATGATGCATCTCCAAATAGCTTCGAGTGAAAGTCTTCTGAGGGAACATTCTGAAACTTTCCTCGGTTTTGCAGGACATCATTAGCAGGAGGTTATTATGAGCCAATTGATGCTGTCATATCTGACCATTTACAAAATATTATCTGTGACATGGATATAAACATTAATCTTTCTCCATGTTACCAAATTCAAATTATAAAAAAAGAACACAATTGAGAATAATTGATGGTTTCAGTATTTGCATCAACCTAGATTTGTCCTTATTACTTATTGTATATTGTGTATTGTACTGAATGCACTAGTACAATCCTTGTAATGAAATGAGTTATGACAACTTTTGTTCCCGTACTCTTTCATGCCTGGATATGTTGCAGCTTTTCTAATTTTTCAGCTAATAGGCTGCATCATCGGACGCCAAGGGACCAAAATCAATGAAATTCGACAGATGTCTGGAGCACAAATCAAAATAGCCAGCGCCATGGAGGGGTCAGCGGAGCGCCAGATCACTATCACGGGAAGCCCAGCTAACATCAGCCTTGCTCAGTACCTCATCAATGCCAGGTAATATTTCAGGCATTGCGTAATGTAGTTGTAATGCGAGCAGACACTCTGGCCGAGGGTCGCTTCTGTGACCCCAGATACTACAGAAGAAGGGACCTCCTGGCTGGATTTGTGCAATGCTACCTTCAGCATTCTCCACGGCAGACCACATGCTGTCACTTGACATGGCAGGCCAGGACCCGATGGTAGTAGAGATGACTGAGAGAGACAGTAGTGCAAAATTAAACTTTTCTTTACTAAATTAAGTTGTGAAATGTATATACATCTGATAGCAGCAATGACATTTAAAGATTACATCTGCTGCATAATCTCGAGAGAGCAATTTAATGGTTACATGAGGAACAGAATGAGAAAGGTCTCTTTAAAATTCTATTTTTATTGAAAAATTCTTAAAAAAACAGGGTGATGGAGAGAACAAAGCATAGTGTGGATGACGGCCATTTTGCACCCAACAGCGCTTCAACTGGTCTTTGCATTTGTTTTTAATATGTAACATTAGCATTTTATTTTCTGGATAAATTAGTTGTTCATGTGAATACATGAAGTTTATGATACTGTATATATCAGGGTAAGGTGGAATCTTCCTCTCATTCACGTACTACCCCTTTATTTGACGGCGGAGCTCTCAGTAAATTTTCAGAAAACCCCGCACAGTTACATAAAACATCAGACTTGTGTAAATCAGAGCAAATAGCGTAGCTTACAGCAAACCAGAAATTATGTACACACTCATCAAACATGGAGAGAGAATGAGTATATGTAAAAAACAGACCTAAAATATACTGGGTGGGTAAAATATACAGTGGGTTCGGAAAGTATTCAGAACCGTTTAAATTTTTCACTCTTTGCTTCATTGCAGCCATTTGGTAAATTCCAAAAATTTCATTTTTTTTCTAATTAATATACACTCTGCACCCCATCTTGAGTGAAAAAAACCCAGAAATGTAGAAATTTTTGCAAATTTATTAAAAAAGGAAAACTGAATTATCACATGGTCATAAGTATTCAGACCATTTGCTCAGACACTCAGATTTAAGTCAAATGCTGTCCATTTCCTTGTGATCCTCCTTGAGATGGTTCTACTCCTTCATTGGAGTCCAGCTGTGTTAAATTAAACTGATAGCACTTGATTTGTAAAGGCACACACCTGTCTATATAAGACCTCACAGCTCACAGTGCATGTCAGACCAAATGAGAATCATGAGGTAAAAGGAACTGGCCAAAGAACTCAGAAACAGAATTGTGGCAAGGCACAGATCTGGCCATAGTTACAGAAGAATTTCAGCAGTACTCAAGGTTCCTAAGAGCACAGTGGCCTCCATAATCCTTAAATGGAAGAAGTCTGGGACCATGAGAAGTCTTCCTAAACCTGGCTGTCCAGCCAAACTGAGCAATCATAGAAGAGCCTTGGTGAGAGATGTAAAGAAGAACCCCAAGATCACTGTGGCTGAGCTCCACAGATGCAGTAGGGAGATGGGATAAAGTTCCACAAAGTCAACTATCACTGCTGTCCTCCATCAGTTGGGCCTTTATGGCAGAGTGGCCCGACGGAAGCCTCTCCTCAGTGCAAGGCATATGAAAGCCTGCATAGACTTTGCTAAAAAAAAACACATGAAGGACTCCCAGACTATGAGAAATAAGATTCTCTTGTCTGATGAGATGAAGATAGAACTTTTTGGTGATAATTCTAAGCAGTATGTTTGGAGAAAACCAGGCACTGCCTATCACCTGCCCAGTACTATCCCAACAGTGAAACATTGTGGTGGCAGCATCATGCTATTGGAGGAAGGTGGGGTTCAACTGCAGGGACAGGACAACTGGTTGCAATTGAAGGAAACATGAATGCGGCCAAGTACAGAGATATCCTGGATGAAAACCTCTTCCACAGTGCTCAGGACCTCACACTTGGCCGAAGGTTCACCTTCCAACAAGACAGTGACCCTAAGCACACAGCTAAAAGAACAAAGGAGTGGCTTCAGAACAACTCTGTGACCATTCTTGACTGGCCCAGCCAGAGCCCTGACCTAAACCCAATTGAGCATCTCTGGAGAGACCAGAAAATGGCTGTCCACCAACGTTCACCATCCAACCTGACGGAACTGGAGACGATCTGCAAAGAAGAATGGCAGAGGATCCCCAGATCCAGGTGTGAAAAACTTGTTGCATCATTCCCAAGAAGACTCAAAGCTGTACTAACTCAAAAGGGTGCTTCTACTCAATACTGAGCAAACGGTCTGAATACTTATGGCAATGTGATATTTCAATGAGAAAATGGGGATGGTTTTAGGAGCGCAGGAAAGAGACTCAGACAAGAGATGGGTTTAAACCACAACGCGTTTCGACGGAGGATCTGTCTTCATCACGTGGAAGTTTATTAATGACATGGGGATGGGGTATTTAAATGGGAAGCAGCCAATCACAACAGTCAAAACAGTCACATGTTTTGATAGTAACATGTTACGACAAGATGACATCATATATTATAAAGAAAAAAAGGAGATAAAAACAACCTATATAAAACGTGAGATAAAACAGCATGAGTTAAACAAGTTTTAAATGTATGAGGCTGGTTTCACACTTGTGTTTTTTTTTCAAATCAGGCAAAATCAGGTTTTTCAGCCAAATCCTGATCCTTTCAGGATCCAGTTTTTTGTCCATTCACTTTAATGGTGTCAGGAAGCAACCTGAAGTAACTGGATTCTACCAGACACCATTAAAGTGAATGAGCAAAAACTGGATCCTGAAAGGATCAGAATTTGACTGAAAAACCTGATTTTGCCTGATTTAAAAAAAAAAGTGTGAAACCAACGACACTGGATGAGTGCAGCAGTGCGCTCCAAGTGTCGGTGTGGGTGCACACAATGTGGCTGCAGGCTTGCTTTGATTCCTGCTACCTGTCTGCTCTTGGCTTCCCTTTGAACACGTTCGGTAAAGAGGAAGGGTGAATGAGCAGATAGCATGCCTCTCCTCACTGAAGCAATGGTTAGGTCACCTATCTTAATCTCTTGATGACTTTGAAAAGCTGAAGGCGTTAAAAAAACGCTCAAAAAAATGAAATGAACCTGTGCGCACCAAGCGCAGACGTTCATTCTTTTAGTGTTTAATTAGCGCTTTTTAAAGCATTTTACAGAGTAGATCTGCCTTAAATAGATGTTGTGTGCACAGACTCATTGTGTGACGTCAGTAAGGGGCGCGATCGCGACCCTGATGTTGAGGCACTCTACAGTTCCATACCTCATGAGGCAGGCTGTGGAGCTGTGAACTATTTCCTGCAAGTGAGGACTGCACCTTGGGAGACATAATGATTTCGTCATGGACCTGATGTGGTTCATTTTGGAACAAAATTATTTTTTGATTAACAGACGCTTCTTCCACCAGCTCAGGGGTACCGCTATGGGGAGCCCCTGTGCTCCCACATTTGCTAATTTATTCCTGGGCTGGTGGGAGGTGGTTCTGGTCTTTAATGAGAGAAATGAGAAATTAGCGTCTAACGTATCGCTTTGGGTATGGTTTATAGACAATGTCCTCATTTTATGGACCGTGACGATGGAACAATTTGATAGGTTTGTCTCGACCCTTAATACAAGTGATGTGGATTTGAGGCTAGCCTCCACCATACATGAATGTCAGATTTCATTTCTGGACATTTCAATTCGTATCGACTCCACAGGCCTTCTGGTTATGGACCTGTTTAGGAAACCGACGACTACTAATAGCCTCCTCCAGTGGAAACCCTCCATCATTAACAAGAGGAATCCCTAAAGGCTAATTTTTAAGACTTGGTGTAATTGCTCCTCCCTGGATAATTTTGGAAAACAGAGCTCGAATCAATTTATCAGCACGCCGGGGCAGCTAACAGGACATCTTTGTTGGTCCCTAGAGATAAAGGTCAAATTGGTGCTTGTATACCTTTAATTGGAACCTATGTTGATAGATCTAAAGATGTGATGGATGTATTAACAACCTAGTGGGATGTCTTGAAACTCGACTCCGATATAGGCAAGATAATTACATCTAGAGTATAATGCTCCAGTATAACTATATCATGCACATGACTACAGTACAATAGTAGCCTCCTGATGTGCCCACAGATACAGTAAAGGGAGAAATGCGTCAAGGCGATATAGCACAAATGTTAGGGACCATATCATCACGGCCCAGCGTTAATGTTAGGCTTCAATTAATCTCCCTAAGAAAGGGGTATTGTGTGCCTGTGAGGAGAGGGGTTAATAATTATATTTGAAGTGAGATTACTCCTCCAACAAAATTAGAGTATTCCTCTGTCTCTACCTGTCTGTAGGAGCTTTGTATTTGAGCAGTTTACTAGGAATGAATGATGCCTAAAATGTGCAAAAAGGAGCAATAAAATAATATAGATAAAAATGAACAAAATTATTAACAGGTTAGTAGACCAGTAAAAAGACCAATAAAAAAGCGAGAACCCATATTAATAATAAAAGCATGTAAACAGTAGCATCTAAGTAAAACGCACTGATGATAAAAAGGCAAATAAGTTATCTGGTCACTTTATCAATAGTTAAATTCAGACCTTCAGGGGCAAGTGTGCCAAGCTTGAATATCCAAAAGCTTTCTCTATTGATTAAACTGTTGAAGCGATCAGCCACGGTATCAGGTATGTGGTCAATAATCATTAGTTTCAAAGTTTTTGGGTTTTTTTGATGCACAGTTAAAAAATGTTTAGAAAGGCTGTGCAGGCGAAAGCCACTTCGGATATTCTGTCGATGCTTGTTCAATCTAGCATGCATCGTTTGTATGGTTCGACCTATGTACTGTAGAAACAAACGATGCATGCTAGAAAAAACTGAGAAAAAAGAGAAACTGAGTCCAGAGCTACATAGAAAAATGACAGATTTATTTTTTCAAGACAATACAGGGAGCAGGACAAGTAAAAGCACTAATAAAATCAGATGAAGGAAAACAATGTCATTTATCACTGGATACAAAAAAGGAACCTGAGCAGTGCAGTCAATGGCACATAAGGGTAAGTTAGATAAAGTCCCTCATTAAAGGCTGGCAAAAATAGTGTGTTATGTAATAACAGAAACTCTCTAGACCCGAGTTAGTGAAGTCATATGGAGATATAGTACTCCTAAATAGCCAAAGCGGAGTGATAGAGAGAGGAAAGTATAATAATAATAATAATAATCTTTATTTTTATATAGCACTAACATATTCTGCAGCGCTTTACAGTTTGCACACATTATCATCACTGTCCCCGATGGGGCTCACAATCTAAATTCCCTATCAGTATGTCTTTAGACATACTGTATTTATTCACCTATTGCACATAGCCCAAAAAAATAATCATGGATGAAGTTAGAACATACCCATCATGTCAGCCACCGACAGCACTGCTAACCAGCGAGACTCCAACGCACGTTTCGCGGTACATCCGCTTCCTCGGGGGGCGACGCTTAAGAAATGACAAGTGCCCTGTTAACTACTCGGTTTCATCGGTTATCCAATCGTGAGGGGCATAGATCGCACCTGCGCAGTGGAGGAAAGCCGGTACTTCCGCCCTCACTGCCCCAACAGGAAGTGACGCCGAAGAGGGGGTGGCTGGTGCACCCAGCAACGGAGCACACCCGAAAAGGTAGCAGGGGAGGGAGGAGGAGCTCTACTCCACGGCGCTTAGCTGAAATAAAGGCAGCAAATACGCACCCTAATCAAACGGCAATGCTTCATTTACAATATTAGCCACCATCTGTATTTTTGAATTATATCATATATAGCGGGTCTAGAGACAGAAGGTCATAAAAAAAAGTACAAATACAAACAGTAGGACAATTCCTGAAAAGTGTGCATACAGATTATAGATGAAAAAATTAATAAATAACATAATTACATAATAACTCTCAGAAAAACTGGATTATATATGCGTATACACATGTACACACTGTTGTGTGCACATATACAAACGCTCACACCCCTCAAGCCAAGAACATCAGAGGAAAAAGGAATAAATATATATATTTATATATATATATATATATATATATATATATATATATATATACATTTATAAATGTATGAACATGCATGTCCAAGTCCATATAAACGTCAAAGTAATGGAAAGAGGACAAATAATAATAAAAATCTTCTCTCTCTTTCCAAAAAACTGCCTTATGATGTTCCCACTTCAACAAAGGGAAAAGTCCAAAAGTCATCAGGTATTCCCACTTATATATGAGAAGAGATCCAAGAATTACCAGATCCAGGTGGAGAATATTACGTGACAATAATAATAATAATAATCTTTATTTATATAGCGCCAACATATTCCGCAGCGCTTTACAGTTGAACAGTTTCAAACACAACAGTCATAAGTAACAACGTTAACAATACAATAATTAAAGCGAAATAAGACGACCCTGCTCGTGGAGCTTACAATCTACAATGAGGTGGGGGGGATACAAAGCACAGGTTTGTATTTACAATGATGTATTTACAATGACGGTCCAGCCATCTTCAGGGGGTGGGGGTTAGATGGAGATAGTGAATGGGCTACACACACACAAACATGACTTTGATTACTGAATGTGATAGGCCGCTCTGAACAAATGTGTTTTGAGCGAGCGCCTAAAACTATGCAAATTGTGGATGGTCCTAATATTTTGGGGTAGAGCATTCCAGAGGATTGGCGCAGCACGGGAGAAGTCTTGGAGTCGGGAGTGGGAGGTACGGATTAGGGCAGAGGTTAGTCGAAAGTCATTTGCAGAGCGCAGCGGTCGGTTAGGCCGATAGACAGAAATGAGGGAGGAGATGTAAGGGGGTGCCGCACTGTGGAGAGCTTTGTGGGTGAGAACAAGTACTTTGAATTGTACCCTGTAATGAATTGGCAGCCAGTGTAACGACCGGCGAAGAGCGGACGCGTCTGAGAAACGATTAGCCAGATGGACAACCCTGGCTGCTGCATTAAGGATAGACTGGAGAGGGGAGAGTCGAGTGAGAGGGAGGCCAATTAATAGAGCATTACAGTAGTCTAGGCGGGAGTGGATCAGGGCGACAGTGAGAGTTTTTGTTGTTTCCATGGTGAGAAAAGGGCGGATTCTAGAGATGTTCTTTAGGTGTAAGCGGCATGAGCGGGCAAGAGATTGTATATGGGAGGTGAAGGAGAGATCGGAGTCGAACATAACACCCAGACAGCGCACCTGCTGTCGGGGTGTTATTATGGTGCCACCCACAGAGAGGGAAATGTCAGATTTAGGGAGGTTAGTAGATGGTGGGAGCAGAAGAAGTTCAGTTTTGGAGAGGTTGAGTTTCAGATAGAGAGCAGACATGATGTTGGAGACTGCAGACAGACAGTCAGTGGCGTTCTGTAGTACAGCGGAGGTAAGGTCAGGGGATGATGTGTACAGTTGTGTGTCATCAGCATAAAGATGGTACTGAAAGCCAAATCTGCTGATGGTCTGTCCAATTGGGGCTGTATAGAGAGAGAAGAGAAGGGGGCCAAGGACTGAGCCCTGAGGTACCCCAACAGTGAGAGGAAGAGGAGATGAAGTGGAGCCAGAAAACAGAACACTGAAGGAGCGGTCGGAAAGATAGGAGGAGAACCAGGAAAGAGCAGTGTCCTTAATGCCTAGTGACTGGAGCCTAGAGAGTAGGAGAGGATGGTCAACAGTGTCGAAAGCTGCAGAAAGGTCGAGAAGAATGAGCAGAGAATGGTCACCATTACGTTTTGCTGTCAGAAGGTCATTGGTCACTTTGATGAGTGCAGTTTCTGTCGAATGTAGGGGGCGGAAACCGGACTGTGAAGGGTCTAGGAGGGAGTGAGTGGAGAGGTAACGGGTAAGGCGTGAGTATATCAGGCGCTCCAAGAGTTTAGAGATGAAGGGGAGATTGGAGACTGGTCTGTAGTTGTTTGTGCAGGATGGGTCAAGGGTGGGTTTCTTTAGTAATGGAGTAATGATAGAGTGTTTGAAGGAGGAGGGGAAAATGCCAGAGGAGAGGGAGAGATTAAAGATTGTAGTTAGGTGAGTTGTGACGACTGGGGAGAGAGACTGGAGGAGATGTGAGGGAATGGGGTCGGTTGTGCATGTAGTTGGACGAGAAGAGGAGAGGAGCCTGGAGACTTCTTCTGTGATGGGAGCAAATGTGGAGAGTGAGCCAGGGGAAATGCAGGGAGGGATGGGAGTCACTGAACTTGGTGATTGGGAGCGGATTTCCTGACGGATATTGTCTATTTTCTCTATAAAGTGGGAGGCCAGGTCATCAGCGCAAATGTCTGTGATAGGGGCTTGTGCTTTTGGCCTGAGGAGGGAGTGAAAGGTGTCAAAAAGTTTCTTGGGGTTGTTGGATAGTGAGGAGATCAGGGTGGTGAAGTAGGTCTGTTTGGCGAGGTGAAGGGCAGAGTTATATGTCCTTAACATAAATTTGAAGTGTATGAAGTCTTCTGGTGTGTGTGTTTTCCTCCATAAGCGTTCAGCACACCTAGAGCATCGCTGGAGAAATCGGGTTTGCGATGTGAGCCAGGGCTGTTTCACTCTGTGTTTGGAGGTTCTGAGGGTGAGGGGAGCTACTTGGTCAAGGGTGCTTCTAAGAGTGTCATTGAAGTGATGTACAGCCAGATCAGGACAGGACAAAGAAGAGATTGGGGACAATGATGAGTGTAGGGAGTCTGAAAGTGTATGAGGGTTAATGGCTTGTAGATTTCTGACTGAATGGTAGGTAGGAGGGTGCTGGGGTGAGCGAGGATTTGTGAGTGTAAAGGAGAGAATGTTGTGGTCAGAGAGGGGAAGCGGTGAGTTATCTAGGTAGGAGATTGAGCAGAGCCGGGCGAAAACCAGGTCCAGGGTGTTACCGTCTTTGTGTGTTTCAGAGGTTGAGAGCTGAGAGAAGCCTAGAGAAGTGGTTAGTGATAGAAGCTGGGATGCAGATGTGGAAGTGGGGCTGTTAATGGGGATGTTGAAGTCTCCCAGGATAAGGGTTGGTAGTTCTGAGGACATGAAGTGCGGCAGCCAGGCAGAGAAATGGTCCAGGAAGTGGGTGGGTGAGCCTGGGGGCCGGTATATGACCGCTACTCTGAGGGAGAGGGGACGAAAGAGCCTGATGGTGTGGACTTCAAAAGAAGGGAATGAGAGTGATGGAACTGAGGGGATGACCTGGAAAGTGCATTGTGGGGACAGGAGTATGCCGACTCCACCACCAGGTCTATTTGTCGGTCTCGGGGAATGGGAGAATTGTAAGCCACCATGGGAAATGGCAGCAGGAGAGACAGTGTCAGAATCCTGAATCCAGGTTTCCGTGAGGGCCAACAAATTCAGAGAGTTTTTCAGAAAGTAATTGTGTAGGAAAGAAAGCTTGTTGCATACAGACCGTGGATTCCAAAGGGCACAATTGAAAGAAGGAGATGAAGGAGTGCAAGTGATATTAGTAAGATTATTAAGGTTTCGATGTGAGGTAGGGTAGGGGTTGAGGTTGGGGGATGGTGGACCGGGGTTGGGGGAGATGTCCCCTGAAATCAGTAGGAGCAGGAAGATAAAGAGCAAGTAGTTTTTGGAATTGTATGAAGATTTTATGTGCAGTGTGTTTGGGCAAGATGGGCTGAGGCTTTTTAAGAAGGTGAGAAGTGCATGGGAGCTGTACATGGGAGAAGCAAAGAGAGAGGAGCTGATGTATATGAGTCGTGATGGAGGGGGTATTGGTCGGTGAAAGTGGATTGCAAGAGAACATAGGAGGATAGGAATAAAGCACATGGTTAAAAGGGACAGCAGAGTGAGGGTTACCTGACTCCTGTCCTGACTAACTGCCATGTAATAACTGCTGTATCCCGACGCTTATCTTCGTGACGCTTTGCTTCTGTGATGCGTGCACCCCCACATGCGTGCACCCCTATGGATGGTTCTAAATTTATAGTCCAGACTGCAGGGTCTGAAGAGATGGATTGTGGGAACTGGTTGAGGATAATTTGGCAGCTGGGGTCAGCACACCAGGGTTTTTTTTTTTTTTTTTTTTTTTGGGATGATCAAAGACATTCAGCCTGGCAACATCTATTTTAACACCTCCACCAGATAAGATCTACACTGATCCCAGTCATGGAAATGCAACAGTGAGTTTTAAGTACAATGCACCAAATGATTTATAACAAAGAATTAGCAGACACATTAAACTATGTTTCTAGATGGTAAAGCAGCAGATGACACAGCAGACAGCAAGCAGAGGGAATTTTTACCATTAGAGTCTATTGCAGCAGATGAGACAGCAATCAGAGGTGGGAAGTTGTACCATTTGAATATGTTGCAGAAGACAGCAAGCAGAGGGAATTTTTACCTGTATGAAGAGAGAAGATGGATTTTAGTTCTGTGCCATGTAATAACTGCTGTATCCCGACGCTTATCTTCGTGACGCTTTGCTTCTGTGATGCGTGCACCCCCACATGCGTGCACCCCTATGGATGGTTCTAAATTTATAGTCCAGACTGCAGGGTCTGAAGAGATGGATTGTGGGAACTGGTTGAGGATAATTTGGCAGCTGGGGTCAGCACACCAGGGTTTTTTTTTTTTTTTTTTTTTTTGGGATGATCAAAGACATTCAGCCTGGCAACATCTATTTTAACACCTCCACCAGATAAGATCTACACTGATCCCAGTCATGGAAATGCAACAGTGAGTTTTAAGTACAATGCACCAAATGATTTATAACAAAGAATTAGCAGACACATTAAACTATGTTTCTAGATGGTAAAGCAGCAGATGACACAGCAGACAGCAAGCAGAGGGAATTTTTACCATTAGAGTCTATTGCAGCAGATGAGACAGCAATCAGAGGTGGGAAGTTGTACCATTTGAATATGTTGCAGAAGACAGCAAGCAGAGGGAATTTTTACCTGTATGAAGAGAGAAGATGGATTTTAGTTCTGTGCCATGTAATAACTGCTGTATCCCGACGCTTATCTTCGTGACGCTTTGCTTCTGTGATGCGTGCACCCCCACATGCGTGCACCCCTATGGATGGTTCTAAATTTATAGTCCAGACTGCAGGGTCTGAAGAGATGGATTGTGGGAACTGGTTGAGGATAATTTGGCAGCTGGGGTCAGCACACCAGGGTTTTTTTTTTTTTTTTTTTTTTTGGGATGATCAAAGACATTCAGCCTGGCAACATCTATTTTAACACCTCCACCAGATAAGATCTACACTGATCCCAGTCATGGAAATGCAACAGTGAGTTTTAAGTACAATGCACCAAATGATTTATAACAAAGAATTAGCAGACACATTAAACTATGTTTCTAGATGGTAAAGCAGCAGATGACACAGCAGACAGCAAGCAGAGGGAATTTTTACCATTAGAGTCTATTGCAGCAGATGAGACAGCAATCAGAGGTGGGAAGTTGTACCATTTGAATATGTTGCAGAAGACAGCAAGCAGAGGGAATTTTTACCTGTATGAAGAGAGAAGATGGATTTTAGTTCTGTGCCATGTAATAACTGCTGTATCCCGACGCTTATCTTCGTGACGCTTTGCTTCTGTGATGCGTGCACCCCCACATGCGTGCACCCCTATGGATGGTTCTAAATTTATAGTCCAGACTGCAGGGTCTGAAGAGATGGATTGTGGGAACTGGTTGAGGATAATTTGGCAGCTGGGGTCAGCACACCAGGGTTTTTTTTTTTTTTTTTTTTTTTGGGATGATCAAAGACATTCAGCCTGGCAACATCTATTTTAACACCTCCACCAGATAA
Organism: Dendrobates tinctorius; assembly: GCF_039654945.1. NCBI lineage: Eukaryota > Metazoa > Chordata > Amphibia > Anura > Dendrobatidae > Dendrobates > Dendrobates tinctorius. The sequence goes on from NW_027361724.1 coordinate 14,674,820, forward strand.
GATCTACACTGATCCCAGTCATGGAAATGCAACAGTGAGTTTTAAGTACAATGCACCAAATGATTTATAACAAAGAATTAGCAGACACATTAAACTATGTTTCTAGATGGTAAAGCAGCAGATGACACAGCAGACAGCAAGCAGAGGGAATTTTTACCATTAGAGTCTATTGCAGCAGATGAGACAGCAATCAGAGGTGGGAAGTTGTACCATTTGAATATGTTGCAGAAGACAGCAAGCAGAGGGAATTTTTACCTGTATGAAGAGAGAAGATGGATTTTAGTTCTGTGCCATGTAATAACTGCTGTATCCCGACGCTTATCTTCGTGACGCTTTGCTTCTGTGATGCGTGCACCCCCACATGCGTGCACCCCTATGGATGGTTCTAAATTTATAGTCCAGACTGCAGGGTCTGAAGAGATGGATTGTGGGAACTGGTTGAGGATAATTTGGCAGCTGGGGTCAGCACACCAGGGTTTTTTTTTTTTTTTTTTTTTTTTGGGATGATCAAAGACATTCAGCCTGGCAACATCTATTTTAACACCTCCACCAGATAAGATCTACACTGATCCCAGTCATGGAAATGCAACAGTGAGTTTTAAGTACAATGCACCAAATGATTTATAACAAAGAATTAGCAGACACATTAAACTATGTTTCTAGATGGTAAAGCAGCAGATGACACAGCAGACAGCAAGCAGAGGGAATTTTTACCATTAGAGTCTATTGCAGCAGATGAGACAGCAATCAGAGGTGGGAAGTTGTACCATTTGAATATGTTGCAGAAGACAGCAAGCAGAGGGAATTTTTACCATTGGAGTCATTAGAGTCTATTGCAGCAGATGAGACAGCAATCAGAGGTGGGAAGTTGTACCATTTGAATATGTTGCAGAAGACAGCAAGCAGAGGGAATTTTTACCATTAGAGTCTATTGCAGCAGATGAGACAGCAATCAGAGGTGGGAAGTTGTACCATTTGAATATGTTGCAGAAGACAGCAAGCAGAGGGAATTTTTACCATTAGAGTCTATTGCAGCAGATGAGACAGCAATCAGAGGTGGGAAGTTGTACCATTTGAATATGTTGCAGAAGACAGCAAGCAGAGGGAATTTTTACCTGTATGAAGAGAGAAGATGGATTTTAGTTCTGTGCCATGTAATAACTGCTGTATCCCGACGCTTATCTTCGTGACGCTTTGCTTCTGTGATGCGTGCACCCCCACATGCGTGCACCCCTATGGATGGTTCTAAATTTATAGTCCAGACTGCAGGGTCTGAAGAGATGGATTGTGGGAACTGGTTGAGGATAATTTGGCAGCTGGGGTCAGCACACCAGGGTTTTTTTTTTTTTTTTTTTTTTTGGGATGATCAAAGACATTCAGCCTGGCAACATCTATTTTAACACCTCCACCAGATAAGATCTACACTGATCCCAGTCATGGAAATGCAACAGTGAGTTTTAAGTACAATGCACCAAATGATTTATAACAAAGAATTAGCAGACACATTAAACTATGTTTCTAGATGGTAAAGCAGCAGATGACACAGCAGACAGCAAGCAGAGGGAATTTTTACCATTAGAGTCTATTGCAGCAGATGAGACAGCAATCAGAGGTGGGAAGTTGTACCATTTGAATATGTTGCAGAAGACAGCAAGCAGAGGGAATTTTTACCTGTATGAAGAGAGAAGATGGATTTTAGTTCTGTGCCATGTAATAACTGCTGTATCCCGACGCTTATCTTCGTGACGCTTTGCTTCTGTGATGCGTGCACCCCCACATGCGTGCACCCCTATGGATGGTTCTAAATTTATAGTCCAGACTGCAGGGTCTGAAGAGATGGATTGTGGGAACTGGTTGAGGATAATTTGGCAGCTGGGGTCAGCACACCAGGGTTTTTTTTTTTTTTTTTTTTTTTTGGGATGATCAAAGACATTCAGCCTGGCAACATCTATTTTAACACCTCCACCAGATAAGATCTACACTGATCCCAGTCATGGAAATGCAACAGTGAGTTTTAAGTACAATGCACCAAATGATTTATAACAAAGAATTAGCAGACACATTAAACTATGTTTCTAGATGGTAAAGCAGCAGATGACACAGCAGACAGCAAGCAGAGGGAATTTTTACCATTAGAGTCTATTGCAGCAGATGAGACAGCAATCAGAGGTGGGAAGTTGTACCATTTGAATATGTTGCAGAAGACAGCAAGCAGAGGGAATTTTTACCATTGGAGTCATTAGAGTCTATTGCAGCAGATGAGACAGCAATCAGAGGTGGGAAGTTGTACCATTTGAATATGTTGCAGAAGACAGCAAGCAGAGGGAATTTTTACCTGTATGAAGAGAGAAGATGGATTTTAGTTCTGTGCCATGTAATAACTGCTGTATCCCGACGCTTATCTTCGTGACGCTTTGCTTCTGTGATGCGTGCACCCCCACATGCGTGCACCCCTATGGATGGTTCTAAATTTATAGTCCAGACTGCAGGGTCTGAAGAGATGGATTGTGGGAACTGGTTGAGGATAATTTGGCAGCTGGGGTCAGCACACCAGGGTTTTTTTTTTTTTTTTTTTGGGATGATCAAAGACATTCAGCCTGGCAACATCTATTTTAACACCTCCACCAGATAAGATCTACACTGATCCCAGTCATGGAAATGCAACAGTGAGTTTTAAGTACAATGCACCAAATGATTTATAACAAAGAATTAGCAGACACATTAAACTATGTTTCTAGATGGTAAAGCAGCAGATGACACAGCAGACAGCAAGCAGAGGGAATTTTTACCATTAGAGTCTATTGCAGCAGATGAGACAGCAATCAGAGGTGGGAAGTTGTACCATTTGAATATGTTGCAGAAGACAGCAAGCAGAGGGAATTTTTACCATTGGAGTCATTAGAGTCTATTGCAGCAGATGAGACAGCAATCAGAGGTGGGAAGTTGTACCATTTGAATATGTTGCAGAAGACAGCAAGCAGAGGGAATTTTTACCTGTATGAAGAGAGAAGATGGATTTTAGTTCTGTGCCATGTAATAACTGCTGTATCCCGACGCTTATCTTCGTGACGCTTTGCTTCTGTGATGCGTGCACCCCCACATGCGTGCACCCCTATGGATGGTTCTAAATTTATAGTCCAGACTGCAGGGTCTGAAGAGATGGATTGTGGGAACTGGTTGAGGATAATTTGGCAGCTGGGGTCAGCACACCAGGGTTTTTTTTTTTTTTTTTTTTTTTGGGATGATCAAAGACATTCAGCCTGGCAACATCTATTTTAACACCTCCACCAGATAAGATCTACACTGATCCCAGTCATGGAAATGCAACAGTGAGTTTTAAGTACAATGCACCAAATGATTTATAACAAAGAATTAGCAGACACATTAAACTATGTTTCTAGATGGTAAAGCAGCAGATGACACAGCAGACAGCAAGCAGAGGGAATTTTTACCATTAGAGTCTATTGCAGCAGATGAGACAGCAATCAGAGGTGGGAAGTTGTACCATTTGAATATGTTGCAGAAGACAGCAAGCAGAGGGAATTTTTACCATTGGAGTCATTAGAGTCTATTGCAGCAGATGAGACAGCAATCAGAGGTGGGAAGTTGTACCATTTGAATATGTTGCAGAAGACAGCAAGCAGAGGGAATTTTTACCTGTATGAAGAGAGAAGATGGATTTTAGTTCTGTGCCATGTAATAACTGCTGTATCCCGACGCTTATCTTCGTGACGCTTTGCTTCTGTGATGCGTGCACCCCCACATGCGTGCACCCCTATGGATGGTTCTAAATTTATAGTCCAGACTGCAGGGTCTGAAGAGATGGATTGTGGGAACTGGTTGAGGATAATTTGGCAGCTGGGGTCAGCACACCAGGGTTTTTTTTTTTTTTTTTTTTTTTTGGGATGATCAAAGACATTCAGCCTGGCAACATCTATTTTAACACCTCCACCAGATAAGATCTACACTGATCCCAGTCATGGAAATGCAACAGTGAGTTTTAAGTACAATGCACCAAATGATTTATAACAAAGAATTAGCAGACACATTAAACTATGTTTCTAGATGGTAAAGCAGCAGATGACACAGCAGACAGCAAGCAGAGGGAATTTTTACCATTAGAGTCTATTGCAGCAGATGAGACAGCAATCAGAGGTGGGAAGTTGTACCATTTGAATATGTTGCAGAAGACAGCAAGCAGAGGGAATTTTTACCATTGGAGTCATTAGAGTCTATTGCAGCAGATGAGACAGCAATCAGAGGTGGGAAGTTGTACCATTTGAATATGTTGCAGAAGACAGCAAGCAGAGGGAATTTTTACCTGTATGAAGAGAGAAGATGGATTTTAGTTCTGTGCCATGTAATAACTGCTGTATCCCGACGCTTATCTTCGTGACGCTTTGCTTCTGTGATGCGTGCACCCCCACATGCGTGCACCCCTATGGATGGTTCTAAATTTATAGTCCAGACTGCAGGGTCTGAAGAGATGGATTGTGGGAACTGGTTGAGGATAATTTGGCAGCTGGGGTCAGCACACCAGGGTTTTTTTTTTTTTTTTTTTTTTTGGGATGATCAAAGACATTCAGCCTGGCAACATCTATTTTAACACCTCCACCAGATAAGATCTACACTGATCCCAGTCATGGAAATGCAACAGTGAGTTTTAAGTACAATGCACCAAATGATTTATAACAAAGAATTAGCAGACACATTAAACTATGTTTCTAGATGGTAAAGCAGCAGATGACACAGCAGACAGCAAGCAGAGGGAATTTTTACCATTAGAGTCTATTGCAGCAGATGGGACAGCAATCAGAGGTGGGAAGTTGTACCATTTGAATATGTTGCAGAAGACAGCAAGCAGAGGGAATTTTTACCATTGGAGTCATTAGAGTCTATTGCAGCAGATGAGACAGCAATCAGAGGTGGGAAGTTGTACCATTTGAATATGTTGCAGAAGACAGCAAGCAGAGGGAATTTTTACCATTAGAGTCTATTGCAGCAGATGAGACAGCAATCAGAGGTGGGAAGTTGTACCATTTGAATATGTTGCAGAAGACAGCAAGCAGAGGGAATTTTTACCATTAGAGTCTATTGCAGCAGATGAGACAGCAATCAGAGGTGGGAAGTTGTACCATTTGAATATGTTGCAGAAGACAGCAAGCAGAGGGAATTTTTACCATTAGAGTCTATTGCAGCAGATGAGACAGCAATCAGAGGTGGGAAGTTGTACCATTTGAATATGTTGCAGAAGACAGCAAGCAGAGGGAATTTTTACCATTAGAGTCTATTGCAGCAGATGAGACAGCAATCAGAGGTGGGAAGTTGTACCATTTGAATATGTTGCAGAAGACAGCAAGCAGAGGGAATTTTTACCTGTATGAAGAGAGAAGATGGATTTTAGTTCTGTGCCATGTAATAACTGCTGTATCCCGACGCTTATCTTCGTGACGCTTTGCTTCTGTGATGCGTGCACCCCCACATGCGTGCACCCCTATGGATGGTTCTAAATTTATAGTCCAGACTGCAGGGTCTGAAGAGATGGATTGTGGGAACTGGTTGAGGATAATTTGGCAGCTGGGGTCAGCACACCAGGGTTTTTTTTTTTTTTTTTTTTTTTGGGATGATCAAAGACATTCAGCCTGGCAACATCTATTTTAACACCTCCACCAGATAAGATCTACACTGATCCCAGTCATGGAAATGCAACAGTGAGTTTTAAGTACAATGCACCAAATGATTTATAACAAAGAATTAGCAGACACATTAAACTATGTTTCTAGATGGTAAAGCAGCAGATGACACAGCAGACAGCAAGCAGAGGGAATTTTTACCATTAGAGTCTATTGCAGCAGATGAGACAGCAATCAGAGGTGGGAAGTTGTACCATTTGAATATGTTGCAGAAGACAGCAAGCAGAGGGAATTTTTACCATTGGAGTCATTAGAGTCTATTGCAGCAGATGAGACAGCAATCAGAGGTGGGAAGTTGTACCATTTGAATATGTTGCAGAAGACAGCAAGCAGAGGGAATTTTTACCATTAGAGTCTATTGCAGCAGATGAGACAGCAATCAGAGGTGGGAAGTTGTACCATTTGAATATGTTGCAGAAGACAGCAAGCAGAGGGAATTTTTACCATTAGAGTCTATTGCAGCAGATGAGACAGCAATCAGAGGTGGGAAGTTGTACCATTTGAATATGTTGCAGAAGACAGCAAGCAGAGGGAATTTTTACCTGTATGAAGAGAGAAGATGGATTTTAGTTCTGTGCCATGTAATAACTGCTGTATCCCGACGCTTATCTTCGTGACGCTTTGCTTCTGTGATGCGTGCACCCCCACATGCGTGCACCCCTATGGATGGTTCTAAATTTATAGTCCAGACTGCAGGGTCTGAAGAGATGGATTGTGGGAACTGGTTGAGGATAATTTGGCAGCTGGGGTCAGCACACCAGGGTTTTTTTTTTTTTTTTTTTTTTTGGGATGATCAAAGACATTCAGCCTGGCAACATCTATTTTAACACCTCCACCAGATAAGATCTACACTGATCCCAGTCATGGAAATGCAACAGTGAGTTTTAAGTACAATGCACCAAATGATTTATAACAAAGAATTAGCAGACACATTAAACTATGTTTCTAGATGGTAAAGCAGCAGATGACACAGCAGACAGCAAGCAGAGGGAATTTTTACCATTAGAGTCTATTGCAGCAGATGAGACAGCAATCAGAGGTGGGAAGTTGTACCATTTGAATATGTTGCAGAAGACAGCAAGCAGAGGGAATTTTTACCATTGGAGTCATTAGAGTCTATTGCAGCAGATGAGACAGCAATCAGAGGTGGGAAGTTGTACCATTTGAATATGTTGCAGAAGACAGCAAGCAGAGGGAATTTTTACCATTAGAGTCTATTGCAGCAGATGAGACAGCAATCAGAGGTGGGAAGTTGTACCATTTGAATATGTTGCAGAAGACAGCAAGCAGAGGGAATTTTTACCATTAGAGTCTATTGCAGCAGATGAGACAGCAATCAGAGGTGGGAAGTTGTACCATTTGAATATGTTGCAGAAGACAGCAAGCAGAGGGAATTTTTACCATTAGAGTCTATTGCAGCAGATGAGACAGCAATCAGAGGTGGGAAGTTGTACCATTTGAATATGTTGCAGAAGACAGCAAGCAGAGGGAATTTTTACCATTAGAGTCTATTGCAGCAGATGAGACAGCAATCAGAGGTGGGAAGTTGTACCATTTGAATATGTTGCAGAAGACAGCAAGCAGAGGGAATTTTTACCTGTATGAAGAGAGAAGATGGATTTTAGTTCTGTGCCATGTAATAACTGCTGTATCCCGACGCTTATCTTCGTGACGCTTTGCTTCTGTGATGCGTGCACCCCCACATGCGTGCACCCCTATGGATGGTTCTAAATTTATAGTCCAGACTGCAGGGTCTGAAGAGATGGATTGTGGGAACTGGTTGAGGATAATTTGGCAGCTGGGGTCAGCACACCAGGGTTTTTTTTTTTTTTTTTTTTTTTGGGATGATCAAAGACATTCAGCCTGGCAACATCTATTTTAACACCTCCACCAGATAAGATCTACACTGATCCCAGTCATGGAAATGCAACAGTGAGTTTTAAGTACAATGCACCAAATGATTTATAACAAAGAATTAGCAGACACATTAAACTATGTTTCTAGATGGTAAAGCAGCAGATGACACAGCAGACAGCAAGCAGAGGGAATTTTTACCATTAGAGTCTATTGCAGCAGATGAGACAGCAATCAGAGGTGGGAAGTTGTACCATTTGAATATGTTGCAGAAGACAGCAAGCAGAGGGAATTTTTACCATTAGAGTCTATTGCAGCAGATGAGACAGCAATCAGAGGTGGGAAGTTGTACCATTTGAATATGTTGCAGAAGACAGCAAGCAGAGGGAATTTTTACCATTAGAGTCTATTGCAGCAGATGAGACAGCAATCAGAGGTGGGAAGTTGTACCATTTGAATATGTTGCAGAAGACAGCAAGCAGAGGGAATTTTTACCATTAGAGTCTATTGCAGCAGATGAGACAGCAATCAGAGGTGGGAAGTTGTACCATTTGAATATGTTGCAGAAGACAGCAAGCAGAGGGAATTTTTACCATTGGAGTCATTAGAGTCTATTGCAGCAGATGAGACAGCAATCAGAGGTGGGAAGTTGTACCATTTGAATATGTTGCAGAAGACAGCAAGCAGAGGGAATTTTTACCATTAGAGTCTATTGCAGCAGATGAGACAGCAATCAGAGGTGGGAAGTTGTACCATTTGAATATGTTGCAGAAGACAGCAAGCAGAGGGAATTTTTACCATTAGAGTCTATTGCAGCAGATGAGACAGCAATCAGAGGTGGGAAGTTGTACCATTTGAATATGTTGCAGAAGACAGCAAGCAGAGGGAATTTTTACCATTAGAGTCTATTGCAGCAGATGAGACAGCAATCAGAGGTGGGAAGTTGTACCATTTGAATATGTTGCAGAAGACAGCAAGCAGAGGGAATTTTTACCATTAGAGTCTATTGCAGCAGATGAGACAGCAATCAGAGGTGGGAAGTTGTACCATTTGAATATGTTGCAGAAGACAGCAAGCAGAGGGAATTTTTACCATTAGAGTCTATTGCAGCAGATGAGACAGCAATCAGAGGTGGGAAGTTGTACCATTTGAATATGTTGCAGAAGACAGCAAGCAGAGGGAATTTTTACCATTAGAGTCTATTGCAGCAGATGAGACAGCAATCAGAGGTGGGAAGTTGTACCATTTGAATATGTTGCAGAAGACAGCAAGCAGAGGGAATTTTTACCATTGGAGTCATTAGAGTCTATTGCAGCAGATGAGACAGCAATCAGAGGTGGGAAGTTGTACCATTTGAATATGTTGCAGAAGACAGCAAGCAGAGGGAATTTTTACCATTAGAGTCTATTGCAGCAGATGAGACAGCAATCAGAGGTGGGAAGTTGTACCATTTGAATATGTTGCAGAAGACAGCAAGCAGAGGGAATTTTTACCATTAGAGTCTATTGCAGCAGATGAGACAGCAATCAGAGGTGGGAAGTTGTACCATTTGAATATGTTGCAGAAGACAGCAAGCAGAGGGAATTTTTACCTGTATGAAGAGAGAAGATGGATTTTAGTTCTGTGCCATGTAATAACTGCTGTATCCCGACGCTTATCTTCGTGACGCTTTGCTTCTGTGATGCGTGCACCCCCACATGCGTGCACCCCTATGGATGGTTCTAAATTTATAGTCCAGACTGCAGGGTCTGAAGAGATGGATTGTGGGAACTGGTTGAGGATAATTTGGCAGCTGGGGTCAGCACACCAGGGTTTTTTTTTTTTTTTTTTTTTTTGGGATGATCAAAGACATTCAGCCTGGCAACATCTATTTTAACACCTCCACCAGATAAGATCTACACTGATCCCAGTCATGGAAATGCAACAGTGAGTTTTAAGTACAATGCACCAAATGATTTATAACAAAGAATTAGCAGACACATTAAACTATGTTTCTAGATGGTAAAGCAGCAGATGACACAGCAGACAGCAAGCAGAGGGAATTTTTACCATTAGAGTCTATTGCAGCAGATGAGACAGCAATCAGAGGTGGGAAGTTGTACCATTTGAATATGTTGCAGAAGACAGCAAGCAGAGGGAATTTTTACCATTAGAGTCTATTGCAGCAGATGAGACAGCAATCAGAGGTGGGAAGTTGTACCATTTGAATATGTTGCAGAAGACAGCAAGCAGAGGGAATTTTTACCATTGGAGTCATTAGAGTCTATTGCAGCAGATGAGACAGCAATCAGAGGTGGGAAGTTGTACCATTTGAATATGTTGCAGAAGACAGCAAGCAGAGGGAATTTTTACCATTAGAGTCTATTGCAGCAGATGAGACAGCAATCAGAGGTGGGAAGTTGTACCATTTGAATATGTTGCAGAAGACAGCAAGCAGAGGGAATTTTTACCATTAGAGTCTATTGCAGCAGATGAGACAGCAATCAGAGGTGGGAAGTTGTACCATTTGAATATGTTGCAGAAGACAGCAAGCAGAGGGAATTTTTACCATTAGAGTCTATTGCAGCAGATGAGACAGCAATCAGAGGTGGGAAGTTGTACCATTTGAATATGTTGCAGAAGACAGCAAGCAGAGGGAATTTTTACCATTAGAGTCTATTGCAGCAGATGAGACAGCAATCAGAGGTGGGAAGTTGTACCATTTGAATATGTTGCAGAAGACAGCAAGCAGAGGGAATTTTTACCATTAGAGTCTATTGCAGCAGATGAGACAGCAATCAGAGGTGGGAAGTTGTACCATTTGAATATGTTGCAGAAGACAGCAAGCAGAGGGAATTTTTACCATTAGAGTCTATTGCAGCAGATGAGACAGCAATCAGAGGTGGGAAGTTGTACCATTTGAATATGTTGCAGAAGACAGCAAGCAGAGGGAATTTTTACCATTAGAGTCTATTGCAGCAGATGAGACAGCAATCAGAGGTGGGAAGTTGTACCATTTGAATATGTTGCAGAAGACAGCAAGCAGAGGGAATTTTTACCATTAGAGTCTATTGCAGCAGATGAGACAGCAATCAGAGGTGGGAAGTTGTACCATTTGAATATGTTGCAGAAGACAGCAAGCAGAGGGAATTTTTACCATTAGAGTCTATTGCAGCAGATGAGACAGCAATCAGAGGTGGGAAGTTGTACCATTTGAATATGTTGCAGAAGACAGCAAGCAGAGGGAATTTTTACCTGTATGAAGAGAGAAGATGGATTTTAGTTCTGTGCCATGTAATAACTGCTGTATCCCGACGCTTATCTTCGTGACGCTTTGCTTCTGTGATGCGTGCACCCCCACATGGGGGTGACACGAAGCATGGCAGGAAAAAGAACGGGTAGATAACTACGAACACAAGAGAAATTATGTTAAAAACATATACAAACAATGTCTGAATACTTTCCAAACCCACTGTACGCTTCACTTTTACTGGCAATACCTGGCTTATTAACTACATAGGCTTCATTCTGTAGGATTGTTCTTAACCTGAAATTGTATGGAAAATGCAACAGAGCAGGCATAAAAAACCCCCCACAAAAAACCTCATTGTTGAACTTTCTGGCCTCCCCACTACTCGCTGTCCGCCAACTGGTCCTCTTTGTTCTACGTTATCTTCACTATAGGCCAGTACTTGTAGACACATCCATGCCTCAGATGGTCACTGTGTGTTATAAGGTTGCAATGCACATCTTGATGTCCAACGTTGCGACCTTACCACACAAAATGACGACCTACAAGGCCTAGGCATGGGTGGAAATTCTGGGCTGTACTGAGGAGGCCAGAGATGCAGCTCACAATGGCAGAAAGAAGAGGACCAAACTTAACTTGTTCATAAGGTGGATGTCCTAAGTAACTTGGGGACAGCTTGTACTTATGATTTTTGCAATAGACTGAAACATGAACACTTTCTCTAAATCAGCTCAGGATTTAGAATGTCTACACACAAACACACTACTGAGGAAAGGCAAGGGCTATTATTGAGGAGAGGAATAATTTAAATGGGGTTGTTAAATACTTGGACATCCCCTTTTCAATACCTATGTTTACGCCTTGTAAAATAATAACAACTATACTCACCTCCGCTTCCGGTGGCGTTCAATCAATGTCGTCACTGCCTCTCCCATAACAATGTCATGTGATCCCTACGGCCAATCAGTGCTGGCTTCGCTCTCCTCGCCTTCGGACACATCACATACATTCGGAGGAATTGTGAGCCTTTTAGGGGCAATTCTCCATGGAAAAAAGGATGCAAATGATGATGAAAATGAGCTGTCATGCAGAATTAAGTAAGCTATCTCATAATAGTCAAATATTCCTCCATAAAACAACTATTTGGGGGTGATTGCCCCTCATTATTACAAAGCTGGGTACTGGTTGACTGGACAAGGTGACTTAGATGCAGAGGATATCGGTTCTCATTGAAGAGATATAGCTATACTACAGAGAATAGCAGTAGACAGACATTTGTATATTATGGGACACACTTTGATTATTTTACTTTTACTGATATACTGAGAATGATTTACTGTATGTGTCTGAAGCCCCCCCCCCATAGATGCCTATCTAGTGAGCACTCCTGTCTTCTCTATGAGAGAGCCTCTGCCAGACATCTTTGGTAGTGGCCTATCTCTTAGAGAACAAAAGTATCTCCACTACAAAGTTGTACATACTGGATCCTTATCTCCTCTATCATGTATTGGAGGAGAGTCTTATTTTATTTCTCCTGCTCCCCATGAGTATTCTGTTTTGTGTTTTTTGTTTTTTTAATCCTCCTTACGGTTATGGAGATATATGCCTTTTTATTCAGTGCTGCTTTTAATGGTCATTACTAAGGGGGCGTATCTCACAGTAGTAATGCAGAGCAGCCTGAATACACGCCCCCGAGGAATCATGTGAACACTGCCTCCTTGTTTAGTACTAAAAATTGTCACTGAATAAAAAGGCCTATATCTCTGGAAACATAAGGCGGATTCAAAAAATACACAAAAACAATACTCAAGGGAGCAGTGAGAATAAAGTAAGAGGCAATGCTGGCCACTTTTGGCCTTGTCACAGGTCCTCTTTAAAGGGTTATAATTGGTGTGTCTGATCTTTTTAACTCCTTACTACTCCATTCTTTACACTACATCTGTTTCTTTTATGCTTTTTTTTCCAGGCTGACGTCTGAGGTTACCGGGATGGGCACGCTGTAATTTCCTCCCATGACTTCCTACTCTGACCCTTTGGCCCATAGCCATCCTTTCTGTTATTTTTTGTCATTGTCCCGACTACACTACCTGTGCGATACATGCAGGACTTGCCAAAGCTGCTTTACGAATGCTTAAGGATTCATGTTTGTAATTCCATGTAGCGCCAACATGAGCCATTGCAGTCACGTAACTGTCTGCGTCCAGCAAGCAGACAGTTACACTCTGATGTATAACTAATGTATTGCAATACATGCATGCTGAGAGATGATGTTACAATATCTGGCCATTACATACATACTAGCTGGGCTCAGTATACAGAGTATTTAGACATAACTTTTGGTGTTCATACAGCAGCACATGCATGCACAATATTTTTTTGATAAAAGACTATACATTCAATTTTCCTAGGGGAAACAGTAATTTTAGGAAAATGGCAAGTCAATTTGTCTGTGAAGGATTACGCTGCTGCTGTTTCATGTATTTATTGTGTCGTTTTTGAATGAAATGATAATGTGAAAACGAATCCGGAATGGGTTTGTGATTTAGTGATTAGGTAATTAGCATGTTCTCATCATATTTAATAGAGTTATGATTTAATTGATGCTATCGTGAAGGTAAAACTCTTGTCACAGTCTGCAGCATACAATCCATTAATAGGTTACAAAGAGCTATGTATGTCAGTGGTTGCTGCGGGGTACTGCAGATCATTTGCACTAAATTCTTACAGAATTCCCCTAAATTCCTTCTAAGGATCGGTGATTGTGATCAAAAAACGCATCCAAAGACAAATAAGACTTTTATAAAATGCTGCACACAGAATGTGCTCCTTATGTTTCGTGTCATGTTCTTGAAAATGACAGTGTGTCCGTAAAATCATGGCGCACTTTTGACCGGTCACAGGAAAGCAACAAAAGACAATAGAAATGTGAAATCTGCACCAAATAAAAGGAAAACCCTCCCAGTTTCTGTAGGATGATGTGGCAGCATGTGCACATGCGCAGATGATGACGTAACACCGTGTATACAGCGGAGCAGCCCATGCCAGTCGAGATGTGGATGGTACAGAGGAAAGTTCAGTGTGTTCTGTGGCCCGCTAAATTCGTATCCGTGACCATAGTGCTACGTTAGTATTGGCACGTTTATAACAAGGCGCCACCACATAGGAATAATATTACTCGGTGGGATAAGCAGTTGAAGGAAACCAGCAGTTTGGTGGAGAAACCCCGTTCTGGTAGGCCACCAGTCAGTGACGAGTCTGTAGAGGCTATACGGGATAGCTACCTAAGGAGCCCTAAAAAATCTGTGCATGCGTGTGTTCGACAATTACACCTAAGCCAGACTACAGTTCATAAGGTGTTAAAGAAACGTCTCTGTTTTACTGGGTACAAATTATGGCTGTTGCACGCTATCAAACTGGCGGATAGGCCCAATCGATGAGCGTTTGCTACAGATAAGCTTCATGAGATCGACAATGATGCAAGATTTTTGCAGAAGATAGTGTTTAGCGATAAGGCGACTTTCCATATCTGTGGACACGTTCATCGCCATAATGTCTGAATATGGGCTGTTGAATATCCTCATGCCTACGCTGAGTACGGACTTAACACCCCTAAAGTGAACGTGTGGTGTGGCCTGATGCATGATGAGGTGATAGGCCCACGGAGCAGTCTGTGACGGCAAACACGTATGTTAACATGTTGGAATTGTATGCAGTGCCACAATTTCCAGAAGGTGTCATCTTTCAATAGGACGGTGCTCCTCCACACTACGCCACCATTGTTCGTGAGTTTCTGGATAGAATATTCCCCTGGTGGTGGATAGACTGGGGTTCTGTCAAGCCATGGCCACCACAATCCCCGGATCTGAGGCACTTAGACTCTTACTTTTGGAGTTATGTGACGCAACATGTGTACATTGAACGTATCAACGACATTAATCACTTAAAACAGAGAATCTAAGACGTTATTCACCAGACGTCCTTACCCCTGTGTGGCAAGAACTTCACTATCAATTGGATGTGTGTAGGGCAACAAATGGAGCCCACATCAAACTGCACTGAATAGGTACTGTATGAAACTGGGAGAGTTTTTCTTTTATTTGGAGCAGATATCACATTTCTATTCTCTTTTGTTGCTTTCTAGTGGCTGGTCAAAAGTGCACCATAACTTTACGGATACACTGTACTTTGCCCCGACAATCCCTTTGAAATTCACTAACACTAATGGATTGGTCTTCCTTCCTAATCCTTATTTTATTTTTCTGGAGTCACACATCTTTGGGGGTCCCTCTTGACTACTTCCACCAGTGCAATGCTCCTTTACATGTGCACATAGTAGTGTCTTGTACCATCCTGTCCTCTCTATAATATATCCCTATATTGTATCCTGAAATATCAATATTTACCCACCCCAGGGCCACTGAGTACCTACACATGGGTGCTACATTGCTGCTATTTTCCGCCATTTAGCCTTTGATGTAGAGTAGGGCAAATATTAGTACCCGCACAGCCTGCACTAACATAAAGAGATACACGCTGCCCCTTTCCGGCATCCAGTCCGGTCCTCTGTAGCGGTCTTCATGTCTGTATTCTCAGCCCAGCATTATAGGAACCTCTTTCACTTAGCAGGCCCCACCATGTCATGACGGGCCTAGAAAGCGCAAGAGGAACACATGATGCCAGGCCAAAGTTGCCAAGTTCAGAAGTGAAGACTGCCCTGAACCAGCTGCCACGGATCAGCAAACTTGAAGCTGAATGAAGGCAGCGCAAATATTTTTGCACAGCTCTATTCTATTATCAGTATAATGTCGGTCGTCTGCTCAAAATTACCCATAACATCGAATTAACCACATGACAGTGTCCACATATTTAGTATCTGCTATAGTTAGGAGTATAACTGGTTTGAATATGCCGCCCAGAACAGTTCATATAAATAATGGCCCTTTGTTTCCTTCACTATTCTGCAATGCTCCTCTATATCAGTATTCACTTAAAGAGAACTTGTCAGCAGGATTGAGCTAAAGAATATACAGACAGTGTCAGTTCGGCGCCAGTATACTGATTAAAATGATACCTTGGTTGATGAAATCCGTCTTGTGGTTGTTTTTTAATCTTTATTTTCAGTTTTGAGAGAGAGATTCTCGTGCTCCAGGGTGGCCTGTGGGCGGGGCTGTGGGGGTGTGTGGGCAGGGCTGTGGGTGGGGCTCTATGTGGTGCTCTTCTTACATATGCATCTGTATGGCTTATGACAAGTCACTGATCCCTCAGTGATCTGCCCTCCTATTTTACATCCTGCATATACTATGGTGTGTTTAGAAAAAATAAATTTACTTTGAGAAAAATGGCACTGGCGCACTAGCATGTAAACCATTATGCCTATAATATTGCCAGGTAGAAAAAAAAATTACCTTCATCAAAATGGTGCTGTTCTGATAGATGCTACTGCGCAAATATTGCTGACCCCATTTTGCTAGAGAAAAAAAAAATTTGGCTACTAATTTTTTTTTCCCGTGAATTTTATAGGCATAATGCTTTACACGCTAGTGCGCAGGCTCCGCTGCCAACGCCATTTTGCTCAATGCCGATTTATTTTTTACAAACACACCATAGCATATGCAATATGTAAAACAGGGGGCAGGTCAGTGAAGGATCAGTGATCTGTCATAAGCCTATACAGATGAATATCTAAGTAGAGCACCACATAAAGCCCCCCAAAGGCCGCCTCCGGAGCACTAGAATCTCATTAAGTGAAAACTACAAATAAAGATTAAACAACAACCACAAGACGGATTTCATCAACCCAGGTAGCATTGCAATCAGCGTAATGCGCCAACCTGACACTGTCTTTGGTTACTGTGCACAATCCTGCTGACAGGTTCCCTTTAAATGTATCAATCTCTAACAGGACCAATATCAAACGTCCGCTCCGAAGAAGACAAGTTGATAGAAAGGATCACACATTTGTTTCAATCTGGGAGAGTGATCGTGATCCAGGAAGGGCTGATTGAATCTTGGACACTTTTTCGGGGTGGTTTGGTTGTGAGGAGTCTCATGAAGAGCATGTGACCAAATTATAAAGATGACCAAGTGGATCAAGACATTACTGTCAAGACATTACTGTATGGTGCCATGGAAGAAAGGAGTAGGCAGAATTGATAAGACCTCAACATGACAAGACCCTAGCCAGGTATTGTTTTTATGTAAAAAAAATTTAAAGGAAAATTTCACCAGGTGATTTTTTTTACCTAATATGAGAGAGGCATAATGTAGGGGAAAAGACCCTGATTCCAGAGATGTATCACTTACTGGACTGCTGAGTGCAGTTTTTATGTAATCACTGTTTTACCAGCAGGAGATTAGAGTACCCTAGCCTACTGCCAGGTAGTTGCACCCCACCCCCACCTCTGACTAACTTCTTTCTTCCTATACATAGTGTACCTAGAAAGCTGCCAATTAGTGATGTGGGCGTGGCTATACAGAGCTCAGCATTATAGACCTGCTGCAGAGAAAACAGTTTTTAATAAAAAACTGCACCACTCTGAAGTAAGTGACACATCAATGGAATCAGGGTCTCTGCCCCTACATCATTCTGCTCTCAGATGGGGTATCAAAACCTAGTGAAACATTCTCTTTAATGAGATGTAGTATAACCTTGTCCCCATTGACATCCTAATCCTAATTTTATCAAAATGTATTGCTCCAGCCACCGTCTTCATCTCTCTAAGAACAGTCTTCTCAAGAACTAATAGTGGACCATGTATGTATGTATATACTGTAGATTTTCTTGTTCAGTTCATGTAATGCATCATCTATTTGCTCTATACACAACTTATTTAACTTATATTCAGAGACATTAGGCAAAATTTTTCTTCTGCTCCAGACACATCTGAAGTTAATATTTCTTGCATCATTATTTCATTATTGGGGATCCCTTAGCTTCTGATGTCTTCATTGTGGAATGAAACTTAGTTCATTTAAGTATGATAATGTTGTCATCTTAATGCTTTGAGATTATTGATGTGTATGCAATTACTTATTGAAAAGTCTGAGAATATATATTATTCTGTGCTTATCTGTGGCTCATTTTCATTATTTCTGAATTCTAAATATGCCAATTACTACAAAAGATTTGCATAAGGTCAGGTTTAATCAGATATTCTTTCTATTACATACAGTATACAGTAGTATACTGCTACATTGAACGGTTGAATTATTTTCCATTTCATGATAGACTCTGACCAGATATGATTCTAGCTTTCCTGTTACCTGAGGCAAAAACTGATATGGTGCCCACTCAAAAATAAAAAAGTTAGTAAGAAATCTAAACCAAAAAAAAATCTCAATCTGGACATCAGTATGTAGAGTACAGTGGGGAAAAAAAGTATTTAGTCAGTCAGCAATAGTGCAAGTTCCACCACTTAAAAAGATGAGAGGCGTCTGTAATTTACATCATAGGTAGACCTCAACTATGGGAGACAAACTGAGAAAAAAATATCCAGAAAATCACATTGTCTGTTTTTTTTTTCATTTTATTTGCATATTATGGTGGACAATAAGTATTTGGTCAGAAACAAAATTTCATCTCAATACTTTGTGATATATCCTTTGTTGGCAATGACAGAGGTCAAACGTTTTCTGTAAGTCTTCACAAGGTTGCCACACACTGTTGTTGGTATGTTGGCCCATTCCTCCATGCAGATCTCCTCTAGAGCAGTGATGTTTTTGGCTTTTCGCTTGGCAACACGGACTTTCAACTCCCTCCAAAGGTTTTCTATAGGGTTGAGATCTGGAGACTGGCTAGGCCACTCCAGGACCTTGAAATGCTTCTTACGAAGCCACTCCTTCGTTGCCCTGGCGGTGTGCTTTGGATCATTGTCATGTTGAAAGACCCAGCCACGTTTCATCTTCAATGCCCTTGCTGATGGAAGGAGGTTTGCACTCAAAATCTCACGATACATGGCCCCATTCATTCTTTCATGTACCCGGATCAGTCGTCCTGGCCCCTTTGCAGAGAAACAGCCCCAAAGCATGATGTTTCCACCACCATGCTTTACAGTAGGTATGGTGTTTGATGGATGCAACTCAGTATTCTTTTTCCTCCAAACACGACAAGTTGTGTTTCTACCAAACAGTTCCAGTTTGGTTTCATCAGACCATAGGACATTCTCCCAAAACTCCTCTGGATCATCCAAATGCTCTCTAGCAAACTTCAGACGGGCCCGGACATGTACAGGCTTAAGCAGTGGGACACGTCTGGCACTGCAGGATCTGAGTCCATGGTGGCGTAGTGTGTTACTTATGGTAGGCCTTGTTACATTGGTCCCAGCTCTCTGCAGTTCATTCACTAGGTCCCCCCGCGTGGTTCTGGGATTTTTGCTCACCGTTCTTGTGATCATTCTGACCCCACGGGGTGGGATTTTGCGTGGAGCACCAGATCGAGGGAGATTATCAGTGGTCTTGTATGTCTTCCATTTTCTAATTATTGCTCCCACAGTTGATTTCTTCACTCCAAGCTGGTTGGCATTCAGTCTTCCCAGCCTGGTGCAAGGCTACAATTTTGTTTCTGGTGTCCTTTGACAGCTCTTTGGTCTTCACCATAGTGGAGTTTGGAGTCAGACTGTTTGAGGGTGTGCACAGGTGTCTTTTTATACTGATAACAAGTTTAAACAGGTGCCATTACTACAGGTAATGAGTGGAGGAAAGAGGAGACTCTTAAAGAAGAAGTTACAGGTCTGTGAGAGCCAGAAATCTTGATTGCTTGTTTCTGACCAAATACTTATTTTCCACCATAATATGCAAATAAAATGAAAAAAAAACAGACAATGTGATTTTCTGGATTTTTTTTTCTCAGTTTGTCTCCCATAGTTGAGGTCTACCTATGATGTAAATTACAGACGCCTCTCTTCTTTTTAAGTGGTGGAACTTGCACTATTGCTGACTGACTAAATACTTTTTTTCCCCACTGTATGTGTAAATTTATACCACCAGTGAATCAACAGCATAGATAAATACATACCAGTAGCAAATAAAGAATGTATATAAGTATAAAATACCAGCTGTGAATAAACTATATATAGAAATAAACACCTACAGTGAATAAACAGTGCACATAAATATAAAATACAGGCCATGAATAAACTATGTATAGAAATATACCTCTACAGCGAATAAACAGTGTAAATAAATATAAAATACTGGCTGTGAATAAACTATATATATAGAAATATATGGAGCGCCCGCCAGAGCCGTGGGGTACTCGGTACCGGGCCGCTTCTTAAAGGGGCAGTCACAGTGGCGGTGACCCGGTCTGTGGCCCTGGGTGTCCAATAAAAGAGGTATATTTACAGGGATGAAAAATAAAGAGTTTTTGTATAAAGTGTTCGTGACGCCACCTGTGGTATTTGGTCA